>NC_088796.1:132053881-132653881 GCF_011386835.1 Chrysemys picta bellii
TTCAGAGTGTTGGGAGGCTATACACAGTGAAGTTTGTGAGGTGCTCAGTTACTACAGTAATGCAGCCATATATTAGCACCTAAGATAGATAGCCAGTACAGAACATGAAATAGAGATCTTTCTTGCAGACAGATTGTTAAATCATCTTTGAAAAAGCAAAGCTATACTGGGAGCCAGTCGCTTTCACTGGGAAGTCAATTGGAGCAAGCCCTTGGTGAAGAAGTATTTATTTTAAAATAAAAATATAGGTCAGAATGATCAGATTAGGTTTTAATAATAACAGTTTAATCATTGACCAGATCATTGGCTGCTGTAGCTTTGTTGACACTTCCTTGATCTTTAACCAGCTGAGGATCTGGTTGTTCAAGGTTCTTTCTTAATGTTGCTTCTTTCTTTCTCTGTCTAGCTATGGATGTGAGTTGCGTGCTTTCCCAAAGAGGAGCTTAGATATGTCAGCAAGGGCATTAGCACCTGACATGTCACTCAGAAATTCCAGGTGAATTGGGGATAATGCACTCTAAAGTACTTGACCAACATGTTTGTATAACTCTTTGATCTTACTACAGAAGGCAAGGTGTGTCTACAGATTCTTTTGCGGGGAAGATTTAGTAATTGCTGTTGTGCAATTTTAGGTTTGTCCTCTGCATAGCAAGTGATATCTTCACGCCTAGTGCAATGGAGCACTGACAGTCACCTGTCATACCTACAGTATGTGAGATCTTTATGTGATACTCTTCATGATGATTACACATCAGTCATGGAATATAATTGAATGGATTTTAAAAAAATAGAATATATCATATTCTATTAATCAGATGATACAATATCATAAATACAGGATTCAAAATTGTGAAAATACTCTTCATGCACTTTCTATAGGAATTGACAATACACATATTGCTGTATATATTGGGGTAAATTCTGTTCTCAGTCGCACACAAGACCCCAGTGGAAACAACTTGGTTGAATGCATGTGACAGAGCAGAATTCGGCCTCTGGATTTTCTTCTGCTTTGTTCATATTGCTAAAGAAGAGGAAAAATGGATGGGCTTTTGTGTGGTCAAGGCTCATGTCTAGGAATCAGAAGACCTGAATTCAGTTCCCAGCAATTCAATAGTAGGGCTGGCTGGAAAACAAGAGCTCCATTTCATGAAATATTTTGAAGTTTCAACATTTGTTTTCAATCCACATCAGAACCACTGGGCTATGGAGTCAGTCTTTCTCTGATCCGATGAATATTTAATTACTTAACAAAGTGGAAGAGCTCCAACATTGAGAGACACTGACACTATAGCCTGCGGGTTAGGGGGGTCTCACCTAGGATGTGGGAGACCCACATTCAAATCCCTATTCCAAATCAGGAATTTGAATCGGGGTGTTTCAGAGCCTCGGTGATTGCCCTAACTACAGAGCTATGGGCTAGTCTGGAGTGGGTGGGTCTCTCCTGCATCCAAGAATTTTAAAGGATCTGGTGAGGAGCTTGCTGGGCTATTAATGTTGATTTTCAATAAGTCTTGGAACGTAGCTCATTTGGGAAGTTCCAGAAGGCTGGAAGAAAGCTGGTGTTGTGACAATATTTAAAAAAGATAAAGGGGATGACCTGGGTAGTTATAGGCCAATCTGTCTGACATTGATCCCAGGCAAGATAATGGAGCAGCTGATATGGGACTTGATTAATAAAGAATTAAAGAAGGGTAATATAACTAATGCCAATTAGCATGTGTTTATGGAAAATAGATCCTGTCAAACTAACTGATACTTTTTTGATGAGATTAAAAGTTTGGTTGGTAAAAGTAATGGGTTGATGTAATATACTTAGATTTCTGTAAGGCATTTGACTTGGTCCTGCAGGACATTTTACTTAAAAAACTAGAATGATATAAAATTAACATGGCACACATTAAATGGATTAAAAACCAGCTGATAAGTCTCAAAATGTAATTGTAAATGGGGAATCATCATTGTGTGGGTGCATTTCTAGTGTGTTCTTGGGCCTACATTATTTAGCATTTTAATTAATGACCTGGCAGAAAAGATAAAATCATCACTGATAAAGTTTGCAGATTTCACAAAAATTGGGAGAGTGGTAAATAATGAAGAGTACAGGTCACTGGTACACAGTGATGTAGATCACTTGGTAAGCCGGGTGCAAGCAAACAGTATGTGTTTTAATACAGCTAAATGCAAATGTATATGTCTATGAACAAATAATATAGCCCATACTTACAGGATGGGGGATCCTATTCCTGGGGGCAGTGACTCTGAAAAAAATTGGGGTTGCGGTGGCTAATAAGTTGTACATAAACTCCCAGTGCATCACTGTGGCCAAAAGAACTAATGCAATTCTGAGAGGCATAAACAGGGGAATCTCAAGTGGGAGGAAAGAGGTTATTTTATCTCTGTATTTGGCACTGGTGCACGCACTGCTGGAATACTAGGTCCAGGTCTGGTGTTCACAGTTCAAGAATAAATTGATAAATTGGAGTGGGTTCAGAGAAGAGCAACAAGAATGATTACAGAATTAGAAAACATGCCTTATAGTGATCGACTCAAGGAGTTCAATCTATTTAGCTTAACAAAGAGAATATGAACATGTGACTTGTTTTCAGTCTTTACATACCTAAATGGGAAACAAATATTTCATAATGGCTCTTCAATCTAGCAGAGATTAGCAATATAGCATGATGCAATGGCTGAAAGTTGATGCTAGACAAATTCAAACTGTAAATAAGGTGGAAATGTTTGACAGTGAGGGTAATTAACCATTGGAACAATTACCAAGGGTTATGGTGGATTCTCCATCAATGGAAATTTTTAAATCACGATTGGATGTTTTTTTTAAACAGATGTCTTAGGAATTATTTTGGCGAAGTTCTCTGGCCTGTGTTTTACAAGAGGTCAGACTAGATGATCACAATGCTCCCTTCTGGCCTTATAGAATCATAATCATAGAATATCAGGGTTGAAAGGGACCTCGGGAGGTCATCTAATCCAACCCCCTGCGCAAAGCAGGCCCAATCCATAACTAAATCATCCCAGCCAGGGCTTTGTCAAGCCTGACCTTAAAAACCTCTAAGGAGGGAGATTCCACCACCTCCCTAGGTAACCCATTCCAGTGCTTCACCACCCTCCTAGTGAAATAGTGTTTCCTAATATCCAACCTAAACCTCCCCCACTGCAACTTGAGACCATTACTCCTTGGAATCTAGGAATTATCTTTAGCTTAGTTACCCCATCTGAAAAAATGGTGACTGCAATACTTAGCTTCCTCAGTAGTCTACATTAATTAATGTTTGTAAAGCGTACTGAGATAATCAGATGGAATGCACCATAGAAGTACAAGGGACTATTGAGCACTCTGTGAAAAGATAGATTCCTTACAGGTGAAAATAAAGTAATGTGTAACTTGTCTTAAGCGACCAAATGAGAAACTGATGACAATTAGTTTCATAATGACCTTCTTATGAAAGTCTCAATAAGTGTAGTCAATATATTGAGGAGGGATAGTTTGGTCCCTTAAGACTGGGTATTACCTAAAAGGATCATCACTTGTGCTGGTTTTTACAGTATATCACTTACAAGTTTCCCCAAGGATCAAAAGTTAAACAATTAACTGTGACTATAGATAGTTGAAAAAAGGGGTGAAATTTGAACGACTTGTGGAAGCAGCTGGAGACTGAAATGCCTAGCAATTCCTTTGGGTGGCAAGGTGGAATGCATATCCAAGTGTCATGAACTGACCCTATATACTAATGGCCTCTGGCGATGTGAGTGTGACATGCAACATTTACTAAGAGTAAACTTAATTCAAGCAGAAAAGGTCCATATATCCTGTATGGGATATTTGTACCTTTTAAAATAATAATAAATCATTAATAATAAATAATTAATCATAACACCCAATCAAGTGGTAAACTGCCATTTTGACAATTAATGATGTGAAATATCAGTGTATAATTAAACAGATTTCCTTTCCCATTAGAAATCAATGTGAATCAGGACTTTTCAAAGCTACTATAAAGTACGTTTTATATTAATAATAACAGATAATAATCAAAATGTGTCATTGATTTCTCAGTAACTAGTTTGGGTGGAACATTATCTAGTGGTTGGATAAAACACTGAACTGGGGGGGGGAATCAGGAGATTTGGAGTAGATTTCTGCCTCTGCCACTGACCTGCTGAGTGACTTTGGAGAAGTCACCTCCCTGTTCTTTAATGTCCTCACAGTAATGATACATATCTTCCTTTGTATAGCATTTGGGGATCTACAGATGAATCTACATGAAATGATCTAATTTCCAATGCTTTATAAAGAGGAAGCTGACACTTTTCATTTTATTTTGCCTCCTCAAACTGGCCATCTGTCAGAAAGTATCATTTAAATTGGCAACCCCTTTGGGATGGTAATTCTGATTTCAAGAAATGGAAGGTATGTTAATTTTATAGATGACCTTTATGAACTGAATTATTTAAAATCATTTCAGCAACTCCAGAGCCAATTTTCTCATCCTAACTCAAGTTGTTATCCATATCTATAGTGAGGCAGAGTGTTTTCCATTAATAGCCATTTGAATGCATTGCTATTAACTTGAGGGATGGAGTACTTTACACTAAATGCATTTGATGTAACTATAATTGTTATTCATGTGCATAATGTGTATAATGCAATTATCACTGAATCAGACAAACAATAAAAAAAAAACCTGAGAGAACCGTGTACAGACACATACAAAGCAAAACACTTAAGCACATGCTTAACTGTAAGTGCATGCTTAGGGCTTGTCTACATACAAATATGCACTGATTTAATTGAAAATGTGTGGTTAAAGTGATTTAATTAAACCAGTGCAAGTTGGTATGTAGACACTCTTATTTTGTTTTTAGTGGCTTATATTCATATACTTTAAGTTAATTCCTTACCAACTTAAGCTAAATCAAAATGAGCCACTCTTAAAAGAATAAGAAATCTAGATAGCGTTTTGCATCAGTTTCACAAAATCAGTTTTTAAACCAATGCAACTTCTGCGGATATTGCAAGCACTCAGTCCATTCCTACTCACTAGAGCACTGAATCAAGCCTGAAGTTAAGCATATGCTTAAGTACTTTGATTTAATGTTGAACTTACTATGTGACAGTGTAAACTAAACTACACAAATCCTGGGGAAATGGAAAACAACAATGAATGTTGAAACAGGTTACAATTTCTCTGTTGGATCGTCTTCTTGTGGATGTCTCTGCTGAAGCTTTCTTCAAACAAACAGAAAAGGTCCAGTGGTTAGTGTACTAGCATAGGACTTAAGATCCATGTTCAATTCCTTACTCTGCAACAGAGTTCATGTGTGACCTTTGCAAAAGTCATTTATTGTCTCTGTTTCTCATCTGTAAAATAGGGATAATAGCACTTCTCAGGGAGGTGTGGTGAGGATAAATATATTAAATACTGTGAGGTGCTCAAATACTACACTGATGGGGGCCACATAAGCTCCTAAGATATTCTTTTTTCCTTGCACCTTGTGTGTGTGTGTGTGTGTGTGTGTATCCCAAAGCAGAAGGAATAGGTGGTACATGTATGTGTTTCATGTACCCCACTGTGTGCCATTGACGGATTGGATTATAGACTGCAAACTAAGAGCTTTAACACAAGTCAATTCCACTGGCCAAATCCAATTAGATTGTTCCTTTCATTGTACTCACCATGCCTAGTACTGCATTGGGACCACCAGCTCACATCCCTATGTCTATGTGGCAACCCAGTGACTTAATTCACTGAGAGAGGTGCCAAGACTAATGGACACTGCAGAAATAATGATAGGCATTTCTAAATGCTCGCTGGAAAAATTCTTCTTTAAATATTAGAGCTGGGTGAGAGTTTTAAAAAATTTGAACAAAACAAAGAAACATAATGGGGAAACTGTTAGAGAGATATTTTGTACATGAAAAATTGTGTCTGCTTTTTTCACCAACTATAAAGTTAGCGTAAAATTTCCAAAAGCACCTAAGTCCCATTTTCAAAAGTGACTTAGACATTTAACAGCTTAGGTCCCATTGACTTTCAATGAGACATGTGGGGTAATGCATTCTACAAGAATATGATTTCAAAAGCAAACTCACATGTTGCACATTAATTGGTCAGTGTAGATCAGGGTTAGGCAACCTATGGCACATGTGCCGAACGCAGCGTGTGAGCTGATTTTCAGTGGCACTCATGCTGCTTGGGTCCTGGCCACCAGTCCTGGAGGCTCAGCATTTTAATTTAACTTTAAATGAAGCTTCTTAAACATTTTAAAACATTATTTACTTCACATACAAGAATAGTTTAGTTATATATTATAGACTTATAGAAAGAGACTTCTAAAAAGGTTAAAATGTATTACTGGCACGCGAAACCTTAAATTAGAGTGAATAAATGAAGACTCGGCACACCACTTCTGAAAGGTTGCTGACCCCTGGTGTAGACCATGCTAGTGCACTTTACTATAGTTCTGTTTGAAAGTATTATGTTAAAGCACACTACTAGAACATAACATAAGAACATAAGAATGGCCGTACTGGGTCAGACCAAAGATCCATCTAGCCCAGTATCCTGTCTTCCGACAGCGGCCAGTGCCAAGTGCCCCAGAGGAAATGAACAGAACAGTTAATTATCAAGTGATCCATCCCCTGTCACCCATTCCCAACTTCTGGCAAACAGAGGCTAGGGACACCATCCCTGCCCATTCTGGCTAATAGCCATTGATGGACCTATCCTCCTCTTTTTTGGCCTTCCTAATTATATTTTTACACTAAGGAAACTTTTGTGCACACTGACAGAGTCTAAACAGATCAATTAATGCACAAGGCATTAGTGCGCTTGAGAAATCACACCTCTGTAGAGCGCATTGCTGCTCCATGTAGACAAGCCCTTAGGCTCGCAAGCACCGAAGTCTCTTTTGAAAAATGTATTCTTAAAAAGTTTGCTCCTGGTCTAATATTTTCACATGTTGAAACGGATTTTAAGAAAAAGAAAAAAATGCAAAGAGTGAGATTTTTTTCTCTGTTTTCAAAAAGTTTTACATGCATTAAGTGAAATCCTGTCCCCATTGAAGTCAATCATAAAGCCCCCACTGGCTTCAACAGAGTCAGGATTTCACCCATGGAACTCATTACTGCATTCCTTCCCTTCAGTGAGAATTGGAGGCGTCAATTCTGCCTGTACTCCATAGCACGGAGGGCTCACTGGTGGGGGATCTTGTGTCGCCTCCATGCAAGGGGGAGAGCAAGATTTTAGTGTCCCAAGCACAGGATATTCTTGCCCTTCCTATTCAAGATAGAGCTGAGCTCTGCAGCAACCTGCAGAGCATTGTACAGAAGATAGGTGGAGAAAGATTTGAGTGGTGGCGGCAGAGCCAGAGAATTTGTTGGTACAGAAAAAAAGTGTCTAACTCATGGATAAACTAATCGCAACCAGTAACTCAACCAGGCCTAGCTGTGGCGCAGCGAGTAGGGTGAGGGAGCCCAGGCTGGCCATCCCACTAGTCATTAGCAGTGTCCTCTGTGCAGGATGCATTTCATATGTCAGGGCACTCAAAAAACAAAGTAGTGAGTCAAGAGACACCGACCAGAATTTGCATGATTGCTGCAGAACTAACTGTAGTTTGAGCAATGTTACATTCTGGAATGTGAGAACACATGAGTCACAAAGCAAACAGCCTCCATTACTTTTATGGGAAAAGAACTGTAAAATATAATAAGTCAACAAGCCTTTGAATATTTTTCAAGCCTTAAGACTAGAGCTGGTTGGAAAAATAATGTTCTCCAACGATCCAATGTTGTTCCCCATGGCAAACTTTGATTTTTAAAAAAAATTCATTTCAATTCTCCACAGAAAATTTTGAGTTTTGTATGAAAAATTGACACCCACAATATTTTGATTGGGGTGCCTTATAGGAGTCATAGATCAGTTAACTTATCTATAGCATTCCTTCAGTGTCAGAAAAAACTCCTATTGAAAACTATGGGAGTTTGGCATATGGAACTTGTGTCGGAGGCATTAGACTAGGCACTGAGACAATTTCATTTAATTCCCGTCTCTGCCACAAACTCCCACCATGACCTTGGACAAGTCACTTAATCTCTAGATACCTTGGTTCTCCGTCTGTAAAATGAGATAATTCTTGAGTTGTCATTTCTCTTCTCTATGGCTTTCTTTCCCCTCCCATCCTGTGGCCTGAGTATTTGGACTGTAGTGCAGAGACTGTCTCTTACTGTGTGTATGCACAATGCCTAGAAGACTAGACCCTGATACTGGTTGGGTCCTCCAGGCGCATGAGGATCAGTTTAAGCCTATGTTTTAGGCCAAGGGCAGGAAAATAGCAAATTGCATTGTTTTGTTTTTAAATGTAGCTCAGATTGCATATAAAAAATTCAAAGATGTTCAATGTTTTGAAAATAGTATTTTTTAAAAAATATATGAAATTAGGAATTATCACTAGAACTATCATCAAATTCCAGTGTAGTAAAACGGCCAAAGGGAGTTTCAAATACTCCTGGTTTTGTAGATATAAAAAGTGTGAGCATACAAAACCAGCAACGTCAGCCAGGAAATAGGAGCTGAAACTCTGTGGAAGAGTTAAACACAGAGGGATTTCAATAGAGTTCCACCAGAGATGCCGGTAGCCTGAGGATCAGTGCAGAAGGTGCTCCCAGTGAATTGGCTTTAATCATTTTAATGTCTGTTTGATTACACCAGTTTGCATTGAGGTCACTGCACTATTAAAGCACCATTACCTCTGAAATTGGCCCTGTTTTTTCTGGCCTCTGATTTAGCTTCTGTTTTGTTTTTGTTTTTGTTTTTTAATTAGTAAAGATGTTTGCAGGGAACTGGAATCTTTGTTCCTTAAAAATGAATTCTGCTGCAGCCCTATCTGAATTCATCTTAATTCTGCCCCTCTAAATTATTGCTTTACTTCTCTGCCAGCAGGTCAGGTTGCACCAGTGAGGGGATTTACTCCCAAGATACTCCCACCATGGCCAAAACACAAGAGATTGAACCAGGGACCCCCAGAACTAAAAGCATGAGCTGCTATAGCTTGAGCTAAAAGAGCCAACACTCTAGCTATCCACTGTGTATTGGGCACAGGGAAAGACCTGTAGTAATACACAATCACCAGGGGTTTCACTTGCACCGCTGCCCCTTATGGGGATCCTCATGGAATTTGGACGTAGCACTCCAGGAGCATGCTACTAATGAACACGGCTTGGGGACAGTGCATGAGTGCATCTGTGGATGCCCTGGCCATAAACACTGCTTAGGTGCTACCACGTTCTTCTGGGGCTCTGTAGGTCACCTGTGGGCAAATTCCACCAGCAGGAGGTCTCCTCTACAATCTGCACTTGAGGAAGTCCTTGCAACCACTACATCATGTGGCATCATTTATGTACTTATCATATCCTCCTGCAGCCTTTGTTTTTTCCCAGATGGTGCACATTTAATTCCTATACACAAAGAAAGCCTAGTTGTACAAAATATCACAGGGGTCTGACCTCCACTTCCAGGACAGGCAGCACTTGGATATCCTTTTGACTATTAACACAAATCCTGCTAGGCTAAGTCTGTTATGCAGTGATTGCAAAACTCAAAGAAAAGGGCTGCTTCTTGATGACATGTCCTTTATTCAGTTGCCTCTGACAAAAGCAAGAGATTTCCTTGCCCAAACCTGCGGATGGAAATACAACACCATTTAATGGTTAGTAGGGGAACACTTTATTAAACTTCTATTGCTCTTTGAAATGGAAGGGTTTCGATTGCCACACAAAATGAAACTGTGGTCGTTTGTATTGCTCAACAGTAGGACAGTGTCCGAACAACACATTGACGAGTATATAACAGCAATATTAACCATTGATCATTGCATTTTTAATCATCTAAGTGGTAGCAGTCTGAATGCACTTTAAACAAGCATTTTCATGTGCTCTAATTGATGCTTTCATCCAGAACAGGAAGTGGAAATTCTAAAATACCATAAAGAAGGCGAATCTTGTGGCTGACCAAATAAACACCCAGGAAATCACACAAGAAATTTTATTTTTCTAAGATTTCCCCTATTTTTTCCCAGTCGAAGATGTGTGGATAGGATCTCTACCACTCATATGTATCCCTGTATTTTGGAAAGCCAAATTCTTACATTTTTTAAATGTTTGAATTATCTTCATAAAACATTCATTTAGATGTAAATACCAATAAAGAGCTCTTAACATTTAATTAGATTTACAATTGCAAATGCTCACTCAGAAGCAAAAAATAACCATATGCAAATAAGTGAATGAACTCATCCAGTGAATAAATCAACGCAGTGTTAAATCAATGGCTTGACGAACGTTGAGTTCCTTTGCAAATATGTAAATTATTTGTCTGCTGTGCAGCATTTTTCACATTCTCCTTCTCCATTTAATATCCCCTTCATTTCCAATCCTTGCTTCAACACTCTCTTTGTGTGTGTGTTGTGTATATAATTTCCATTGAAATGCTCAGTGGAAAATGTTGACATTTCATTAAAAAAAATTTCAGCTGAATGTAGCCCAATCTGGGTTTTGGGGAAAAAATCATTTTCTAGTGTTTGAATTAAAAAAATTGAAAAATTCTGTGGAAAATTTTCATTCTGTTCAAAATCTGATATTCCATCTAACCCCAAACTTTCTGGTAAACAAGAGGTTTGATGGAAAATTTTCAGCCAGCCTTGCCCATGGCCACTTTTAAATTGTGACAGAAGGGTCAATTCTCCATGGCGCTGTGGAGAGAAAACATCTGTCTGCAATTATTCTCCTAGTAACGGCTAGTATGCACAGCAGGTAGTGGGAATTGGAGAACTAAACTATATGCTCCTGCCGGTCCAGAAAAAAATACTTCTCCCTATGAACTCCACATGGTTAGAGCTCCAGTGGGAAATGAAGGGATATAACTGGCTGGAAGGAGAGCAGTCATTCTAGACAAGCGTCATTGCTTGGAAAACTTACATAGTTTCCACTGCATAACCCCTCAGAAATGACCATTGCCACTTGTAGTTGTAATTGCAGTCAGGTGCATCCCCATAAGGTGAAAGTATGTGCTGCTGTGGATTTATTGGCAAGTAACATTGTTGCCATCAAACTGTCCTAGTGGTTTCCAACGTTAACCTTTTGTCATGATGAAAACTGACCATTTATTCCTACTCCGTTTTCTGTTTCTCAGACAGTTTCTGATCCACTTTGTCCCCTCACCTCATGACTACTCAGTTTCCTAATAGCCTCTTGAAAAGATTCTTTCTCAAAGTCCAACTAAATTATTCAACCCAGTTGCCCTTGATCCACTCTGGTGCTGACATGCTCTGAGAACTTTAGTTGATTGGAGGCACAATATTCCTTCAGAGAAGTGTCTGTGTCCCTATCATCTCATATTCACCTAGATAGGGAAATACCCAGCCTATCAGATCTGTTTCTACTGATGAGGCACAAAGCAGGTGGGCAGAGAACTGGGTCAGGGATCTGGCTTAGAGATGTAATTTCTCTCCTGTCATTTAATATCAAATATTGTTGTCATCCCTAGCTGACGCCTTTGTCCTCAAAACTTGTCAGCTTTACCCTAGAGATAAAATCTTGTGAACTATTCTTGCAAGATTTTGTCCCAAAGTAGAGTAAAATCTCAAGAGATCAGCTGATTTACTGAGATTTCTGCCATCTTGAGTGAGAATCTCACAAGAATGCCTATTCTTGCAATGCTTCAGCTCTTTCTAAATCAGGCCTGGATCCAGGCTGGAACAAATGAAGAATGTTGACCTGGGTTTTAAAAGCTGACACCCTCCCCACCCCCACTTCCTATTCAAAGTGATTCTAATAAGAGTTTTCAGCTTATGGACATGTTTAGTAAATTACCAAAATTGGATTTGGGAAGAGATATGGTCACAGTGAGAAGAGAAAGAACCAACTTTGGCTTTGCAGCATAATCATGGTAATTACTGTTAGTGCATTGCATTTAAAAGGAAGTATTTCTATGATGGACACTAAACTCTGCATGAGAGAAAGGAGGAGCAGCTAGTCTTAATGGTGTTTCATTCTCTGCTCTTGGCAGAATATGTGCTGATGGTTATAATTTGTAAAGCTTTTTTGGAACCAACTCAAGGCAGCCCGTCATGACATTTCTGCTTAGTTTTTAAAATGCATGGGTGAGCTTGTGTACTTTCCTTAAGCCTTTTCCTAGAAGCAAAGAACCATTACAAAGATTTGCACTTCTATGATGTCACCTTAATATGTGGTTGCTGAAAATCAAGGCATAGGCAACATATGTTTGTGCATGTAGTCCGGAGGTGGGGTTTCTTTATGTGCGGATGTGGACGGTAATTTTAAGGTCAGTTACTAAAAACAAATTGGAAAACTATTGGGAACTGGGGATGTTAGTTTACATTGACAAAGATATTGATTTTAGCAAATTGTTCAGGAATTATCCTCGTTGGCCAACGGAGTCATTGCATTCTATGAAAAAAAACAGTACTTTTGATTGTTTTCAGCTCTTTCTCCTTCATTTAACACACAAAACACCTTCGCCTCCATGAATAATTATTTATTGGACCAGGACTTGAACATTTCGGCAAAGTGTTTGCTGGAAAATGCTGATTCATTGAAACTAGTTTTGGCAAATTTCCCATTTCCCAAAAATTTTGGAAAAAAGTTTCAAAATTTTCAATTCTGGGTAAAAATGACTTTTGTTTAGAAACTGAAGTTAACTTATAGTAAGTAAATAATTAAAAATTAAAGCTTGAAATCTAGATCAAATATTTCAAACTTACAAAATTGAAAGATTTTGACTGACCTAACACTTTTTTGTTTTGTTTTGTTTTGCAAAGATTTTTGAGAGTTTGACTTTTTGACACAATTTGGGTCATGAGATTTCTTTTGAAGTCTCAAAAATTCTCTCAAGACATGAAAACTATTTCCTGCCTCGCTCTACTCAGGATTCCTTTGTGCGAGGCACTGGTATTGCCCACTGACGGACTTTTGTTTTCTAAAGTGAATGAATCCCATTAACTATATTCTATCTCAGGAGGATTGAAAGATTGTAACTAGAGCCGGTCAAAAATTTTCTGATCAGTTTTCTGTTGGAAAATGATGATTCGATAGAATCAAAAGATTCTGGGGGGAAACTTTTTTTTTTAATGTTAAATTTTCTACAGGAAGGAAATTCTGGTTTCCATAAATCTCTAATTGTAATAGAGATCGGCATATCAATGTGATAATCAATGAATAACTAGGCACTTGGTGAATGACTAACCTCCTGAAAGTGATAGATCCCCCTCTCCTGGCTGCACTGTGGTTCTTTTACCTGCAGCATGAATCTCTATCTCATATTGTCCACTTGGAACCAGAATCTCACCCTCAATAGGTCTCTTGTGTCGCTAATCAAACAGCTGGCTATTGCCCTACTAGGGAAGGAAGCAACATAGTCATCCCTCTGGACCCCCCCAGCACAGAGGGAATGCCAGAGTTGTGGCCAGAGGCTGGCAAGGTGGAGTGTTACTGTACTCCAGGGGTAGGCAGGGCTCTGCATTTTAATTTAATTTTAAATGAAGCTTCTTAAACATTTTAAAAACCTTATTTACTTTACATACAACAATAGTTTAGTTATATATTATAGACATAGAACGAGACCTTCTAAAAACGTTAAAATGTATTACTGGCATGCGAAACCTTAAATCAGAGTGAAGAAATGAAGACTCAGCACAGCACTTCTGAAAGGCTGCCGACCCCGTACTCTATGGTTCTCTGTCATTGACAGCCCCTTGGAGGCCAACACAAATTAGAGTAACTCTGAGTCCACTCTAAATTGCACCGGGGCTAAAGCAGACTGAGGAGCTCAAATGTGATTTAAAGCCACTTTGGCCCCCTCTCTCCTCCAGCTGTGGCTCTGCCTCAGTGACAGTTCTGCCAAACCCGAGGCTCAGAGCCTTATTCCGTGGATGGTACTTCCATTGCCATCAATGGAATGGGATAATCTGCAGAGATGAACCAGATGTTCTGATAAGTCTTTCGCCTCTTATTTCTATCCAGTGCAGAATGTGTTAGAGATGCACAGAGCCAGTAGATGAACTAACATTGTAGGAAGAAAAGATGGCCCTAAATCTTTCAGAAATGGGCAAGCAGTCAAAGGAGAGTGTGATTGTATGAACGTGATTAAGATGACACTTTACTTACTATGCAGTGCATAAATCCTTGCGCCCTGTGATTATCACATCATCACATGCATTAGACAACAGATAGCCACCTGCTATTGTAGCTATTGTTATGGGTCCTCTAAACCAATTGGATTGCTTCAGCCTATTCCCCCTAGCCAAAACTTAATAACAAAATAGCCCCGTCCTCCTCCCTCGCCAACATCCATATATCTCTTCATATTAGCCATTGCAAAGCAATGCATTTTTCTCAATTAGAGCTTAACCATGCTCTGCGATGTATCTGAAAGCACTGTGCATTGCCTCCTTTCGTGCTGACTGTTCCTTTGCATTGGATGATTTCCAGAGTAAACATTGTCAGTGAGACTATCACTTTGGATCCTCAGAGAATCAGATGTTGCCTGCTGAATAGTGCTGCAAGCTCTTTGCAATTCATTTCCCCCCTTTATTAATCTGAGAAAAGACACTACCTCGGTCGTAGCAAGATGAGCTGTCATCTGCTAGGTCAAATGCAATATAAGGAACAGAACATGAATCAATCAAACCAAAAACAATAGTGCTTCACTGTGCTTTTAATCTCAGTGTTTGTTACGGACAGGTGGATGAGCTTGCTTCTCTTGTTTTTTATTGTTTTGTGATGTATCTTTTTCTTGGAAGGGGATCAGAAAAAAAGGACTATTTTTTTTTTACTCTGCTTTAGGAGACAGAAGTGTTTTGAGTGCCACGCCCGTAAACATTAAACGGGTGGTTTAAAGATCCAATCCCATGGTTGAGCCATGCGCCGAGCTCCCTTTGATTTCAAAGGCAGTTCTGCATGAGGAAACCTGCTGGATTTGCAATGATACCTTAGCCTTTGGGATCGATTAGGTTGAGGGCAGTTATATATTTGATCTGTATTGTGAAAAACAGAGGCCCAAATCATCTGGTCCAAATAAGCGTTACAGAATGTACAGAACCCATGGAAGCCAGTGTGACTCCAATATAGTAGGCATGGGACGTGTGTGGAAAGTTTTGGGGGGAGCTCCCATACCTCCCTCAACTCCCTGAAGCATGGTTTCCAGGTAATCTCTACAGCAAGCTCTCAGAGGTCCTAATTCAGTGCTCATTGGAGTATGTTCTGTCCATTCACTCCAATAGATGTTGAATCAGGGCCAGAGTGGGTGCCTGGAGAAACGGGGTAACATGGGATCACATCCACTGCACCAGTGACTACATGTACCCACATGACAAACTCTCTCTGTGTGTAATTTGGGGAGCAAAGGGGTGCAGAGGCTGTGGAGTGGCTTTGCTGGCAGTGCACTGTCCTAATAGGAGGATTCTGTGTCCCGCAATGTTTGAATAACTTTGTAAACTCTCTTCCCCCTCCCCAATAAAAGTGGGACAGAAGTCGCAAAAGCCACGTACAATGCCTGTAGTGGGCTTTACGTGTCTCTGACATTCTACGGATGGAAGAAACACACACACAGTCTCCAGAACGCTGAGTGTGTGTGCAAGCAGAAAACAGAGTGATTCCAGCCTGCTGTCGTGCACTGGTCCAGGCTTGTCATTTCTATCCTCTAGGAGTTTCATTCCCCTCTTTACAGAAGTCAGTGTAGTTCTTGTCTTAAAGCAATTTGGAGGCATCTTCTACCAAACAAAATACGGTATTCAGACAAGACTGGATTACTAGATTTGCAGTGAAAATGTGTTCTAATTATTAGAATGTTTTTCTATTTTACAACTTCCTGTGACTATTTCTGTTAGGGGTAAAGAAGTTTTTCCATCATGCTAAATAAGAAAGATGAGTGCTGCACTATTTTGATCTTTTCAGAGTTCAATTAATTCATGGCAAGCCAATCCTGCTCTCTTCCACACCAGTTTCAGTGACTTGGGAGTAGAGCTGGTTTGAAAAACATACGGACATTTTAGAGGGGAAAAAATCATGAAAACGTTGCCTTTTTCCCCATAGAAATTCAAAATTTCAATGGAAAATTTCAGCACTCTTGAAAATGTCCAACCCCGGTGTACTTTGGTGTACTCTCTTACCGTCTCTTTTAACGTTTTAGAGACCTTACGAGCAAGGCACTACAGTGATGAACACTTTAGGATGCCTAAAATAGTATATAGTCCTTTTAACTTTAAAATCTCCATACATGCTACTTACAACTAAAAATGTTTGTTTTATTAGTATTAGAATTTATCCAGTTATCAATTATACGTATTAAGGACAAATGCAAAAATACTACAGATATTTCTGATTTGATCACTGTAATCTCCTCCTGCTCTTTGGAGTCTGTTGTAAAGGTGGCTTGGGGAAGATTTAATTTACAAGAAGCTCTGAAGTTTTCTTTACAAGTTGTTGGCCTTCAGAGAAATATTCAATCTGTTAAAAGCAGAACCTTGTTTTAATCATGCAGTACTGTCATCTAGTGGCCATATTAATTACTGCCTGGGTAGGAGTAACAGCTGTGATCTGAAGAGGGGAACTAAACACCCACTGGGAATATTCTTCTATGCATAGGAAGAAATAACTGCTTCCTTTAGGCCCTGATCCTGTCAAATGCTTAAGTATGTGCATAAGTGTACTCATTTGAGTAGTCCTTCTAAAGCCTACGGGATACTTATGAAAGTAAAGTTAGGGCCTGATACCGCTTACACATGTGCTTAGTTAATAACCTTTGATTAAAGAAAACTGGCATTTAATCCATGAAGACACCTGTTTAGAATTCTTATAACTGCCTCCAAAACATGTATGTCAAATCTATGGTGGAATAAATAAACAGCAGCTATAGAAATGCAGGTGATCAGAATAAATAAGGAATAATTTATGGCCTGTATTAGATAAACTACTGAACTGTTTGAGTGCACATGGGCCAAAATGGCATGAAATAATTGGCTATTTTAGTAAGACAACCACCCCAAAATGTCCATATCTATGTACATGGCTTCCTTGGGGTTTATTGCTTATACGAACTCTGACTCGATAGGAATGTGTAATCCTGTTGAAATCAATGGGATAACTCATGCTTAAAATTCTACATATATGTAAGTACCTTCCTAAATCAGCCATACAGTAGGGACTAAATTATTCAGGAAAATAATTGAAGCCTATAGTATTAAATGAATTTAAGTCTGGGGCAACTATATTTGTTTGAATTAAGAAGCTGGTGGAAAAAAGTTCAAATGTGGCATGAAGCACCAAGTAAAGCCAGCTTCAGTTCTTAGGATGTACTAAGTTCTGCATAATTATCTCGTGACACTAACAAACGTGACCCATCCAAAGGGGTGTGTCTGGAGAATCAGGCAAATACACCTTGCTGCTGTGCAGTGTGCCCAAGAGTGCTTTACAAATGATTGCTTGTCTTTGGATTTTTCGGATGAGTACGGTTCAGTATTTGTGCAGAGTTAAAGAATAGAAATTCTGTGTGAATACTGGCTGCCTTCTAGCAGTTTGGGGATATCTGATTAAATGGAGTGCAATGTGCTACAAAGATAAAAGTAAACCAATTTTTATTCCTATTATTATTGATGATGATTGAATTATATTTTTAAACCCAAGTACATTGCAAGATCCTATACACGTTTAAAACGAATATGGAAAACCTTGAACCAAAGCATGATTTTGAAGTTCTCTGTATGATTACACATAACTGGCTTCCCATTTTCCCTTGCCATTCTCCAGAAAGGCTACCACTACTATTATGAAGTATAATGGCACAAGAAATGCTTGAATTTAGACTTTATATCCATCATGAGCTAATTTTTCATTGATTGAGTGACAGATTGAATTAATACTACCAAGTTCTTATATAGTACATTTCATCAATAAGATCTCAAAGCACTTCACAAGGGAAGTCAGTAGTATTACCCCCCACCCCTTTATAGATGGGCAAACTGTGGCGCCGAGAGGTGAAGTGACTTGCCTGAGGTCACCCAAGAGGTGGCTGGCACATTCAAACAGAAAGCCAAATAATGTCCTTCATGCTGATCAAGTAACTCATAGCAAATAAACCATTCAATGAAATTAGCCTCTTCTTTTGTTCACAAACAGCTTACAATGTTTTCAGATTATTTTTCAACATTCAAAATGTATAGCCAAATAACTTTTTACAAATAATTTGTGGTCTGTAGAGTGACTGTGAACAGGCCTGGAACCTTTCACAAGCCCAGACTGCACTTACAAAAAAACCCAAAACAATAAGGAAAGGTGCTCACGGAGTCACATCTAGTGTTCTGTAATCTGTATGTTCACCCCGATCCATGCAGTGGTGCTAATGTCAACATAAGCCCTACCCCTCAAATTGCTCTTGAGTCATACTTTACTCATTTCACTATTGGTTTTGTAACAGAATCATGCAAATTAGGGTGTCTGTTGCAAAGACAAGGGCAATCCTCTTGCAAAATGGGCTTAGCGCTCACCTAGAGGATTGGAACTCTGGGTTAGAATCCTTTCTATGGTACCTCTACCTCTTCACTTGGGCGGGGGGGAGCGTAACCTTAACTCACATTAGCTAATTCAAGTTAAAATAGCAGTGAAGACACACCAACTCGGCTTTTAACTGAGGTTAGCAGCTTGAGTTAAAGCTTGTAGGGGAGCATAGGGTTAAAACCCATATTGCTGTATCTTTACTGAGATTTAACCTGGGCTAACTAATTCCTGGTAAAAAACACACCTTTTTTTGCAGTGAAGGCATTGACTAGTCAGTAGTGCACCCCCCCCCCCCCAAAAAAAGAGGTTCCCAAATTTGATCAGAGGTGCTACCTATAACATCTATGCATTAATTGATGCCCTTTCGACACATACTTCTCAACCTGACAGGGCCCAGATGTGTGACGCAATGTATGGACAAACCCCAATAAGGAGGGACCCAAAAATATTTATTCAGGATACTTAAAATAATTGTTTTGATATATTATAGCAAGGCCTAGGGGTCCCAGCCAAGATTAGGGCCCCATTACATTAAATACTATATAAAGAAAGAATGAGAGACAATCTCTGCTCCAAAGAGCTTACAGTTTAAATAGACAAGGGTGGACTGGGGAAATAGAGTCATAGAGAGGTGAAATAGCTTGTCCCAGGCCAGGCAGCAGGTCTGTGGCAGATCTGGAAAAAGAAGCAAATTCCCTGACTTCCAGTCCAATGCCCTATCCACTAGAGCCGTGGTTCTCAACCAGGGGTACGGGTTCCTGGGGGTGGGAGGGCTGCAAGCAGGTTTCGGGGGGGTCTCCAAGCAGGGCCAGTGTTAGACTTGCTGGGGCCCAGGGCAGAAAGCTGAAGCCCCACCACATGGGGCTGAAGCCCAGGGCCCTGAGCCCCACTGCCTGGGGCTGAAGCTGAAGCCTGAGCAATGTAGCTTCACAGCGGCCCCTATGGCGTGGGGCCCCAGGCGACTGCCCGGCTTGCTACCCCCTAATGTCAGCTGTGGCTTTTATATGCAGAAAACCAGTTGTTGTGGCCGTTCAAGAACCCCTACCCTAGAGCATGCTCCCACTGCAAGTGCTGCAGTGTTAATTCCTTTCGTGTAAATAACTCTTTCTAAAATCTCCATTTCAGGACTCATTATATCTGATGTAAATCATTTGCAACAATAAAAGTGAGTGGACGCCAAATCTTCATGGAGTGCACGTAACTCTGGGTCTAAAAGGAATGACACCTCTCGAAAGATACATGAGAGGTGTGTACTGAAAGCATTTTAGTTTGTCAGACTTGTTTCAGGGTGGCTCAGGCAGTAGAAGACTTGTAAATGAATGTTGCTTTTGCCTCATTTTAGAGCTGCTGAATCACTAGATTTTCTTTTACGTTGCATGCAGTGCCACATTGTTACAGAGATGCACTGGCTCTCATTGTGAAACAACTAGATCATATAAAACTACACCCAGGGAGTGGTAGATGGATAAGTAAAATGAATCACGGACCACAACAAAGCTCTTCCTGTCATTTAAGGGTTACCTGCCAAATGCAGAGGATGTAAACTCAGTGGGGAGACAAAGTATCATTGTCACCAGCAAAAATTACATCGACTGTGGCATAGATTTACTAGGCAGTCATCTCTAAAGGCTCGCAATGAAAAGTTAATCTCAGTACTGGATAACAACCACATGGGTTTATGGAGATTGTAAAGTAGAGCACCTACTGAATTCAGATACAATTGAATATAATTAATAGCAATAGTTGTTTCCCACATCATGCGCTGGAAAGGAATAAGGGCTTTGTTCTCACACTATTTCAGTACGTTCTATGATATTTATAGTACATATTGCCAGAGGAAATAGAGGGATTGATTTGCAAGACATAACTTGCCAACATGTATATTAAAAAGGAATAAAACTAACTAAGAAGGTTTTGAACAGGACTCAACAGGACTATATCAGGAAATGATGGTAAATCACAAATGTCCAGACTAGACATGGGTTGAACCAAAAACCCATCTCGAGCGTGTTTGAAATCTGAAGCCATATCTGAATTTTTCTAATGGCCTCCATTGTGGACCGAATCAAACCTTAGGTCAAACCATCCCTCAAACTTTGTGGTGCTTGAGATCAGGATTGGGATCCAAATAATATGTCTCTAATTCAGCTCTAATCTGGCCTTTTGTGCTCACAGTACAGCAGCTCTGTCTTTCATCAGCAACAACCATGTTATCACTATGCAATGGATTTATCTAATCAAACCTTTTCAGCAAATGCTTTCTAATGACTTAAATAGGAAAAGGGGTGCCAAATGATCTCACTGTATTCCTTTTATTTTGGGCTGAAACACTCTGGCCCATGTTTCATCAATGAAGTTGGTCTTGTAAGAGCTTATTGGGAATACTTTCTCACTGAGACGTTTGCCAGTATTTTTAAGCACGAGTGACAATTAGAAATGGGCTGATTTTCAAAGATGCTAAGCAGCCCCAGCTCCCACTGAAGTCCATGTGAGCTGCACAAAACCTGGACACTTCTTTTCAGATCATTAAATATCAAGGTAGGATGCGGGTTAGAGAATTTGGCCCTGGTTAATTATAGCAGGCATGAAAATAGACCTACTGAAAAATGTTCAACTGCTGGTAAAGTACTAAATTATATGAACACATCCTGCAAAGTAAAATCCATTCCTATTAGTAGAATTGGGCAAATAGTTATATTTATATTAGAATTAGTCAGGTATGGGAATTTCCATTTTCTAGGAAATTATGACATTTTAAAAAAATCTAAAATGTAATTGAAAAACTGAAATTTAGAAATTTCCTTTAGGGAAAAAATTCCCCAAAAATTGAATTAAAATTAAAAAAAATGTTTCTTTTTGACATTTTATATATTCAAATGATAAATATAATATATATTGTATATATATCATGTTAACTATTATAAGTAAATAATGTTCAATTAATATTCTAATCTAATATAAAAGTCAAAACAAAATTAATCAAACCATTTTGACTTTTTCCCATTGAAAATTTCATCAAAATTATTCCCACAAAATGTTTCAATTTCAACAAAACTACATTTTTCTATGGAAAATTGTTCAATCAAAAAAATTTCAACCAACTCTAATATATAATTGATTCAAAAATGTTTCAAAATTCACAGAATAAATAATTTATGACTATAGTCATTGAATTATCAGCCGTGCTCCATAAAATAAGCAAATTATATAGATTTAGATATAGATACACACACCTACACCTATATGTTCCATTTGCCTATCTTATGGGTCCTGGTTGATAATATATATCTCATATTGACGTCAATGAAATTTAAGCCCATGATTAAATGCTTCCTGAATCTCAGCCTTGTTGAGTAATTTCTTTGATAAACATTGTGAAATTCATTGAATACATTATTCAATTAATTATTATTTGACTCTCTACATATACACAACTGTGCAATTTGGAACTGGAAATCGACAGCCTTATTTTGTACTTGTACAAGTCAAGATTTATTGATGCCATGACGAAATATATATGACAGTCAATGTTTTATTCCTTGAACGACCCTGATGAAATGGCCACCATGAAATACCAAGCTGTTTGAAGTGGAGGTCTATTAACTATATGAAAGGGTGAGCTAGATATGAAGAATAAGACACCTCACCGTGGATGAACTGTTTGACACAAACATATATACTCTACCCAGCTTTACAGTGTGGACTGAAAATAATAGATATGGTGCCATGATGATAAAACGTGACACGATTTGAGTTGCTGGGAACAAATTGCCAAAGCTTCAGAGGACATCCCACGAACTGCCATCCATACCCCTTAAACTCCTTCTTCTGCAGGATGAGCTTGGGAGTCTTGTTGAATCCACTGAACCCTGACTGGAATTTCCAAGTATTGTAATCAAGGGAGCCTGGAAAGCAGCAGAAATGAGAGGTAACATTCAGGATGAGATCACTGTTTGCTTTAGGACATTTTAAAAGATGTGTATAATGCAACTCTACTACTGAATTATGTCAATGGAGAAGGAAAAGGAGAGAGAGATTTTATGTATTTATTACATTGTGATAGCACCTACAGGCCAACCAGATATGGGACCCATTGCATAAGGCATATTGCAAATGTATAGAACAGGACAATGCCTACACCCAAAGATATCTCTCTCTCTTTCTCTCTCTCTCCAGGAGTACAAACATGGCTATCCTGGAAAGGGTCACTTCATTTTTCTTTTAAATATATTTTTACAGCGCTTAAGCATCGATAAATACAGTATTGAGGAAAGTGAAAGCAGATGCTGTACATTAATATTTCAAAAGAAATTAGTGCCTTGATTTTCTAAGAAGCCAAATGGAGTGAGGTGAGAGTCGAAGTTCTTAATATGACCCTGTCACAGTTTAACATTAACCAGTGTTAAACAAGGTTTGGGGTTTAGTATACAGAGACCTCAGTCTACTTAGTACCATGGGAAACACACGAGGACATTCATACCAACGGCTACCAATTTATAGACTGAAAAACAAAAAAAAAGGAAAAGAATCAAGACAAGACAAAAAGCAGTGAAACTGAAATTGAATGATTATGCAAAAGCAACAATCAAAACCTATCAAAGTCTCTTTTTAAAGAGAGGGTGAATGTTGGTTAGAGACTCTTATTCTGCCAACTGATCCTTATTGTTGGGGAAGAAAGGATTAGTTCTGTTCTTCAGTTTTGAGTCAGGAATAACAGTCACTTTCCTGCTTTTGACAAAACAGATAGATGAAGAAGGGAGAGAAGAGATAAGATAGTAAAGATAGGGGGAAGTATAGCTTATGTCAATGTTTTCAGGATAGAGGGCAGCTAGTCAGTAAGGATGGATGCTTTGGGGTGGCAGGTCAGACATGACAGCTGTTGCTCTGTACCCCAGTACACCTGGCTCGGTGGATATGGGGAAAGCAGTGGATGTGATATATCTTGACTTTAGCAAAGCTTTTGATACGGTCTCCCACAGTATTCTTGCCAGCAAGTTAAAGAAGTATGGATTGGATAAATGGACTATATGTTGATAGAAAGCTGGCTAGGTCATCGGGCTCAACGGATAGTGATCAACGGCTCGATGTCTAGTTGGCAGCTGGTATCAAGCGGAGTCCCCCAAGGGTCGGTCCTGGGGCTGGTTTTGTTCAACATCTTTATTAATGATCTTGATCAGGGGTAGGCAACCTATGGCACCCGTGCCAAAGGCGGCACGCAAGCTGATTTTCAGTGGCATTCACACTGCCCGGGTCCTGGGGACTCTGCATTTTAATTTAATTTTAAATGAAGCTTCTTAAACATTTTTAAAACCTTATTTACTTTACTCTGTATACAACAATAGTTTAATTATATATTATAGACTTATAGAAAGACACCTTCTGAAAACGTTCAAATGTATTACCGGCATGCAAAACCTTATATTAGAGTGAATAAATGAAGACTCGGCACACCACTTCTGAAAGGTTGCTGACCCCTGATCTGGATGATGGGTTTATTGCACCCTCAGCAAGTTCATAGATGACACTAAACTGAGGGGAGAGGTAGATACACTGGAGGGTAGGCATAGGGTCCAGAGTGACCTAGACAAATTAGAGGATTGGACCAAAAGAAATCTGATGAGGTTCAACAAGGACAAGTGCAGAGTCCTGCACTTAGGAAGGAAGAATCCCATGCACCGCTACAGGCTGGGGACCAACTGGCTATGCAGCAATTCTGCAGAAAAGGACCTGGGGATTACCGTGGACGAGTAGCTGGATAAGAGTCAGCAGTGTGCCCTTGTTGCCAAGAAGGCCAACGGCATATTGGGCTGTATTAGTAGGAGCATTGCCAGGAGATCGAGGGAAGTGATTATTCCCCTCTATTCAGCACTGGTGAGGCCACACCTGGAGTATTGCATCCAGTTTTGGTCCCCCCACTACAGAAGGGATGTGGACAAATTGGAAAGAGTCCAGCGGAGGGCAACAAAAATGATTGGGGGGGCACATGATTTACGAGGACAGACTGAGGGATCTGGGGTTATTTAGTCTGCAGAAGAGAAGAGTGAGGGCGGATTTGATAGCAGCCTTCAACTAGGGGGGTTCCAAAGAGGATGGAGCTAGGGTGTTCTCAGTGGTGGTAGATAACAGAACAAGAAGCAATGGACTCAAATTGCATTGGAGAGGTTGAGGTTGAATATTAAGAAACACTATTTCACTAGGAGGGTGGTAAAGCACTGGAATGGGTTACCTAGGGAGGTGGTGGAATCTCCTTCCTTACAGGTTTTTAAGGTCAGGCTTGACAAAGCCCTGACTGGGATGATTTAGTTGGGGGTTGGTCCTGCTTTGAGCAGGGGGTTGGACTAGATGACCTCTGAGGTCCCTTCCAACCCTGAGATTCTATGATTCTATCCGGTGAGACACGTCATCTGGTTGGTCTGGTAGGTCCTTCCCCTTCATTAATTCTTTTCAGGCCAAGCACAACCGGATGGGCGGTCTCATCTTGTAATGCTGGTGCTGTGCGGTGAAGTTGATTTCAGGATCAGGTGAAAAGCTGACAGAGAGAGTTAGGACAGAAGCAAGCTACTGGAGGACAGATAGGGATGCGCAAGGGAGGCGTTCTTGCTGGTGCAGTGGTGATGGTGAGTTGTGCCAAGGTCTGGGTGTCACAATGAAAAATGCATTAGCAGTGGCTGTCGTAGTGATGGTAGTAGTCATTTATTTCCCTTGAGTCTCTTTTTAAAGGCCTCCCAAAGGAGTGGTGAGCAGAACAGCTTATCTCCTCATTATTTTATCCACCAGTTAGGCCTAATTTCTGGTCCCACACTCCTCTTGTTTACCAGACATGATCTTAACACAGTCCTTGGGTGGAATCAGTAGACCTCTCTGTTTAAATGTCTCCTTCTTAGAGCTTTTCTTATACAATTTTATATAATAATTCATTTAGGGTTACCATATCTCATAAATAAAAAAAGAGGACCCTCCACGGGCCATGGCCCCGCCCATTTCCCCACCCCTAGCCCCGCCCCAACTCCGCCCCTTCCCCCACCCTAACTCCGCCCCCTCCTCCCTCCCACTCCCAGCCAGGGGGAAAGGGCTGCCCCAGTGCTACCAGCTTCACGGTTTGCCGGGCAGCCCCCAGACCCTGCGCCCCCGGCCGGCGCTTCCCCAGCGCAGCTGGAGCCTGGGAGGGGAAGCGCCCAGCCGGGGGCGCAGGGTCTGGAGGCTGCCCAGCAAACCGTGAAGCTGGTAGCGCTCGGGCTTTGGGCAGCCCCTATGCCTCCGGACCCTGCGCCCCCAGCCGGGCACTTCCCCTCCGGGGCTCCGGCGGCTCTGCGTAACTTACACTGTATAAGTTACACAGAGCCGAAGAGGAGCAGAGCCCCCGCAGCTGGAGGCTCTGCTCCTCTTAGGCTCTAAGAGCCGGGCTGCCCCAGCGCTACCGGCTTCGGGCAGCCCCCGTGCCTCCGGACCCTGCGCCGCCGGAGCCCGGGAGGGGAAGTGCCCGGCTGGGGGCACAGGGTCCGGAGGCAAGGGGGCTGCCTGAAGCCGGTAGCTCTCGGGCAGCCCGGTTCTTAAACAGAGCCTCTGTGTCAGTTACACACAGCCCAGGGGGCTGGAGGCTTTGCTCCTCTTTGGCTCTGTGTAACTGACACTGGGTCAGTTACACAGAGCCCCGGGGGCTGGAGGCTCCAGCCGCCCCCCGCTCTGTTTAAGAGCCGGGCTGCCCAAGCGCTACCGGCTTCGGGCAGCCCCGTGCCTCCAGATCCTGCACCCCCAGCCGGGCACTTCCCGTCCCGGGCTCCGGCGGCGCAGGGTCTCCAGGCACGGGGCTGCCCGAAGCCGGTAGCTCTGGGGCAGCCCAGCTCTTAAACAAAGCCTCCAGCGGCTGGGGCTCTGTGTAACTGACACTGTGTCAGTTACACACAGCCCCGGCGGCTGGAGGCTCCAGCCAACCCCGCTCTATTTAAGAGCCGGGCTGCCCGAGCGCTACCAGCTTCGGGCAGCCCCGTGCCTCCAGAGCCTGCGCCGCCGGAGCCCGGGAGGGGAAGTGCCCGGCTGGGGGTGCAGGATCTGGAGGCACGGGGGCTGCCCGAAGCCAGTAGCGCTCGGGCAGCCCGGCTCTTAAACAGAGCGGGGGCGGCTGGAGCCTCCAGCCGCCGGGGCTGTGTGTAACTGACATAATGTCAGTTACACAGAGCCGCAGCCGCTGGAGGCTCTGTTTAAGAACCGGGCTGCCCGAGCGCTACCGGCTTCGGGCAGCCCCCTTGCCTCCAGACCCTGCATCCCCAGCCGGGCACTTCCCCTCCCGGGCTCTGGCGGCGCAGGGTCTGGAGGCACGGGGCTGCCCGAAGCCGGTAGCGTTCAGGCAGCCCGGCTCTTAAACAGAGCCGCCATTTTCCCGGACATGTTCGGCTTTTTGGCAATTCCCCCCGGACGGGGGTTTGACTGCCGAAAAGCCGGACATGTCCGGGAAAAAGAGGACGTATGGTAACCCTAATTCATTGTGACAATTCGTGAACCTTTACCCACTTTTCGCCAGTTAGGCTCACAATTACAGGAAGCCTGCTAGGCCTCAATTATTACAACAGTGCCCAGTTCCCAGTGAAATTCAATTCTAGTTGGGTACCTAACTCCTTTAGGATTCTTGGTAAATCCTAGTCATGATTTATTTTGTTAAAACATTCACGTGCCCAATGACTAAGATGCTGGGTACCCTCGGGGCAGTTGGGGAGAGAACACAGAAGCTTTAACAGGAGTCTTTACACTGCATGCACAAGACAGGGAACACTCCAGGTGCCATCTTAATGCTGCATCCATATGAAAACCTGGCACAATATGGCCCTTTCTTTGTGGTGGAAATTTAACACATCTGGGACATCATTTCTGAGTGGATATCCAGAGTATTGTCATGACTGCTTTTGCCAAGTATATTTGCCTTAGTTCTCTCCAGTGCTAAAATTGCATGAATACTTATATTACTGCCTTTTAGATCAACTCAACTGCCCTGTCTCTGTGCTTACAGAATGATGGGACCAGAAAAGTACATACAATGTTCTCTTAGTAATGGCAAAGGACTGCATTGGATTTTGGAGTAGCTACAGAGAGGATTATAACTTCTACATGCTAACAACTCTGAAAATATCTAGTTCCTCTTGTCTGTGTGTTTAAAGAATGAAAGTTTGATTGTTTTGCATGTTGCATTGTCAGCTATATAAGTGCATAATATGTGCAAATCACTTCCATTTGGATTTGGTAGCACTTTACACCAACTTTGCACTACTAGAAATGTCTATACAAGGTATAAACTGGCAGAAAATCTACCGCTAGAGAAAGAGAACACATTCATTTGTTCAGGTGCCATTAGCACTCCTGTCATCTCAACAATCTTCTGTCATTTTTCTTTCCACCAACAACTTTCAAATCAGCCCTCTCTGATGGGAACATAACATTGTTTTTAATTTCTCAGTGTGTGGAGTCAAAATTTAGTTTATGTTTATTCAAGGAAGAAAGAGTGAAACCTAAACCACATTGTATTAGTTACATATTGAAATAATATTGGAATGCATTGCCCAGTGCCGGGGGGGAAGGATCCTACTGAGCCAAGAAAACAAAAAATGTGTTTTCAGTCAAAACTCCTCGTTAGCTATGTTTCTCCATCCTCTCTCTGATCACTTTGGTAACCTGCCTTCCAACCCCGCAGTTTAGCTGCAATATTTGTTTTTTTGGAAGCACCCGAGCAACGTTTATTTAAGAGAAGAATTTAGGTTTGTTGTGTGGCTCCAAGGACATGGCTATCATAGAAGAAAGTATTGGCATCCTTTCCGTGCATGTGTGGGAAGTTCTGAGTCATCCAATCCTAGGTGAGGCTTGGCACTGGGCCGTAAGCCTCTTATTGCAAAGGGTTCCTCTTAATCTGAACTGCGCGGATTAGTTTGCAGAGGGCACCTCATTGGGCACCGTTCTCATGACGAGTCCTCGTCCTCTTGCCAAACACAAAAGGGCTTTGAGTGTGATAATGCTATCCTTGTTTGCTTGCTCTTTAATGTTCTACCCTAGCCTATCCACTGACCTCAGAGAACATAATCTCCCTCATGGAGGAATGATTGTTCTAGCCTTTGTAACACTTGCACCTTGCTCTTAAATGTGACTGGCCGGGTGCCAACATTAAGGGCTGTCATAAAAGATGTTTACTTGGGGAGAAATAATTGTAGGTTATAACTATGTAAAATGATGTACTCCTTGGAAATAACATGATGCTCTCTGAGATTCCTGTATCAAGGGATCATTCTCATCTATTTTTCACTGTTACTACTCCAAATAGCATCTGTCCCCAGTTTGGCTTCTTTGGATGGGTGTTAGTGTTTTTTCTCCAGTAGGGCAGAACGCTTTTAGTTTTACCTTGACTCTGGGTAGCGGCCAACATTGTGCTACCACTACTGATTTCAGCGGGACTACCGGTACGTACAGAATACGTTACTACTTGCTGTGAGGAAAGCTGGCAGAATTGGGACATATTTGCATTGGATCAGCTCTCCAAGCAGCAAGCTGCTGGTGGTATCATCAAATCTAGTTGAAATTTGGTTAGCTAAAAAGTTAAGGTTGGACAGCTCCAAGCATAATCCTGTGCCAGGTTCTTATTTGGTCCCCATCACTCTAGTATCTGGGTATGTCTACACTGCATGGGGGACTGAGTCTCTCAGCCAGGTCCCCAGACTCACGTTGGTGAAGTTTGCGCTAGCACTCTAAAAATAGCTGTGTAGACACTGCGGCTCAGGCTCCGAAGCCTGGACCAGGGGGAGCTTAAGAGCTCCAGCTCCAGCCACGCAGCATCCAAGCATTGTCTACACATCTATTTTTAGAGCACTAGCACAAGCCCTGCTACTAAAGTCTGTGGACCCAGGCTGGGTGGCTTACTCCCAGATGTAGTGTAGACCTGCCCTGAACTCCTCACAATCCTTAATATATTTATCCCACAAACACCCTTGTGAGGTAGGGTAGTGCTATTATCCCCATTTTACAGATTGGAAACAAACACAGAGAGCCTAAGTGATTTGCCAAAGGTCACACAGGAAGTCTGTGAAGGAGCTGAAAATTGAACCTGGCTTTCCCATCTCCCAGACTAGAGCCCTAACCAATCGTGAGGGCAAGGTTGTGATTCCTTTGGGCTAGACTGTGACACCCTTACATACATTGACTGGCACTCTATAAATAGACCCATTAACACTAATGGGACTACAGAAGCTCCCCGACTTACGCAAGCGTTCCGTTTCGGAAAGCCTTGCGTAAATCGAGTTTTACGCAACAATTACACACACACAAAAAAGGCACTTACGGAACTTTTTCCGTAAGTCCGGATTTCCATAAGTCAGGTTTGTGCAACCCGGGGAGCGTCAGTACTTGTGGAGTAAGATACTGTTCAACATAATGGCATCACAAACTCATCCTTTGTGTGAAATCCATAAAGAGCCTGAATCTCAGTGTAAATACTTAGAGCCCTGCATGGATACAAAATTTGTATCCGCATCTGATCTGCAAACATGGGCTCTGCAAATACGCAGTGGCTATAGCTGAAAAGTACATCATTTGTTTTCTCCAGGATTTCCTATCTAGGTGGTCTCCCACCCTTCTTGAATTTGGTTTCACAGTCTTTAGAATATTTATGACGTAGATGGAAACTGCCAAGACATCTATTTGGGGGATAAAGAGCCAAAACATAAAGCACAAAGGTATCACTTGTGTACTGATTTCTTTAACATAAATAACATTGGTCCAAATTGTTATGCATGAGACTGTTGGAGGGCCTACTATGCCTATTGTCTGTGGCCTTGCTGTCATGAGAATTCAGCATTGCCCAAGAAATCAAACCATTTTCAACATACAAACGAAAGTAAGATAACACTCTACTAAATAACTACCCAGTGTGGCTAAAATAAGAACTATTCCTCCTAATGGGCTTGATCCTGGGTGCTTTAATGGGAGTATCTTTGGGTCCAAGGGAAGTTATGAGTGACAAACAAAGCTTTTAAGGAGTTCATGTTACAGCAGGCTATACATTTATGAAGGATTGTGCATAGTAAATCCATTCTCAAAGAAAATAACCCTATCTGTGCATAAGCCAAATGGTCTGATTCACCACTACAATACTCCAGCTTTAAGTTTATGAAACTTCACTGATTACAACTGCATTGACATCAATGGATTTATACCAGCATAAAACTGACTAGCAAAGATAAATGGAGCTGGTCAGGAAATGATTATTTTTTTCTGAAAAAAATGTGGATGAAAATAAACATTTTTGTTTTTGTTTAATGTTTTCCTCAAAAATGTTTTAGGTTTTCATATAAAAAACAATGCAGTGAAAATGAAACTTTATCATACTTAAAATAGTTTTGTCAAAAAGCTATTTTTACGATATAAAAAGTTTTAATTTTTTTTTTCAACCAGCTCTAAAGTTGAACCAGGACCCCAGGCTGTGATTTTCAAATGCATGGACACTCTACTAAATAACTACCCAGTGTTGAGCAGAGTGACTAAATCCCAGCTTTGGTTTTTTACCGTCAAAACAAAAATACATAATGAAATACACATTGTACCAAATAGCTAACCTTGTATTTACCAAGTTTTGTAAAAGAGAAAAAGATTGAGAAGTGAATCTTTGTGAAAGAATGATGACAGAGAGAAGACAACCCAGAAGAATAGCAAGAACAGTTAGGAAGAAATGTGAGGGTGGAAGGGACCTTGAGATGTCATCTAGGCCAGCCTTATATGTTGAGGAAGGACAAACCCAGACAGGTGTTTTTTTGTCCAACCTGTTCTTAAAAACCTCCAGTGAGCCTATTCCAGAGTTTAACCATCCTGATAGTTAGAAAGCTGTTTGTAATATCTAACCTTAATTTCCTTTCCTGCAGATAAAGCTGATTATTTCTTGTACTGCCTTCAGTGGACATGCAGAACAATTGATCCCTTTATAACAGCCCTTAACATATTTGAAGACTGTTATCAGGTGCTCCCTCAGTCTTCCTTTCTCAAGACCAAATATGCCTCAGAGGACAGGTTTTCTAAACCTTTATCATTTTTGTTGCTTTCCTCTGGACTGTCTCCAATTTAAGCACATCTTTCCTAACGTATGATGCCCCAAACTGAACACAATACTTCATCTAAAGCCTCACCAGTGCTGCATAGAGCAGGACAATTACCTGCATATATTACATACAACAATCCTGTTAATGTACCCCAGAATCGTATTAGCCTTTTTTGTAGCTGTAGCACATTGACAATTCATATTCAGTTTGTGGTCCACTATAACCCCCAAATCCTTTTCAGCAGTACTACCACAGTTTTTCCGCATTGTGTAGTTGTTATTGATTTTTCCTTCCAAAGTATAGTCTTTTGTGCTTGTATTTATTGAATTTCATCTTATGGACTTCATGACAGTTCTTCAATCTGTATGCAGTGTTGTTGCAGCCATGTTGGTCCCAGGATATTAGAGAGACATGGTGGATGAGGTAATATCTTTTATTAGACCAACTTCCATTGGTGAGAGAGACAAGCTTTCAGACATGAAGAGCTCTGTGTAAGCTCAAAAGCTTGTCTCTCTCACCAACGGAAGTTGGTCTAATAAAAGATATTACCTCACCCACCTTGTCTCTCTAATTCTCCAATTTGTCCAGGTCACTTTGAATTTTTATCCTGTCCTCCAAAGAGCTTGCAACACTTCCCAGCTTGATGTCATCTGCAAATTTTATAAGCGTATTTTCCACTCCATTATCCACTTTGTTAATGAAAATGTTGAATAGTACCAGACCGCTGCAGGACTGCATTAGTTGCCTCCTCCCAGTTTGATAGCAAATCATTAATAAGTACTCTTTGAATATGTTTTTTCAACCAGTTGTACACCCACCTCTTGGTAATTTCTTCTAGACTACATTTCCCTAGTCTGCTTATGAGCATGTCATGTGAGACTGTCTCAGAAGCCTTACTAAAATCCAGCTATAGAAAATCTACTGCTTCCCCTGCATCCACTAAGCCAGTAACTGTCAAAGATGGAAATTAGGTTGGTTTGGCTTGATTTGTTCTGAACAAATCCATGTTGGCTATTCCTTATAACCCAATTATCTTCTTGATGCTTGCAAATTAATTGTTTAATAATTTGTTCCAGTATCTTTCTAGTTAGTGAAGTTAGATTGACTGGCATATAATTCGCTGGTTCCTCTTTGCTCCCCTTTTTAAAGATAGAAACTAGGTTTGCCCTTCTCCAGTCCTCTGAGACCTCACCCATCCCCCATGAGTTCTCAAAGATAATCACTAATGGTTGAGATTGCTTCAGCTAGTTCCTTAAGTACCCTAGGGCGAATTGTATCAGGCCCTGATGACTTGAAAACATCTAATTTAGCTAAATATTCTTTAATCTGATCTTTCCCTATTCTGGTTTGTGTTCCTTCCCCCTTATTGTTAATATTAATTGTGTTAAGCATCTGGTTGCACTTAATATTTTTTAATGAAGATTGATGCAATAAAGCCATTAAACTCCTCAGCCTTCTTGATGCCATCCATTATTAGCTCTCCTTTCCCACTAAGTATTTGACCTACACTTTCCTTCATCTTTCTTTTGATCCCAATGTATTTGTAGACCCTCTTCTTATCGCCTTTTGTCTCTTATTAGGTGTAACTCATTTTATGCCTTAGTCTTTTTGATTCTGTCCCAAAATTCTAGCACTATTGTTTTCTATTTTTCCTTAGGAATTCATCCTGTTTACACTTTTTGCAGGATTCCTTTATTATTTTCAGGTCATTAAAGAGCTCCTGATGGAGCCATATTGGCCTTTTATTATTCTTCCTGTCTTTCCTTCTCATCAGGATGTTTTGCTGTCTACCAGCTCAACTCAACTCCTTTTTCCCTTAATTTTTTTCCCCATGGGACCTTACCTACCAGTTCTCTGAGTTTGTTAAAGTGTGCTTTTTGAAGTCCATTGTTCTTATACTGATGCTTTCACATCTTTCTTTCCTCAGAATCATGAAATCATGATTTCATGATCACTTTCAATCCAAATTGCCTTTCACCTTCAGATTTAAAACCAATTCCTCCCTGTTAGTCAGAATCAAGTCTAAGATGGCTGTCCCCCTAGATACTTCCTCCACTTTATGAACCAAAAAGTTGTCCCCAACGCATTCCAAGAACTTACTGGAGATTTTGTGTTTTGCCATATGACTTTTCCAACAGATCTCTGGGCAGTTAAAGTCCCCCATTACTATCAGGTTTATGTTTTGGATATTTATTTTATCTGCTGTAGAAATGTCTCATCCACCTCCTCCTCCTGATTTGGTCATCTATAATGAATCCCTATCATGACATCACCCCTGATGTTATCTCCTTTTATCTTCCTCCCAAAACTTTAAATTGGTCTGCCTCTCACCTCCTTTGGGACCTCAGAACAAGTGATGAGAGCAGTCATAGTGGAGTGCAAGGAACAGCAGCCAGACTGAAGTGGATCTAGGATGAAATTGGAAGAGAGGAACTCCAGGCAGCAATTGTAGAGAGTACATTCAGTTAGCTTAGAGATGAAAAGGAAGAAGGTGTGGTAGTTGGAAAGGCAAGTGGGGTCAAAGGCGTTTTTTAAGATGGGATAGACTAGATCATATTTTTTACTATGAGAGGAAAGAGGGGAGAGTGATAGGTTAAGAGAAGAGTAAGGGAGAACATGAGAGTGGGTATGAGGGAGATGGGATGAGGTTACCAAGGCAAGTGGAGGGATTATAGGAGGAGAGAAGATGTGTTTGTGACAGAGGAGAAGGAGACAGGAGTTGTGGGGGAAAGGGAAGGCAAGCTGATAGGAGAGGGAAGTTCATGTCAATTTTCTCTTGGAAGAAATTGGTCAGTCCTTCTGTGGAGAGACAACTGGAATCAAGAAGAAGGGAGGGTTTGAGGCATGAGCCAAAGGCAGCAAAATGGCAATTGGAATTGCAGGCATGAGACTCAGTTAAGTTGGAAAATTAGAGGTGTTTAGCAAGAAAGATGGAAGAGCTGAAGCGGGAGAACAAATTTGTAGTGGAGGTAATCAACCTAGTGACAGGATTTCTGCCAGGGATGCTCCTCAGCATGACAGAAGCAGATGATGGGGGAGGCAGGGGTGATTTTTGGCCAAGTGAACCTTGAAATAGGAGAGAAAGACAAAAGAGTCAAGGGTAGAGGAGAGTGACGTACAGGAAGAGTCAAGAATCATGTTAATGGAAGAAAGGGAAGAGAGGGCAGGGAGGAGAGACTGAGAGTGAACAAGAAGTCACGGTTGAGTGGCAGAGTATGAAGGATAGAGCTGATGGGTGATGCTAAAAGAGAGCAGGTGATGGTCGGAGAAGGGGGACTCGGAAACAGAGAGAGCAATGCTTGGGGAAGACCTAGTCCAGTGAGTGGCCCTTTTGGTGAGTGGGGGAGCTGAACTAGGGTGGCAGGTTGAATGGAATGGTGAGGGTGAGGGAAAGTGCAGCTAAAGGGTCAGATGGATTTTCAGCATGGAAGCTGGAGTTGCCAAGAATGAATGTGGAAGATTGTGAGGACAGGAAGAGAGATAACCAGGAGTCAAAATCAGACAGGACAGCTGAGGGGGAGGACTTGGGTGGATGGTCAATGACAGCAACATGGAAGGAAAAAGGAGAAAGCAGTTGGATGGAGTTCTATTCAAAAGAGGAGAAAGAGTGTGAAGGAGAAAGAGGGAGAGGAATCTTGAAAGCTGTGAATGAACAATGTGCTTCAAAATTTTGAGGATAAAAGGAGAAGAGAGATTGGGTTACAGTCATTGAGAAGTGGTACAGAGGCCAAGAGATCTTGTTGTTGTTGAGGTTAGAAGAGGTAAAGCTTGCTTGAATGAGGAAGGAAAGACTGGCGCATAGAGATCAATAAATAATGAGTGATGAAAGGGAAGAAGAATGATGCAAGAGTTTGGAACTCAGAAGGAAAAGAATCAACACTAGATGATACACAAACATATTAATGCAGTTGAGCCTAAATACATATTTAATTCACAAAGCTAGTCTGAGAGACCTGGATGACTTTTTCCAACATTCTATTGATCTTTTCAAAGCAAGGAAATTAACTGCAACCAACTAGTTTTCAATATTTTAAGCTTGTGAAACAAAATATTAGTCAAAGTTATGGATTGTGTGATAGCCTGAAATTTTGGATTTCCAGGATATTGTTAATTTGAGATCTTTACCTGCATGAAGTTATGAAATACCTGGGATCCTCTCTGTGTCAATCAAGGTAGCACCATTAAAGTCAATGGAGTTATACTGGTATCATGTGGCTGGGATCAGTCCCTATCATTTATTATGAGCAGGTAGTGGGTATATAACATAGCAGAGTAACAGTGGGTATTCCACATATCTCAAAAATATCTAGCATGCCAATGGATACTTTAGGTATCGAAGTCACTACCTACTGTGTCTACTAGTGCACAATGGAAAAGAAGTACTGTAGTTATATCTCACTTAATCAGTTCCCTGCCACTGTAGGTCCCTCAAGCACTGATGCACCTCAGTCCCTCCTGTTCTCTGCCTGAGAGTTATATTTTGGCTATATCTGGTTGTAGGGTTCAGTGTGCAGGTAACTGGTTGGTGTTGGTGGCCTATGATATAAAGGAGGTCAGAGAGATGATCTGGTGGGCCTTCTGGCTTTAAAACCTATGACAGACTTTCCTGAGAGACATTACAGCATCTGCCAATTGGCCTTTTCCTATGAGCTGGTATCACTCTCAGGAGAACAACATTGCCCTTTAATCATGTCGCAGGAAACATGCAGCCATTTTGAAGGAACAGCAGCTTGGGTAGGCAGTTTTGTCTCTTTCCCGTGAGTCAGTTTTGTGTTAGTAGTTTTTTTTTTCCATTTTTCATGGATAGGTTTACAGGGTCTCAATCCTGCAAATACACAAGTTCAGTTGCCCACTCATGCATGTAAATACTTGGAGTATCAAGTGATAATAAGCATGTAGCTTTTTCTCTGTTTCTTATAAATATGTTTCTCACAATAGGCACCTTTCTTTGTGCTCACAGCTGGGATGAGCAAACCTAAAACCTGCCCTCACCAGCCCCCCAAAACCAACAACATTTGCATCAAAAACATCACAGAATGCTGCTCAGAGAAGCAATACATTCCAGTTCCCCGTTTCTGTTAGCCTTGTAGGGTAAGCAGTGACAAAGCTGAAGACCAGGGGTCAGACAGCAGCATAACCCCCCCACAGTGTGTGTGTGTGGGGGGGGTGGGTGTTCGAAGTTAGGCACCTTGGAGCTAACCCAACTCCAAATGAAGTCAGTGGAAGAACCCTGGTTGACTTCAGTGGACTTGGATCAAGCTCCTAAATCCTTGTTTAGGCCCCTCAATAAAACTGGCCTGACTTTCAGAGGTGCCAATTAACACCACTTGCCCAGAAGTCAAGGGGAGCGGCAGATGCTCAGCACCTGGAAAAGCAGGTCTCTATTATTCAGGAGCCTAGTGTGCAATCATTAACTTAAATGTAGGGACCCACTTGTGACTGCTTTGGCCCGTGTATTTAGCAGGTCATGCATCCACCCTTTCTTTGAATCTGCTGATCCGCCTTAGGCAAGGCAATTGAGTATGCTTTGCGACCTACACATGCTGAAGTCCGTCATGTTGTACATATATGCTTTCCCCTTCTGTGCATGAAAGGAATTATATTTTCCTAGGTCTGGGGGTATTTTTTTCCCCTAGAAAAGATAAAACTTGGGAAATGAAAAAATAACCTGGAGTGACATGTTATGCAGTACAGATTCCCTTGGGTGTAAATAAACACAGCACAGGCAGGGAGGGATTTGTGGATTAGAAGTCAAGAGAACAAAGTGGAACATTTTATCTTTATAAGAAATGGCTCTTAATGGAGAAATAAGAAATTAAATAAGAAGTTTTCGCTAATGAGCCCCAGTAACCAAAGCAAACAGAGGAATAGTAATGAACTTAGACATTACCCATGAAAGAGGATCAGGTGGTTCCTTTGATGAAAAGTGAAAATCACCCCAAATCAAACAAGCCTGTGCATAGTTCAGCACATCTTTATGCCGATCTTTCACATACTTTGCTCTAGGCACGTTTCAAATGTAACCTGGTTTGACAAGCTGCACTGGAAAAATGCCAGGCTAGCAAATGTACATTTCTTATCTATACAACTAATAGAAACATATTTTTGGATTGCTTTATTTGTTTTCAAAGTTCTGATGTTTCTTGCTTTGTCTCTCCTTTTTTGGTGTTCTGTGTTTTCTGATACTTCTAGCCATGCCTGTATATTCTCCCCAGAGCTATATTCCCCAGTGGTAAATGGAACGAGGGGAACAACAGAATATTAGGAAACACAAGAGGTGACCTGTTCTAGACATCAGACTCTGAAACATCCTCTGAAAGCTGAGTTGGAGTGCAAAGCTGGCGGGATAAATTACGCCTTTGCTTGCACCTTGTGCAACCAGATGAAGTCAATAGGGCCGCACAGGAAGTATATAATACAGAGCCCAGCTTGTCTCATTACTGTCTGTCCTCATCTAACCTCCATTAGCTCTGGTTCTGACGAGAATCACACTAGCCTAGATCAAAACCTGGTCAAGCTAATTCCTCAGGAGTGCTTCACACTACAGCCTGCCCTTTGAGCACCTAATCCAATGCTTATTCAAATCAGCGAGAACCTTGTTATGGCCTTCAACAGACTTGGAGGATGCCGGACAGTTTGAATGAGAATTCGTTCAATTAATAGACTGGGAAATCGATATTGATCAGAACTCATCTAGCTCAATCTAGCTCTTCCATTCTCCTCCAAGCAGAACAAGAGATAAAATAACAACGGAGCAAAAGGAACTTTTCACTTTAGCATGTAGTGTGGGTCCTTTCCGCTGGCGATAGTCTGTCATTTTAGTGGGGAGGGGAGAAGGAATGCACTTGTCACCCCAATTCATTAACTGCAAAATCATGCAGTATAGCTGAGATGATACAATATAATACCGTTCTCCCTTTATTCTCCTCTCAGCATGCTGATTTAGGCCTTGCTCTGCTTGCCATTAGAGTCAATGGGATATTTTCTGTTGATGTCCATGCGAGCTGCATCAGGTCAGTAACTGCCAGGAGTCTCCCTAGGAGGTGAGACCATTTGGCATAGGGAGACTTACGCAGTGTCCGTCAAACTTCTCATAAAGTACTTATAGGACCTTGAGTAAGAAAACAATAGGTTTGTTTAGGGCTGTGGTTTGCTGGCTACTGTCAAGGGAAGGATGATGTTGAGGGAAAAGCAAACAACAGCTTAGGATCCATTACTTCACATGGAAAATATTATGTACTCCCTATGAAAAGAAGCAATAAATAGGGCACCTTGCAATACATGTAGGGATTGAATAAGATCGCCTTTATTCACTGGTCACTATATTTTTTTACAGCACGGTAAAGGCAAAGCACCTAAGCATGTTCTTAAAAGCATCTCTATTCGGCAAAGTATCTAAGCATGTGCATAACTTTGAGCATTCACATAAATCCCATTGAAGTCAATTGGACATAAATACATTCTCGGCTTATGCACATGCTTAAGTTCTTTGCTGAATCAGGGTCTACAGCAGGTACATTTGTATGAGCAGTCTTGTATTCCTCAGCTATGTTCTTACTGAGCTTAGCAAAAAAAACATGGTAAGACAAAATGTCATGTGCATGTGCACAGTGAGATTTTCAAAGAACTATGACACAGCCAGACCAAGACCAGTTTTCATCAGAACACCTGAAATTATTCCACCTCTAGAGTTTTTTCCATGCAAAATGTCATCATTCTACCTCTCTACTCTGCCACTAGATATCTTGAGGACAACATCCTACGTTTGTTTTGCATATTGGGGAACAAAGGGAGACGAGGTTTCCACTCCACATCAATTTTATTCAAACTTTTAAAATAGTCCTGTGGGCAAAGACAATGCCGGGAACATTTCAGCCTGAAAGGTGAAAGTTTCAAAAAATCATGAGGGACTAAAGAAAAGGAGTTAGAAGGGAAATCACTTTGCGACCTCAACTATAGCCATCTCTATTCCTAATGTCACAATAAGGCGTGTGTTATGTTCAATGTGTTCAATGGTATGAGAGTAAAATGGTTTTACATGGAAAAGTAGATGATGTTACTGATACTGGTCAGAAAAAAATAATAAAATGATTCACGCTGGGCCTGACATGCTTTGAGAGACAAAAGTTTCTGTAAAGTTGGCAAGACTAGAGGGTGCCAGATGATAATTGAGATGGACCCTGGAGGCACAAGCTCAAGCCAAGGTTTACTCTTGTGACTCATTGAGGCTGCATAGAGGCTAAACGCAGTGTGCAATTAAAGAGAGATTATTGCAGAGGAGGAAATAGGTCACATAATAGAAAGGTATTTTCTTCCTGGCAGGTCCCCCAACACTGTAGACAGCATTGGTAGATGTTATAAAAGCTATTACCTCAAGTGCATGCATGTGTGTAGGCTGGAAATAAGACAGACACACAAAAAACAAATACATGAAAAATATATGCATGCCAAATGCTCTTCAAATAAATTATGGGGTTCCCAACCAGAAACTCAATTATTTATTCCCTAAAACTTGAATGAGAATAAACTGAACCCAATAAGAATTTAAAAATGAGCAAGGCCTAACAGAATCATAAGGCATCAATTAAACCATCTCGATTACAGTGAACATGATGAAATACATGATTACTGGGTAAAACACACTCCTGGGATGTTGTACTTAATGTTTCCAGCAGGGAAATAGGACAGAGGGGGAATGTCCCTCCCCAAGGTTTTTGCATTTTCTCAAAGTTCCATAGGCCATGGAACATAAGAACATCAGAACGGCCACACTGGGTCAGACCAAAGGTCTATCTAGCCCAGTATCCTGTCTTCCGACAGTGGCCAAAGCCAGGTGCCCCTGAGGGAATTAACAGAACAGGGAATCATCAAGTGATCCGTCCCCTGTCGCCTATTCCCTGGCTAATAGCTAATAGCCATTGATGGACCTATCCTCCAGGAATTTATCTAGTTCTTTTTTAACTAGATACACTCCAGTCACACTACTAACATTTGACCAGGCTGTTCCTCCATACAGACAGAGGGGCAGCAGAGTCAAATGGCATTGTGACCTGATGCATGGGGACGCTGTTCCTGTACAGCGGAGTGCAGGGGAGTCTGCCAAGAACTTGACTCCTGGAAACACCAGCTCATGCACCTTGTGGGAAAGAGAGAGGGGAAACTCCCTGGCTGAGGGAGACTTGGGGACCCTAGGGAAGGAAGGGGAACAAGCGGGGACTGAAATACAGTCCCTGCCAGGAGATGGAGTGACTATAATTTGCTCCCCTCAAGAAATATCTGAATTGGAACCACTGATTTGAACTCACCCATATCTGAACCTACCCCTACAGTTCATGGTTGGATCCATATCAGGTCTGGTCTCATTCTTTAGTTCTGGTTTGCATGTAGTTCAAGATGATTGAGTCCAGGGCCGGCTCCAGCTTTTTTGCCACCCCAAGCGATCGGCGGCAGCTCTACCACGCCACTTCATAATTCGGCGGCCGGTTTTTCCCTCCGAGTGGGACTGAGAGATGTGCCGCCCCTTTCCATTGGCCACCCCAAGCACCTGCTTTCTGCTCTGGTGTCTGGAGCCGGCCCTGATTGAGTCTCATGAAGTCATCTGAACTTAGGAGATTCTTACCACTTGGGGCTAAAATCTCACAGGAACAACATAAGAGATTTCAATATTATCAAATCTGAAACTTCACCTTAACTTGCCTCAGTCCTAAACCCCAAGACCAAGATGATCTGCATCTGGACATTGCTTCCTTTGCCCCTCTCTGCTGAATTATGTTTTTGGGTCTCAGACTACAAGGGCCAACTGTAACAGGCTGAAAAATGTCTCCCACTTGTAACATTGGATAGACAAGCATTAGGAAAACATTCAGTGCTGAATATTAAAAAACAAACATTTAATTTTAAAACACTGAAGTTCCTTTATTTAGTATGATTATTTAACCAGCATTGAAGGATGGATTCAGGTCAGTTCACATTTTACATTTGTCATCCTGAGACTTTCTTAACGTGGAGAGATTTGTAATTTATCATGCTTCAACCCAAGTTATTTTTCTTTTCTCATAAGAATCAGGAGGTGGCCTGATTCATTTGTGGGAAATAAAGATTTGGAACTTTTAATGGTAATAAGGTTATTAGCTATTTAAGGCATGTTTGGATGCAGAGGAGTCCTATTTTATCGTGCTCACTTAATATTGTTTTTTAGTTTTGGGAAGGTCATGAACTAACCTTTTATTCAGAAGTTGGATAGTGTAAATATCTCCTTTATCTTGTTAGAGAAAATAATAGTATATGAATCTGAGGATATGAGTACTAGTCCTTTAAGTTTGTAGTAAGAGAGAGAGAGGCTGAGGAATGTTGTAGGAAGAACGTCTACTTGTGAAGCAAAGAGGAAGAATAGCTTTAGGGATATTACTGTTTTTCCTTGTTCATGGCTAGAAGGAAGTGTGATTTCTGTGGTTTTTCACCATTGTCACACCACACTTATTTTTATGTGTTTTATGATCATTCCAAATATGTGTTCTTTGAGGTTGCTTGCAATCACACTCAGAATATTACTACTCTGTTCCCTGCACACATTTTGACGTCAATTCCATGCAGCTTTAAATTAAAGTTACAGCGCTGACTCAAACTAAGGACAAAAGCCAACTCCTCCTGGAGACAATGCAAGTTTTGCCCCAAATCAGGGGAAAACAAAAAGCCTGATTATAGTTATTTATGTAAGTTCAGACTTGCTATGGAATCTGGGTTATTTCCCTGACAATATCAAGAACATGGACCCACATTTTCAAAAGTGACTAATGATTTTGGGTTGCCTCAGTTATTAAGTGCTAAGTTTGAGATACTTAAAAGGGGGCTTGGTATTTCACTGGGTGAATGAATGATCAGTCATGGACTTTATTCTTGTGGTATTATTTTACAGCCACAGCAGAAAAATAAACCTTTTTAATGAGACTCTTGGTAAAATGTAAGAAAAATCCTGTTCTTTATCAACTCAGCTAAGATAAAACATGTGAACATAGTAAGTTTTCTCTTACTTCCAAGATAAACTACATAATATAAATTCTTGTATTAAATATGGACAAGGCTTTGTTTGAACTCTGTAGACTTTTTCACTTGTAATTTTCATATGTTCCCACTGCATTTGACTCGAATGTAAATTGTATTTTGGTTGCATTCTACTAGGAAAGATTGTGGGAGGACATGGGAGAGGTAGGAAAAAAGCAGTCAGGGAGAAAAAAATCCAAAGAAAATTGAAGAAAAGGGGCAGCTTGAGAACTAACCAGAGTGGCTGGGGGAAAGAAGCAGAGATGGAAGAGATCAGCATGCAGATAAAAAACAAATATGGGCAAGTTCCTCAGCGGGCGTAAATTGATGTGGCTGCACTGAGGTCAATGGAACTATGCTAATTTACACCAGCTGAGGATCTGGCCTAGCATATTACAGTGTATCCTATATACCATACATTGGGAAGCCACCAGCACTTAACCTAGCTTTTCAGTAATCTGGTAAATTAATGGGGGGGAAATTTGTGAAAAATTTTATACAATATTTTTTCTGGTTTCCATAAAGATGTGGGAAATGATCTGATTGGCTTTGCTTGTGAGTGGGATTGGTGGCGATGGGAATCTTTCTCTGTCTAAAACAGAACACATGTTTTTCTCTGCTATTTTTTGTAGTTGAATCGCCCTTTAAAAAGAGAGAGAGGTTTAAATGACAGATTAGCAAATTCTGACTAGTTCTGCACCCCCAATAAAATAGTATGAGAGGCTGATCATGGGAAGGAAATACAGACACAGGGATGGCTTTTAAAAAGCAATTTTATAACTTTTAATTTTCTTTTAGGAGAGCTAAGGTGCCCCACCTGCAAATACCAGGTATTTATTTGGGTCCAGTGTTCTGTTAAATGGCCTCTGTACTAAATAATTAATATTCAGTGTTGGCCTCCTTCATCCAAACTCCTAGGATTCAGCCCACGTCCAATTCCTCTTACACTCCCCAGTGAGGGGAAATGAGAGGACACATGTAGGGTACCTCAGCCTATGAAGACTTAAGATCTCCCCTTCTTCCTCCAGAGTAACAGAGTCCAACAGATATCTCCCAGGTCTCATGTTTACTTCTGGAAGAGAGCTCCTTTGTGCTTTTCACCTGCACTGGGATCGGCAACAAAATGATTAATTCACGTATAAACATACAACTTTAAAATCCTCTCCTTTCTGCTTATTAACCTAAAGCTGTTTAACATCTCCCAGATGCCTTGAAGAAGGCAAAAAAAACCACCGGACACTTTGTCAGTTGTGTGCCAAGGGAAAAATTCCTTCCTGATCCCAAAAACTAGAGCTCAGATAGCCCCACAGTATCTTGGAAATCCAGCTCAAACTATACCTACTTTATTGGTTAGGGAGCTCAGGGCAGCAACTACATGCCCTGAGGACTTTCCACACAGGAGGTGGGTGTGAGAGACAATTAACTCTTCCTTTCTTCCCTCACCCCCGCAGCCCAGCCAATAGCAGGAAGGAGAAGGAGGAAGTTGTCTCCTCTCCTCCCCCCTTCCCTCCCCCGCCAGATCAGACATGATCTCCATGTGTATTCTGGGAATGGGGAAAGCCCCACAGAACTAAGCATACTACTCCTTACCCACTCCTCTCGGGAGTTCAGGAGCTGTCTTTCCCCTGCATGTTTGATTAAACATCCTCCCCACTTGCTGAGATGACAGGGAAAGGGAACATTCTTAAAACTTGAAATGCCAAATGATTCACCCCAAGCATTAGTTGTCATCTTAGGTCTGGTTCAAGCACAGTTCAGAGTCACACCACACCTTTGTATACTTGGGAGTAGGAATTCATCAGACATGCCTGTAGAGATTTGGAGACTGTCAGATATAGGAATACTATAAGTACTGTGGAAATAGCCACCGGTAAGAGAGATGTATGTTTATCTATTCCATTACCTGCCCTCTGGGCGAGGCTGTGCCCCTTTCCACACTTGATTCATCCTTTCTTGAAGAAGCAACTTCTTGTTGGTTTTAGCAGCAGTGAATCAGCCTTTCTGCAAACAAACGTGTCTCCACACAGCATGTCTTTCACCTACCAGAAGCCATTCTAGGAATTCCCATATCCAATGGAGTAGACGAGTGGTTCATCTTATCCTGCAACTGACAGTGGCTGATGCCAGTGGCTTCTGAGGACAAAAAAAAAATGGATGGGAACAAAGAAATGTTTCATGATGGGCAAAAGGGGAAAATTTCAAGTGAAGTTGCCAAATTTGCCCTAGAGATCTGCCCTGGGAATTTGTCTTGTTCCATGAAGGTGTCTATGTGTGGGGAATTGTGCAAGAGGTACTGGTACTGGGGACCAATGTACCTCAATGGGTAATACAAGGAATGGTTGTTCTATGTGATGCTTTCAGCACTGATAGAATTTTAGAAATACCCTGTAATATGGATGGCACTATACAGCCAGCTTTCAGATTCTTTGATCTATATGTGTGAATGAAGAGCACCACGAGGACTTTGTTTCTGTTGATTAGAATCATGGATTTTGAGTGGAGAGCGATGAGGAGGCAAATTCACCAGGGTGATAAAACCATGGAGGTGGGTCAGGAGAGGCTTTGGTGGCACAAGACACCTGCCACCTTCTCGCCATTCGGAAGGTCTGTAGGCGTTATCTAGCAGAGTTACAAGAGTGGGTGTTTCTGGCCTGGGGGAGAGCCTGAGTAAAATGGCCAAAGGATGCTCAGATTCAGAGCACACCCTCAGTAGCCTCTGTCAGCAGAACTCCTATGAGAACCTTGGCAAAATAATAAAACATAGGTTCTGCTTCTGACTAGCAGAACCTAGGGAGAAGGGGGAAGCTTCTTGCATACACAGAGTTACTGCAAAGCAGCTGCTCTGGAGATTCAGGTAATCATTGGGGACAGGCCAGGAATGGGTCAGAGGAGGGACTGTGGCATCTGTTGTTCTGTGGATCCAGTGACGCTAGCACCTTGTGCAAATCATCCTTAGGGCTGTGGTGGCTATTCCAGCCCAATGGAAGGAGTGGTGTCCACAGGAATATGTGGGCTGCAGTTCCATGTCATTTCTCTATATCAGGAGTTGGATTATAGCTCTCCAGTGTTTTCCCTCTCCCCAGTATCTCACCCCTAGTGAAGAGTGACTGGTTGTGCTCTGTACATGCCAGAATTAAGAGCTGGAAAAGTAGTTTTGTCAGTTCACATTGGAGATTTTTAAGATTATGCTCATGTAAGGAAGTAGCTGGTTTTAAATCTTGGAGTTACGGTTGGATTAAGCTTGTTGGGAAGGCACTATTTTTGACCTAGTGGACATGGCACTGGCTTGGGAGTCCTATTTCAGGCTTTGCCTTAGGTAAGTCACTTCACCTCTTTGTGCCACTGTTTCCCTTCCCATCCATTGTCCATTTGGACTGGAAGTTGTCTAGTTGTACAGGGCCTTACACAATGGGCCCCTGATGTGGGTTGGGCTTGTCAGTGCTTCTGTGATAGTAACAATAAATGATAATCAATCTATGGTATATAATGTATATACCATTCAGCATAACATTTTCAGAAATTCAGAGAGATCTTGGCCATCACTCACTTTAATATCAGCTATCCAGGCTGTTATAGAGAAAAGTAGCTGTGAAAGTAGCCAAGATGGGCTTCAATCAGCCCACATTGGCTTAAAATAATTTTTTCAAGGTGTATTTCTTTAATGTGGTATAGCACAGATGCTTCAATGCTTGGTACAGTCCTCAGCAGGAATCTTTATGGTGTGCCCTTTAGCTAGATTTCTCATACATTCACTGTCTAAAACAATCAATTGAGACATAGATAGAATGCATCAGCATAAAGTAGTGAGTCAGAACATTGGGAATGCAACTGTTTCCTTATCACTGCTTCCAAGGACTTTGAATATTATAATTTAATAATACATTTCTGGAACAACCTGACCTCCATACCATGGAACAACCTGATCCCCATAATCTTCCTTTAGGCATATTTCAGAAAATGAAGGACTGATATATATCAATCACACATGAATACACCTATGTATTCGTGTACCAAAAAGTAAGTTAAACTAGAATTAATGTTGAGAGGTTCATATTAGTAATTTAAGAGTATAAAATAGAGCAAGAATATTATCATTAACCCTAAAACAACCATTACAAACCCAGGAATTTCAGAGCTATGATTAAATGTAATAAAAATCAAAATATGCTGAGGTATGAAAATGCACAGTTAAGGCACCCAAACAAGCTTGGAATTGAGTGTCCAAATGTCTTAACACGAACATACACACACACTCTCCTGCAAGAGAGAGTAATATTCTCTGGAAAAAGCTGCCTACCCCAGTTTGAAACAAACCGGCTGTTGCTTCTCATGCACATGCTGAGCTGTCTCTTCTCCTGAGGGGATCTTCTCAGAGCTCTGCTTCGTTAGTATTCTCATGCACACGGGCCCACATGATACTATGGTTATGCCTCTAGAGAATACTAAGTAAACTGAGTTCATCATCCTTAGTTCCCAGTGGGGCTACATCACAAAATCACTTTATGTTGCAAATAATAATAGACATCTGGCATCCTTCTTCCCGACGTACTTGGCCTGTACACAAATAGGCCTAGTACTATCTATATAAGCTAACAATCTGGCAAAGCAAGTAGAGGAAGCCTGCTCATGCATCTGTTTCTATTATACCGCCCAGTCTGCCATAGGCAAATTCACATGATGAGAAGCTCTCACGTCTGTATTTCGGCTTGGTCCATTGGGTCAATAATACATGGATTTAAAAAATTCTCAAATACATATTTGAAAGATTGCTGTAATTATCCAGATTTTTAAATATACCCTAGACACAAATAGGTGCACATATACTTTACAATTACAAAAATGTGTGATGACAGTACACTTTTAAAAAACTGAAAAGACACCAAGGTATTTGTATAAAAAAATCTCCTTTTGTTTCCTTATAGCAGTGTTTCCCAAACTTGGGACGCCGCTTGTTCAGGGAAAGCTCCTAGCAGACCAGGCCAGTTTGTGTATCTGCCGCGTCCGCAGGTCCGATCAATCGCGGCTCCCACTGGCTGCGGTTTGCCACTTCAGGCCAATGGGGGCTGCGGGAAGGGCGGTGCCACTTCCAGCAGCTCGCATTGTCCTGGATCAGCGAACCGCGGCCAGTGGGAGCTGCGATCGGCCAGACCTGTGGACGGGGCAGGTAAACAAACCAGCACGACCTGCCAGGGACTTTCCCTACACAAGCAGTGTCCCAAGTTTGGGAAACACTGCCTTATAGGGCTGAATGGAAAAAGCCCACCTACAGTTTAACCTTCTGGTCAGCTAGAACCTTAGAAAGCTTTTGGATAAATAAATGTTTGGGAGTTTTAAGACCCAGATTCTAAAGACTTAAATAGAACACCATAAAGGAAAGAAAGTCACTAAATTGTATATGCGTGAAATTAAAAATTTAATCCCACAAAAGCCAAAAAATTCAGAGTTTAGGGCCTGATCTAAAACCCACTCATCACAGTGAAAAGATTCCCATGCAACAAGCTATGAATCAGGGCTGCAATTCAGAAAAACACTTAAGCATGTGCTTAAGTTCATACCTATTTCAGTAGTGAAAGAACAGGTTAAGAACTCTTTAGAAAAGCTGGACATGCACAACTCCATGGGTCCAGATCTAATGCATCCGAGGCTGCTGAGGGAATTGGTTGATGTGATTGCAGAGACATTGGCCAATATCTTTGGAAACTCGTGGCGATCGTGGGAGGTCACAGATGATTGGAAAAAGGCAAATATACTGCCCATATTTTAAAAAGAGAAGAAAGAGAATCTGGGGAACTACAGCTTCAGTCCCCATAAAAATCATGGAGCAGGTCCTCAAAGAATCCATTTTGAAACACTTGGAGGAGAGGAAGGTGATCAGAACCAATCAACATTGATTCACCAAGGGCAAGTCATGCCTGACCAACCTGATTGCCTTCTATGATGAGATAACTGGCTCTGTGGATATGGGGAAAGTGATGGACATGATATATCTTGACTTTAGCAAAGCTTTTGACATGGTCTCCCACAGTATTCTTGCCAGCAAGTTAAAGAAGTATGGGCTGGATGAATGGACTATAAGGTGAATAAAAAGCTGGCTAGATCGTCGGGCTCAATGGATAGTGATCAAAGGCTCGATGTCTAATTGCCAGCTGGTATGAAACTGAGTGTCCCAGGGACCTGGGGCTGGTTTTGCTCAACATCTTCATTAACCCTCAGCAAGTTTGCGGAAGACACTGAGCTGAGGGGAGAGGTAGATATGCTGGTAGGTAGGGTTAGGGTCCAGAGTGACCTAGACAAATTGGAGGATTGGGCCAAAAGAAAGCTGATGAGGTTCAACAGAGTCCTGCACTTAGGACAGAAGAATCCCATGCACCGCTACAGGCTGGGGACCCACTGGCTAAGCAGCAGTTCTGCAGAAAAGGACCTGGGGATTACAGTGGACAAGAAGCTGGATATGAGTCAACAGTGCGCCCTTGTTGCCAAGAAGGCTAATGGCATATTGGACTGCATTAGTAGGCGCACTGCCAGCAGATCGAGGGAAGTGATTATTCCCCTCTATTCGGCACTAGTGAGGCCACATCTGGAATATTGCATCCAGTTTTGGGCCCCCCACTACAGAAAGGATGTGAACAAATTGGAGAGAGTCCAGCGGAGGGCAATGAAAATGGGGTTGGGGGTTGGGACTTATGTGGAGAGGCTGAGGGAACTGGGTTTATTTAGTCTCCAGAAGAGAAGAATGAGGAGGGATTTGATAGCAGCCTTCAACTACCTGAAGGGTGGTTCCAAAGAGGATGGAGCTCGACTGTTCTCAGTGGTGACAGATGACAGAACAAGGAGCAGTGGTCTCAAGTCGCAGTGGGGGAGGTCTAGGTTGGATACTAGGAAAAACTATTTCACTAGGAGGGTGGTGAAGCACTGAAATGGGATACCTAGGGAGGCGGTGGAATCTCCATCCTTAGAGGTTTTTAAGGTCAGGCTTGACAAAGCCCTGGCTGGGATGATTTAGTTGGGAATTGGTCCTGCTTTGAGCAGGGGGTTGGACTAAATGATCTCCTGAGGTCCCTTCCAACCCTGGTATTCTATGATTCTATGAAGCACATAGAGCTGATCCAATGTCCGTTGGAGTCAATGGAAGCTTTTGCATTTATTTTAATAGATGTTGGGTCAGATTCTTTAAGCATATGCTCAAATGCATATTTAAGTGCTACTGCTATCCAGTCTATGTGGAAGGCACTCAGTTCCTGCAATGACGGGTGGTAGTGTAAAACCGTTAGATAAGTTCAGCTGCTGGACTTCAGAGCCATCACTTTGTAGGAGATACTGATCTGATCCTCACCCCTGTTCTTGTCCTCTTTCACTGTGTGAAAGGACTAGAGCAACATTTGAGCCTACACACCCCGTGTTCAGCCAGGGAAAGATTCCCTCAGTGAAGGCGCCGTGGAAGACATCTGTAAGCTGTTTTCCAAGGACCCACGCAGGTCCTGGCATATATGGCAAGTCAGTGGTGGGAAGGGCATGTTGGGGCAGGACGGCAGCAATTGCAGGCAGTTCTGGTGGCCCCAGAGCAGCCCAAGGGAGACTGCCATAACATAGGCCCCCGGGCTGCCTAAATTATGGCATAGTCCCGTATAGTCTCTGGAGCAGCCCCGGATTGGGAAGGTGTAAAGGTGGCTTATACTCAGGGTAGCACCCACTCCCTCCAGGTTGCTCAGAGGCACAGCGACGGATCTTGCCCTATGACCTGTAGTAGCACCAAGAATCAATGTTTGAAAAAGGGAACGCACAGATTTCTACTCTAAATGTAGATGGAACTCTTCTTGTTCCAGAGCATTGGACTGGCTATAAATTGGCCAGCTGAATGACATGGAAACGTTCTTTGCTATTTGTCAGGTAGATCTTAGCAAACAGGCAGTAGACACTGTCTTTTTTGTTTCGCTACTTCAGAGATTATTAAAACTTACTCATCTTTTGATGACGTGTTAAAAAAAATGAATTGACACAGAAGCGCCCGTTTGGTTTCATCGTGTTCATGAAACTTGTTGCATAATATGAACAATTTGCCGTGCAGTTTACAGCTGGGACTCATACAGAACACCATTTTTAATAGAGCCTTTTTCCCTTGACAAGCTAATATGACTCAATTGTACCCATTACCTTTTCCACTGGCTTCAGTTAGATGCCTGCACAGAGCACTTAGTTAATTATGCATTTATCTGCAGTATTAATCACCTATGAAATACCTGTCATGGGAGTCAGTTCAGTAATAACATCTGTAGGAAAAGCAGTATCTATCCTAGTTTAACAATGATTAGATGTTCTGTTTTTCTAATGGCTTCAGAAGTATTGGTCAGCTATGGATTTATAATGAAATAATACATGAATGGGGAAGGAGGAGTAAGAGTAAATGCTAAGAAAGCCCATTTGGAGGAGGGGGGAGATGATACAGCTGAATCTTCACCCAAACTTCCTGAACTAATTTTGATGCTCTATAAAATAATTGATCTTGTCACTATGTTTTCATTATTTTTTCTTGTGCTCCTCTGCATTTTAAGAGTCAGTCAAAATCAGAAGGAAAAGTGTTGAAATACCACCAGAAAAGGAAGTGTTGTGGTATTTCTAGCTTGATCAAAAGGAGGAAGAAGCAGAAATCCTAGGAGAACAGCTTTTCTTGTGCCTTTTCTAGCCAAGTTTGGATAGCTTAGCTATTACCGAGACTTTTCAGTTCTTGCCATCACAGAACTCCAAAACAGTTGAGACTCATCCATAAGTGGTAGGTGGATAGGATGATGAGCCACGCTATGTGAAAAAAAAATCTTCAGAGATGATCTCAGCAGTGTGAATGGTTGTGAGGAGAAACTCACACTTTGGTAGGTTTGCGGAACAATAATAAAGAAAGTGATCCCCTTAAACTGTAAAATCAGATCACCTAGTTAATTTCAAGAAGAACTGACTGAAATTTTCTGCTCTGCAGAACCATGCTGGCTGTGGTCCATGATGAGTAACACCAAAAGATTGAAAGCTGTTCACAGTATCAGGCCATTAGAATTATGCTGCTTGCTTTGCTAGGAATCTTCTTTGAAGAATCTAGGACTGGGTGATGAACCTTCTCAAATATGCCCTTTTCCAGCTTCCTAGCGGTGTTGACTGTTTGTCTGGGCCTATTTACAGTATAGCTTGGAAAGGTATGTGCAAACAGTGATGTTCTGTGAGAGTCTGAGCAAAAAAGACCAACATAGCCATGTGATATTTCAGGGTAAAGATAGATGCTGTGCCCTTTTCCAACGCATTGGCAGGGGATATAATGGAGCATTATGTGTGCAGAGAGATTTCGACCCTGCAAAAGAACACTGTTGCTATTGTCCCCTCATGAGGAATGTATGTTCAAACTGCAGCAGATTGAAACTAAATCCAAGTCAACAAGGGACACCGCAGTTAGGAATATTTTTAGAAAAGGAGTTTACTCTGGTGCTTTCCCAGCTTAACCAAACACACACCTGTGACTGCCCTCCTGCCTCCCACGCAGGGTGTGAGGTAAAAATGCTTGCGTGCAAGGCACAAAGGAGTAAACAGCTGTTGGCGCCTCACTCAGAAGGGTTTCCCTTACTCGGCTGTCAGTCTCCATGGAAACTGCCAACCACAACCTGCAAACAGTTACCTAAATTGTATTACGCATGCCAGCGAAACTCCCACTGAGGGAATCCTTGTTTATATTTCTGTTGCCATGGGATCTATTTCCGCTGTGATCTGGTTAGACTCTGTATCTGTGCGTGGTTGTGTGTGTACATGCAAGTGACTTTTGCTCTGGTGGAAGCTGATGCATTTTTGAAGAATGACTCGTGGAAGCCAATGCACGTTTGCAGAGTCACTGACTTAAACTCATTGGTGAAGATGATGCATTTAATTTTCATTCAGTGAAAATGGTGTGGTGTGTTTCAGTATCCATTGAAAAATTCATTAAGGCTTAAAGCTTTAAGCTAGTAATCTGAATGTGATGTGACCATTTTTCCCCTAGGCAGATTATGTTAGCAGACACTGGAACAGATTTTAACTTTTGAATTCTAGTTACACATGAAAATCATCTTCTGGCTGGAACCAGTCAGGTAAATTGTTTTGGCCAAAAGCTGAAAAATGAGGGGTTAAGATTTAGACTATAAATATCATTCCTTTCATGAACATTCTATGCTGTACGGTCAAATGCGTCTTTTGGTTTCACTGATGTGAGTAACAGAGATGCCCTGTTCACCAGAGCTTTGTACCTTGTATGGCCATTGACTCATGTGCGAAATGCATGTAAAATGATACCCTTCTGGTTAGAAAGTGTTTCACGCAGGGGTAGCGGAGCCTTCCCAAGAGTGGGGGGGCAGGGGACCCATCCTCCTGAGGCACCACCCCTCCTCTTCCCCGAAGGCCCCACCCCCGCACCTTCCTCCCAAGGCCCCTTCTCTTCACCCCAAGGCCCTGTCCCCACCCCTTCCCCCTGAAGCCCCTCCTCTTCCTCCAAGGCCCTGCCTCTTCCCCCAAAGCCCACCCCCCACCTCACCTCTTCCCCCAGAGGTCCCATCCCTGGCCAAGCCAGAAGCCTAAAGCAGCCCCCGGCCCATGTCCCCCGCCTCCTGAATTCCCCCGACCAGGGCAGGTGGAAGGACACAGGCTCCCCCACAGCTGCCCGCTCAGCTCTTACCCCAACCTGGCTCCAGGCAAAGGGTGGAGCCTCAGAGCTGCAGCCCGGCCCTGGTAAGAGCTGCCCGCACAGCTGTGGGGAGCCACAGTGCAGAACCTCCACCTGCCTGGGTGGGAACCCGGGAGGCAGGGACATGGGCTGGGGGCTGCTCTCTGCACCCTGCCCCATGGGCAGGTGGAGGGTCCACCATGGTTCCCCAGAGCTGAATCAGTGTAAGAGCAGCTCGGGCAACTATGGGGAGCCAGCGCAGACCCTCCACCTCCACTTGCCCTGGGCGGGGAACCCAACGGGGAAGGGGCTGCTCTTGGGCCCCCAACACCGCGGGCAGGTGGAGTGTCTCCCACAACTGCCCAGGCTCCCCAGCCGGGCTCCAAGGGGAAAAAAAACAGAAACACACAGCTTTTAAAGCTTGGGGGTGGGACCTCGGGAGGAAGAGGGCAGGTCCATTGAGGCAAAAAGTGGCTGTGCCAGGCCTATGCACTTTCAAAAAGTGGGAGGGCCATGGCCCCTTGCCCGCTCCCCCCCCCATTCCAGTACCACTGGCTTCACCCATCTTGTGTGACTACACGATATACAAAGGTGGAGAAGAAAGCACTACAGATGGCAAATCAGAAACAGCGGCCAAAAGTATTAGATGAGGCAATCTTGAAAGTGAACATTTCCAAGGAAGACTGGAGTCTCATAGATAACTGCAATGAGGATTATAAAAACTTCACTGGTAAATTGAGGCAATGCGTGAAATTAGCTGAGAAAGAAATAGTGAAAAGAGCGAAGGGAAGAATCTCAGAGGAAATGCAGAACTTGCTAGAGAAGCAGGGGAATATGAAGCAAAATGATGGTGACAAACTTGAGTGCTCCCTCCTCTGCAAGTTGATAAGAAGAAGATTAAAGGAGGACTTCGAGAAGTACCGAAATGAAAGGCTCTTAAAGATGGCTGAAGATCACACGAGCCTCAAAAAATGCAAAAGGGCAACAATAATGGTGCTGAAGAACAGGGACAGAAAACCAGTAATTGACAGAGCAGGGATGGAAGCAGTCTGCAAAGACTTCACACCGAACTGTTCGCATCTCAGATAAATGTCCCAGTACCAACACTTCAACAGACCGATGAGCATGTACTCCCAGTCCTTGTCAGTGAAATTCAACATGCAGTTCACCAAATGAAGGAAAGAAAAGCCCCAGGTAAAGATGGACTGACAATAGAATGATAAGAGCTGGAGGCCAAAACCTCTGGGAAATCTTTGCTCTGAAGTTTAGCCATTACTTGGAAATGCAGAAGATACCATCTAGCTGGAAGGAGTCCAACACCATTCTGCTGTAGAAGAAGGGCGAACATGAAGATCTAAAGAACTATCATCCAATATGCCTGCTCTCACATGTCTACAAGCTGTTCACCAAAATAATAACAAACCGACTCTCAGAGTGTTTGGACGAGCAGCAGTTGAGAGAGCAGACAGACTTTCAAAGGAATTTCAGCACAATGGACCATATTTTCACTATAAACCAGCTATTGGAATGCTCCAGGGAATACAAATTCCTTTTTTGTATTGCCTTCGTCAACTATGAAAAAGCGTTCGACAGTGTAGAGATCAATGCAGTGTTGAAAGCTCTTGCAGAGCAGGGCATTGACACAAACTATATCAAACTATTAAAGGAAGCAAATTCTGACTGCATTACAGATATAACTTTATTTGATACCCCCCTTTGGGTCCCAGTTAAGAAAAGTGTGAAACAAGGAAACACGGTTTCATCAAAACCCTTCACAGCCTGCCTCAAAATGGTAATGGGGCGGATGAATTGGAAGGGTGGAATCAACGTCAACAGAGAGCAGTTAAACCATTAAACCATTTCAGATTCATGGACAATATTGTCTTGACTGCTGAAAATACTAACAAACTACAGAAAATGCTCCAAGAACTCAACACAAAAAGCAGCCAAGTCGGACTGAAAATTAACCACTCCAAAACAAAATGTCTGATACCTTGCCAAAAGCCCAAATAACAATCAAGGGAAAACAAATAGAAGAAGTTGAGCAATATGTCTATTTGGGCCAAGAAATTAACATGCATCACGATCACGAAGGTGAACTCTCACGAAGAAAGAAAGCAGGTTGGTGCACATTCAATTCTATCAAGGATGTCCTCCAAGGAAAAATCAATAAGGCAACACACACCAGCCTCTTCAACTCAACAGTACTGTGAGAAATGTTGTACAGCAGCAAAACCTGGGCAGCAAAACCTTCGCTCATCTGGGCGAAGACAGATGAGCAGCAACTGTCTGTCACAGAGAGGGTGATGGAAAGAAGAATTCTGGGAATTTCAATCTGCAACTGAGTCCTGAATGAAGTGATCAGACAGCAGAGTGGAGTGCAGGACGTTGTTGTTGAGAGCAGGCATAGTAAAATGCGATGGGCTGGGCATATAGCGAGGCTCACTGACAATTGATAGACTGCAGCTGTCACCGAATGATACCCAGGGGAACTGAAACAACCACTCGGCCAACCTCCAAAGAGATGAGAAGATTATATCATGAAAAGACATGGCTACACGTGGAGAAGGAAGGCCAGGATACGAGAAGAATGTAAGACATGTTGTGATCAGCGCAATCTATACGAGGGCTGAAGGACCGATAGATCAAGGTGATCATTTAATCTGGGGCTACAAATATTTATACACTAATAATAATTCCACGGGGCAAAGTTAAGGGTTTTTTCATGTGCCCTAGCTGTGCATTTCCATACTTTACCACATGTGGATATCTTTTAACTTTAATCTTAACTCTGAATTTCCTGAGTTTGTAATGCTTGCTTTGGGAATAATCATGATAGGTTTTACCCTCAAGTTACTGGTGTGCTCGCAAACTTAATTCCAGTTGACTATAGTTTTATACCTGGAAAAATATACTAGATCAGATTCTAATCTCATTAGAGATTGGGAGATTACAAGAATGATGCCACTGAAGGAAACAGAGTTACATAGGTATAAAATTAGTGCAAGAAGAAAATCATGCCCTGTATATATATGTGTATGTACAGTGTGTAAATATTTAATACATATTATACATAACCATACAGTTAAGAGTACTTTTAAGGAACACTTAAATATTATGTTTAAATACAATACTAGGGGATTGTGAACAGGCCTCCACTGAAGATTAGTTGCTATTTATCAAACTGCTGGTGTGATACATGTTCTAAGTCTAGCTGATGGAGGATGTATGGATTTCAGTTGTCACAAGACAGAGCTGTTGCACCAAGAGAGCTTTATTACTAATGTTAGTGTATTTCCTTTGAATGAGGTTAGAAAAATGAAGAATTAATTATCTAATTTACCATTAGGTAAGATATGAGAGGGGTTATTAAAGGAAAGATAAAACACCACTGTGCCCAGCTATGATTTCATTTTCTCTTGTGGGAATATAATGTAATATTTTCCCTGAAAACACAACCTACAGGCCAGGTAGTGAGATCTAATCTGTGTAAGGCCCTACATTCCCCAAATGCACTGCAGAGTAAGTTACACATCCCTGGTGTAACTCCCCTGAAATCAGTCAAGATACACACACCAGGGTTGAATTTGATTCCCAAACTCTCTGTCTTTTCTAACATGCAGCAGCTTCTATTTTTATTTGTGTACACACTTTCTTATGGTGTTGATCACTGCGTTAGCTCAACACCTCACAAACATGAATGAATTCATCATCAGAGCACTGGGAGTCAGGAGCCCTGAGTTCTATTTGTTGCTCTTACGTCAACTCAAGGTATAGTCTAGGGCACTGCAAATCTGTGTCCTTATTATACCAAGTATATCAAGTATTATTATAGAGACAAGGTGTGGGAGGTAATATCTTTTATTCGACTAACTTCTGTTGGTGAGAGAGACAAGCTTTCAAGCCACACAGAGCTCTTCCTCAGGTCTGGGGAAAGGAATTCAGAGTGTCACAGCTAAATACAAGGTTGAACAGATAATTTAGCATAAGTAGTTAGCACATATTCTAAGGGACCACTCAAGGCAGAGTGGCCCATTAACATCCCTGTAGTCATAGGACAAAAAGGGGTGTTAGCGGGTTACAGATTGTTGTAATAAACCATAAATCCAGTGTCTTTATTAAGACCATGATTTTTAGTATCTAGCAAAGTTATGAATTTAAGCTCCCAGGCTCATCTTTTGAAAGCGTTGTGCACGTTTCCTTTGCAGATGAGGACTAATAGGTCAAATATCGAGTAGTTGCTTTGTGAAAAGTTGCATCTGGAGAAGTGGGATTTTACCCACGAAAGCTTATGCCCAAATAAATCTGTTAGTCTTTAAGGTGCCACCAGACTCCTCGTTGTTTTTGTGGATACAGACTAACACAGCTACCACTCTGATATTTGTGCAAAGTGTTCACTGACAGGTGATAGGATGTTTTTCTTTTATCATTTTTCCTGGGTGACTTCATTTGAGAGTGTAGTGATTGTCTGGCTTCACCCACATAGTTGTTATTAAGTATCAGAGTGGTAGCCGTGTTAGTCTGTATCCACAAAAACAATGAGGTGTCCGGTGGCACCTTAAAGACTAACGGATTTATTTGGGCATAAACTTTCATGGATAAAAACCCCACTTCTTCAAATGCATGGAGTGAAAATTACAGATACAGGCATAAATATATATTGGCACATGAAGAGAAGGGAGTTACCTTACAAGTACCTGTAATTGCCTGTATCTGGGGCATTTAGTGCATGGGAACAGATACACCACATGTTGTGACAGGCATGTGTAGGACCCGTGGAACTTGAAAGGTGTGTTGTGGTGGGTGTTGATCATTGTAGCAGTGGAGATCTGTCTGCAGGTTTTGCATCTGTTGTTCTGGCAGGGTCTGGTGCTGCTTTGAGTTGGTGTGGTCTGTGGGGAGCTTCATCTGATTGGAGAGGTTGGGGGTTGTTTGAAGGCTGGAAGAGGGGATTCAGGAAAGATTTCTTTCAGGATGGGGTCCCCATTAACTTGTAGTTGTTTGATGATACCCCATATGTGTTCTAGTATGGGGTAGTAGTTGACAACTAGGGGTGTGCAGTCGGAGGGAGGGTTATTTCTGTATTGAAAAAGGTTCTCTTGGGATATTTGGATGAGTCGATCCATGATGCAATCTACTTCTCTGGTGGAGTGTCTTTGTTTGGTGAAGGCAGTTTTGAGTGTGTTAAGGAGTATATATATCCCAGATTTTCTCCTCAAAGCATATTCTGCAGTATCTGTGTGCCTGGCTATAGGTAATAGATTTCTAAGGCCTTGGCTACACTTACCCGCAAGTCCGACGGCTGGAAATCGAACTTCTGGGTTCGACTTATCGCGTCTAGTCTGGACGCGATAAGTCGAACCCGGAAGTGCTCGCCGTCGACTGCGGTACTCCAGCTCGCCGAGAGGAGTACCGCGGAGTCGACGGGGGAGCCTGCCTGCCGAGTGTGGACCAAGGTAAGTTTGAACTAATTCGAACTAAGGTACTTCGAACTTCAGCTACGTTATTCACGTAGCTGAAGTTGCGTACCTTAGTTCGAATTAGGGGGGGTAGTGTAGACCAAGCCTTAGTGTGGTTACAGGATCTATGAAGGTAGGTGTGGTGATCCAGGGGTTTCTTGTAGAGTTGTCTGTAGGGTTCCATTGTCAAAGCTAATTGTGGTATCCAGGAAGTTGGTGCTAGTGTGGGAGTATTCCAGAAAGAGTTTAATGGATTGGTGGTGGTTTAAGTCATCTGTCCAGAGGATGAAAATATAATTGATGTATTTCAGGTATATCATTGGTTTTGTGGTTCATTTGTCCAGAAATTCTTCTTTATGGTAGCCCATGAATGCAACATATAACTATTATAACTCTTATGAAAAATTCCAGGAGATCAGTACTGCTAGTGGTGATGCCTTTCTGATGGGATTCAGTTCAAGGTTCTGAACACTTCTGCTAATGTAGTGCCCATCTTTAAAAAAGGGAAGAAGGAGGATCCGGGGAACTACAGGCCAGTCAGCCTCACCTCAGTCCCTGGAAAAATCATGGAGCAGGTCCTCAAGGAATCAATTATGAAACATTTAGAGGAGAGGAAAGTGATCAGGAACAGTCAGCATGGATTCACGAAGGGGAAGTCGTGCCTGACTAACCTAATTGCCTTCTATGATGAGATAACTGGCTCTGTGGATGAGGGGAAAGCAGTGGATGTGTTATTCCTTGACTTTAGCAAAGCTTTTGATACGGTCTCCCACAGTATTCTTGCCGCCAAGTTAAAGAAGTATGGGCTGGATGAATGGACTGTAAGGTGGATAGAAAGCTGGCTAGATCGTCGGGCTCAATGGGTAGTGATCAATGGCTCCATGTCTAGTTGGCAGCCGGTTTCAAGCGGAGTGCCCCAAGGGTCGGTCCTGGGGCCGGTTTTGTTTAATATCTTTATTAATGATCTGGAGGATGGTGTGGACTGCACTCTCAGCAAGTTTGCAGATGACACTAAACTAGGAGGCGTGGTAGATACACTAGAGGGTAGGGATCGGATACAGAGGGACCTAGACAAATTAGAAGATTGGGCCGAAAAAAACCTGATGAGGTTCAACAAGGACAAGTGCAGAGTCCTGCACTTAGGATGGAAGAATCCCATGCACTGCTACAGACTAGGGACCGAATGGCTAGGTAGCAGTTCTGCAGAAAAGGACCTAGGGGTCACAGTGGACGAGAAGCTGGATATGAGTCAACAGTGTGCTCTTGTTGCCAAGAAGGCTAACGGCATTTTGGGCTGTATAAGTAGGGGCATTGCCAGCAGATCGAGGGACGTGATCGTTCCCCTTTATTCGACATTGGTGAGGCCTCATCTGGAATACTGTGTCCAGTTTTGGGCCCCACACTACAAGAAGGATGTGGAAAAATTGGAAAGAGTCCAGCGGAGGGCAACAAAAATGATTAGGGGTCTTGAGCACATGACTTATGAGGAGAGGCTGAGGGAACTGGGATTGTTTAGTCTCCAGAAGAGAAGAATGAGGGAGGATTTGATAGCAGCCTTCAACTACCTGAAGGGGGGTTCCAAAGAGGATGGAGCTCGGCTGTTCTCAGTGGTGGCAGACGACAGAACAAGGAGCAATGGTCTCAAGTTGCAGTGGGGGAGGTCCAGGTTGGATATCAGGAAAAACTATTTCACTAGGAGGGTGGTGAAACACTGGAATGCGTTACCTAGGGAGGTGGTGGAGTCTCCTTCCTTGGAGGTTTTTAAGGCCCGGCTTGACAAAGCCCTGGCTGGGATGATTTAGCTGGGAATTGGTCCTGCTTTGAGCAGGGGGTTGGACTAGATGACCTCTTGAGGTCCTTTCCAACTCTGATATTCTATGATTCTATGATTCTATGCTCAGTAGGATTGAGATTTTCAAAGCCACTTTAGGGATTTAGGGATTGGGCACTCAAATCTCTTAAGGCCTCAGGAAATCTCAGTCCTAGTGACAAGAAGTGGTCAGAGCCTTACTTTTAAATTTCTTCTGCAAGACAGCACCTCCAGCACATTGTACCCCTTCATACAGTTCTGGGACATAGGATCAATACTGGCTCAGAGAAAAGAGCACCACCCAATGAATTGCCTGTGGAAAATGTAATGTCAAAAAGTTTGCTAAATACATGGTATATGAACAATGCTTTCCCTCAGGAGCATGTTCTCATCTTCTTAATGCAAGCTGAATTTCACTCAGCTCCTCCCATCAAGGAAATACTATGTACCTCATTCCCACGAATAAGCAATTACATCACATGTTAAGAGATGGTTCTATATGTGGCAAACCTGTGAGAGACCTAAAGGCAGCCGAGTTTGCCACAGAATGAAATGCCATCTAGAAGGGTTGTTTTGAAGCCAAAGGAAAAGCTGTGTAATTACCATACTAGGAATGCTCTTGCACGGGCAAGATGACCTAATACTGCTGGCCTTTTCCGCCTTTAATTTTGATGAGTGCAAGTTACAGCAGATACTCTTCCATTATTGAAACTAATTGTCGGCACTTGCTTCATTCATTCCATGATATAATACATGGAAGCCCGTGAAAGCTTGTAAAAAATGTGTTTGCACATTATTATTATTCGATATTGATGTCAAAATCGGAAAGTCACATTAGGCAAATACATAACAAGAAAGTGACATCAGAAGAGTGCATGATGCAAAGCGATTGTTCATACATGGGAATTTAATAAGCATCCAAAATGAAACATGAAAGTATTAGCCCTAATTTTGGGGAAGGAAGGAAGTGTTTAGGACAGGAAAGAGAGACTGACTAAAGGAATGAGAGACTAACATGGCTAGGGCACAGGACACAAGCTGGTGGAATTATTCATTGTGAATAACTTTCATTGTGAATTTAAGCGTTTTTCGTGGTTGTGGATTGCTCACAATTGACCCTACTTTCTACATCTGCAGTTGATGAGTGTTTGCCAGATAATTTGGATGAATATGTCTTGTTCACAAAGTATTTGCCTTGGCTAGTCTTTGTTTGTCCCTTAAGGTGAACGATTGGTCACATGGTATTGTTTAGTGCATCCCTGATTGGATGACTTTCTAAACAAGAGAATAATGACTGACAAATAACATCTCTAGCTATGTATGTTCAGAGGAATAATCATTCATGCTAAAATCTGTGTAACTTTTGGGATCTGTGAGCATATTCATGAATACCCAGCAGTCATCTGAATACTCATGAATAAATGATACAGACCTGTACATAGCAGCAGAGCAAAGTCATTCCATTTATCCGAAGGTATTTGTGAAGCTGTTTTTCCATTCTTCTGCTATGTCAGGAAACTGACATTGAAAAACAAAGGGGAGAAGTGTGGTCCAGTGGCTGGGCACTCTCCTAGGACTTGGGAGGCATGAATTCCATTCCAGTCTTTCTGTGCCTCAGTTTCCCATCTGTACAATGGGGATAACAGCATTACTCTGCTCAGGGAGATTTTGCAAGGAGGAATACACTAGAGATTGTGTGGTGCTCAGATATTACAATGATGGGGCTCTAGAGGATCCTAGGATAGAGGGAAATGTAACACGACTGACATGCAATAACACTGGCCAGGATGGACCTATCAGCTGTAAGGATGTGCTGGTTGCAGGGGTGTGTGGATATCTGGAAGGTGCTTCAGGTTAAAGAGAAGCTGGTTGCTTTAGGATGCTGGGTGTGGAGTTGAATCTGAATGGGAGGGAGCTTTTTCCTTCTTCCACTGACCACGTCTACATTTGATAGTTTAGTTTAATGCTGTAATAGAACATGGAAAATATATGGAAGCTGTTCAGAGAATGCATGCTTCTTATTTCCTCTGTTGGACCATTATTGTGCACATCACCATGGTTACTGAAGTAAAGATGAGGATTTATTTTCCTTTTAGCAAAGCGCTAAAATAAATAAATATTTGTAACTAAATCCCCAATGTTCCCCCCCTCACCAAAAAAAATCTTAATTATCAAGCACAATCCTTTTAGGAATCTGCAATACTAACTGACATGCCCAATTGTCGGTATGTTGATGTTGTGCTAAGGCTTTAAATAAAAACAAAAAAAAAGTCTTTTCAACAGAGCTTGGGAAATGATTTCTCTTTTATCCCTGTGATCATGTGGGTTTTTATGGGTTATCCAATAAATCTAACATAATCACTCCTGGGATACAGATGCATACATGCTGATTTCATTCTTGATGAGGGGAAGAGAAAAGTCAATCTGAAATATATTAACTAATCATTGTTTCTAAAAAAAAAATAACCTAATAGTGCCCTTATACATGACTACTAAACATCTCTTTTATACAAGGACTCACCTGCCATTCCTACTATCAAACTAATATTAGTGCCTTCACGTGATGACAACTCGGGGTCAAAATTGCAGCTAGGTCACTACAACTTGCCTTAGCTCCACTTGTGCTCATTACTTAGGGTGAATTTGAAAGGAGCCCCTTGGTACAGTGTTATTGAAGCTGACAAGCTGGAATTCTCCTGGTGCTGCTTTGGAGCCCCCTGTAGGAATAGACTTTGCACATTACTAAAGTCCACCTCTGGAATAATCCTATGGGGCCAGACTTTTAAGTACCCGGCAGTGCCCACCCAGCATTTTAAAAGAGCTGAGATCTCATTTAGACAGGCAAACGAAGAGGTCAGATTTTCCAAAGGGCCCAGCAGTTCCCATTTTAACACTGAAAGTCAGATTCCCAAAACAGGTTAGCATCTGCCAGCTCTTTAGAAAATCTGGCCACATATTTATTGCCTAAAATGGGCTGTTATGGTTGCCGAGGTAGGACAATCAAATCCAGCTACTTTTGCCTGCTGGAAAGGAGTGGAATTCACCTCTGTACAGAAAGGCAGCACAAGGCACGGGAAATGCCTGCACTGCAATCAAGGGGGTGATTGCAGCTCATGAGACGTACCATGCTAGCTTTAACCTACTTGAGCAGCTCATGCTGAAGCCTGCTCTGCCATAGCTTCACTGTTACCAGTACCAGAGCTAGCTGGCTTAAAGGTGGCTCAGGTATGTCTACATGAGCTGCAGTCACAACCTGTGATTACAGGGTGGACATACCCACAGGCACCACTTTAAGCCCCACTACAAACAGGGCTTGACTGAGCCCCTTTTGTTCTGTTAGATGACTGAAGTAGCAGCAGCCATCTTACACTGAATGCCACTTTCACATCCCTGAATAGTGTCAGCATTTTTCCACACTAGCTGAGCAAGTTTTAAAAAAAAATAAACAACCCTGCATCCCTAGCAAACTCCCATTGGTTTCAATACTTTTCATTTGCATTCATCCCTGTCCAGACTGTTGTTTTCCAGTCCTGAGAGCAAGTACACAACATACTATGTAATGGAGATTAGAGGCCACACTCACCCCTGAAACAACTCCATTGACTTCCATGAGGTTCCACTAGGGGTGAACTTGACCAGAGGGGTCTATTTTTTCCCTCCGTTCTTAGTTCTTATTGACTTTAGTGGGAGCTCCTCCTGTGGAAATGACAGCAGAACTCAGCCCCATGTTCTGCATGTCTGTCCCTCAAAATATCTATTGTCAGATTACAGTGGAAAGAATCTAGACTTCACTAAAAATCAGGAAAGCTAAATAAAACTGCAGAAATTCCAGTTTTGTTGAGGTTTCAGTTAAGGATCAAATCTGATATATTTACAGAATCTATTTTGGTGTAAAAAAAAATTTAAAAAATCCTAAAAATGTAGGTAAATCTTTGAGGTCTATCTGCAATAAACAATGAGTAACAAAAAAGGCAGGAATGTGGGAAGGGATTTGGGGTTTTAATGGCATCAAACTGACACACATTTGGCTTGTAAAATAGTACAATTGGATGATTTAGGATGGGAGAAGCGCAGCTCAAAAGAGCAGTACAAAGTTTAATTATGCACCTTCTATTACTCTAGGTTTACGTAGAGCACTTTGTCAGGGTGGGGTTTTCAAGAAGAGGAAATAAGGACTTTGGCTTGAGAAATGCAGGTAATTGAATGGACAGCCACTGGCTTTGAATACTTATCTCTGTTCAGAAGTAGAAAGTGATTACGAAGAAGCAATAAAGTTAATATTTATCTCCATCTGTAACATTTAAATGAATTCAATTCCTTTCGCAATTTTTCAAACTTGTGGTTAACATTTGTGCTTAGAACTTTCCTTTTAGGAAAAAAGCAATCAGGAGAGAAATTGTGTTGTAGGGCTCCTCCTGTACCTGAATGCTTTTTAAACAGAGTTGCAAACAACATCCTCAGCCCAACATAGTACACTATTAACCACTATTCACAGCTCGCTCCAGATGGGGACATTCTATCTCATTGTGTTTTCATGTTTTGACTGGAGAAGCTCAAGAGCAAAATATTGTGAACATGACTGGCTGTTCCATTGTTTATGAGGAGGGGGAAGAATGAGTTAATTCTTATACCATTAATTTTCTTTCTTAATGCAAAGTTTAGTTCCCAGGCATGGTGCTGAATTAATAGCACTGAAGAATGCACAGTCGCCAACGTTCTTGATTTTTATTGTGTCTCCCAATATTTGATGTTTTTGTTAAAGCCCCAGGTCCTGGAATCATGTGAATATGTAAGAATCTCAGTTTTCGTTTAACACAATTGCTCCATGGTTATAGAGAAAAGCTCAAAAAATAAGTCAGATCCCATGATCTTTAAACCAGTCTCATGATATTTTGGAACCTGACACCTGTTTTTTGAATGTTTGGGGTTGGTAATGCAGAGAATGACATCCTCTGTTTCATACATAGAACTGATTCATAGCAGAGTTTGAACATTAGCTTTCTCACACCAAATGGTCCTTGACAGTGTTCTGAAGGGACCATCTCTAAGGGTGAGCTGGTAATTTAGGGGCACTAATTTCAATGATCAGGATCACCCTTATAGTTTGTATGAGCTTATTTTCACTGTAAAGGTATCTCAAGTTATAATTCTAGCATTGTCCCAGTATTGTGGGTTAGAAATGGTATAGTTACAATTGGAGGTCAGTAATCCAGAGTCCAGACTTGGAAGTAGACAAATGGTAGGTGAATTATTATGTAAACCTGTGTTTACTGTTAGACTGTCTCCAGATTGCAAGTTAAACTTAGTACAGATCAGTATCCAGTATTTTGTTGTGTAACTGAACTCTGTTTAAGGGACTGCAGTTAATTGTGTCAATCATTCATGGGTATTAGATGCAACCTGTGCAGCAAGAGCATGGCCTGGGCTGCTACAAGGATTTGAGTGGTAATCCTCTCACAGGCATGAGTAGAACTGGGTGAAATATTTTGGATGAATAGTTTGTTCACCAAAATTGCAGTTACAGGTCGTTGGAACTATTCAAAAATTCATATTGAAAAGAAATGAAAAGAAAATTGAAAAAGTCAACAAGTTTTGTTTTGCTATTTTTAAATGAGGCATTATCCCCACACTTTGGACTACTGGGCTGTGAATAGCAGTATGCACCCAAGTACTCTGCTGTAACCACACACACAACCCTGCCCCCCTGCATGGCTGCTGCAGGAAGAGGACTATGTTAGCGCAAACTGAGAATCTTTTATTTCGCACCCACGGTACCCACATGGGGGAGTTTTAGTGCCACACTTTGGTGTACACTGCTGTTTGCATCCGAGTAATCTGAACAGTGGGCAGCATAGACAAGTCCTTAGTTTCATTTAGAAATTGAGTTAGATTTACTTTTAAAAAACAAACAGATAAAATGAAACAAAAACTCATTTCAAATTGAACACAATATTTTGTTTGATGTGAACAATTTTTTTTACTGAAAACTCAAATTATTCACTCAGCTCTAGTCATGACTAAGCATTCCCATATTAGTAACTATATGGCCACCAGTAGGCCTTTCCCCGATGCTGACCCATCCCTATCTTTAATGGTAAACCACATGACTGCAAGGAATTGCACTTCATTGTTAACTGACTTAAGAGCAACCTGATCTCTCAGGGCGCTCAGATACTGCAGCAATGGGAAGCAGTATAAACCCCTAAGATAGATCGTCTGCTGTATGTGGCTGGAGTTGTTGAATACTGATGCCGGCTGTTGCACTCAGTTCTCCAAAGCATCAGGAACTACTGTGACAAAACCCTGTTAGTCACATTTAAAAATGATGCTTTTCTACATTAGCCCTGAAAATGGAGGGGAGGACTGAACTGGGAGAACAGCAGTATTTTGACTGTGATAGTTCCACTACCTATTCCGGATTTTGGAAGGGGATTAGGTTGTGATGTGGGAGCAGAGACAAGGTACCATGACAATCACTGGGACCAAATCTTGCCATTCAAGCAGTCACAGAGCTGCTCTAAATTGTACTGGCTTGAATAGGTCTCTAGGAGCTGTTCCTCCAGTGTAAGATTGGTATGAGATTTCCCATCACGTTCCCTTCCTGCCCCAGAACGTTTGTGCCCCACCTCCATCTGACAGACTTGCTTCTGCTGTCATGGAAGATCTAGGAGGAGCTCATGTAAAGCTGGGCATAATGACTTTATGCAAACACAGGATTCTTCTATATCAGGGGACGCCTCATCAGCCCTCTTAGTGTTGGGTTAAGGTCCCCTTGTAAATGGATCTTAGCAGGGACTGAAGATCTGGTTCCATGTGTACTAGAATCAGTTTCACCCATGTTTACCAAAGCAGGCATTTATCTGGGTAATAAAAAGTGTAGCTTTGCACTCTGATTTACTGAGAAACTCTACTCATAACATAAATGACCCTTTGTTTTATTTCTTGTTTGATTTCACTGTCATTTAGGTGGATTTTCTGCACAAGGCAAAAGACACAACTGTCTCTTCTCTGTGGCTTTGTTCTCAACATTGCCGGTTCACATATCACTCCTTACAACAATTTTCCATTTGTATCAGCCTCTCTTTTATAAAAAAAAAAAAAAGACTGTAAAAATGCCTTAACTGGCAGCACATCATGAGCTAAGAAAAATGTACATGATCAGAACATTTGTGCCTTTGGCATCGTTCACGTGCATTCTAGCAGCATCTTCGCTTCAGTAATTAATCCATAAAGTTGTTTGATTTTTTACATATAAAAATGGAAGAGCTGCTTCCAAGTTTTCTGATTTATGATGTGATGATAGTGAAATATCACAAGACAGTCCTTTTTTCTCATGTTCTTCATTCCAAAATAAACTTATTTAAAACCAGATTCAACAATCTCCAGTCTTTTTAAAATAATTAGGTTTCTCCTTTATCTGGAGTCAAACTGAACTTTTTTTGAAAAGTCAGTTCCAGGCTGATATTTTGTGCTGACTTGTGCCCCATCCACCCCCAGGGAAGTCAATGACATTGCACTGGGGTAAGTAGACCTGGCAGGTAGCGGGTCTAAAGACAGAATTTAGCCAAATTGTGTCTCAGCGTGGAGGCACCCAGGTCATAGATTCATAAATTCCAATGCCAAAGGGGACCACTGTGATCGTCTAGCCTGATCTCCTCTATAACACAGGTACAGGACTTCCCAGAATTAACTCCCATTTGAACATAGCTCATAGAATAAAAAAATCCATTCTTGATTTTACAATTACCAATTATCCAGAGTCCACCATAAACATTGGTAAGGTTTCCAATGGCTAGTTACCCACACTATTAAAAATAGACCCCCTGTTTCCAGTCTGAATTTGTCTTATTCAGCTTTTGGCCATGGATTTTGTTACACCTTTGTCTACTCGGCTGAAGAGTTTTTATAAACTATGTGTCTTGTGTAGGTACATCTAAGGTATGTCTACACTGCAAGCTGGAGGGGTGATTCCCAGCTTGAGGAAACGTACTTTTGCTAGCTCTGATCTACCTAGCATGCTAAAAATAGACCAGCCACAGCAGCATGCGTGGTGGGAGAGGCTAGCTGCCCCAAGTATGGCCCGAGCATATTGGTCATCCCTTATCCCTCTCTTGGTTACGCTAAATAGATTGAGCTTCTTGAGTCTACTGCTATAAGGCATGTTTTCCAATCCTTGAACCATACTCCTGGTTCTTCTCTGAGCACTCTCCAATTTGGCAACATCCTTCTTGAATTGTGGACACCAGAACTGGACACAGTATTCCAGCAGCAGTTGCACCTGTACCAAATACAGAGATAGAATAACTTCTCTGCTCCTACTCAAGAGTACCCTGTTTATGCACCCCAGGGTCACATTAATCCTTTAGTTACTTCTGAATAGAAGGGTACTTCATCACCCCTGCATTACTCATCTTTCAGAGCATCACCACAAACTGCAGGTCCTTCAGCCAATCCATCTGAACAGGACTCAGAGGAGTTTTGGTTTTAAAAAAGGCTTCTCTCTTTACTTAGAAGTCCCTTCTTTTAAGACCATGATCTTTCTCTGCCTCTGCCAGAGAAGTGATCTGAGTGTGCCTCTGGCCCAGACAAGATGGTTCTGATCACTGCCTTTATGTGAGTCCACAAATGCTGAGAACCTACTGATTAGCACTGCTCAAAAGACAGGGAAAGGAGGAGAATCATAATTTTTCTTTTTTCCAGAATTTTCTCAATTTCAAAATTTGGAGCATTGAGCTACAAGCTGGGAGTTTTTCAACAAACTTTTTCACACACAAAAAAAAGCTTGATTTGTCAAAACTTAGACTGTTCATGAAGTAGGGATGGTTCAGAGACATCTCCAAACTAAAAAATAATTTTTGGGAGAAAAGTTTCAAAATTGTTGAAATGGGACTTTTTATTTTGCAATTTTAGTAAATGTAGCCTAAAATGGTTAAAGGGGGAAAAGGTCAAAATTGAAACAAAACATTTTGAAATTATCAAAACAAAATGTTTCAGTTGACCCAAGCCAAATTCTTTTGGTCGGTCAGCTCATGAACATTTTTGAGATTTTATCTTTTAGTCTCGATTTGGGATGGGAACAGTTTTTGAAATCTCAAAAATTCTCACAGGATTCCCATTTCCTATCCACCCCTATTGTGGGTCTGGTTCTCCATTGCCCAGCATCTGGTGTAGTCATTTACACCCATGAAACATGGGCATAAAAATCAGAGTGTACTCACTTTGCACAGATGCAAATGACTACGTAGGATGCAGTATCAGGCCCTGTGATTCTCAAACAGCCCTAATAATTACCCATTTTGGAATCTGTTCCATCCCAGTAATTCTGTTCTTCTGCCTACCAAATCCAGCAAAACTCCTCCTGCCGGCCCCTCTCCATGGCTGGCTATTGCAGCGCAAGGTCTTCTGGACCATCTTTTCAGCCATGCTGCAGAGCTCTCTCCACTCACTCACTCTGCCATATGTGCTGCATTATGTGATGATGATGAAGTCATGAAACAAAAATTTGTCAAACTGACGTGCTGACTATTCTCTTTTCCAGGTACAAAAATCAGATCACGCATGTTCCCTCCCAAAGACTCTCCTTTTCGGGGAGGGAAAACGACGAGGCGAGGATGAATAGATGGTAAGTCCCCACGAGCTGGAATGCAGAATGTGTCACTCTCCCTGGGCTAGGCACTGCCATTCTATCCCATAGAGCCTGGGGTGGGAATGTGCCTCAGGGATCTTCCCTAAATCCACAGCGTCCTCTGATCGTTGAAGCAGCTTCCTGTAGGAGGGGAAGCCTATCTCCCAAGTGTGGTCTTCACAAAGGCAGTGAGTTCATGATTCTGTTTCTTTGGAGGACACGTGCCCCTAATGGTGCGTGAAAGCTGCAGTCTCTTTGTGTCCCCCATAATTCCTACCTAGGCCTTCGCAAATGCCAGGGACAATCTGTCTCTCTGGTACTGTACCGTTCTTTAGTTGAACAGAAACACAAAATGGCAGCTGAGGTGGGGAACTTCTCTACCTTTAAAGGTGCAGCGTGCAGAAAAGAGAACAGCCTCTCCTTTGTTTCAGAACTGCAAATGCCATAATACTATCCTGGTTCTTTTACACATACTAGACCCTGGCTGGCTGGGATTCTTCTCTTCATAGTTTTCCCAGTCCTATTAGCAGTTGCTATTTATTGTTCAAACTTACCAATTCAACTATGCATCCGCTAAGGATGTTATATCATCCCCTAGTGTCAGGTAAATCTCTTTACAGTTCAGACAAGAAGGATAGAGATCAACGTAATAGAACAAAAGGACTGTCTTTATTTTTCATTATTCTGAGATCTAAGGCTGTATGGTTTTCCCCCTTTATGGAACACTTTAAAGGACAGCTGGGTTTTTTTATACATGATCAACAGATCTTACGTGCAGTATGAGTTTCAGATTATGGTGTGAGAAAATGCACTATAATAAAGCAGGCCTGTCTAGCTGGCAGTTCATTTCTATTGTGTTCTACAAGAGGTTCTTGAATTCCCTATAAAAATAGCCCCTGAATGCTGTGTGGACAGTGCGGTGTACATAGTGTCAGAGAACCAGCAAAGGCACTGAGGTCATGATTGTGGACGTAAAAAAAAAGAGAAAGAGATACAAAGTACAGCATTGTTTGCATCTTCGAAATCTGTGAATGCTGGAGGAAAGTGTGTGGGTGGGTGGGTGGCTGTGGGTGTGGGTGTGTGCGCGTGTGTGGGTGTGTGTGTGTCTGTGTCTGGGTGTGGGGGTGTGGGGTGTGTCTGTGTGTGGGGGTGTGAGTGTGTGTGTCTGTGTGTGCATGCACGTGTGTGAGTGTGTGTGTCTGTGTGTGTGCGCATGTGGGTGTGTAAGTGTCTGTGTGTGGGTGTGGGTGTGTGAGTGTCTGTGTGTGGGTGTGGTTGTGTGTGTCTGTGTGTGGGTGTGTCTGTGTGTGCATGCACGTGTGTGAGTGTGTGTGTCTGTGTGTGCGCGCGTGTGGGTGTGAATGTGTGTGTGTCTGTGTCTGTGTGAGTGTGTGTGTGGGTGTGAGTGTGTGTGTCTGTGTGTGTGTGTGCATGCGCGTGGGTGAGTGTGTTTGTTTGTATTGCATCGGTCTAATATAACCCATGGTTAAGCCTTGAAAGGCCAGATCCAAAGTCCATAGAACTCAACAAAAGACTCCCATTGATGTCCATGGGCTTTGGACCAGGCCCTAAATGTGGTGTGGCTCTGGTTCAAAGCAGTAGCAGAAATTTCCGTAATTAATATTTGCACCCAGAGGGAAGTAGAAAAGCCCTTGATGTACGTACAGTCCGATTAGAGGGACATGAGCATGGGCATGTACTTCAGTGTTCATGGCTATGAACCTATATTTTGTAAGTCGATTTTTCTAGAGGGAAAGAAATGAGTTAATGGGGTAAAACGTCAAGCTGTACATTCAAAATAAACACCTGGCACAGTCTGGCTACATCTGGAGCATGTCACAGTATTTACATTACATTTGGCTTGTCCCTTTGTGTTTCACAGCTGTTATGGCGCAAGGAAGGATAATTAAAAGCAGCAGGTTACGATGGCATTTAATTGACTGCTGCTGAACAATTTGTGCATTTGTGATCCAAGTGAACCTGCCCAGCGAATAGTGCCTTCAAGGTGGAAGACAACATTGCAGAAAATAAGATCATCAAAGCATTGTGCATGAGGTGGGAAGCAAAGGTTTGAGATGGTAATAAGATTGTGGTGGTTTAGACACAGCTGGATTTGGAAACTGCTTAAAGAAAAACTAACAACCGTACTTTGCTAAAAACAACATACATTGCCATCTAATTAGCTGTGTATAGCAATGACTGGAGGCTGCGTGTAACTAGCTAAGGAAGAGAACAAATGGGAAAGAAAATGGAACGTTCAGCCTCTCTTGTTGCTAAATGCTGTATTCAATATGAAAATTAATTAGATCAGTGTAAAGTGCTTGCAATTGAATCCAAATCCTCTCACCTGGTTTTGCCTGGTGTGTTGAAAGAATTGCTAATGCAGGAACGTAGGCCCAGTTTCAAATGAAAACTGGCTCATTTTATGATCTTACATTGGAAGTACCTAGGCGTTCTTGATTGGGGTACAAATTTTTGCACATTCACATGACTCCAGAAGTTGGGGCTTTCAGCAAACCACCAAATATTGTGAGACTTGGGGCTTGTCTACATGGGGAAGTTAGTGCTTAGTAAGCTAGGGTGCAAATTGAAAATGCACTAGCTACTCTGCACTAACTCTCCAAATGGACACTTTTACTGTGCACTAGGTGTGTCCTCAGGCAGTTTAGCTTTAGTACACTTCCAAAGAGTATTAAGCTAATGCACACAAAGACACTCTTAGGGCATGTCTACACTGGCAGAGTTACAGCGCCTCTCAGAGAGCATTGAAGGGAAACCGCTGTTGTGTGTTCACAGTGACAGCTGCCTGCTCAATAGCATGTTCACACTTGTGGTGCTATTTGGAGAGGTGCACTCTGGGCAGCTATCCCACAGAGCACCTCTTCCTCTTCTGCCGCTAAGAGTTGTGGGAAGGTGGAGGGGATTGCTGGGCACCCTGGGTCCTGTCCCAAAGCCCCATGATGCATTGCTTCGCATCCCAGCAATCCCTGTTCTTCCGTCCGCATTTGGCGCCATCTTTCAATGAAGAAGAAAGAAAGAAAGAAGAAATGGTTTGTGTACTGTGCACCCTGCCTCTTCGGGCTGCAGGAATAGATCCAAAACTGCTGACCACTATGCTGCTCGCTCTGACCAACATGTCATGAGTGGCAGTTGAGTTATTCCTTAAACTACAAAGGCAAGAGGAGTGCGACGTTGATCTCACCACGCGTAGCAGCTACGACACAAGATTGCCCTTGGCATTCACGGAGGTGCTGACCATAATGGAATGCCGCTTTGGGGGTTGGGAAACAAGCACTGAGTGGTGGGATCACATCGTGATGCACATCTGGGATGCCGAGCAGTGGCTGCAGAACTTTTGCATGAGGAAAGCCACATTCATGGGACTATGTGATGAGCTTGCCCCAGCCCTGCGGTGCAAGGACATGAGAATGAGAGCTGCCCTGTCGTTAGAGAACCGCGTGGCGATTGCACTGTGGAAGCCGGCTACTCCAGACAGCTACTGATCGGTCGCTAACCAGTTCGGAGTGGGAAAGTCGACTGTTGGACTCGTGTTGATGGAAGTGTGCAGGGCCATTAATTGCATCCAGCTCTGAAAGACCATGACTCTGGGCAACATGCGTGACATTGTGGATGGCTTTGCACAAATGGGCTTCCCTAATTGTGGAGAAGCGATAGATGGCACGCACGTTCCAATTCTGGCACCAGCCCACCTAGCCACCAAGTACATTAATTGCAAGGGGTATTTCTCAGTGGTTCTCCAGGCGCTTGTGGCTCACCGTGGGCATTTCACGGCCATTAACAGAGGCTGGTCCGGAAAGGTGCATGATGCACGCATCTTTTGGAACACTGGCGTGTTCAAGAAGCTGCAAGCCGGGACTTTCTTCCAGACTAGAAGATCACCGTAGAGGAAGTCGAAATGCCCATTGTGATCCTGGGAGACCCCGCCTACCCCTTAATGCCGTGGCTTATGAAGCCATACACGGGGCAACTTGACAGCAGCAAGGAGCGGTTCAACAACAGACTGAGCAAGTGCAGAATGACTGTTGAGTGTACTTTTGGCCATTTAAAAGCCCGCTGGAGATGCCTCTGTGGGAAGCTGGACATGGCCGATGACAATATTCCTATGCTTATAGCCGCATGCTGTACATTCCATAATATTTGGGAAGGGAAGGGTGAAAGCTTCACTCAGGGTTGGACCGCAGAGGCTCAGTGCCTGGAGGCTGAATTTGAACAGCCAGAGACCAGGGCTATTAGAGGGGCACAGCACAGGGCCATAAGGATCAGGGATGCCTTGAGGCAGCAATTTGAAGCTGAAAGCCACTAATATTTGTTACTATGCTTGGGAGTGCAGTGCTTGTAATGCTAGCAGGTGATTGGTGCAGACAATGCAATATGTGGGTTTAACATAGCTGTATATGTTGCTTTGCAGGGCTCTTTTTGCTTTCACTTAATAGAATAAAGATTGCTTTCAAACAAACACAATTCTTTTATTGAAAGATAACTGGAGGAGAAACACAATAACTGGAGGAGAGAAACACAATAACTGGAGGAGAGAATCAAACACAAAAAAACATCAGCAGTGAGGAGGATGGGGGAAGGGAAGGTCCCAGAAGGAGGTGGCGTCCTGGGACGGCTAAAGATTTGTGTACGTCCGGGGATCATACCCAACCTTCTCCGTTGACGTACAATGCAGCAGGTGCTGTACTTCAGCAGGGCCAGACTGCAGAGGGCTGGGTGTTGAGTGCAGTGGGTAGTGGGAGGCCACACTGCTGGACTGGAGGAGGGAGGAGTGGAATACTGCGGGTAGAGAGTGGAGCCAGGAGGTTGATAACAGTGTGTTGACGTTGTATGTGTGTGTGGAGGGGAGGTGCATGGGAAAGAGTTTTGTGACAGTGGCAGCATGGGAGGGCGGGCGCAGAGGTGCTCAGTTTGCAGAGCTACAACCGCCTGGAGCGTGTCTGCTTGGCGCTCAATAACGTTTAAAAACCGCTCTGTGGCTTCATTCTGGTGTGCTGCATTCTCCCTTCATTCCCTCTTCTCGCTGTCCCGCCACTCCTTCAATTCCTGTTTCTCGGCGGCGGAGTGCATCATAACCTCAGAGAGAAAGTCCTCCTTAGTTCTTCTTGGTCACTTTCTAATTCTGCGCAGCTGTTCTGCCGCCGATAAGGGAGGCTGGGCTCCCAAGGTCATCTCTGTGAAGTTTAAACGCTACATTTTACAGAAGCAGTATTGTTTGCAACACAGACAACACTGATTCAGTGCTTTAAAACACAGCCAGTACTCACACACCTGTCACTAACTGGCTGACCCCAGGCAAGCACACATGAGCCACAAGACCCCCACATGGTGAGTAGCCGTAGCTGCAGGGGCAGGGTAAATCACTGTTCCCGGAGCCTGCTGTGCACTGTACTGTGGCCCCACTCCTGGCCATGGCCCCAGCTGCAACTCCAGCCCCCGAGGCCATGCCCCTGCCCCCAGCTCCCTGCCCCGATCACGGCCCCTGGCCCTGACTGCAGCCCCTTGGCTCATGACCCCAGCCTGGCCCCACTCCTGACCGCAGCTCTCTGGGGGGGTGGGGCACGAACAGATTCTGTTACAGGTAAGGGGAGGCATAACAGAAAACGTTTGCGGACGACTGATGTAGACAAAGCTTTAATAACTCTGTACTCCAGCCCTGGAATATTTTAGAGCAGCAGAAAATCGTGACAGTCAGAACATCCTTCCCTGCTTACCTGGAATCAATGTCTGACAATAATTAATGGATGAATCTGAGCTCTGTTCATTTATACACACTCCACTTGTGATCTACCTGCCTTGCCATCTGTGCATGGGGGCAGAGACGTTTCTGTGGGGCTGCTCTTTACCTCTTTCCAGAAGGGGGCATGCAGGAAAAGGAGGGAAGTAGATGGAGCTTGTCTCTCTGCTCACCATATGCTGGCCAACCCAGCTGAACTGCTGTGGGGGGGAAGTAATCTACACCAGTAAATGTCTGACACAGATTATTTCTCCGCCTCAGGGAGTAGAGCCACATGCTGACCATTACTGAGGGCTGGTGGCAGAGCTAAAATCGAGCCCTTTCTTGTGTTTCTGTAGCACCTGTCATTTGAGATTCTCTGAGCACTAAATAAGCATCACAAAACCCTTACGGTGTACGGTGGGTAAGAGCTGGATGTAATTTTGAGCGAGCATTTGCTGAATTTCACTTTGCCTGCTCTCAAAAATCCACATTTGGGTTTACAGATTTTGTGTGTTTGGCGGTGGACACTGTTGGCATGCTTTTAAAAATAATTATTATAAAAACCAGGCCAGTTTTGTATTTCACCTTCTATATACTTTTCTTTTCCAGGGAGGCATGATGTCAGTATATCTGTAGTGTAGTTGTGCAAAGCAGTTACACCACAGCTAAGCTATGTCTCAATATCTGTTTTAAAGAAACAACATTTTGCAAAGGTCAAGAGACAATAGAAAGGAAGGGCAGGGGAAGGAGTAGATGTTTCAGTTTTATCTGAGCAGGAAGTGATTGTTACGTGAGCAGGTCTGAACAAGGAAGATGTCTGTTTCTTCAGAAGGCCTTGTTCCTTGTTCCTTGTTACAAACATGTAGGAAGAAGGATTGGTAATTTCCTTCTTGGGAACTTCTTTTCTAATGGGCTTGTAGATTCACCAGTCTGGAGATTGTTCCAGAATTATTCCTTCCTACCCACAGTGGCGCCGGAAATACATGTTGTTGTACCAAGTGTCTGTCCCCTTCAGTTTGTGCTTGCATGCCAACAGAAGTCTTTCAAAGCCAAAACTAATCAACATGGCCTGGATCCCATGGTACTAGAAGTTGATCCATCAGACAATATTCATATGAGAAATCCTTAGTCATTGGAATATATTCATTGATTTCTATGGGGTTATTTTCAATGAGTACAGATTTATCAGTCTTGCCAATGGGATCTTGCCTGAGTAAAATCTGAGTAAAAAAACTAAGTAGGGAATCTCAGGATTAGGTCGCATGAGACTAAATATTGATAGTAAAGACGAACCCAAGCTAAAAACCCAGGTGGCAGATTTTGAACACTCCAAAGCTGGGGGGGTGGGATTCAGATCTATGGTTTTGTGTCACGAGAATCTCTAAACATTAGTAAAATATAAAGTGAATTGCAATAAAGCCCAAATTGCCGCAAATATTTTGAGGCTAATAATAATATAACGATAGGTCTTATGTAGCATATTTCATCAGTAGATCTCAAAGCACTTTACAAAGGACGGCAGGATCATTATCCTCATTTTCCCGTTGGGAAACCGAGACACAGAGAAGCGTAACTTGCCCAAGGACACCCAGTGGCAAAGGCAAGAATAGAATCCAGGGCTGCTGAGTCCCAGGAAATAAGCATTTTGTTAAATGGAGGCACATCTTCCATTCATTATTCATCTTTTGTTCAAGAGAGGTAGGATGTTCCAGAGTAGTGTTTCTCAAACTTTTTCAGGTGGGTGTCCCCTTCTTTGTTGTAGAAAAATTTCTCAACCCCTCTCCCCATCACATTTGTGAAATATATATCTATGCTAATAATGCTAAGCTTAGATAATTTGTGTGTCTTGAGAGAGATTTATGGAGAATATTTGACCTTGAAGCACAGGGGAGTAGGGGAGCAAGGTTTTCTTTACTTTAGACTGTAGTAAAATGTTCAGTGCCTTGCAGTCCTCGCTGATTGCCTTTCATAACCCCCCTGGAGGTCATGAAACACCAGTGGAGAAACACTGCTCTAGCAGCTAGGGCACTGGTCACAGGCACCAGCTTTCCCCGGCACCTGTGGGTGCTCGCACTCCGCAGTCCCCGGCCCCGCCCCGACTCCACCCTTTCCCCGCCTCTGCCCTGCCCCCACTCCAAACCCTTCCCCAAAGTCCCCACCCCAACTCCGCCCCCTCCCTGCCCCTATTGGACCCCTTCCCCAAATCCCCACCCCAGCCCTGCCTCTTCCCCGAGCGCGCTGCGTTCCCCTTCCTTCCCCTCCCTCCCAGCCGCACAAAACAGCTGTTTCGCGGCGCAAGTGCTGGGAGCTAAGGGGGGAAAGCAGGCACGCGGCATGCTCAGGGGAGGAGGCAGAGGCAGAGCGGAGGCAGCGATGAGCTGGGAGCTGCTGGTGGGTGCAGAGCACCCACCAATTTTTCCCCGTTGGTGCTCCAGCCCCGGAGCACTCACGGAGTCGGCGCCTATGCACTGGATTGAGAATCAGGGCACCTGGAGTATACTCCCAGCTCTGCCACTGATGCTCTGTGTGACCTTGGGCAAGTCGCTTCCTCCCTGATTCCCTCTCTGTCTTGCCTATTCAGGTTGTAACCTCCACGGGGCAGGGACTGTTAAGCATCTGTTTGCTGGATGAGATCTGAGTACTCAGCATCCTGCAGGATTGAACCCTTTATTAAAGCATTATTTTGAAATAATTGCAAAAAATTAGCCTGTATAAATAATTAATTAAGCCGTGTATAAATAAATCTAAAATAAACATGTGTTTCTAGGACTAGCAGGATGCCATTAAGAATGGGAAAATTCTAACAAGATTTTTTTTAAGATGTGTATTTCTCCAGTTCTGTGGTTTCATATCTGAAGCAATATCAAGCTCTCTTCCCCTCTCAACCAGTCAATATTGAAAAGCTGCTAGTATTAACCACTAATCCTAAATAATTTATAACTTGATTCTGTTCTTTCCTGCTGTCAGCATTGGACACAAAATTGCCATGCCACTCCATAAACCCAGAATAAAAATGTGGGATTGAAATTGCAGACAAGGATTGGAATGATGCTCTGCTTCGTGTCTCTAAATCCCTCAATATGCACCAAATATATCCAGATGCAGTACTGCAATTACACACAGATTAAACTATTCCCTGACTCTTATTAACAAAATCTGGAGGGATTGCCCCACAAAATGTCCCAAAGCCCTTACCCCCAATCAATGCATTTTTCACTATTTTGGAGTTTTCCCCAAATGCACAATTCGCATTCTCATATCTATAAATTCTGTTTGGAAAACACTGGAAATCCGGAGCTTATTACTTTTTTATGCCTTCTGGGAATAGACTGTAATGAGGTTTGGAACAAAATGGATCAGGAAGTCGCTAATACCTTGTGTTTAATTGCCAATAGATAAATTCTGGATTTTAGAATACTGAAAACTAGTGTGACCATCAAAACTTGGAAGCAAGAACTGACCAGCTCTCTCAGATGCTTACATGTGACATACAGCCTATGGAAACAATCATATGTGTTTTATAATAGTAGATATCGGTGATGGAGGAAATTGAGGCACAGGGGCATGAAGTGACTTGCCCGAGGTCACCCAGAAATCAAGTGGCAGAACTGGGAATAGAGCCTATTTCTCTTGAGTCTCAGTCCTAAGCACTGGGCAATGCTGCTTCCATTTTATGATTGTGTCTTATTTCCAGTTATTTTTTCCTAACTTCCCATTGAATTCAATGGGTCTACTCACCTGCTTAAGGTTAGGCATGCTTAAGTACGTTGCTGAACTTGGATCTGTGATATGTTATTGAGAGAAGGACTGCATAAAGAAGTGGACCATGCTTTGAATGTTGCTAGACTCAAGATAGTCCTGATTTCCAGCCATAGAGCATTCCGTAGCCGAATGTCCACCCCTGAGAACACTCTGCCCCTGAGCTTCATGTATTTCACCCTATGGGCCTCCAGGTTCAGTGCACATGTTTATTGCAGCTCCCCCTGTGGAGTATAGAGAGGGAATTAGTCTTTGGAATAATTAAGCCTCTGCCCCATAAGTGCAGGGACCTCAAACCCATTTTGGAAGGAGATGAGGACAATGTAGAATACCTGGAACATTTGAAATGAGATTGTACAAAACTCTAGTAAATATACATGAGAGAACCACACTGCACTGGCAGGCAGACTAACCAGAAGATCTAGTAGGTCTTTTCTGTCTCTTGATTCTATTAGTTTCATTTCTCTGTTTGTTGTCTGGCAGGGATTCTTCCTCTGAAGCAGATGCGGTGTCTGAATATGCAGAAAAAACAGCAACAACATGTCATCACTTTGTGCTTAGAACTTGGTTCACTCCCTTATTGCTGTAGCAGTGGTGGCTAATTTATTGTATTTAGAATGTAGTAAAAGTATGTAAATTGTCACGTCAAGGCTATAAGCTCTTCGGGGCCATGGCCATGTCCCACTGTCTGTCTGTAAAACACAGAGCAGACCATTGATGCTACAAAAATAAGAAGTCATAATAATATTTATGAAATGGCAATGCGGAGGCAATCGTGCAAACAGATGTGGATTGCAAGGAAGATGCAAAGAGATCAAAAGCTACAGTTGAGTTTTGATTTTGAACTATGGAACGGCAGATAAGCAATGCTTACTCTCTCCAAGCATCACCTGAGTGTCCTCAACAATCACATGAGGATTATCATAAGTAGTTAACCCCTCGATAGTACTCATCTCCACATATTCTTTGACAGGTTTCCATGCCCTGTTTAGGTTTTATGTCCCGCCCTCCATTCCCATTTCTGGTCATGTACATGTTCGGCACGGGCGGCCATTTTGGAAAAAAATATATTTTTCTATGTTGGACAGGGGAATGTGGTGTGCTTGTGATTTGGTTGATTTTTTTAGAGAAAAAGTATGAAAGAATAGCAAGAGAGGCCTTAAAGGAAAGGAGTTTTTAAAAAAAGAAAGATTGTTTGGTTAGGTTTAGTAAGGAGAGATGTTGGTTAGGAAAGAAAAAGTATGAAGAGTAAAAAAGAATAGAAAAAGAGAAAAGAATGAAAGAATAGACAATTTTTGAAATAAATTGAAAAAGCAAAAGGTTTATTAAATAAAAGAGGAAATTATAAAGGTGGGTTGAGAGGGGTTGGTTATTAAAGAAAAGAAAGATTTTTGGCTAGGTTTGGTTAGGTTAGGTCAGAATCAGCTCTATCAAGTCTCTATAAGGGTAACAATTGTTGCTTTGGCTGATAAGATGGCCGCCTAGTGTGATATCCAGCTGGTTAAAAAAGGTGGTGATGGGGTAGTTTGTTAGGGCAACCCTGGCGTCGTTGTCAATGTCTGACCCGTTTTCTTTTACCACTTGGCAGCACACGTCCAGCCTGTGGTGAGAAGCATCTAAGTTTGTAAGGGCATTGAAAGTGTTAAGATGAGCTTAGAATGCATTTTGCTTTTATTTCATTTGACCAAATCTGACTTCTTGTGCTTTGACTTATAATCACTTAAAATCTTTTGTAGTTCATAAATTTGTTTGTTTATTCTACCTGAAGCAGTGCATTTGGATTGAAGCGTGTCAAAGACTCTCCTTGGGATAACAAGCCTGATACATATCAATTTCTTTGTTAAATTGATGAACTCATATAAGCTTGCTGTGGTGTGATGGAGTAGGGAGTGGGGAGTATTGACCTGGGAATGGTCCATGGGAGTTTTACTGGTACTGTCTGCATTGGTGATGGGATATCAGGGTGTGACTTCACTTGAGGGACGATACCTGAGCATGCAACCTGAGCCCAGGAGGGGGTTGGAGCCAGGTGACACCTTTTGCCCGGGAAACTGGACAAAGGCTGGAGGATGAGCCGGATGGCGTGACTGGAGGAGACGGCTGGACGGGGTTTCAGTTTGGAGCTGGCTGGGGAAACGGAGAGAGACCTAGGGTCTAGGCTCCCTGCCACCCAAGATGGACCTGACTGAGGGGAGCCCAGGAGTGGGGATTCTTACAGCAGAGTAAGACTGGCTCCCAGAGTTAAGGATTGGAATGACCGAGCATCCGGTCCGGATAACTCCAGGGGAATGTCAGAAACGTCTTTAAAGCTGTTTAAAAATTCTTATCCTCGATCTGTCTGTAATTTTTGAGGCAAGCAGCCTTGTCTAAAAATAGTTTTAAACACCTTTGCCACCTCTTCCCCAATCTTATTCTTTAGAGATACCGCCCAGGTATATTTACACACAATATTTATCACCATTAAAATATATTTACAACCATTGCTGTGGTTAGAATAGTGGGGCCATGTCGACCAAATCCGCCTGCCCTTGTGTGTCCACATCAGACACAACCGTTTCATTTCTTTTAAATTTAATTCGTGCCTGTTTATGTAAAGTGTAAGCAGCTTGATCCGCAAGCCAAGCTCCAACTGCTTTCTGCTCAAAGTTTGACAGTGTTTTTAGTGGTCTGAAATAATGGTGCTACACTGCCAAAACTCCCAACTTCCCCTGGAAAGTAATTACACCTCTACCTTGATATAACGCTGTCCTCGGGAGCCAAAACATCTTACCACGTTATAGGTGAAACTGCGTTATATCGAACTTGCTTTGATCCGCCAGGGTGTGCAGCCCGCCCCCCCCGGAGCACTGCTTTACCGCGTTATATCCGAATTCATGTTATATCGGGTCGCGTTATATCGGGGTAGAGGGGTAATTTTCTTTAGCAACCTTGCCATGTATAACCCGTCTTACTTTAAAACACATGTATACGCATGATCAATATTTGCTTTTGTTTTTATTTAATACAGAACTGGCTATACACATCTTACTTTTTGAAAGACTAGTTTTTATTTAATGCAGAAGCAGAGTAATATGGGATATGGCTAAACAAAATTTATTTAATACAGAAGCAAAGGAATATAAAGAACAGTTATACAAGTCTTTCTTATTTTACATTGCATCTTAATCAAAAGTCAGGTTTTTATTTTTGACCCTTTAGGATAAGGAACTGGCATGTAAAAAGTTTTAGGACTCATTTTACGAACCATACTACACACCTATCGGCCAATTTCTGCTGACACCTTCTTTGAAAGAACTACCAGCAATACCAATGGATCTGGTGTCTTTGTTCCCTCTCTGATCGTTTTGACAACTTTGGTTACAGTTTCAATGGTCATGTTAAGCTGCTTCAGTTTGTAGGCTTCAGCCATAATTATATTTAGGACCTGAACCACGTTGAGATGAGAAGAAATATATCTTAATCTGGTGAAATGTTTCTGAGCAATCCCAAGACAAACAGACATGGCTGAGATCATTGGAAGCCTCTCTCGCGCAGGCTGCAGAGTTTTCAAAAAGCTCTCTTTTCAAACAGTGGTAAATGGTTTTTACTACAACGGCCCTAATAATGTCAGCCATAATGTCATCTTTGCAGCTCTGCTGATCAACCTCCTTACTTTTCACAGTCTTTTTTTTAAATCATGCTTCATGCGAAACCAGCAGGTGAATATTATGGTTATTCCTCTCAAAGTACGTCTCTCTTTATCCTCTTCATCCTCTGAAGATGTCTGTCAAAAGCAGAGAAAAAAGAATGTTTTAAATTCTTTGTTGCAATCTTTTAAAAATAAAAAAAGGCAAACAATTTACTTGTGCTACCTAAATCATACCCTCGTCTGTTTCTAAATCATCATCCCCAGCAGTCGCGCCGTCAGAAACCGTATCAGGTCCCTGTTATTAAACACAGACATATAGCTGTGTTTAACCCCACCTTATATATATATATTTTCTTTCAGAATAATTTAAGCTGTTTTTACCTCATCATGCATTTCTAGCTCTGTATCTGATGGCCACTCGCTACACACCAGAGCTGTGATCCTGTATGGTCCTGGCTTGGTTATCTGCCAAAAAACCAAAAAATCCATTTTAAGCACATAATTGTAATAATTTTTTCACAAAACTTTCAGTTGCTTTTACCATAACAATGATTCCATCTTTTCATGACTCAGGGTCTGTCAGTTGGCTTTCAGCATCCCTATCCTCCAACGATCCCTCAGCTGCCATGTCCCCATATACAGACTCTTCTTCCAGTCCTACCTATAAAAAGCACAAATATATTTAACCATAAAATATAAAACATTTATAATTTTTCAACATTTTATTATAAAAGAATACAAATCACCTTACCTCCACCTTCGAGTCTACTTCCTCCAAAGCTGGCAACAATTTTTTCACACATGCTATTCCTTTCCTTTTTTACAACCAGCGACGACTCCAAAAAGTCTTCCTGGTTCTTCGGTTCTATTTCAGGCTGAAACGCTGGGTTCGGCATTGCAGCTGCCTCTTTAGCAAAAAAAGTGTAAATGGGGTGTCTCTTCTGAACACAATTAGGGGCACCCAAAAACAATTCGGGCTTCTTGATGTCTGTAGGCATCTTGTAAAAGGACATGGCCGTAGTGTCTAGGCTCCCAATTTTAAAACCACCATTCACAAAAATGCACAGCTTTATACACATGGTCAAATGCTCATTGGCTAGAGTTTTTCAAATAATCTGCTCCACGATAGCCTGCATCTGAAAAAATGTGTTCTATGACATAGTTGTAAAACAGCTTCTGATTGGTCCGACGTAATTTCCTCCCGAGTCTCGCCACCCAGGACAGCTATCATTTCACTACCGGCAGTCGTAGGGGTACCATGCTTTGCTCTGCACGTGTTCAGCAACACAGACTCTCTTGTTGCTTTATTTTTTATTTGTTTCTCTAAAACCCTTCTTTCTTTGCCCTGTGCTTATTTTTCTTCTTTCTATTCTTTAAAACCCTCTCTCCTTAATAAACCTAACCAAAAATCTTTCTTTTCTTTAATAACCAACCTCTCTCAATCCACCTTATATTTTCCTCTTTTATTTAATAAACCTTTTGCTTTTTTAATTTATTTCAAATATTTTCTATGATTTCATTTTTTTCTATTTTTCTATTCCTTTTTACTCTTTTCAAACTTTTTCTTTCATAACCAACATCTCTCCTTACTAAACCTAACCAAACAATCTTTCTTTTTAAAAAACGCCTTTCCTTTAAGGCCTGTCTTTCTATTCTTTCATACTTTTTCTCTAAAAAATCAACCAAACCACAAGCACACAACATTCCCCTGTCCAACACAGAAAAATAATAATAATAAAAAAAATTCAAAATGGCCGACCACACCAAACCTGTACACAACTGGAAACGGGAACGGAGGGCAGCACATAAACCCTAAACAGGACATGGAAACCTGTCAAAGAATACATGGTGATGAGTACTATCGAGGGGTTAACTATTATCATGAGGACAGAGAAAATCCACCTGTGACAATGTTCCTACCAGCATGCTAGTACGGTATGATTTTGTGGGGAAAGCATTTAAATACCAGTAAAGGAAACTGACCCTCTCTGGATTTTTTATTTTCAAGATTTATAGTTTAGAATTTTGACTTCATAGGGATTTTGGTCCAAAGCTTTTGGGGCCTGTGACAGGGTGGGATAGTGTGACCAGATGTCCCAATTTTATAGGGACAGTTGTGATATTTGGGCTTTGTCTTATATAGGTACCTATTGCCCCCCACCCCCGTCCCAATTTTTCACACTTGATATCTGGTCACCCTAGGATGGGATCTCGCTCCTGCCTCTTTCCAAGGAACAAACCGCTCAGAGATCTTTTCCTGGTCAAACAACTGGTGGTTTGTTTCACCATGTTCTTCCGGCCATCTATACAAACTAGTGCAACTCTGTATTTGCAACACCATACCATAGGCGCCAACTCTGTGGGTGCTCCAGGGCTGGAGCACCCACAGAGAAAAATTAGCGGGTGCTGCACAGCAGCACCCACCGGCAGCCAAGCTCCCCAGCGCCTCTCACCTGCCAGCAACCCTGCTGACCAACTCCTCCCCGCCCCTCCCAGAGTTTCCCACCCACTGCAAACAGCTGTTTCACGGGGTATAGGAAGCTCGGGGATGGAGGGAGAGGAGTGGGGATGGGGCGCGCTCGGGTGAGGAGGCAGGGAAGAGGCGGGACGGGGTGGAGCAGGGGCGGGAAGAGGCAGGGCGGGGACTTGGAGAAGGAGTGGAGAGGGAGGTTGAGCACACCCCGGCTACAGGGGAAGTCGGCGCCTATGCACCATACAACCCTTAGTTCACTCAGCCAAGGAGGGTGAAGAGAGAAGGGAAATTCCCCCTGAGAGATCTTACCTGGCTCTGCTGAAAATCCTGCTAGTCTCCCTCACACACCCCGCACACCTGAGCACTTCCTTCCTGTGCCTTGTCAGGGATGGTCTAGATAATACTTGTCCTGCCATGAGTGGCAGGGGACTGGACTAGATGACTTCTCAAGGTCCCACAGTCTATGATTCTATTATTCTATCCCCTGGGAAATAGACTAATTAGCCTCTTGGTCTCTCCTCAGCCCATCCTAATCTAATTAGGCTCAGCTCTTCCTTATCAAGGCTACTCTAGGGTTACCATATTTTAAGTGTCCAAAAAGAGGACACTCCACAGGCCCTGGCCCCGCCCCAACTCCGCCCCCTCCCCTGGACGCTTCGCCCCCCCCCGTCCCTCCCCCTCCCCTGCTTCGCGCGAACATTTGATTCACGGGAAGCCTGAAGCAGCAAGCAAGCTGAGGCGGGGGGGCGCGGCCCAGGCCGGCCCCCCAGGCCGAGCGGCTCCCTTTGGCGGCCAGCTGGCCTAGGCCAAGAGGCTCTGGCCCCGACATCTCCCGCCCGGCTTGGCTCGGGCCCTGGGGCGCCGGCCCCCGGCCGAGCACCGCCGGCCCCCGACCCCAGCCCTGCACTGCTGACTCCAGCCCCCAGCCCCGCCGGCCCATGGCCGAGCACCGCCCGGCCCCGGCCCAACCCCCGGCTGAGCACCACCGGCCCCCAACCCCGGCCCCGCACTGCTGGCTCCAGCCCCCAGCCCTGGGCTGAGCACCGCCGGCCCACGGCCGAGCACCGCCCGGCCCCGGCCCCCGGCTCCGCACCGCCGGCCCCCAGCCAAGCACCGCCTGGCCCCGGGCCCTGGCCCCTGGCTCCGCACTGCCAGCCCCCGGCCCAGCACCACCCGGCCCGGCACCGCCGGCCCCCAGCCGAGCATCCCTGGCCTGGCCCCGGCCCCCGGCTCCGCACCGCTGCCCCCGGCCAGGCCCCCGGGCCAAGCACCGCCGGGCCCGGCCCCGGCCGAGCACCCCAGGCCCGGCCCCCGGCTCCGCACCGCCGGTCCCTCCCTCCCTCCCTATTTTCCCGGACATGTCCGGCTTTTTGGGATTTCCCCCCGGACGCGGATTTGAGGCCCCAAAAGCCAGACATGTCCGGGAAAATCTGGACGTATGGTAACCCTAGGCTACTCCAGAGCAACTATTTATAGTTTCACTGACCAGAGTTCTGCATCAGTTGCTTTTTGCACAACACGCTGTCACAGGACCAAATTACACACCTCCTGTGGAAACAGAGGTGCCTGGAAATGCGAAAGCTCACGTCACAGAATTTTCTTCAAACCATTCCTTCAGAGAGACAAGGAAGGGGGACAGTGTGACCTTCCAAACTCACAGCTTTGCAAGATCTTTGAAGGTGTGTCTTCTCCCCACAATGCAATTGGGCATTCATCCCACCTCTATGACGTCCCCTCTGCCCCTCCTCTCATATTTAAAAGTCTCTTAAACACTTGTGTAATTGTCTGCAGGACCACAGCCTAATTCCCATTTAAGTCTAGCCATGATGGATGATAGCTCTCACAGAAGAATTGTTGGCTTCAGAGCCTGCTGTGGAGAGGGCCAGGGACTTTATCCCCTATATGTCTGATACAGATACCACCTAAAACAGTGGTGACTGAAAGGTGGTACCATCACCCCACTGCTCAGTGGCTTATAATAGACAAAGAGTTGAAGATCTAAGTTCAGCTCCTGGTGGACGAGTATCTCTTTGAAAACCACTATGGCCAGTGCTCATCAGCCATCCCAGTGGTTGAGTGGTCAAAGTCTGGCTTACAGTTTCATACCTTGTCAAGGCTGTATCCCCACTTTGAACTTTAGGGTACAAATGTAGGGGCCTCCATGAAAACTTCTAAGCTTAACTACCAGCTTAGCTCTGGTCCGCTGCCACTACTCCCAAATGTGCTAATTCCCTTCCCTGGGTAGCCTTGAGAGACTCTTCACCACTTCCCTGGTGGATCAAGATCCAACCCCCTTGGATCTAAAAACAAGGAAAAATCAATCAGGTTCTTAAAAAGAAGGCTTTTAATTAAAGAAAAAGGTAAAAATCATCTCTGTAAAATCAGGATGGAAAATAACTTTACAGGGTAATCAAACTTAAAGAGCTCAGAGGACCTCCCTCTAGCCTCAGGTTCAAAGTTACAGCAAACAGAGGTAAACACCCTAGTAAAAGGTACATTTACAAGTTGAGAAAACAAAGGTAAACTAACACGCCTTGCCTGGCTGTTTACTTACAAGTTTGAAATATGAGAGACTTGTTTAGAAAGATGGGGAGAACCTGGATTGATGTCTGGTCCCTCTCAGTCCCAAGAGCGAACAACTTCCCAAACAAAGAGCACAAACAAAAGCCTCCCCCCCCCCCCCCAAGATTTGAAAGTATCTTATCCCCTTATTGGTCCTTTGGGTCAGATGCCAGCCAGGTTACCTGAGCTTCTTAACCCTTTACAGGGAAAAGGATTTTGGAGTCTCTGGCCAGGAGGGATTTTACAGTACTGTACACAGGACAGCTATTACCCTTCCCTTTATAGTTATGACATACCTAGAGGAAGTCATTTGGGCTGTGGCGTATGAGGAGGTTTGCATTGTATTGTAGCTGCTATACAGATAAGTAGAGGCTGTCAGTTTCCAGTGAATTCTATCTGGCATCATTCACGTTAAAAAAAATATAATCAAAGTTTACCATCTGGTTGTGGAACCCATTGGGTAAATGAACATTTTCCTAAACACATAACATGACTATACTGTGTACAGCTGATAAAAGTATAACAAATATTATAAAAAAGCAATATTTGAATATTCGCCCATTCCATGAATTATGTTGAAATAGTCACTTGTGTAGGTATGAAACTATTTTCTCCTTCTCTTCTCCAGAGCCAGAACATGTGTCACCTCCATAATGTATCTGAAACCAGGAGCTTCAGCAACTCATTTTGAGTCCAGTATGTGGGGATCACAGAATTCAGCTCCTGCCAAGTGGCTGAGATGGCCCATGTTGGGGTTTATGCACTTAGGACAGATTTTTAAAAGCACCTAGGGTGGCTAATGGAGTTAGGAGCGGAAGTCACATTGAAAGTCAACGGGACTCATGCTCCCAAATCTGATAGGTGCTTTTGAAAACCATGCCCTGAATGTATAAAAGAAATGATGGAAATGAGTCATCCCAATAACACTGGGATGAGTGGCAGGAGTGAAATTCAATGGGACTCACGCTCCTAAATCCCATAAGTGCTTTTGAAAATTGAGCCCAATCCAGTGCCTATTGAAGCCAGTGGAAAAACCCTTAAAAAGTAAGAATATCGTGTCTCCAATGTGGATTCAGCACTCTCCACACACGGACTCACACCGCTCCCCACTTGTGCAGCCATCTCTGGCCAGCAGCCACCGCCAAGAAGCTGCAGAAGAGCAGCCCTCAGCTGCCCTGGGCTGCATGGACAACGTGGGCTGTGTGAGGGAAATAAATCAAGGAATTTTCCTGCCCCACTTCCCGCAACAATCGCTCGCTATATTTTGCTGTTCAGTGTAATAAGTTCTAGCTTGGTGAAATCCACCATTTGGAAGGGGTGTCCAAGAGACGTGCTGGCCTGGCCTTAGGTGTGAACGGCTTCCCTCGGAGAGATCCGTGATGTGTGAATACAGGGCTGTAGACAGGTATTTTATGCACTGAGCTAGATTCTGGCCTCCAACTCCAGGCTCTGTCTACTGCTCCATCAGCATCAAGAGATCACAAGGTGCTAGGAAAAAATTCCTCTGATGCAGGAACAGCGCAGTAGCCCTACTCTGTCACCCCTCAGAGCTTGGCATACAGGGGATGTAGTGGGCAGAATGAGGCTGGGAGAGGGGACATGCTCCTAGTGCTTAGAGCTATGGAGATTCTAGGCTGGGAGCAGCCCATATGCAGCCTGGGTAAGGCTGCCCTAAGTTACAGCATACCCCAGGCATTGCGCTAACTGACACCGTTTTGGTCTCTGCTGCAGTCTAGAGTCCAGGGAGCACAGAAGTGGCACCATCTGCTCCCCCTCTTCCTGGCCTGTGCCTTTGCTGCTTCCCTCCAGAGGTGCGACCTAGAATCTAGCACCTAGTTTCTAAGTGTAATTGCTTTAGTATTGCCCTGGCATTGAAATCCTTGCTCCTATGACTAGTTATATGCCTTTTTTGCATGCCAAGAATGTAACGATAACGGTCTGTGTAAGAGAGAGAGGAAGAAATGCCAGACGTGTGGGCAATTTGGATTCCACTGAAGACCTCAAACTGAAAGGGAAACTTTCCCTCTCATGCTTGTTCAAAATTAAAGGGCCGGCAACCCTTTCTTTTGCCAGTCCTCCTTTTCCTTTTTCCGACTTAGCCTGCCCTTTAATGGAGTCGGGGATTTGTTGTTTCATATGGTAATAGCAGCCTCTGGTGGTTTAAAACAACCTTTACAACTGTTGATGAACTACAGCTTATTTCTACGGCTACATAATAAAAATTAGCACTGAAAGAATGTGTTCAGAATAGAGAAGAGACTTCACCCAAATGAGAGTTTGAATGTAACTTGAGTCTGATTTGGCGGTTAGAAAAGTGTCCCACCTTCTCCTCTTATGCCCAACTTTCTCCACGAGGAACTTACCTCTTTCCCAAAGGATCAGTATCTCCTTTCCAGGCTGGCAGTGTACCTCATCTAATGTAGTATTCATGTTACAGGAACACATCAAGGCTTCATATGCTTCTGCCTTGAAGAGTCTGACAACAAAATAGAGAAGGCAAACCAAGAGACTGTTATAATAATAATAATAATAATATATGGAGATATGCCTATCTCATAGAACTGGAAGGGACCCTAAAAGGTCATTGAGTCCAGCCCCCTGCCTTCAGTAGCAGGACCAAGCACTGATTTTGCCCCAGAGCCCTCTAAGTGGCCCCCTCAAGGATTGAACTCACAACCCTGGGTTTAGCAGGCCAATGCGCAAACCACTGATCTATCCCTCCCCTCAAACCACTAAGCTATCTCCATTTTGTAGGTGGGGAACAAAGATGCAGAGAGACTAGTTCCACATTCCAAGCTACACAGATGGGGTGGGGGACAGGATTTGATGACTTGCAGAAAAAACAAACAAACAAAATGTATGCAACAGATGCACACTGTGCTTTGCTTTTCCTGTTTAAACTCTCATGATTTAAAAACAAGCTGATATAACTGCTCATGACAAGACGTTTTGGGGCTGAAGTGTGGATTTCCTGCCCCATCCTGCCCACCCAAAATATACCAGCAGGTCTTTTTCTGCATCTACCATAGTCCTGAGGGTTGTTGAAACACTTTTCTCTGTTACTAGAAAACAATACATTAGCTCTCCCTAGTGGGTTAGCTGCATTACTGCATTATAAGTTGGTCTGGTTATACTTTCCTTGCTCCATTACGTTGTTATGTTAGCTACATTTCCTGGCATTGTGTTTTCATGATTCCTTTTGTGTTTTGTGCTAGTGCATTAGATAACAAAGAGGACTAGTGGTGCACATCAGCATTGTAGTTTTGTGGTATACATACTTGCCAGTCTTTATCTGGAAATCAGAGGGTACCATGGATGGTTCTTCGACTTCAAGAAAACATAAGCATGAATCCACTTAAAAATAGACCTTTTAATTACTATTTGAATGATAAAATGGCTCCCTAATTTTGTCCCCTACATTTCACCTTATGGTACATCAATGCACAATTCAACATATTGTGAGTGCTTACATCTTTCTCTGATGCACCCAGTATTAACCAGTCTCAGCAACAGGAATCCGGACTATATCAGCACCTAACAAAATGTGTCTCTGATCTAACTGGCCTCTGTGCTCTACCACAATATAAACAGTAGTAGTAATAGTAGATGGATGATGGATCTGTTCCAATTACAGCAATTCCTAGGTCTCTAAAAGTGTCCTGTTGAAATTGACTGATATGACAGGAGTTAGCTCCACCAAATCTCATTTTATAGATGCATCAACAAGTATCTTGTTTAGTCAAAAAAATGTTGTTAGGCTTAGATGGCACCAAGGGAGCAGTGTTTTGTTGGGAATCATAGTTTATTGAAAAGATAATGGGAATTATACCTTTCTAAAATTGCCTGTATTGTGCAGGTGTACAATGCTTCAGGATAAGACAAACCAATGGATAGAAGTTGAAGCTGGACAAATTCAAATTAGAAATAAGGCTCACATTTCTAACAACGAGAGTGCTCAACTATAAATGACCAAGATAAGTGGTAGATTTCCCGTTTCTTAGTGTCTTTAAATCCATGCCTGCTTGCCTTTCTGGAAGATATGCTTTAGTCAAACACTGGTTATCAGGCTCAGTGCAGGGATAACTGCATGAAATTCTATGACTTGTGTTATACACAAGATGAAACTAGATGTAATGGTCCTTTCTTGCCTTAAAATATATGAACCTATGAATTGGAAAAGCTTATAGAACAACATGTGAGATGTCACAACTTTGATTTTGGCACAGAAGTCCTGAAAGTTTTCATGGTTTACTTTTCCAGCACCAAATACAGTCACTGCCACTTATTAGCAACTCAGTTCACACCCAAAAGTTGTCATTAACTGACAGTTGCCAATAAGTGAAAGTCTTGGTTTCAAGTGAATACATGCATGTGTGAGTGAGGAATTATGATACACTGTAGTTGCAGAAACATGGAAACTGTTTATTAAAGTTGTGTTTGATACAATGTTAAAAAAAGGAAAAAGCGAACATGCCATGTTTGTTACCGAGGTCAGTATTCGAATAGAGTACCACAGCAAATAGAGCTCAGGGAGAGGAGTGGCCTGAGATCATAAGAAGAAGTGCGTCAGTGATGGGGTGTGCTTTCTGTTTGGTTTGGTTTGGGTTGGTTTTTCAACATCCAGAGCTTGCAGGTGTGGGTGCTTGAAGGCCACCAGCCTTCAAGAGAAGGACCAGAGAAGCAATGGCTTGTGCATTCAGACAAGTGCGGTAGAGGTCTGTAGGGAGCCAGGGTGGCTTCCCTCCGACCCTGAGGGTAAAGTGCCTTTCCCTCAGCCTGAGTGGGCGGGGCCAGCCCAAGCTCGCTCCACCCCCAGGAAGGGGAGGGGTGGAACAGGAAGTATAAAGGGCGGGGCCCTTAGCTCAGTTAGGGCAGCACCAGGGAGGGAGGCAGACGCAGACCGCGGGCTGCTCCCTTCAGAGCCTGCTGCCACACCAGGGGAGGCCCTGGACCTGTGGAAACCTCACCTGGAGGACGGACTGGGGCTGCCAGGACTGCCTGCTGCCGAGTACCCAGAGGAACTGGAGGAGCCGGAGGGGGAGCGGGAGCTGCCAGCAGCCGAGTACCCAGAGGAACTGGAGGAGCCGGAGGGGGAGCGGGAGCTGCCAGCAGCCGAGTACCCAGAGGAGCTGGAGGAGCCTGAGCCTGAGGGGGAGCCGGAGCTGCCAGCAGCGGACTACCCCGACGCACTCACGGGACCAGAGGGATTCGGGCGAGCAATCGGGTAGGAAGTAGCCCAGGGACAGAGCTGCACAGTGGTGAGTCTATGTAGCGGGACGACCCCGCTGACCCAGTGGTGGGACCCTCGTTCTGCCACTGTCAGGGCCCTGGGCTGGAGCGCAGTGGTGTAGGGTGGGCCTGCGCTCCCCTACCCGGCAGAGCCACGCCGGGACCTTAGCCGGCGCTCCCCTGCCTGAGGGGCGCGCTACTGACCTTAGCCGGCGCTCCCCTGCCTGAGGGGCGCGCTACTGACCTTAGCCGGCGCTCCCCTGCCTGAGGGGCGCGCTACTGACCTTAGCCGGCGCTCCCCTGCCTGAGGGGCGCGCTACTGACCTTAGCCGGCGCTCCCCTGCCTGAGGGGCGCGCTACTGACCTTAGCCGGCGCTCCCCTGCCTGAGGGGCGCGCTACTGACCTTTGCCGGCGCTCCCCTGCCTGAGGGGCGCGCTACTGACCTTTGCCGGCGCTCCCCTGCCTGAGGGGCGCGCTACTGACCTTTGCCGGCGCTCCCCTGCCTGAGGGGCGCGCTACTGACCTTTGCCGGCGCTCCCCTGCCTGAGGGGCGCGCTACTGACCTTTGCCGGCGCTCCCCTGCCTGAGGGGCGCGCTACTGACCTTTGCCGGCGCTCCCCTGCCTGAGGGGCGCGCTACTGACCTTTGCCGGCGCTCCCCTGCCTGAGGGGCGCGCTACTGACCTTTGCCGGCGCTCCCCTGCCTGAGGGGCGCGCTACAGACTCTGGCTGGCGGCCGCCCCGCCGCTAATTCCCCGCTGACGGAGGCGTGACCCAGGCCGGCCAGTGACCTCGTAGCTCCCCACCGCCCCCTAGCGGGTAGGTGGGCCGACACCGATCACAAGGTCTTTCAAGTTTTTAGTGACACCCCTATTCAATGGCTTCATGACTGAGGTTGTGTTTGGAGGCAAAAATTTCAAAACAAGCTTACAGCTCCAGACTGATTGCATGAGCTGGACAGTTGTCAATCAACAAGCACACGTGATGGACCCGTAGGCACAGCTCCTTGTTCTAATTTTTCAGCCACTCCTGGAAAAAAATAAATAGCCACTCATTCAGGCATTGACAAAGTTTCCGTAGATCATGGACAGCTATGAGTGATCTTTTGGGAAACATCAAAATCACTTGCTCTTTCTGATCACCATAAGCGTTTTTTTCTTCATCCCATCTATGTTTGCACAGTACAACAATGTGATGTGGGCCATAGCCTTTTCTGCTCCTGCAAACTCTTCCTGCAGCATACTAAAGTCTGTGTCCAGAAAGCCCCAGTAGAAGAGAGCAGCCTGATCAGCACTGGAGGTGTCACGTGGCCGGAGGAACATGAACAGAATGCAGGAGAGGGTGTTCATCCTCCATTCAGTAGCTCCTGGAAGGTCAGCGTCTTGTTTCTCGCTACGCTCCTTGTGCTGAACAGCCCTGGGTCAGCCTGTCCAATGACTGAGCCAGCCGTCTGCAGGGCTGAACTCCTTCCCCTGCTCCGCTTCCGGCTGAACCACTTTCTGTTTCAGCATCGGTCCAGAGAGTTGAGCACCTTGGCAAAGCTTTTGCCGAAGACAGAGGCACAAGGCTTCTTCAATGACTGACTCCTTGCCATTTAATTGACGCTTGTGAACTCAGTTTGTGACGATCTCATGCTCCTTTGAAAGGTTACCGCTAGTTTTAGGATGCAGAATGCAGAGTTTGAGACACCACACTTCTCCGCTATTCACACTTGCTTGGCACTGTGCTCAGGCAGGGCCTCCAGAACCATCACTTTATCGATGAGAGACAAGCCCACTCATTTAGAAACCATGGCAAGTGGGAGACGTGTTCAGCCGAGCAGGCTTGGAGCCAGCAAAATCATTACAGGTACAACCTTTTTTTACTAATATTGTCAGTCCAGGTCACTTTGTTTCTCAAGGACGGTATATTATATAATCCACCAAAAGGGGACCATAGCAAGCCACAGGCAGAATGTTGTTCAGAGTTAGCATAACAATAAAGCTGCTCAAAGAAAATGGGGGTTACAGCGATGCCAGGTTTTTAATTTTTTTCTTTTGTTTTCCACGGAAATGCTGAAAAACCAACTGTACAGTTTATTAACAACCGAGGAAAATGCCTCTACATTTTGTCTCTTTTTTCAAACATTTTTTTAAAAGTTAAAATGTTGAAATCTGAATTTGTGCTCCACAGGAATTCAGACGAGGTGATCACAATAGTCCCTTCTGGTTTTAGGACCTCTGAAAAATTTCAACCAACTCTACATGACAAACAATTAGAGTCAGAAATCTCTTATAGCATTTCATCCAATGCCCACTGGAATCAATGGAAATATTCCTACTGATTTCAGTGGGTTTTAGATGAGGTCCCCATCACATTGAGTTTAGATTAACATATTAGCTTCCATAAAGTTGTTTAATTTCACAGCCATCTCAGCTTCCATAAAGTTGTTTAATTTCACAGCCATCTCAATGTGTACTAGAGAAGAACCCAGCCAGGGGTATTCCTTGCATGCATCCAAACCAAAAGAAGCTGCAGTACCCTTGTGCCATCACTCGCTGTGGAATTGCCATCACTCCGTCAGCCAAGCAGAACATCCCAGATTACAATATCACTCTGGGAAGTGTTCCCCTGGGAAGCAGTTAGGAGAGGCAGCTTAACAAAATGTTTCATGGTGATTTTCAGTTCATTGCTAATGATGTACGTTTTGAAAGGCATGTCCTTGGATTTTATTGCAATTGCCACATTTAAATAATCAGTGTGTGCTGTACTTTCTATGTAGCTCCGTTTCTAAGCACATGCATCATCATCTTCACGGCATGAAACCTGCAGCCCAGGGTGTGGCACAGAACGACACCTATGGTGGTCACCTTGTGCCCTTTCAGTGCTTCCTGGCTACCAGCATAATTCAGACAGCCCTGGGGGCCTTATGTCTCTGCTTGCCTATGTGCTGCAGCACCGCCTGGAATCTCCACATCAGTGTGTGCTGTGAACTCCAATACACCCCACCCAGCCCCTGCCCCACTTACCTTCTACACCAGCTCTGCCAGGGGCGTTTGAAAGACAGTCTAACAACTCCTCTCCCCATTGCTTGCAGTGAGAGAATCCTGCTCCACCTGGGTCCATTTACACTGCTCTGAGTCTGCTCCCTGATATAAAGGGGTTGGAATGGGAGGTTAGGATCTCACCCTATGTCTCTACCTCCAGGTCTGCTGACAGAGCTTGATCCAAAGCACACTGAAGTCAGTAGGAGTCTTTCCATTGGCTTCAGTGACCTTTGGATCAGGCCCTCAAGCCTGGAAAACAGGCTAGAATTGTTTTTGTTTTATGAAGTTTATTTAAATATGGGAAACCGAATCCCAGCCAAATTCACCAGGTTTGAGATTTTATTTCAAAAAATATGTAGCCCACATTTATGAAAACATTCACTAAGCTTTCATGCAAACCTGGATCTGGTTATGCTGGGCCACTGACAGCATGGGAAACATCAAGCTAATCTTGTGGCAGCTCTGTCATTGGGGGTAGCTAGGGAACTGCCCCACTGAGACTAATTGTCGCTCTGTACTTTCATTCTGGAGGCTGTAATCTTTCCCCCTTTCTTAGTATGTGTTTCAAGCATCTTTATTTTGCCAATAACAATAAAAGTCCATAATGAGTACAGCTGCTCGAAAGCTTTCCCTTGAAAGAAGTCACCAACATCTTGAAATTCAAAATTTATCAGCAAATAGATCAGACAAAATTTTCACAATTGCATCCTTATTTTGACCAGCTCTGGAGTTGGTTAAAATGTTTCAAATTTCACACTTTTGAAAAAAAGAAAAAATACAAAAAGAATTCCTGAGATTTTCTTTCTTCTTTTTTACCACCTCTAATACTGAGTCATCCTCATACTTCTTAGAGGAAAGAAACCCTCTACTGTATTTCCATTCTGAACAGTGGATAACTGCTCAATGTGTGATTTTATTTGATTAGCCTGCTGCTTCTCCCATGCTCAATGGTAACTCCTTGTTGTGTTACCCACAGGAAAGCTGGATTCCAAACTAAAGGCTAGGAGAAAGCCAAAGGGGACAGAAGAGCACATGATTTGGGTGGAGACATCCTCTAGGGAAGAATTTATTAAAGGGGGGCTCTGTATCTTACTAAAGAGGATAGAAAAGAAGTTGGTAAAGTACAGGTAGGAGGTAGTGAGGAACAGTCAAACATAAAAGAGTCCCCTTTAAATGCAACTGAATATTGAGAAAACGTACAAGTGCATATATACAAATGCTAGAAGACTAAATACTAAGATGGGTGAACTTGAGTGCCTGGAATTAAATGAGGATATTAATATAATAGGCATAGCAGAAAGTTGGTGGAAGAGGATAATCAATGGGACATAGAAATACTACAGTAAAAAATGTATAGGGATGATAGAGTAGGTTGTGCTCAGAGGAGGGACTATATGTGAAAGAAAGCATAAAGTCAAATAAAATAAAAACCTTAAATTAATCAAACTGTGCCATAGAACCTCTATGGACAGAAATTCCATGCTTGAACAATAAGGCCTGGTCTACACTGGGGGGGAGGGGAGATCGATCTAAGTTACACAACTTCAGTTACATGAATAACGTAGCTGAAGTCGATGTACTTAGATCTACTCACCATGGTGTCTTCACTGCTGTGAGGCAACAGCTGACGCTCCCCCATCAACTCCGCCTGTGTCTCTCACTCCAGTGGAGTACCGGAGTCGATGGGAGAGTGCTCGGCAGTCGATTTATCACATCTTCACTAGACGCGATAAATCGACCCCCACTGGATCGATCACTGCCCGTCGATCCAGCAGGTAATGTAGACAAGCCCTAAGAGTATAGCAGCAGGGATATACTACCGACCATCTGACCAGGATGGTGACAGTGACTGTAAAATGCACAGGGAGATTAGAGAGGATGCAAAGGCAGAAAAAGCAAAAATATTGGGAATTTAAATTTTCCTCATATTGACTGGGAACATGTCACCTCAGGACGGGATGCAGAGAGAAAATTTCTAGCCACCATTAAAGACTTCTGCTTGGAGAACTTATCCTGGTACCAATATGGGGAGAGGCAATTCTGATTTAGTCCTAAATGGAGCATAGGATCTGGTCCAGGAGTGGAATATAGCTGAACTGCTTTGTAATAGAGATGATAATGTAATTAAATTTAACATCCTTATAGGGTTCCAAAGAAACCCACCACAGAAGCATTTAACTTCAAAAAGGGGAAGTATCCAAAAATGAGGAAGCTAGTTAAATGGAAATTAAAAGAAACAATCACAAGAGTGAAAAGCCTGCAAGCAGCATGGAGACTGTTTAAAAATACCATAATAGAAGCTCAAATTAAATGTATATCCCAAATTAAAAAAATGAGGAGCAAAAAATGTCATCATGGCTAAACAGCAGTGTAAAAGAGGCGGTTAGATGCAAAAAGGCATCCTTTTAAAATTGGAAGTCAAAACTAGTAAGGAAAATAGAAGGGAGCATAAACTCAAGCAACTCGAGTGTTAAAGTATAATAAGACAGAGACAGAAATAATGCGACAAGCAACTAGCTAAGGGCACAAAAACTAATAGCATTTTTTTAAATACTTCAGAAGCAGGAAGCCTGGCAAACAGTCAGAGGGGCCGCTGGACAATCGAGGTGCTAACGGAGCACTCAAGGAAGACAAGGCCATTGAGAAGAAGCTAAGTAAATTCTTTTCTTTGGTCTTCATTGCAGAAGATGTGGAGGAGGTTTCCACACCTGAGCCTTTCATTTTAGGTGACACATAGAATCATAGAATATCAGGGTTGGAAGGGATCTCAGGAGGTATCTAGTCCAATCCCCTGCTCAAAGCAGGACCAACCCCAACTAAATCATCCCAGCCAGGGCTTTGTCAAGCCGGGCCTTAAAAATCTCTCAGGATGGAGATTCCACCACCTCCCTAGGGACCCATTCCAGTGCTTCTGTAGTGGGGGGGACCAAAATTGAACACAATACTCCAGGTGTGGCCTCCCCAGCCTATAGTGGTGCATGCTTAAGTTTCCTAATAGCCAACCTAAACCTCCCCCACTGTAACTTGAGACCACTGCTCCTTGTTCTGTCATCTGCCACCACTGAGAACAGCCGAGCTCCATCCTCTTTGGAACCCCACCTCAGATAGTTGGAGCGGCTATCAAATCCGCCCTCATTCTTCTCTTCTGCAGACTAAACAATCCCAGTTCCCTCAGCCTCTCCTCATAAGTCATGTGCCCCACCCCCCTAATCATTTTCATTGCCCTCCGCTGGACTCTCCAATTTGTCCCCACCTGTAGCCGTGCATAGGATTCTTCCTTTCTAAGTGCAGGACTCTGCACTTATCCTTGTTGAACCTCATCAGATTTCTTTTGGCCCAATTCTCCAATTTGTCTAGGTCACTCTGGACCCTATCCCTACCCTGAGGGCCGGCTTTATGACCCGTTGAGCTCGACAATCTAGCCAGCTTTCTATCCACCTTATAGTCCATTCGTCCAATCCATACTTTTTTAACTTGCTGGCAAGAATACTGTGGGAGACCATATCAAAAGCTTTGCTAAAGTCAAGATATCTCATGTCCACCGCTTTCCCCATATCCACTGAGCCAGTTATCTCATCATAGAAGGCAATTAGGTTGGTCAGGCATGACTTGCCCTTGGTGAATCCATGCTGACTGTTCCTGATCACCTTCCTCTCCTCCAAGTGTTTCAAAATGGATTCCTTGAGAACCTGCTCCATGATTTTGCCGCAGGAACTGTCTGTGGCACTGTCCCAAAATGAGGTGTCAGTAGAGGAGTTTTTGGAACAAATTGACAAATTAGAATATAGAACAGAATATCAGGGTTGGAAGAGACCTCAGGAGGTCATCTAGTCCAACCCCCTGCTCAAAGCAGGACCAATCCCCAACTAAATCATCCCAGACAGGGCTTTGTCAAGACGGGCCTTAAAAACCTCTAAGGATTTAAAGCTGACAGGTGAAAGGAGTTAGCAAAGAGGGGCTAGCTGGGAAGAATCTGAATCTGACAGAGTGCTACAGCTGGCCTAAAGTCAAACCTTCTGGGCGGAGAGATGCAGACTCCTTTTCTGAGGCGCATGAGTCTGTTTTTCATGATAAACCAGCTCTGGGAGGAGAGCTGGAGATTCCTGGACTTGGCAGAGGATACTTGTTGGGATTAGCCCCAGTGCCAGAAGAAGGGTTGGATTTGAGGGGCTAATGGGGGGGGGGTTGCACTCTGTACAAGGAGTTAATAAATGAGAACGCACAAAGAAAGTGTCTTGTTCTCTGTTGCTGTGTCTGAGTATATCATCGCAAGACAGCAAGGTGGAGTGAAAGAGGACCGCAGGCTTATAAGGCCCTGCTGTGCCAGAAGGGGGTGTGCTCAAGGACTAACTGTGCCAAGGAGTAGATACATTCTGCTCATGCTGCAACTTTTTATTCTTTCCATCTGCATTGCTACAGCCCACGCTAAAATGAACATGTCATGGAGCACAGGTGTGTGGTGTGCATAGCCTCCTCAGACTGCTTTGCCCAAGCCTTTAAGTAATATCTGTGTCAGGCAGTCACACAAGAATCAGACCTAGACAAATCAGCAAATATTCCAGAGCTTGGAATACCATGACAGGAGCACAGGAGAGGGAAGGGATTAGCTTTGACAGAAACAGTAGCTATTTGTCACTTGAAAGGAGTTGGGAAGCCATTTTGCTTTGGCAGGAGCTGGGAAGCCATTTCTGACGTACTTGCGTAATGGAAAAGAGTCTCTCAGACCTGGATCGGTACCGCCAGCTCCCAGAGTGTCTGCAAGGGGCTTGCCATTATGCGAGGCAACAACAAAGCCAGGCAGGCTTTTCATTGTCGCCCTACTCTTCTGTATTATCTGTTTCATGTACGTGTTATCTCACATGGAGAATGGGATTGGGAAGCCAGAAACTGTGTTGAATGTATTTCTACTGCGCTCAGTAAAAACTATGCTGATAAAAGCAAAACCAGGCTTCATGATATGTGGGGGGAACGTGTCAGTAAATAACACCGGACCCATAAAGGATCATAAACTACATTAGCAAATTGAATGAAAACAGTGGCCCATCTTTGGTCCCCAACTCCCCTTTCCTATGCTTTAGTATTTCTAAAGAGTATTTATTTGTCCTTCTTAGCCTTTGTCAATGCCCAAATTACTAATAAAGTAATGATATACTCCCCAGCCACTACCATTTTTCCTTTTTTTCATTAAAAGTTACTTTCTCTCTTCGTATATATATAATTCACTTTCTTCCCCTTTTTTCCAGTTTACTACACATGTAACCCTTCTGCCAAGCCGAGTTGCTAGCAGCAAGGGCCAGGTTCAGTACATGGGGTCCCCTACGAACAGCGTAACACAAAACCAGCTCGAGCCCCCACCCAGTGACCTGGGAAAATCTTACACACGCCCCTGAGTGCCTCAAAGAGGCAATACTTCCCCTCTCGCAAGCACAGAGTCTCGGTGTAGCAGAAAATGTTTAATAACATGAGGTAAACGACATCAGCATTAAATTGGGAAAACACCACAACTAGAGTTCATAGACCAAACCATGAGCAAAGACCCACCCCAGCAAATTGGGCCATATCCTTTCCCGTTGGTTCTTGAAACCAGCAACCCAAGAATCACCCGAAGTCCCAAAAGTCCAACAACCCCCAAAGTCTCTGTCCCTGGTCAGTGCAGCCCCAGAGTAAGGGAAGTGGATTGGGCAAACGTATTAATGGATTTAAAGGCAGAAGAAGCCTGGGATTACTTTAAGTTAAAGATGCATGAGCTGTCGGAGGCCTGTATTCCAAAAAAGGGAAAAAGATTACTAAGCAAGAGATTTAGACCGAGCTGGATGAGCGACCGACTCAAAGGGGCGATTAGGAAAAAACAGAAAGCGTACAAAGAGTGGAAGAGGGGAGGGATCAGTAAGGAAATGTACCTAAGTGAAGTCAGAGAATGTAGAGATAGAGTGAGAAAGGCCAAAGGCCGTGTAGAGTTGGACCTAGCGAGGGGAATTAAAAGCAATAGTAAGAGGTTTTACAGCCACATAAATAGGAAGAAAGCAAAGAAAGAAGAAGTGGGACCGCTGAAGACTATTGCCGGAGAGGAGATTAAAGACAATCTAGGCATGGCGCAATATCTCAATGAATATTTTGCATCGGTGTTTAATGAGGCCAATGAAGGGATTAGGGATACTAGCACCACTACAGAGGGGCATTCAGGATGGGGGATTACCGTATCCGAGGTAGAAACAAAACTTGAACACCTTAATGGGGCTAAGTCGGGAGGACCGGACGATCTTCATCCGAGAATATTGAAGGAATTGGCACGGGAAATAGCAGGCCCGTTAGCGATAATCTTTAATGAATCTGTAAACTCGGGGGTGGTCCCGTTAGACTGGAGAATAGCTAATGTGGTTCCTATTTTCAAGAAAGGGAAAAAAAGTGATCCGGGTAACTACAGGCCTGTTAGTTTAACATCTGTAGTGTGCAAGGTGTTAGAGAAAATTCTGAAAGAGAAACTAGTTGAGGACCTGGAGGTTAGTGGCAATTGCGATAAATTACAACATGGTTTTACGAAGGGCAGATCGTGCCAAACGAATCTGATCTCCTTCTTTGAGAAAGTAACGGATTTATTAGATAAGGGAAATGCGGTGGACCTAATATACCTGGATTTCAGTAAAGCGTTTGATACTGTACCCCATGAGGAATTATTGGTTAAACTGAAAAACATGGGGATCGATATGAAAATCCAGAGGTGGATAAGGAATTGGTTAATGGGGAGAATGCAGCGGGTCGTATTAAAGGGTGAACTGTCAGGTTGGAGGGAGGTTACTAGTGGAGTGCCTCAAGGTTCGGTTTTGGGACCCATTTTATTTAATCTATTCATAACTGACCTCGGAACCGATTGCAGGAGTGGGCTGATAAAGTTTGCGGATGATATGAAGGTGGGAGGCGTTGTAAATTCAGAAGAGGATAGGGATATCCTGCAGGGAGACTTGAATGAGCTTGTGAATTGGAGTATCAGAAATAGGATGAAATTTAATAGTGAAAAGTGTAAGGTGATGCATTTGGGGATGACTAATAACAATTTTAGTTACAAGATGGGGACGCATTGGTTAGAAGTAACGGAAGAGGAGAAGGACCTAGGGGTCCTTGTAGACCACAGGATGACTATGAGTCGACAATGTGACGTGGCGGTGAAAAAAGCCAATGCTGTCTTGGGATGCATTAGGCGAGGTATATCTAGTAGGGATAAGGAGGTCCTGCTTCCGTTGTACAAGGCACTGGTGAGACCTCATTTGGAGTACTGTGTGCAGTTCTGGTCTCCCATGTTTAAAAAAGATGAACTCAAACTGGAACGGGTGCAGAGAAGGGCCACTAGGATGATCAGAGGAATGGAAAACCTGTCGTATGAAAGGAGACTAGAGGAGCTTGGGTTGTTTAGTCTGACAAAGCGAAGGCTGAGAGGGGATATGATTGCTATCTTTAAATATATTAGAGGGATTAACACAAGGGAGGGAGAAGAATTATTCCAGCTTAGTACTAACGTAGATACGAGAACGAATGGATATAAACTGGCCGTGGGGAAGTTCAGGCTTGAAATTAGACGAAGGTTTCTGACCGTCAGAGGGGTGAAATATTGGAACGGCCTTCCGAGGGAAACGGTGGGGGCGAGGGACCTGTCTGGTTTTAAGATAAAGTTAGATAAGTTTATGGAGGGAATGGTTTAATGGTAAAACATAGTAGTCAAGGAAAACCAAGCAATGGTAGGTAAATAGCATAATGGCTAAAAGGGGTCAGGATGGAGACTCTTGCCTATATGCTCGGGGTCTTACTGATCGCCATATTTGGGGTCGGGAAGGAATTTTCCTCCAGGGCAGATTGGCTGAGCCTCTGGAGGTTTTTCGCCTTCCTCCGCAGCATGGGGCAGGAATCTCTAGCAGGAGGGTCTCTGCCGATTGAAGTCACTAATAACAGGATTGGGGACTTCAGCAGCAGAGTCCAGGGAAGGGGTGGGGACGGTTTTATGGCCTGCAGCATGCAGGGGGTCAGACCAGATGATCATAATGGTCCCTTCTGACCTTAAAGTCTATGAGTCTATGAGTTCAAAGGGGGGCGTGCAGGTTGTTAAGGGGCATCTTACATGATCTGAGACTGACCGGCTGCCTCTCCGTGGGGTTCCGCTGCAGCCTTCACCATGAGCCAGTCCACTTCCACCAGCCGTCCCGTGAGCTGCTCCTGCCGTCCCACAAACTGTTCTGCTCTGATCTACCAGCTGCTCTGCTCACCGACCCGTAAGCCAGTCCAGCTGTCCCCGCAAACGGCTCCGCTCTGCTCGCCGTTCCCTGGGGCGCTCCAACCGTCCCCTCAAGGCTCCGCTCTGCTAGCTGCTCCTCCAGCCATCCCCACAAACTGCTCTGCCAGCCGCTTAACAATATAGCTTCAGGCTCCCCCACTAGTTAACACAGCACTCAGTGATCTCAGCTCTTAGTAACTTTAGCTCTCTTGTGATTTCAGCTAGTAGTAGGGGAGCCCCAGTGCTGGTGCACCATTGGCCCAAAGTGAATTGATCTCAGGATCCTGTAACTAAACTCCTAATGGAATCAAAAACAGCTCTGACATTCAACAGTGGAGAGAGGAGGAGGAGGTGCAATTGGTGTTTCAGGCTCACAAAAGTGGCCCAACCACCAGGTACAAATACCTACCCCCAACCTCTCTCAATTCACTGGGTTTTGGAACCCATGTCCCTCGTCTAGTGAGTGCTACTTAGGTGATGGTGAGACCCTCTGTCATAAAACAGTTTCATTGTCCTTGTTTCACATAATCAGGGTAACAACACTTTATTCCTTCTGCCCCAATAACAGAGAAACTGGGGATCCCACAGCAGCCAAAGTGACCATTTGAGGCTGCCGTGGGCTCATGCTAGGTGGGGTGGGTGTGCCTATGCAAACAAGTTCAGCCCCTGAAGATATTTTCCACACTAGCCATAATTCACCACCAGATGTCAGGGTAGAGCTCATCCTGACCCTGCTTACACACACGAAGTCTCAGAAAATGTCAAAATCAGCTTCATTTCTAAAATTGTACCCTAGAAGCTGAGCTGGAACAACATCCTGCATTTCATCTCCCTTTCCAAATTGCAAGAGATTACCAACACCTGGACTATAGGCTGAGAACAGCAGTCGAAAGACATAAGAGGGGATAATCCCAGCTCTATTGAAGTCAGTGGGAGTTTTGTCATTGTCTTCAATAGGGCCAGAATTACACATGGCATCTTCCCTCACCCCTCCTTAAAAATTGTTTGACTAAACTGCACTTTTCAGTGCAATATAAGATCACTTAAATAGAGGTGCACCTTATTTGAGGATCTACAGGTTGGATTCTCAAAAGCACTCATCATTGGCCTAACTCTGCTGCCATTGGGAGCTTTACCATTGACTCCCAGAACAGAGAGAGGCCAACAGTTGGTGTATTCATAGATTATAGGACTGGGAAGGGACCTCGAGGGGTCATCTAGTCCAGTCCCCTGCACTCATGGCAGGACTAAGTATTATCTAGACCATCCCTGACAGGTGTTTGTCCAACCTGCTCTTAAAAATGTCCAATGATGGAGATTCCACAACCTTTCTAGGCAATTTATTCCAGTGCTTAACCATTTTGACAGTTAAGAAGTTTTTCCTAATGTCCAACCTAAACCGCCCTTGCTTCAGTTTAAGCCCATTGCTTCTTGTCCTATCCTCAGAGGTTAAGAAGAACAATTTTTCTCCCTCCTCCTTGTAACAACCTTTTATACACTTGAAAACTGTTATCATGTCCCTCTCAGTCTTCTCTTTTCCAGACAAAGCAAACCCATTTTTTTCAATCTTCCCTCATAGGTCATGTTTTCTAGACCTTTAATCATTTTTGTTGCTCTTCTCTGGATTTTCTCCAATTTGTCCACATCTTTCCTGAAATGTGATGCCCACAACTGGACACAATAATCCAGTTGAGTCCTAATCAGCGTGAAGTAGAGTGGAAAAATTATTTTTTGTGTCTTGCTTACAACACTCCTGCTAATACATCTCAGAATGATTGTTTTTTTGCAACTGTGTCACACTGTTGACTCATATTTAGCTTATGGTCCATTATGACCCCCAGATCCCTTTCCGCAGTACTCCTTCCTAGGTAGTCATTTCCCATTTTGTATGTGTGCAACTGATTGTTCCTTCCTAATGGAGCACTTTGCATTTGTCCTTATTGAATTTCATCCTATTTACTTCTGACCATTTCTCCAGGTTGTCCAGATCATTTTGAATCTTCATCCTAACCTCCAAAGCACTTGCAGTCCTCCCCCAGCCCCCCACAAACTTTATAAGTGTTCTCTCTATGCCATTATCTGAATCATTGATGAAGATATTGAACAGAACCAGACCCAGAACTGATCCTTGCAGTCCATTCATGCCCTTCCAGCATGACTGTGAACCACTAATAACTATTTATCTTTGAAAAGTCATGGAAGACAGGAGAGATTCCAGAAGACTGGAAAAGGGCAAATAGAGTGCCCATCTATAAAAAGGGAAATAAGGACAACCCAGGGAATTACAGCCCAGTCAGCTTAACTTCTGTACCTGGAAAGATAATGGAGCAAATAATTAAGCAATCAATTTGCAAACATGTAAAAGATAATAAGGTGATAAGCAATAGTCAGCATGGATTTGTCAAGAACATATCATGTCAAACCAACCTGATAGCTTTCTTTGGCAGGGTAACCAGCCTTGTGGATGCGGGGGGGGGGGGGGGGGCGGGGGGGGAGCGGTAGACATGGAGGTATATCTAGACTTTAGTATGGCTTTTGATACTGTCTCACATGACCTTCTCATAAACAAACTAGGGAAATGCAACCTAGATGGAGCTACTATAAGGTGGGTGCAAAACTGGTTGGAAAACTGCTCCCAGAGAGATATGCAGGGAGCCCTGGCATTGCTCCTCGCTCCCCCCACCCCCCCACACACAGTCCCTAGTGGTGCGGGCACCGACTTTCCAATGTGCCGGGGGTGCTCGACTCCCAGCTCTGCCAAGGGCCCGCCCCCACTCCACCCCTTCCTCCTAGGCCTTGCCTCTTTCCGCCCCATTCCACTCCCTCACCCTAGCACGCAGCGCCCTCTCTCCTCCCCCTCCCCCCAAGGCCTCCTGCATGCCCTGAAACAGCTGGAGGAGGAGCTGATCAGTGGGGCCTGCCGGTGGGTGGCAAACACTAGGGGGAAGAGGGGAGCTGATGGGGGGCTGCTGGTGGGTGCCCAGCCCCAGAGCACCCATGGAGTTGGCACAAAGAGACTTTGTGAGGGGAAAATAAGAACAGATGGAGGCTACTAGAACAAGCTTCACTATCATGACTGCCACCCCCACTGTCTCCTGGGACCCTGGGCCTGTGATCCTGGGACATGTCCTGACCAGACCGGGCCAGAAAAAGGGATTCAGATGACATTGCCACCTGTACCAGTTGAATCCTAAATACCACCTGAAATGATTCCCCTTCCAATTCAATCCCGATGACAGTTCTTTCCTGGGGACTGTGCAAACCATTTCCCATTGCTGAGCTACGACGCAGCAGCTCACTGTTAAGTCCCCTGTTCCAGGCTATGATTTTAGATTTGTTTAGTTGGTGGCATAAAATTAATTGTAGAATTAAACTAAGTTCAGCTGGGGAGATTTGTAATGTTACAGCACTACAGTGCAAAGGTACCATGCTATAAGTGATATTAAAGGTGAATATCTAATTAACTTATATTACTAGATGGAAAAAGATAGAATTATCAATAATAATATAGAAAGGTGGAAGTGATTAATAAATACTACTTTTCGGTACCGGGGCGGGGGGGGAGATGATGTAGTCATGTCATATATGATAACACTCTTTCCATTCCAATAGTATCTCTGGAAGATGTTAAACAGAAGGTACACCTCTACCTCGATATAACACGACCCGATATAACATGAATTCAGATATAAAGCAGTGCTCCGGGGGGGGGGGGGGGCTGTGCACTCCGGTGGATCAAAGCAAGTTCGATAGAACGCGGTTTCACCTATAACGCGGTAAGATTTCTTGGCTCCCGAGGACAGCGTGCTATCGAGGTAGAGGTGTACTTAACTTACACAGTCTAAAAATCAGTGGGTCTGGATAACATGCATAAAAGAAATGTAAACAAGTTGGCTGAGGAGCTTGCTGGACCATTATTGTGGATTTTCAGTAAGCCTTGGAACACTGGGAAAGTTTCAGAAGACTGCAAGAAAGCTAATGTTGTGCCAATGCTTTAAAATGACCTAGGTAAGTATAGCCCTGTCCGTCTGACATTGGTCCCAGGCAAGATAATGGAACGGCTGATCCAGGACTGAATTAATAAAGAATTAAAGGAGGGTAATATAACTAATGTAAATCAACATATGTTTATGGAAAATAGATCCTGTCAAAGTAATTTGATATCATTTTTTGATGAGATTACAAGTTCGGTTGATAAAGGTAATAGCATTGATGTAACATACTTAGACTTTTGTAAGGCATTTGACTTGCTACCACACAACATTTTGATTAAAAAACTAGAAAGATGCCACACATTAAATGCATTAAAAGTGTTAGATCTGAAAATATAATTTTAACTGGGGAATCATCAAATTGGTGTGTATCAAGGGAATCCTGCCAGGACCAGTTCATGGCCCTAAACTATTTAACATTTTTATTAGTGACCTAGAAGAAAACATAAAATCATCACTGATAAAGTTTGCAGATGACACAAAAATCAGGGGGACTGCATCTCAAGGGAACCTGCAGCATTGAGGGTTAGTAGAAAGGCTTCATGTCATGTAAAGGCTGCTATGAACACAACTTTGTCCTTCAGACTGCCATCCACATGGCCAGGAGGACACGGAGGCAGTGTGCCATAGCATGGCTCGACCTGGCTAATGCTTTTGGATCGATGCCCCACCAGCACATTTTTGCCACGCTGCAAGAGTTCGGGATACCTGAAAACTTTCTCCAACTGGTCCGGGAACTGTATGAAGGCTGCACCACCACCATCCACTCCATGGAAGAAGAGACGCGCGAAATTCCTATCCGTAGTGACGTGAAGCAAGGCTGCCCCCTGAGCCCCATCATTTTCAACTTAGCCATGGAGCCGCTCATTCAAGCGATCACCAGCAGTCTAGGTGGTTTCAATCAATATGACAACAAAGTGAATATCCTGGCCTAAGCAGACGATTTGGTCCTGATCGCAGACAACCCCGAGAGTCTCCAACAAATGCTTGACATCACCAGCCAGGCTGTCAACTGGATGGGACTCCACTTCAGTGCCATGAAGTATGCACCCCTGCATATCGATGGCAGTAGAAGGGATTTGGTCCAGGCAATGCCATTTCAGATCCAGGGTGAACCCAGGATCTTCCTCAAGGACAGAAAAGCATATCAACATCACAGCACATTGACGGGTTTCCGTGTCCAGCAGACACCTGAGGATACCGTCACGGAAGTCCTACAAGATGTGGCCAGGATCGACTCCTCCCTAGTGGCACCATGGCAGAAGATCAACGCCTTCAACACCTTACTGATCCCCCGTATCTCATTTGTTCTGAGGGAATATGCCATGGCGAAGGTACCTCTGAACAAGGCAGGCAACACCATCTGGCAACTGGTGAAGAAGTGGATGTTTCTTCCCCAGGGGGCCAGCAATGAACTGGTATACATCTTGCACAGGCAGGCCAGTGCCAATGTCCCTCGAATGGATGATCTGTGCGACTTTGCGTGATCACTCACACCTTCCGCCTTTTGAGGAACATCACGGCGAGTGCTCTGCAGGATGCGTCAAGAAGCAAATCACCAGGACCCCCTCCAACCAAGATGTCACCACCTATATGAGCGGCTCGCTGGAAGGTGAATTTGGAAGAGACAGGGGAGACTTTGCTTCACATTGGACTCATGCCCACAACACTATGCTACGACTGGAGAAGCATATCGGCTGCTGCTGGACGTGGTGCGAGGAACACCTGGAGCTGGGAGTCCTGGTGCCACAAGTGAAGAACACGGAGTGCACCATCATCACTCCAAGAGCTAGAACCATGCTGGAGAGGACCCTGAAGGATGCCATCTGCTGCCAATATGTGGAAAACCTGAAACGGAAGCCAGACCAGGGCAAGGCTTTTGAGGTGACATGCAAGTGGGACACCAGCAACCACTTCCTCCCCAGGGGCAGCTTCACCCGATTTGTTGACTGGAAGTTCATCGACCGGGCCCGGCTCAACTGCATCCTGCTGAATGGAGCCATCCGCCACAGGAATCGGGACAAGCGATGCAGGAGATGCGGCTACACCAATGAGACACTACCCCACGTCCTGTGTAGCTGCAAGCCCCATTCCAGAGCCTGGCAGCCGCGACACAATGCCATCCATGATCGCCTGGCCAGAGCCATCCCACCACCTATGGGGAAGGTTGCCATGAACTCCGCCATTACTGGAACCAACAGCCAACTGCGACCGGACATCGTCATCACCAACGAAGACCGGAAGAAGATCAGCATGGTGGACTTCACAATGCCCTTCAAGAACAGGACCCCAGCCTTTCACGATGCCCGAGCTCAAAAGGTAGAGAAATATGGCCCTCTGGCCAAAACCTTAAGAGCTAAGGGTTACCGGGTCCAGAAACACGCGCTGATCATCGGAGCCTTGGGCGCATGGGACTCCAGTAACGAGCAAGTGGTGAGCTAATGTGGAATCGGTCAACTCTATGTTCAGCTGATGCGGCAACTCATGGTGTCAGATGCCATCAGATGGTCAAGGGACATCTACATAGAACACATCACCGGACATCAGCAATACCAGGAGGGATGAGCTAGAGTGCCGATGAGAAGCACAGTCAGGAAAGTAACAAATACTTTCTTCGTGGATTGTACAGACACTCCCCATCTTACACAAGCATTCGGTTCTGGAAAGCCTTGTGTAAGTCAAATTTTGTGTAAGTCGGGAATGTATCTCCGACAATTACGCAAAAAAAAGCTTACGGAAAAGCTTTCCGTAAGTGCGGATTTCTGTAAATCAGGTTTGCGTAATCCGGGGAGCATCTATATTTTCTAAATGGACAACCAACATAATTCTCAATTACTGAGAGACAATCCCCACTCATTGATATATTTTTGCTTTCCATAACCAAATCTCTGTACAACTTTTCATGAGTGATGTACCTGAGTATTCGGATTCTAATAGCTAAACTGTATTCACCTAAATTTGGGTGATTATTGCTGATTATGCATTATATGTATCTTATGACTTTAAAAACAAACTTTATGTTTGTGGATAATTAAGCACTGTACTCAGATGTACAGACACGCTTTTCTCAACCTATATATTATATAATATTTTTAACATTAGCTTTAATATAAATTTTAAATCTGTCACTGATACAGAACGATCTGAATTATTTGGTAAGCTGAGTGCAGGCAAACAATATGTGTTTTAATATAGAAATTATATGGCAAAATGTAAATGTATACATGTAGGAACAAAGAATGCAGGCATACTTACATGATGGGGGACTCTATCCTGGGAAGCAGTGACTCTGAAAAAGATTTGGGAGTCATGGAGGTAATTAGGTGAACATGAGCTCCCAGAAAATGAGAAAGGAGAGACTAACTCAGAAAAACAGACGGGATAGAAGAAACTGCACGCAGGTATGTTTTGGCCTCTTCAGGAGTTATTCTGATTTTCTTTCCCTGTCTCAAATTTGATTTTTTGATGTTGGAAGTCCTGCATGTTCCCTGATACAGAAATAACAGGTCATGGTTAAGAAAAATAGCATGGCTTAAGATCAGGCTTTCGAGCTGAAAAATGCAAAGGTCTGACAATCTTACAGAACATTTCTTCCTGCCACCCTCAGCAGTGAAGCTACTCAATAGAAGGGGATAAAGTAAAAATCTAGAGAGAAAAGATGGAGCCATAAGGGAGCTCCTGTCACCCCATCCAGTGCATCTGCATTGCCTGTAGCAAAAATAATTTCTGTTTTGAATTCCTTTCAGTGTTACATTTTTTCTGGAGAATGGGCCAGATTTTATTCTGTTCCATCCATGTGACTCCAGAGAACAACTGTGACTTTGACAAAGGTTCTGCCATTTTAACACCCCATCCCGCTACCCCAACATGTTGAGTGCCTTTGAAAATGTGGCAACAATTGTCACAATGACAGATTCTGGGTGTTTGAGCTCTATTGAAATCTGGCTCTTCTTTAGGTGCCTAGATGAGAGTTGGAAATCTTGTCCCAGTTGTGCGTGCCACTTGAAACTCCCGCTCTGAGATCTTTTGAAAATCCAGCCCTAAGACCCAGGAGAAGGAAAACAAGACCCGTAGTAAGTCTTCAATATTCAGGCCACTGCTGAGCACCAAGCTGTTCTAAATGCAGGTCTGCAGCACGGGGAATCCAGTGCAGCTGAGGGGTTTGGGTTTTTTAAAATTAACCCAGGAGTTTCTATTTGTGGTAAAAGACCAAGTTGGGTACATGATGGGAACATCGACCATTATGAACAGTGCTTGGGGTTTATCTACGCTGCCATTATTTAGGGCCTGCTAGATCTGTGGTGGATGAATAGTCAGAGCTTGTCAGTGGGGATAGAAGAAACTGCAAGCAGGTAGGTTTTGGCTTCATCGGAGTGTGGAAAATGTGTGATTGAATGTCTCGGGCAATGGGCTTTCACCCAGCTGGGTAATGATGCCCAGGAACTCATGTCAGGCCCGCCCATTTTTTCTGGGACACCATTTCATACCTCAGGAGCCAGATCCTGTCTGCTGAGAGGGCTGCTGAGCACAATCCCGGTGACACAGAGCTGTCTTAAAGCTACCAGAACCTTCCAGTGGCCATGAGGCTGCTTCAACTTACAAAGGGGGCTGAAGCAGCACCCAGGAATCCCAATGCTCAGGGGAATGTGAGAGGGACACTTTTCCCTGCCCTGGGTGTTGTGCCTAGCATAGCTCAGACTGACTCAAGGACTGGGTTTAATGTACATTTATTTTTTTTCCCAGATGTAACTGTAATTTCTCCTTTTGTTTCAGCTTTGAAGACATTCCTTCGAGCTCAGACCCAAAGAGACCTGGATATTTTGGAAGAAGGAATTTCAGCTTCTCAGATTAGAAGGTATCAGGGAAGTTTTTCAAAATTCCCATACACATTAGCCTGATTTCCTTCTCACTTACTCTGGTACTAGCCAGGAGTAAAACTGGGCTAAAGGAGATGATCAGGCCCTCTGTGGTATAGTGAAACAAAGCAGGAGGATGTGGGATCCATCTTTGGTTCCGCCCTCCCTTCAGTCTGGATGTACAGGGCTCTAACTAAAATCCTGACACTTTCTCTGTAACACTGCTAAGATCCAGCCTCTTGTTACAGATACAGGCAACTAACAGAAGTTATTAGATCACAGGCCCTGGTTCTCATGGGGGACTTCAGTCACCCTGATATCTGCTGGGAGAGCAATACAGCAGTGCACAGACAATCCAGGAAGTTTTTGGAAAGCCTAGGGGACAATTTCCTGGTGCAAGTGCTGGAGGAACCAACCAGGGGCAGAGCTCTTCTAGACCTGCTGCTCACAAACAGGGAAGAATTAGTAGGGGAAGCAAAAGTGGATGGGAACTTGGGAGGCAGTGACCATGAGATGGTCAAGTTCAGATCCTGACACAAGGAGAACAGCAGTATACGTACCCTGGACTTCAGAAAAGCAGACTTTGACTCCCTCAGGGAACTGATGGGCAGGATCCCCTGGGAGAATAACATGAGGGGGAAAGGGGTCCAGGAGAGCTGGCTGTATTTTAAAGAATCCTTATTGAGGTTGCAGGAACAAAATGTCCTGATGTGTAGAAAGAATAGTAAATATGGCAGGCGACCAGTTTGGCTTAACAGTGAAATCCTTGCTGATCTTAAATACAAAAAAGAAGCTTACAAGAAATGGAAGATTGGACAAAGGACCAGGGAGGAGTATAAAAATATTGCTCAGGCATGCAGGAGTGAAATCAGGAAGGCCAAATCACACTTGGAGTTGCAGTTAGCAAGAGATGTTAAGAGTAACAAGAAGGGTTTCTTCAGGTATGTTAGCAACAAGAAGAAAGTCAAGGAAAGTGTGGGCCCCTTACTGAATGAGGGAGGCAACCTAGTGACCGAGGATGTGGAAAAAGCTAATGTATTCAATGCTTTTTTGCCTCTGTCTTCACAAACAAGGTCAGCTCCCAGAATGCTGCACTGGGCAGCACAGTATGGGGAGAAGGTGACCAGCCCTCTGTGGAGAAAGAAGTGGTTCGGGACAATTTAGAAAAGCTGGACAAACACAAGTCCATGGGGCCGGATGCCCTGCATCCGAGGGTGCTAAAGGAGATGGCGGATGTGATTGCAGAACCATTGGCCATTATCTTTGAAAACTCATGACGATCGGGGGAGGTCCCGGATGACTGGAAAAAGGCTAATGTAGTGCCCATCTTTAAAAAAGGGAAGGAGGATGATCCAGGGAACTACAGGCCCGTCAGCCTCACCTCAGTTCTTGGAAAAATCATGGAGCAGGTCCTCAAGGAATCACTTCTGAAGCACTTAGAGGACAGGAAAGTGATCAGGAACAGTCAGCATGGATTCACCAAGGACAAGTCATGCCTGACTAGCCTAATTGCCTTCTATGATGAGATAACTTGCTCTGTGGATGAGGGGAAAGCAGTGGATGTGTTATTCCTTGACTTTAGCAAAGCTTTTGATACGGTCTCCCACAGTATTCTTGCCGGCAAGTTAAAGAAGTATGGGCTGGATGAATGGACTATAAGGGAGAGAAAGCTGGCTAGATTGTCGGGCTCAACGGGTAGTGATCAATGGCTCCATGTCTAGTTGCCAACCGGTTTCAAGCGGAGTGCCCCAAGGGTCGGTCCTGGGGCCGGTTTTGTTCAATATCTTCATTAATGATCTGGAGGATGGCGTGGGCTGCACCCTCAGCAATTTTGCAGATGACACTAAACTGGGAGGAGTGGTAGATACGCTAGAGGGCAGGGATAGGATACAGAGTGACCTAGACAAATTAGAGGATTGGGCCAAAAGAAACCTGATGAGGTTCAACAAAGACAAGTGCAGAGTCCTGCATTTAGGATGGACAACTCCCATGCACTGCTACAGACTAGGGACTGAATGGCTAGGCAGCAGTTCTGCAGAAAACCTAGGGGTTACAGTGGATGAGAAGCTGGATATGAGTCAACAGTGTGCCCTTGTTGCCAAAAAGGCTAATGGGATTTTGGGCTGTATAAATAGGGGCATTGCCAGCAGATCGAGGGACATGATCATTCCCCTCTAGTCGACATTGGTGAGGCCTCATCTGGAGTACTGTGTCCAGTTTTGGGCCACACACTACAAGAAGGATGTGGAAAAATTGGAAAGAGTCCAATGGAGGGCAACAAAAATGATTAGGGGGCTGGAGAACATGACTTATAAGGAGAGGCTGAGGTAACTGGGATTGTTTAGTCTGCAGAAGAGAAGAATGAGTGGGGATTTGATAGCTGCTTTCAACTACCTGAAAGGGGGTTCCAAAGACGCTGGATCTAGACTGTTCTCAGTGGTGGCAGATGACAAAACAAGGAGTAATGGTCTCAAGTTGCAGTGGGGGAGGATTAGGTTGGATATTAGGAAAAACTTCTTCACTAGGAGGGTGGTGAAGCACTGGAATGGGAGGTGGTGGAATCTCCCTCCTTAGAGGTTTTTAAGGTCTGGCTTGACAAAGCCCTGGCTGGGATGATTTAGTTGGGGATTGGTCCTGCTTTGAGCAGGGGGTTGGACTAATTGACCTCCTGAGGTCCCTCCCAACCCTGATATTCTATGATTATCAATATCATAGGGGAGCATTGTGATCATCTAGTCTGACCTCTTGTATAACACAGGCTAGAGAACTTCGCCAAAATAATTTCTAAGACATCTCTTTAAAAAAAACATTCAATCGTGATTTTAAAATTGCCATTGATGGAGAATCCACCATAACCCTTGGTAATTGTTCCAATGGTTAATTACCCTCACTGTCAAACATTTCCACCTTATTTACAGTTTGAATTTGTCTAGCATCAACTTTCAGGTTTTTAAGGTCAGGCTTGACAAAGCCTGGCTGGGATGATTTAGTTGAGGATTGGTCCTGCTTTGAGCAGGGGGTTGGACTAGATACCTCCTGAGCTCCCTTCCAACCCTGATATTCTTTGATTCTATGATACCCTACACACAGGGCTCATACTGGGTCTTGGCTCCCTAGCATGATACATGACAGCATTCCCTTGGAAGTTATTTAGCACTGGTGGAAGAAGTGTGTTTCTATATACATCACTGTATATATGTGTGTGTAACTACAGGTACTGCACATAATGGATATGTAAAGTGTGTGCTGTATGTAAGAAGTACTACATCCTCTTACCTTGTTAGATGAGCTGTTCTCATTTAGGGACCAGCCCCACCAAAAAGTGCTCATCTACTCTGCCTAATGCATAACACAACATCCTCCACAATCATTACTAATATCCCACATCGAAAGCTGCTGGGGTCATCTTGTAGAAGATACAGATCAATGCAAGCCACGGCAACCCAGTACCTAGTAGTAACAAAGCTGCTTATCATAGAATGACCAATACCAACAGAAAGCATCTTTGGCGTCACCAAGGATCATTTCAGTTCACTGGAACAGGCTCAGGCTCTCTGGATTTGAGCTATAGTGTTTACAGGATCAAACATTTTGTGTTTTTTTTAAATATCAGAAATACCAGGTCATGACATCCCTACTTTTGCTGGAAGAATTTGCCAAGATCTTCCTTGGTGTGAAGTACGTGGCTATTGAATGAACGGCAATGGCCCATGTCTGCTTTGGCATTTCCGTTTTATAGCTGAAGAGACCTACCACAGGTGGAGTTCTTGGAAAGCAAATTGATTGCTGTTCAAACCAAAGCCATACTACATATTCTGTTATGGATGATACATGGAATTCATCCCTCTCTAATATTGACAGTCTGAGGAAGGGCATGTAAAGTTTCCCATGAGCACATCATTAAGCTGCACCCCCTAAAAGGAGAGTCTTCTGCCAATAGAGCTTCTTCTCAATGTCAAAGTTGTACAACCCACCCTAAAGTGGATTGAAAAAAATTGGTAAAAAAGTTTCTTTGGTGTTTTCTTAATTTTTCACCTAATTTTAAGTTTTTAAGTTTTTAAATTAAGAAAATGTTTACCAGCCCTGCCTGGCAGATACTGTTATCACTGTATACAGTTTCTTAAAAGAAAAATCTGTATTTAGAGTACAAGTGTAATAGAAAGTAATTAAACTTCCCTTATTCACAGTTTGTCTCAATACTTGTGAACCCAGAACAATACAAAGTGGTTCAAGATTTTTTTTTTAAATAATCATAGGGCCTGATTGGTCGTACAAGTTTTAGACCTGTGGGGCACCATTCCATGCAGAGTTATAGGCATAAGACTATTGTAACTGAGTGGAGAATCATGCCTTAAAGTCTTTGGTTTCCATTTTGTACATACATGAAAACATGATCTGAATACTGTCCATGAAGAGCACAGAAGAATTATAGAAGCCGTTAGTTGCACATGAACAGTCAAGAAAAAAAATCAGTTATCTGGGTTTATTTGTTTCTGATCCTGAATACCATGTTACGGGAGAGAGAAGGATCATATGATAGATCAATGTTGTTGACAAATATGTTTCAAACTATTAATATATGGTACAACCCCATGGCGCCAATCTTCTCATCTCCAACCAAAAATGAGAACGTGATTGTGATGGGTTGGGTCACAGAGTCCCACTTGGGACTGTCACCTGATGTGCAGAAACTACCTCTGAGCCCATTTTCCCTGCCAGCATGGGACTCCAGAACCCTGCCTTGTTGAGCCAGACAGACTAGCCTGCTGCAACATAGACCCAGGATCCAGGCCATGCCCCCAAAGCTGCAGGCTTTAAGTAAAAACAGTTCTGCAGGTTACCTGACTCCAGCAGCCAGACACCCAGTTCCCAATGGGTTCAAACCCCAAATAAATCCGTTTTACTCTATATAAAGCTTATACAGGGCTAATTCACAAATTGTCCGCCCTCTATAACACTGATAGAGAGATATGCACAGCTGTTTGTTTCCCCCAGGTATTAATCAGGTACTCTGGGTTCATTAATAAACAAAAGTGATTTTATTGAGTATAAAAAGTAGGATTTAAGTGGTTCCAAGTAATAACAGACAGAACAAAGTAAGTCACCAAGGAAAATAAAACAAAAGCATGCAAGTCTAAGCCTAAGCCTAAGTATTGGGCCCAGACTAAGAAGGAGTCCAGTCTGTGAAAGAAGCTTATTGGAATATCTCTGAGGGTGAGATTTTATCTGTAATCAGTTTCTTAATATAATAGGCTTAGACTTGCGTGTTTTGTTTTATTTTGCTTGGTAACTTACTTTGTTCTGTCTGTTATTACTTGGAACCACTTAAATCCTACTTTTTATAGTTAATAAAATCACTTTTGCTTATTAATTAACCCAGAGTAAGTAATTAATACCTGGGGGAGCAAACAGCTGTGCATATCTCTCTATCAGTGTTATAGAGGGCGGATAATTTATGAGTTTACCCTGCATAAGCTTTATACAGAGTAAAGCTGATTCATTTGGAGTTTGGATCCCATTGGGAGCTGGGTGTCTGGGTGCTGGAGACAGGAGCACTTCTTAAGCTGTTTTCAGTTAAGTCTGCAGCACTGGGGCGCATGGTTCAGACTCTGGGTCTGTGTTGGAGTAGACTGGCGTGTCTGGCTCGACAAGGAAGACCAAAACTAGCAGACAGAATGGGCTCAGAGGTAGTCTCAGCACATCAGGTGACATTCCCAAGGGGGTTTCTGTGATCGAACCCATCACACCTACCCCTACCCTGACTCCAACCCTAATCCTCACCCTACACCCTGACCCTAAACCCAAACCCCAAATCCCACCCCACCGCTAAACCCTAGCCCTAAACCCGAACCCTCACCCTAACCCCCAACCCCTCAACTTAACCTTAACCCTGACTAACCCTAACCCCGAACCCTAAACCCCAACCCTACCCCCTAGCCCTAAACCCTTAACCCTAGCCCCTAACCTTAAACCCTAACCCAATCTCTTAAACCCTAACCCTAACCCAACCCCAAACCCCACCCTCAACCTCTCACCTTAAACCACCCAACCCTAACCCCTTCTCCTACTTCGCCCCTCCCCCAAACCTCAACCTGAACTCTAAACCCCAACCCCTAAACCCTCATCCTAACCCAAACCTAAACCCAACCCTTTACCCTTAAACCTAACCCTTAACCCTGATCCCAACTAACCCCTAACCCTTTGACCCCAACCCCTGACCCTAAACCCTAACCCCCAACCCTAACCCCAAATGCTGGCCCAAACCCTAACCCCTGAAACCTAACCGCACCCCAAACCCCCATCCCCACCCTCCCCCTAAACCCTCACCCTAACCCCTACCCCTAAACCCAACCGCTCACCCCTTAATCATAACCCTTAACCCTGATCCTGACTAACCCTAACCTCTTGATCCCAACCCGAGCCTAAACCCTAACCCCCAACCTCATCCCTCCCCTCCCTCCCCCTAAACCCTTAACCCTGCCCCTCACACAACCCCTTAACCACAACTCTCTTAACCCCCTCACCCTGATCCCGCCCCTCACCCTTACCCTACCTCTAATCCTAAACCCTTAAGCCTAACCCTGACCCCTAGCCCCTAACCTAAACCCCAACCCCTCACCCCTTAACCCTGACCAACCCTAAACCCCTAACCCAAACCCTAACCCCCAACCCTAACCTCTGCCAAGGGGCACCCTCACGTAACCCCGTAACCCTAAACCTAACCCCCTTAACCTCCAACCCTCACTCTGACCCTACCTCCTAACCCTAAACCCTCACCCTACCTCCTAACCCTAAACCCTCACACCCACCCTAACCCAACCTTCACCCTAACCCCTAACCTAACCCTATATCCCCATCTAACCCCATCCTGACCCTAAACCCCTAACCCTAACCCCTACCCTCACCCCAACCCTAACTGCTAGCCCAACCCCTAAACCCTTAACCCCTACCCTAAACCCTAACCCTGACCCCAAACTCTAACTCTAAACCCTGGACCCTAAACCTAACCCCTACCCTCACCCTAACCCTAACACAAAACCCAATCCTAACCCTACCTCACTGTCATACTAACCCCTAAACCTAAACCCTAACTCCTAGCCTTAACCCTAAAACCCTAATCCTAACCCTAAATCAACTCTAACCCTAACCCCAAATCTGAACCCTAACCCCAACCCTAAACCCTTAACCCTAACCCATACCCCTATCCCAAAACACAACCCTAACCCAAAACCCTAACCCTGAACCCCAACCCTAACCTCTAACCCCCACCCTCCCCTAAACCCTACCCCTCATCCTTAACCCCTAACCCCTCACACTCAACCCTAAACCTAACCTAACCCTACCCAACCCTAACCCTCACCCTAAGCCCCTAACTCTTACCCCAAACCCTGACTCTAACCCCAACCCAAAACTCTAACCCAACCCTAATCCTAAACCCTAACCCAAATCCTAACACCTAACCCCTAACTTTAAACCCTAACCCCTAACTCTAAACCCTGAGCCCTAACCCTAACCTAACTCTAATACTAACCGTAACCCCTAAGCCTAAGCCTAACTCACTAACCCAAACCCCAACCCAATCCTAATCCTTACCCTAAACCTCTAACCCTAAACCTTCACCCCAAACCCCTAACCCCAACTTTAACCCTCTAACCCTAACCTAAACTCAAACCCCCAACCCTACCCCTAATCCCTAAACTTTAACCCAACCCTAACCCTAAACCGTAACCCAACCCTAAACCCCAAATCCTAACCCTTCCCTAACCCTGAACCCTAACCCAAACACTAAACCCTAATCCTAACCCTAAATCTAACCCCAATCCCTATCCCCTAAACCCTACCCCCGAACCCTAAACCCTAACCCTACCTTTAACCCCAACCTCGCCCCTAACTCGAAACCCGAAATGCAACCCTAACACATGAAGAGCAACACTGATTTCCATTTGCTGAAGATCTGGCTCTAACTTTGGTTCCATCTGGCCCATTACAGTGCTGTACCCCAAAGTGCTGTACAGAGCCTTGGGTTACACTGTGACTGCGAAGGCAGGGAGTCGCCATTTCTCCTTCAGCTGCAGCCTGGCACAACAGGATGTGTCTCTAGGAAGTAGACACATGCACACTTACTTTGTGGGGGAGGACCAGAGTTTTCTTTTGCTGGCAATTCCTCTCTACCCACTCTCGAGTTCAGACAGGGGGAATGTCTCACAATGGTTGCCTTTTGTGAAATGCAAACCCCTTTGCTGAGGTATTCAAAGCTTGAGCTCCTAGCTATGGTTCCTTCAAGTCTAGGGTCCAGCACAAACATTTCAGTACCCAGAACAGTGTAATGGTTGAAAGGCAGGAAATACCTAGCAGCGAGAGAGAGATTTCAATGTTTAAATATCAGTTTTATTAGAAATTGGCTATACACAGCAATATAATCTAAAGGGCACTGAGATGAGTACCCTACTTGGTGCCCAGGTGGGAAGGTTCAAAGGAAGACATACTACACATGGGTTTACAATAACGTACTGTTCCTGCCAAGTAACATACGGCCCCCCCAGCCACATGAGCAAAGGGAACAATCGGAGACACACACTGCCGAGCCTGCGCAGGTAGTCCTTGGTGTTGAATTTTTCTTTAAGTAAATTAACCATTAGCAATACAAACCCTGAATATATTAAAAAGTAAAATTCTAGCCAGCTATTCATTCTTTAGTTATATTTGCTTTACAGATTGCACAATTCCATTTTCCTTTCGTGTTTTTCCCTTTTTTCTATTTTTTACAAAGATACAAGGAATTTAAGAAACAATGTCAAATCGTCATTCACACATATTTAGGCACAGGTTAATAAAGCATAAACCAAAGTCTGCCATTACATTTCATTCTGTGAAAGATTTATGACTACATTTCAGCTCCAGAATGAATTTAATTTCAATGTCTACATTGACACAGAGGTATTATTTAAAAGATCATATTCAAGTGCTGATTAGATATTTTTTGTTCTCTGAAAGGTTGATAGTAAACAATAAACACAAATATTATCTTTTCAAGTAAACACTGAGATCAACAAGTCTATTGATAATTGGTTAAAAACCGTGATTCCTGATCAATTTCGAGGCTATCTGGTCATATACATAAACAAAAGCACAATCAGTAAGAAGACTCAAAAATGCCGTGTAAAGATGATTTTCCTGTTATTTTCACTGACAAATAATTTAAATAATTTATTCTGAATGAAAAACAAAACTAAAAATAAAGAAAATACACCTTGTGCTGACATGAAAAGGCATGATACTGTATTTATCAATAAGGTTGTCTCTGATGTGTCTGGCTTTTATCAGAGCTGGTTGGAAAATGATGATTTATCACACCAATTATGTCTGGAAGTTTCCATGAAAATTGGTTATTGAAATATTCATTTTCAGAGCTTTCAGGTGTAGATGATAAACTGCACAAAGTATCACATTTCTGGTTAAAAAAAATCTGCCCAACTCTAATTTACCTAACCTTTGGAAATGGTGAGGTGCTACCTCACAGCCACCTCTGCAATGAAGATGATGCTGAACCATGCGGGGAGGTGTGTTCTACAGACAGCACTCCATACAAAACAACCACCAGCATAACTAGTATTTCTTTTACACCACAGTGTGGAGACACAGACGAGGAAAGCCAAGTATAAAGCAGTTTGTAGCATATGAAGAAAAGGTTACTCACCTTGCGCAGTAACTGTGGTTCTTCAAGATGGGTGAACCTACAGATGCTCCATTTCAGAGGTGCATGAGCCACTTGAGCCCTTGATTAGAGAGTTTCTATTAGCACTGTTTGTTCAGCCCACGCATGTGCTCTATACAACCTTGTGGCACACTATGAGGGTTGTGCGGGAAAACCATCCTTGGTTCCTTCTCTATCCCACCATCCAACAAAGAACAGTCCAAAGCAGAGGGGACAGAGGACAGGTAGTGGAGCACCCATAGGGGGACACATCTCAAAGAACCACAGTTATTGCAGGTAATGTCCCTATAGGTGTTCCACTTCAGGTAACTTCCAAGCAATATCCTCATAGGGAACAGGGAGCTTTGGAATCAAGTCCAAGACTGAAGACAGTACAGCAGAACCAAGTGCCACATCTGATCTAGTGGTATAGACCAAGGGGTAGTGTTCAGTAAAGGCATGAACTGATGTTCATGTAACAGCTCTGCATCTCTTGGATGTTGGCATGTTTTTGAGTAACACTCTGGAAGTTGCCTGTCATCTGGTAGAGTGTGCTATTGTCTTCTGGGGAGTCAAAGCACCAGCTGGATCATGGCAAGCAACAATATTCCCAAAGATCCCTCTCGACAGTCTCTGTGAAGAAATCATGGACCCTCTAGATCTTTCTGTGATGGAGACAAACATTCTAGGTGATTTCCGAAATTGCTTGGTCCTATCCAGGTAAAAGGCAAATGCCCATCATACATCTAACGTATGAAAGGAGGTCTTGTGATCTCTGGGGTTTAGGAAAAAAATATTGGTATATGAATATACTTGTTTAAGATGGAAAGCTGACAGCACTTAGGTGAGAACTTTGGATGTGACCGTAAGGAGATCTTGTCCCTGAAACATACCATTAAGGCTCCAATCTCTTCCACCCTGCAGGCTGAATGGTAGGTATTAGAAAGGCCATCTTCCTAGATTACTCCTGACAGAATTCTGCGCCCATGTGGGGGCACAGAATTCATATGCCCCGCATATTTCTGTGCCCCCCACGCAGAAAAATGCAAAAGAAATCTCTGGGAGGCAGGGCTGGCTCTGGCTTTCTGGCCGCCCCAAGCAAAAAACAAAAACAAAACAAAAAAAACCTGCGGCGCGGCCGGAGCCAGGGTGCAGGGGGACTCCCTGCCCTGCAGATGTGCCCCGGCTAGCGCGGAGAGGGGGAGGACACGCGTCTCTACTCCGGCAGCCCAGGCAGTGTGGCTGTTCTGCCTGCCTGGAGCAGCTGCAGGACGCAAATCACTGCGGGGAGCCATTGCTCACCATCAGGGGGCGGGGCTGGCCAACAAGCAAAGAGACTCTGTCCCTCTCTCCATACCGCGGCTCAAGGGGCGTGGAGGAGGGCAGGTCTTTTTGTTATGCAGGAGGAAGGCTTTGCCCCCAAGGTAGAAGCATAGCAGCCTGCCTGCCTAGTGAAATGGAACTTCTTGAGAACTGAAAAAACACTTAAATATTACTATCATGTTACTGAAAATTGTTTGTTTTAAAATAAAAGAAAATAGCTTTTGTAAAAAACAACACCACCTTTTGTTAATGTTTCTGTTGATGGTTAATTGATCTCATTCTGTGAGGCAGAAATGTAACATTGTTAATTATTCTATTCTTAACTCCCATTCTCAGTCAAGTCCCCCAGGAGCAAAAAATCCTGTAAAAGTTTTAAAGCCCCTCCATCGCCAGAGTGATGTAAAGCCTTATAAATGACAGTAAGGGAATCAGCTAGGAAGATCTATGCGCGTTCTCACTTTTTTCCTGTGCCAAAGTGGCACAATGGGCTTACGTTTTTACGTACCCATTTAAAAAAAAAAAAAAAACGACTTGTGAGGGCAAATAAAACATTTGCCAAGCAGTCAATAAAATGTCAGGACAATCAGAACCAAGCACTTCCCAAAGTACCCAGCTAGGTCCAGGACAATGATTAGCAAAACTCTACGACTTTCACGTGTGAAAGTCTGAGCAATTTAAAATGACATTTTACTTTTTTTTTTTTTTCCTGTTTGGTGTTCTGTAACATAATTTAAATGAAAATCCAGGATTATAACTGGAATGCAGGGTATTAGTTACCAAGTATTTGTAACTTAACTTTCATGTGTTTAGGAAATACTTAATAGTTATTGTGACTTTTTTCTGTATTGTAGTTTAAATAACTTACCAAAACAATTGAAACGGGTGTGATTATATTGCATTATTTTGACAAATAACATTTGCAGAATTTTGCATAATTTTTAATTTTTTTGCGCAGAATCCCCCCAGGAGTAATAGATAAATGAACCAAGGTTCCATAGGCTCAAATGGAGGTCCCATAAAGTATCTGAGGCCTGGTCTACACTAACCCCCCAATTCGAACTAAGGTACACAACTTCAGCTACGTGAATAACGTAGCTGAAGTCGACGTACCTTAGTTCGAACTTACCGCGGTCCAGACGCGGCAGGCAGGCTCCCCCGTCGACTCCGCGTACTCCTTGCAGCGAGCAGGATTACCGGAGTCGACGGGGAGCACTTCTGGGTTCGATTTATCGCGATAAATCGAACCCAGAAGTTCGACTGCCTGCTGCCGAACCAGCGCGTAAGTATAGACAAGCCCTAAGTACCAGGTTGAGGTCCCAAGTTGGAGAAAGATCCTTAACCTGGGGGTAAAGTTTCCCAAAATCCTTAATAAATCTAGAGGTCACAGACACAGAAAACCCCTCTACTGGGAATGAAATGCTGATTTAGCAGCCTGATGAATCTTAATATAACTCATTGATAAACCCAATATTTTTAAATCCAGCAGATAACCCAAGATGACCAAGAGCAGCCAAGATTCAGGCACAAGGAGGTGATGTTGACATTGGTGGCTGAACTTTTTCCATTTCTGAAGAGATGTAATTGAGTGACTCCCTTCTACTATTTTAGTAATACTGGGTGTACTCCTGTTGAGCAGATGGATTCTAATCCCGTGAACCATCTAGGAGCCATGCTTGGAGACAGAGGGCCCCCAGGTTGGGGTGAAGCACCCAACTTGCATCCTGGGAGAGGAGATGAGGGGACAGCAGTAAGACTGAATGCCGGCTGCACACACAGGTGAAGCAGATATGGATACCAAGCTTGCCTTGGCCAAGCTGGTACTATGAGGCTATCCCTGGCCTTGTCCGGTCTGATTTTATTCATCTGCCAGAATTAGAATTAGTGGTGTCGGAGGAATGCGTAAAACAGGCCCTTCAACCAGGGAAAGAGAAAAGCTAAGCCTCCTCTTGAGCAGAAAAGGGAGCACTTCTTGTTGCTGAATGTGGCAAATAGGTCCACCTTGGGAAGTCCCCACCTCTGGAGTATCCTGTGAAGAAGTTGAGTCCAACTCCCATTTGTAGCCCTTGGAGAAGCACCCGCTGAGCATATCAGTGGTGACATTCTGGGCTCCAGGAAGGGAGAGGACAGAGATCTGAATCTGATGGGCTATACACCAGTTCCACAATTTTATAACTTTGGCGCACAGGGAGGGGATCTTGCCATTATCCATCATGATCCTGATGGATTTGCCCCTGATGAGAGATATGAATGGAAGGCAGGCATTCCTGACTGCGCTGAGTTCCAACAGGAGACTGGTTTCCTGAGATGACCATCTGCTCCGAGTTGTGAGGGTATTGAGATATGCTCCCCACCCTAACAGTGATGTATCCATTGTCACAGTTATTGTCAGCTGTGTGGATGAAAGGGACAATGAGTTGATTCTTCCACCAGTCCAGGAAGTTATTTACCTGGACAGGACCTGTCTGTCCAAGCTGTCTTGGTTGAGGTATAGTTCCTCCTGAACTGGTCTTGAAAGCAGCAGGGGGCATAATCTTGTGTACTCAGTCACAAAGGAGAGAGAGCTGTCTGGGTGGAAGTTAGTACTGCTTTGTAAGATTGGCCCTTGAGGAGCCAGTTGTTGAGATACAGGAAGACTAAAATTGCTTCTTGTCGAAAGTAAACAGCCACTACTGCTAGAACTTTTGAGAACACCCTTGGGGCCAAAGACAAGCCAAAGGGAAATACACCTGTCCCATGGTGAAAACACAGGTATCTCTTGTGTGCAGGATGTATCGCTAAATGGAAATAGGCGTCCCTGTAGTCGAGGGTTGAAAACCAATCTCCTGGCTCTAGAGAGGGAATTATAGCTGCCAGAGTCACCGTCCTGAACTTCTGAGGCTTTACAAATTTGTTCGGTTGTTTTAGATCTGAGGTCAGACCCCACCTTCCATCCTTCTTTGGCACAAGATAATACTTGGAGTAAACCCTTTTCCTGTGTGAGGGGATGGGATGTGTTCTATTGCTCAGTGTGCCTCTTGGCTCAGTATAGTTTTGTGAGAGGGGTCCTTGAAGATGGACAGGATGGGAGGATGTGAAGTGGATGGTGCTGACCCACCTGTTTGTTGCAGTACATCACCAGGCCTGTTTGAAATGGGAAGGTGGGCTCCAAAAGAGGAGAGGTGGGTAAAAGGTTGCTAGCTTGCAAACTGGAGCTGAGGGAGGAGGTCAAGCCTGTCAAAATTGCTGTTTTAATGATGACTGGGCACTCATAGACTTTAAGGTCAGAAGGGACCATTATGATCATCTAGTCTGATCTCCTGCACAACGCAGGCCACAGAATCTCACCCACCCACTCCTGTAACAAACCCCTAACCTATGTCTGAGTTATTGAAATCCTCAAATCGTGGTTTAAAGACCTCAAGGTGCAGAGAATCCTCCAGCAAGTGTCACTAAAGGAGGATGAGAAGCTCGTTTCCTTGTTTTTTTTCTAGTAGGTTTGGTGGTTCTGTGAAAACTAGAGAACCGAGCTGGGTGTGATCTCTGGGCAGCTTGAGACCTGCTAAATCTTGTTTGTAGGGGTATATATACCCAGAGACATGGCCCTGGAGTCCTTTGACTGTCAGAGGGGAGGTCCTCAACATATTCTGAACCTCTCTCAGAAACCCCGACGACTGGAGTCATGACACCCTGTACATGACAAACACACTGCAAATTAATCTAGCAGCAACATCCAACAATATCTAAAGACACTTGAAGAGAGGTTCTGGCTAATAACTGACCCTATTTAATGATGGCCTGGAAGTGTTCATTGTGCTTCTGTGGAAGATGTTCAATAAAGAATGCAAACATGTTGTAATTTGTGTAATCATATTCGGCCACAATTGCCTGATAGTTTGCAGTCCAAAATTGGAAGGTTGCAGATGAGTATGCCTTTCGTCCAAAAGGGACTAACCTTTCCTGGTTCTTATCATAAGGAGGAGACCTGGAGTAATGCTGTTTACCCCTCTCTTTTATGGCATCCATCACAAGGGAATTGGGGTGGGGGGCAGTAGGAAAACAAACATTCTGAGTCCCTGGGATAAACATATTTCTCATCTGCCTGTTTACACGTTGGCAGGATGGTGGCAGAAGTTTGACACACAGTCTTTGCTGGATCCAGGAATGCTTCATTAATGGATAGTGCAACCTGGGTGGGTGTTCCTGACTGCAGAATATCCAGGAGCTTGCATTGAGAGTCTTTAACCTCATCCTCCAGATACCCCCTGAGGTTAGCCACCTTCTTCACAAGGACCTGGAATTGACAAAAATCATCAGCTATCAATGGTGTTGAGAGCATGACTGTCTCATCTGGAGACAAAGACAAAATAGGGTTGAAGAGTATCCTCCTTCTCCCCCATCCTCCTGTTTCTCGAAGGTCTCTTCATGTTGGGGGTTTGGTGTAGGGGACTGTGTAACCCTAATCTCCCAGTGGAATAGAGCTGGAGGTCTGGCAAATTGCTGCCAATATGTCTCCCAAGGATCCCAGTATGCCCAGTGGGTAGGACCATATGTGAGAGGGGTAATACCCATCATCCCTGACATGGACAAGGAATCTTATCAAAGTATGGGTTTCTGTAATGATTTGGAAAGGAACTTCGCACTGATAAGGATGAGACCGATTGAATGTCTCTTTCATCCTCCTCAGTGTCCTGCAATGGGGGGTGGGTTTGTCTCCAATAGAAAAGGGTGGAGAATCCTGTGGTACTGGGAAGTGATGGTAAGCCGGAGACTGGGGTTTCTGTACTGAGAGTCATTCAGCACCCATAAGCAGTGGGGACTCTGGCTTGTCTAACACTGACAAGTCCCTGGAGTAGTGGAATTCCTCAGTACTGAGTGGGTCAGTACTGATGCAGCACTTGACGTGGACAGTACTGTTGGTTTGGAGCGCGTAGGCACCGGTGCTGAAGACTTTGATTTTTGTCAGTACCAACAGAGCCAAGTGGGAAGTTACCGCTGGTAAGTATGATGTAGATGGTGCTGTTCTGGAGCACTGTATGTCCAGTACCTCCCCGTCCTTCACAGATGGTACTGGGGCCCTGCTGGAGCTGTGTTTCTCTGAAGTGCTCCAGGATCTCTCAGCTCTGCCAGTACTAGAGGAAGGGTCTTTTGCCTCCACAGTTCTGAGTCAAGAAGTCGAGGCCACTGACCCTGTAGACCTAGTGGGAGCTCAGAACTTCTTGGGGGCTTGAGGTGGCAGACTGAGCTCCTCTTCTTGGAGCCTTTCCTGAGTCCTCTGAGGTCTTCCCCTTCCTAGGAGATACCTTTGCCAAGACTGAGGGAGCACTAGATCTGCCTAGAGACAGATGTATGGGCTGGGGTATCTCCTGACCTGACTCAGAGGTGGTCGAAGGGAGTGCTCAATCAGCATCAGCTTCAGTTTAGTCTCTCGATTCTTCTGTGCTCTAGATTTGAGAGCCAAAAAAAAAAATTACACTTTTGGGAGATAAGAGACTCTCCCAAGCAACAGGTCCACTTAGAGTGCCATTGCTGATCAGGCTAGCTCCTGACAAGGATGGCAGCATTTGAAACCTGCCAAGCCAGGCTTGCCCAGCCAGGCCAGAGAAATTACGCAGGAAAAACAGGGAGAGGAAAAGCTGAATCTCTCACAGCTATCAAACTAATCCTAAAGCAATAAAAACTAATTAAGGCCTGGTCTGTTGTGTTACTTACATCTCCTGTTGGCTGTTAGTCCTGCATGGAGCTCACAGCTGGAGCCTCCACCCCACCCCAGGGCTGGCAGCCCAAACTGTGAGTCCTGCCCAGGGCTCAATTTCACAGCAGGAAACCTACCAGCAGTGAAATTGACACTCTTATCAGTTTCATAGCTGCTATGATTTCACATTTCATCTCCGGCTCCTCCGGCTATCAGCCTGGAGTGGCAGAGGTGGGGGGGGGAGCTCCAGTTGACAGCTCCAGCTGTCAGCCCTGGGATGGGGGGGGGGGCTCCGGCTGTCAGCCCCGCACAGCTGTCAGTGCCCCACAATGCCCCACTTCAGTCGGTACAAGCTCTCCTGGTGAGCACGCACATCGCCGGCAGGAAAGTAGCGTGGACTCCAACAGCCAATTTAATTACTGCAGTGGCTGTAGGCCAGCCTGACTTCAGTTGGCCTAAATCTGTAGTGCAGACATGCCCTCAGTAACCATGACTGTAAACACGCTGCAGTGTGCACCAGGCAGAGACGCTGGAGCCCGGTCTCCGCAACGCGGCAGAGAAGGAACTGAGGACCGTTCACCTGCACAGCCCTATACACCCTTGGAGGGCGCCGCAAGGTTGTGTAGAGCACGTGTGTGGCTGGAGAGACACTGCTAATGGAAAATCTCCAATCAAGGGCTCAAGCGGCGCGTATGCATGTGCAGTGGAGCACACACAGGGACACTACTAAAAGAAGAACATAATTTCCCCCTGGCCAATAGAGGGGACCAGTTTATAGTGAAGCAAGGAAGTGTGTGACTGGTTTTAGCACCTAAGTTTATTGGTTCTTATTTAGAGCTGCATGGGGCTGTGTGAACTCTCCCTGCAGCACAGCTAAAGGAGAGGCATGTTGCAGTTCTTCCTTGACTCTTACATACCAGAGTTTAAGCATGTTTGGGCCCAACCCTGCAAACACGTCTCTTCCGGGCATTCTCCTTGGAGTCAGGGCTAGCAAGTTCTGGGCCCATGGGAGTGTTTGCAGGACAGAGCCCTCAATTCTCTCTTGCAGATGAATCCTCGTTGTTGCAGTGACTTTTAGTTACAGCAATGCTTCTTTCTGTCCCTTGGAAAATGGTTGAGTTTAGAGAATGGGCCTGGCATGCAGCCCTGTTCCCACCCATCCCCAACAGACAGACTCCCCTTATCAGAGTGCAGATGAAAGCTGGCTCCCGCCTACACCCCTGTGTTCTGTTCACATAGCATCAGAGGTGGGAGTGGTCAGGGCCAAGCCTGTAACTGACCCACACCTTCTCTGCAGGGCCAGAAGCCTGACACTGCAGTGCACAGTGTTGGGGTACAGGGCAGTGGCGGTGGCTGGCTGGGAAGCTGTTGCAGACACGGGGAGTGGGACAGTGGGGAAGGAGCTGCAATGGGGCATGATTGAAGGAGGCAGAGGAGTGGGTGGACCTGCGCTTTGGATGAGGCGGCAGAGCCCAGCAGTAGGCAGAGGCTGGCAGCAATGGGGCATCCAGGCAGGTAGGGAAATGAGGTGGGTGCCCAAGTGGTGAGGGGGGTGGGGTGAGATGGGATGGAGGGACAGGATGGGACTGGGGGAGGCCAGGGAAGGGGAAATTGCAGGTGTTAAGGCAGGAGATGACATGGGACAAAGCTGAGATGGTGGCAATGGGCTGCATGTACAAGGAGAAGGAAGCCTCACAGACAGACACAGGCTTCAAGCCTGTTCAATGGGAAGGTTGGAGAGTTTTAAGCTGTTTGGGGCAAGCAATGGGCCCAAGAGATTTATACCAGAGTTAACATGACTCCAGGATGTCACTCCCTATGTGCAGTGCAAGCCAATGATGCCTAGTGCAGTGCAGCCCTACAGTGCCCTGTGGGCCTATGGCATCTAGTATAGTGCCGTGTAGCCCCTATAGTGCCCTGTGCTGCAGTGCAGCCTTAGAGCACCATGTGCAGTGCAGTGTGGACCTATGGCATCCAGTATAGTGCAGTGCAGGCCTACAGTGTCTTGTGCAGCAGGGCAACCCTGGAACACCATGTGCAGTGCACTGAAGGCTTATGGCATCCAGTGTAGTGCAGTGCAGGCCTACAGAGCTCTATGCAGAGCAGTTAGGTGTTAATAATAAGCCAGAGGAGGGGAAACATCAGGGGAGATATTCACCTCAGCTTTAGAGATGTGGAGCTTGAGTGACACCAAGGAGAACATTGCAGCGTTAGGCAGAGCCTGTCCAGGTCTTTGGTACTGGCCTTATGACAGGGACACTCCCTGACCCAGCCCTTGTGCAGGGGCAGAGATGTTCTCACCGTAGCCACGTGGATTTTCAGCACCCACTTGCCTTCAGTGACTCTCTCACTCTTCCGGGAAACTAAGGCCTAAAACAGTGCGGCTGGCAGTCTCGTTGCTTATGTGCCCTGGGAGGCATGTCCTGGGCAGAGCTCCCCTGCATTGCCCTCCTCCAGGGAGCACCAAGAGCATTGTGTAACATAATCCCGTCCCTTGTTAGTGCCGTGTGCTGTCCTTTGACATCACCTTTGTGCCCACAGGCCTTTATGCCAGCATGCAGCCTGATCTCCCTGGGGCAGGATCAGGAGCGCCAGAAGCTCGCTAGAAGTGGAGGGGCCACTGGTGCCTGAACTGCGGCCCCACCCCCGCTCCTGCCTCTTCCCCCGGGGCCCCACCCTCACTCCACCTCTTCCCCCCCCCAAGGCCCTGCCTGCCACTTGTTCTTCTCCACTGCCCTTAAGACAGGAAACAAGTGGCTATGTCCTCCCACTTTTAAAAGTGATGGGGGCCATGGCCTCTGGCTCCCCCTGTTCCGGTGCCTCTGGGCTGGATTAGTGCCTGTAGGGACAGGGGCTGCTATCCAGCCTGCCCTGGGGGCTTTCTGCTGTACGAGAACAAGGGGAGGCAGTGTCCAGCCTGCAGCAAGAGTTCACTGCTCTCATGACCCTCCCCATTAAACGCCCTTTTTGTGGGGGCCAGGGGAAGAGCAGCAGCAGGGACCAGTTCCTCTCTGGATGTCGTGATGGTTCCTCTGAGATAGGGGCTACCTCTGAGGGCTCCACTCCACACAGCACTTGTCTGGCACTGGCAGCCTTCCCCACCTGCCATGGAGGGCAGGGCCACTGCAGCTGCAGTCCAAGCACAGGCTGGCAGCAGGCCCCATGCTTAACGCCACATGCCTGTAGCACACAGGGGAGTCCCAAGGAGGATGCAGGCCCGGAGCCCAGCCAGCCCTGCTCCAGCGCCCTCGGGGTGCACAGGGGAGTTGCATGGAGGCCGCAGACCAGAGCCTTTCCTGCACTGTTCCAGCCTCAGTCTCCCCAGACTTGGTGCAGCTCTAGAAGTACCTTTAACCTGGGATCACCTGCAGTGAGAGAACTGGCTGGCAGCAGATTGTAGAGCAGCCAAGCAGATCCATGTGCAGCACCCAGGACAGCAGGCAGGCGGCTATTGGAGCCAAGGGAAGTGTGCGCTGCATTCGCCTCCTTTTTCCCAATGCAAAACATAGAAAGAGTCATTCTCATGAGGCACCTGGGGGTCTGCTGCAGGCACAGTGCATGCCATGGCTGTCACCTCAGTACCTGCCCGAGTCCATGTGGATGTTTTTAATCTCCAGTTCTAGCTGTTTGATTTGAACGTCCCTCTGGTTAACCAGCTCTCGCAGTCTCCGGATTTCTTCCTGCTGTCGGTAAAACATCTGCAACAGCTGTAAAACAAACAGCATTCTGTTTATTTCTGTTGTGCCCCAGCTGGGTCTAGGCATAATGCACGTGAATGTCTGTGCTCCACTGAAGCTCTACAGCATCACAGCATAGACCAGGGTGCCCAGACCCTCCCAAAGCAGCTAGGCACTGCAGCCACTACCTGACAGCTTAGACTAGCACCTTGCCCATGCCAGGCACCAGTGTGGGGCATTGTGGGACGGCTTCTGAAAGGCAGCCACACACGATGTAAGCAACACAGTGTCTACACTGATGCTGCATTGACCTAACTACATCGACCTAAGCACGACACCTCTCATGGAGGTGGAGTATTAAATCAGTATGGTGGGTGAGTACCCTAAAATGTATCTCCCACGATGTAAGACACTGAGGGCATGTCTTATGTTAGGTCCACCTACAGCCACTGCAGTAACTCAATTGACTACCGGTGTCCACACTACCCTCCTTCCTCCGGCAGTGTATGCCCTCACCAGAAGAGCTTGCACTGACTGACGTGGGGCACTGACAGCCGGAGCGTGGGACACTGACAGTTGTGCAGAGCTCACCTGCCACAGCCCTCTCGCCCCGGGGGCTGACAGCCAGAGACCAAACCTGAAATCATAGGAGCCATGAAACTGACAAGAATGTCAATTTCACTTCTGGTAGGCTCCCTGCTGTGAAACTGAGCCCAGGTGGGCTGACAGCTTCTGCTGTTGGCCCAGCAGAGGAGGGCAGGTTCCAGCGGTGAGCCCTGCGCAGGGCTGATAGCCAACAGGCAATGGAAATAACACAGTGTCTACATTGATACTGCCAACTACATCAATCTAAGTGCTATGCCTTTCACAGAGGTGGAGTTATTAAGTCAGTGTAGTGGGTGACTTACATCGGTGGGAGCTACATTTTAGTGTGGACGCTTAGAGAGTTAGGTCGATGTAAGCTGCCTTATGTTGACCTAACTCTGCAGTGTAGACCAGGGTTCAGCCTCTCTGGGGCTCAGTTCCCATCTGTCCAATGGCGATGGTAACCATTCCTTTGTGTGTTTACATTGTGAACTCCCAGGGGGCAGGGACATGGACAGGTCTTGGCCAGCAGTAGTTGTGTGACCAGCATGCTGGCACTGAAGTGGGGGGTTTCTTTAGCTCTGCTTATGCACCCAAGTCCCACACTGCAGACCTTTGGCATTGTTTTTCAGTTCAATCTATGCCCATACAAAACATTCTGCAGTTTGCACGCTTTGCCAGCTGTATGTAATTCTCCCCCCATGCCCACATGCTTTCCCACAGCCAGACCTCATTCTCGGTTTTGGGTAGAGGACACTCGAATAAGTCGAAGCCATTTGAAAGCCGCATTTGTCTGGTTTCCTGCAATCTTTCCTCCACTTTTTTCTGGCCTCTCTTTTCTTGGATCTCACTTTGCTTCTGAATTTCCTTCATTGCCATTCTTTCTGTCCTGTCCTGGTACCGCAGTGATGGTTCTCTCTCAGGAAATTGTGGCAGAGAATTCAGGATTTCAGAGCCTGGTCTCAAAGATACCAGGACAGGACCTACAATGTAAGTAGGTGAATGGTTAGCACACATATAGAGCATACACATCAGCACTGAACAAAACACAGGAGATCTGTAGGTTCAAATAATCAGGCTCAAGGTTGGAGTTATTTCCAAAGGCAATACACAACAGAGACCGCTCTGAGCCACTCAGAACAGATTTTTTATTGATATAATTTTTACTCTGCCAAGATTTTCCAGTAGCTAAAGGGTAAAATAGCTAATGACATTTTGTGTATACGCCAGACAATCCAATCAATGTTTGACTCTGTCCTCTTTCTGCAAGCCTGACCTTTATTAATTCCGTTCAGCCATTCCTGCGCCGTGAGTGCTGGCTGGGCTCCAGCTGTCATTGGGTAGATGTCTTCCTGGTACGACTCCGACTGCAAATACAGACAGCACAATCACAGCTGCCGCTGCCAGCTACTGACAGCTTCAACACGTTACTGAGAAGAAGCATGTTCAGCATGAAAGACTAGCGATGGGAGCATTTCACAATGACTGATCCCTAACAGCCCCGTTTTGTTTAGGACTTTCAAATTTGCCATGAAAATGTACTAGGCCTGACACCAGATCCACGTGGCTCCCTTCTACTAGGAGGAGGATGACAACAAAATAGCCAGAGACATTCCTCTCCTTTGCTCAACACTTACTTGCATTGGAAGAGGGAAATTTTGCAAGACACTTTTTAGTTCATTTCAGTAAGACTTTTATTCATGCAAGCACCATATGAAGGGGGAATCCAGCCACCATTGGCGTTAGTGACAAAGCTCCCATTAACTTCAGTAGGGTCAAGATTTCAGCCAAAATGAATATTAAAGACAAAGCACAAGCAGGAAGGAGCTGGATGGTTTGAAAGTGCTGGTGTAGTCTGATGCATTGTCCCTCAAAATGGCACCCTGTAACCCCCATATTCATTATTCACATATTGTTGTGATATTTCGTACAACACATGCCATGTAAGGTATCATATGAAAGGTCATGATCTCCTGAAACCTGTTCTTTTGTCCAAATATGTATATCATTAGTGTGTATAAAGTTATGAGATTTTGCTGTATGGTTGTTACCTTTGTAAGTTTGCTAGTGACATACAAAGAAGGCAAACCACGCCCAGGAGGGTGCTCAATGACTATTAATCATCAGGGGAGGTGTAATCAAGGGGTTTACAACTCAATGACAGCTGCCCAAGCACCACACAATGGGGACTGCTCAACTCTATGACTCAGTTGCACAAGACCACACCAGGAGATTGCTCAGGCCAGTGACTCAGCAAAGTCCACCAAGACATGTCTGGGCAAGCGTCTTCTCGGCCCAGGGACTGAGGATATAAAATAGGAAACAGTTGCAGTATGCCTTTGCCTTTCTCCTCCCCCCCCTACGCTGGCAGCAACAGGAATGCCGAGAAGCCGATGGTCATCTGAGGAGACTGGTTCAGGCTTAAGAGAAGCCTGTGCATTGAGAACTGTAACATCCACTGGGGTGAGAAAAATGCTGATCTAAATGCTGTTTAATGTAATAAGGGTTAAGATTTAGATTGTGTGTTTATCCTTTATTTTCTTTAGTAACTTTCTCTGATCTTTTATGCCTACCACTTGTAATCACTTAAAATTTATATTTCTGTAGTTAATAAATCTGTTTTATACTTTACCTAAAACAGTGTATTTTGTGTGAAATGCTTGGGAAACCTCAACTCAGTTTACAAAGCCTGGTGCACATCCTCTCCACTGGTCAGGCTTCTAACCAGGCAGGGCAAGATGGTACAGCTCTGGGGTGCAAGGCTAAGGAGGTGGGGGGAATTGGCTGGTGCCTTTCTCTGTGTGATTCACGAGTGGCTCTGGGAGCATTCATGCAATCTAGCTGGGCATGGGGCTCCACATACGGTTGTGCTGAGTGATAACAGCACCTGGAGGGCTTTGCTGCTTGTCACTGGCAAAGCATTGTGAGAGATAGTCCAGGCTGGAGAGTTAAGGGAGCACAGCAGCACCCTGTTTCCTGGCTGCACCCCGGGGATCCCAGCACATGTAGCTGTTAGACAGAGCAGCATCTGAGGAACATGCACTTTTGGGTGGACAGGGACTCACTGGCACTACCACAGCACCACAATGGAGTTTGTGCATTCACCCATGGCAGCACCCTGCGCAATGCTGCCATAGGTTTATAAACTGTGCTGCAGCTTCCACTGTCAGACTCAGTAGCTCAAGGAGCCATGACATGAGCAGATCAGAGAGCAAGTGACAGGAGGTCCTGGTTCCAGTCTCACCTGCCCTCTCATTGCACCAGGGCTGAGGCTGGACACATTTATAAGCTTCTTCTACACCACAGCATGACTGTGTTGCACATGCAGTGTAGACAGCCTGGTACCTGTGAGTGGCGCTTGATAAGGTCATGCCATCACACCCTTCCAAGTCACCCTTCTTATCAATGACTCTCCTTGGGGAGGCTGCATTTCAGGAAGTTCACAGCCAGGCAGTTCTCAAGCCATTCACACTCATTTCAGTGAATCCATCCCCACATGAGGGGACACAGGTGACCACCAGGCAGGAGAAGAACAGTTCCTGCATTCTGAAGCACGGGTCCATAAGGATGTGTCAGGAGGGAACAACCTGTGCCAGATCCTGGGCTGGTGAGAATCAGCTCAGGGCTGTTACTTCACTGCAGATTCCCCCTTTACCTCAGCCAAGCATTTGGCCCCAAGGCAGTCTCAGAAAGGAGCAACCCCTCTGCCAGTGGCCTTGGTAGCAATTAAGGGCTGGGGAAGCACTTTTAAAGTCTTTTTTTCTAAAACTGAAATAACTCCACTTCGAGCCCCAAACCAGTAACCTGGGAGCCTATATGTAGATCTAGAGCACTCCGGTGCCTTTGATAGGCAATTTATTCCCCACTTGCAGAGGGTTTTAAACAGGAAAACTTGTCTGAAGAAAGGGAAGGGAAATGACACGGTGAACTTGTATAAACTTATCACTTACCAATTTCTATCACTACGACCCTAATGTGCAGGAGCGTCAGTCCCAAACCAAACCCATCCTCCGAATGAGCCATCCCCTCCTATCAGCTCAGCTCTTCGTAATGCTGCTCCTCACACAGTGCTGTTAGCTGGTCAAACCGCTGCACTGCTCCAGCCTTTGGGTGTGATCCTTTGCTCTCAGCAAGGTGTTGCTAGTACGCGGGAACAGCTACTCCACTCTGCCTGTGAACACCAGCGCTCTGCTGGAGACCAGCTCCCCACAGCTGCTCTGCTCCCCTCAGAATACAGCCGCTTCTTTCAGCTCAGCTCTTTTAGAAAAGCATGGGTGGTAGCAACGACCCTCCCCAGACTCCCTACCCCCCAGATGGGTGCAGCAGCCCAGAAGCATGCACTCTCCTTCCCCACTCCTGGCTTTCAACTTACCCAACCTTGGCAACCATCACTCTGCACCAGGGAGACCCCGAGCCCAGTCATTGTCCAGGCCTTTCCCAAGGGGTTCCCAACAGGAGCCCTGGGTACAAACTGTACCCCAATTATACCTCAATGTCCCCAAATGATGCACAGTTCCTATATAAATGAGGTACTGCCTCGCCCTGTCCGCTCCTTTCTCTGGTCGGTTCTAGGCCACAGAGCTTACAAAGGAAACCCGCTCAGCCCTGCCTCCCCCGCCCTGCTCAGGCACAGTGGCTGTGAGCGAGAGGGCTGCTGACCCACACCTACCCGGCGAGGAACAATCATAGAGACGGGCTCAATCAGGCTTTTGCCTGGGATCAGTTTGTAGAACCGGAAGATCTCGCAGGCCGACACGTCAAGGCCCCTCTTTGGCATGATTCCTGAGGGGAGAGCAGAAGAAATGGCAGGTGGGGTTTGTAACAGTGCCCTTCCACCAGCAAACAACCCCTGCGGGCACCTCCCACCAGAGGGCAGGTACAGCCCCTTCTCCAGGTGGCTTGTAGTGGACAAACAGCTGTGGGACCCTGGGGGGAATTCTCATCTAGGGAGATGATACTGGAGGAGCTGGATTCCTTCTGAAGCAGACAGGCTCCAAGCACCTGCTGATGGGCTGTCTTGGCTGCCAGTGACCCCACTGCACAGACATGGAGAGGGGCAGCGGGGTCTGCTACCCTGACTGCAGTGACCCCACAACAGGGACCAAACTTATTTATCATTTTCATTAATGCCCTTGGCATAAAGGGAGTGTGAGATAATAAAAACTGTACTTGTCTCCACTCAGGGTCTGGTTGGGAAGCATGACCTAGTGGTCACAGCCACAACCCTGGACTGTCAAGGGGAGTGTGGGGAGGGGAGCCCAGGCCCTCCCACTCCACTGGGCTCCGACCCAGGGCCCCTTGGGCTACCAGTAACCTGGCAACCAAGACTACTTAAAGCTGTTCTTCCTGGGCCTCTTCCTCTCATCTCCCCACCTGGGATCACCTCAGTCCAAGGCCTTCGCCTGGTGGGAAAATCCAAATCACAAGAAAGCAGGAGGAGGTTGCCACTGTCCAGGGCCACAGGATACTTCCCTCTCTGCTTGTCTCTACAGAGCGTCCGCCCTTTCCTCACGGAGGGCCCCTCTGGGCAGCTGGGTCAGAGCCTTTCGGTTTTGCTCTGCTCTGCTGCAGCTGTGGGCTGCTTCCAGCGCTGCTCCTCAACTGAGCTAATTCGCTGCCTTTTAATTCCTCCAGCAGATGGAGCATTTGCTGCAGGTGTGACAGGTGGGGCTGGCTGAGCCCAAAATGAGCCCTTAAGCCCTTGTTGCTCAGTGAGGGGTTTGTACACCCCATCACAATGACACAAAGTTGGGAGGTACTCCCAGTATGGAGGAGGATCAGAATATCATTAAAGAAGATCTGGAGGACCCTGAAAACTGGAGTAATAGAAAAAGGATGAAATGTAATAGTGCATATTGCAAGGTCATGCACTTAGGGACTAACAACAAAAATTTTTGCTATAAGCTGGGGACATATCAGTTGGAAGTGACAGAGGAGGAGGAAGACCTGCATGTATTGGTTGATCACAGGATGACTATGAGCTACCAATGTGATGTAGCTGTGAAAAAGGTCGATGCACTCCTAAGTTGCATCAGGCAAAGTATTTCCAGTAGAGATAGGAAAGTGTTAGCACCATTATATACTCCTGGGGGATTTCTGTGCTGCTGTGCATGCAGAATTTGCGCAGAAATTAATGTTGAGCGTGCAGAATTTCCTTTCTCTCCACAGAAATGAGGGTGAATGATCAAGGGCCTGGAAACACTCCCTGTGAGGAGTAACTGAACAGACTGGGTTTGTTATCTTGGAGAGGGACATGACAGAAGTCTAAGAATAGTGACTGGCCCAGAGACATGCGATTGGGAGCTCCTGTTTTCTCTGTCTCAGAACACAAGGACAAGGGGACATTCAGTGGCATTGAAAAGTGGGAAATTCAAACCAATAAAAAGGATTCACTTCTTCACACAACTTGTTACTAGCCTGTGGAACTCTGATGGGGTGTTCACCCCACAACAGCCCTGAAAGGCTTATGGAGGCTGAGAAAGACCAATTGTGATAGACACCACATGAGGGGATTAGCCTGGAGAAGCAACCCCTGACTGCAGCATGAAGCTCAGCTGAACAGGTGTGTGCTGGGCTAGTATAAAGCCAGGAAGCTGCCAACAGAGATGGCTGCAGTGAGGAAGGCTACAGCCACCCTCTGTGCATTAGAGAGGGAAGGAGGGAATCCAGGTATGAAAAGGTGGACTAGGCCCAGAGGCCCCCTGTTGGAGGCCTGGGGGACCTGCTACACCCCATCCCAGAGAGGAGCAGAAGAAAAGTCTTCCAAGCAGCCTAGAGTGGTTGCAGGGGAAGCAGCCAACAGAGGGACCGCAGAGACAGGGTCAGTCAGTTGCTGTCTGGACCTGGAAGAGAGAGTACTGGGTTCCTGCCTGGCTGGAAGAGCAGCAGGACCACAGCCAGCTCAGTGCATGCAGGGACCAAGGAGCTAAGAAGGAGCTCCTGGCTGGCTGCTGGGGGTATGGCCCCATACCAGGGCCGGGAGAAGGTAAAGACTGCATACCCCGGAAAGGGTTTGTTCTGTTCCACCAACAGACAGTGTGTGTGACTTGGCTGGAGGGCTGAGTCACTGAAGACCCGCTGAACAAACCATTGACTGAGGGGCGCAGGCGAGAGGTGGGTGACCCCATTACAACAGGGAAAGAGTAAGACCCCGTGAGCCTGACCCAGCGGGAAGGGCATTCCCAGAAGAGAGGTGGGTGGAGAATAAAGCCTGTGGGAGGCAAGTAGGAAGCAGTCCAGGGAGAGAGCAGCAAGGCTGGGGACTGAGCAGGTCTTGGCTGAGTGCTGTAGGGTCCCTGGCTTGGAACCTGGATTTGTGGTGGGCGGTCTGTAAGTCCCTGCTTGAGGAGAAGCTGGCTGATACTGGAGAGCTCTTTAGTGTAGCAGGCAAAGGCACAAGGAGATCCCAGATTGGAAGCAAAGTCAGCAGAGTTCAAACTAGGAATAAGACGCACATTTTAACAGCGGGGTAAATAGCTACTGAAAGCAGTTTCCGAACGATGTGGGGGATTTTCAAGCATTTGCAGTCTTGCAGACACCCATATCAAGACTGGGTGTCTCTTTCTAAAAGATCCACTCTAGTTCAGCTGGGAGCTCTGGGGGTGGGAGGAGAGGGGGAGGGACAGAGAGGGGTTCAGATTAGATGGTCATTACAATACCTCTGGTTTAGGAGTCTATGGATCTGTGATTTACAACAGTGTAACACTGAGTGAGAGCAGAACTGGGCCCCCTGTCTTCTCACCAAAACCTATGGAATTGTGGGCCAGTCTTGTACTCCCACTGGATTCCCTCAGGGTGTGGCACTGGGCCCCTAGTGAGATGAGAAATACACGATACAAACTCACCGATTCCTTTCTGTGGTTGATGGGAGCGGAATTCCATCAGGTAGTTCAGGTATGGCTTATCAGCGTTTATCTCATAGTATCGTATGTTCCCATCACCCTACAGACGACAAGAGAGAACAAAAGGCATTGCTTATCCCCTGCTGCAGGAGAGGGGGAGCCCAAGGTGGTCACCTGGTTTGCCTTCTCTAGAACATCCATTGTTCTTTTAAAGCTCTATCATATCACCTTGTATTTGTTTCCTCTCTAAACTAAACCGTCCCAATCTTTCCAGTCTCCTTCCATATAAAAGTATTTTCCTGGCCTCTAATATTTTTCTTCCACTGGTCTCTGAACCCCTTTTATTTCTGTTATGTCCTTTTCGTCAGAGAGTTATCAGAATGGAACCCAGTATTCCAGGTGAAGGTGTATCACTGATTTATAGAACTACACTTAGGAAGGGAAATCAAAAGCACAACTGCAAAATGGGGAATAACTGGCTAGATGGTGAATGATGGCTATTGCTGAAAAGGATCAGGGGGTTTAGTGGATCACAAATTGAATATGAGTCAACAATGTGATGCAGTTGTGAAAAAGGCTAATCCAGGGTATTTTAGCAGGAGTGTCATATGTAAGACACCAGGAGGTAACGGCCCCCCTCTATGCAGCACTGGTGAGGCCTCAGCTGGAGTAATATGTGAGTTGCCAGAGTCTAGAGGAGAGAAACAAAACTGCTCAAAGATTTAGAAAACCTGACCTATAAGGAAAGGTTAAAGAAACTGGACATGTTTAGTCTTGCAAAAGACTGAGGTAGGACCCTATAACAGTCTTCAAACATGTTAAGGGCTGTTATAAAGAAGAGTGATCAATTGATCTCCATGTCCACTGAAGGTAGGGCAAGAAGTAATGGGCTTAATCTGCAGCAAGGGAGATTTTGGTTAGATATTAGGAAAAACTTTCTAACTCTCAGGGTAGTTCAGCTCCGGAACAGGCTTCCAAGGGAGGTTGTGGAATCCCCATCATTGGAGGTTTTTAAGAACACGTTCAACAAACACCTGTCAGGGATGTCCTATGTATATTTGGTCCTGCCTCAGCGCAGGGGCTGGATTCGATGACTTCTTGAGATCCCTTCCAGCCCTACATGTCTATGATTCTGTGATTCTAAGTGTTCAGCGGTACCTCCGCCCTGGGCTGCCCACTGCATGGGAGTGCGGCTCAGTTTGGGGCTAGACATCTCTCTATTATTGGATTCTCAGTCCCTGCAAAGAGGAGGGGACAGAAGCTGACAGACCTTTGCTCACCTGGGCCCTGCCCCTGCCGAACTTCACTCCCACAAAGGCAGTGGCTGTAGCTCATGTGCCTAGTGTTAGGCTTGTTTGCGCAGGATCGGGGCCATGGGGTAAGGATTAAAGAGCTGGACACATCAGGACTTTGAGAACTTTCAGATCAACACACGAAAGCACTTTTTTCTGCCTGTCATATAACGAGCAAACAGGAGGACATGTGGATCCCCAAATGCGCACCACACTAGACAATGCACAGCAATTTGTGAGCTATACTTGGACAAGTGAGCCCCAAAGGCTTTTAATCCCATCTTTTCAGCCTCACGTCTAGTGAGTGCAAGTGAAGTCTTTTCCTGCTACCTTTTTGCTCCTCTTTGGCTAAGCCTGTGGGATGTCCTGGGAACACGTGATTTTGCAGTTAATGCTGAAGACCTGATTCACAGTTAGTATCGGTCTATTATCCAATAAGTGTCTTATTGCTTCATCGGGGACCTTCAGTTAAAGCAGAACGGCAGGATTCTCCCCTCACTCAAGCAAGTGTAAATCAGGAGTAACCCCACTGAAGCCGATGGCAAAGCAGTGTAGTTGGGAACCGAATTGGTGGCGTTGATGTTAATTCATAGAAAAAGCACTTACCTTGCTCACCACATACAGCATGTGAGTGTCAGAGTCATAGAACGGGAACAGCAGCCCCGAGGAGCCATCCAGATCCTCCTCAACTAAAGGCACAGAAAGATCACCCTGGGCATGTCAAAGGAGAGAGAAACAGTTGCTCTCAGGACCTTAGTGTTTTGCTTGAAAATGCCCTAGAGCATCTGATCCTGGGTCCCACTGTTGCTTCCACTGATTTGGGGGGGGGGGGCAGTTCTGAGAGGGCCCATGGCCATGGAGGGAGGGATACACAGAAGTCTCTTCACACTTCTTATTGCAGGTCTGCAGTATGGACATGCTGCTCCCGTCTGCCTGCTGCCAGCCTTTAGCTCCTTTGAAACTGCTCCCTCCCATACCCAGCACCCCTTCCAATGCTAGAAAATTGCTTCCGTTTCTGTTTGCATTATTGCCATGCTGTCAGCCTGCCTTGCTTCTTCACCAATTCATTTCTATTTCATAACATTTTCTACACAAAAGCCAGGATCCACCTAAGAGTTTTTAGCTTGACAGATCACCTTGGAACTTAGCTACAAATTAATTCTTGGGTATTGGCAGGCACAAGGGTTAAAGTGAAAGTAATGAGGAATCCCAATTGGTGAGGAAACTATGGCTGGATTGCTGGCTCCGACTCACCTGCTCCCATAGTGCAATTTGCCTGTTATTCCAGCGGGATGTTCCAGTAGAGAGCAGCTTTTTCATGTTTCCTAGAAACAAAACTTTATTCACTCTGTGATTCTTGTAGCTGGCTTCCTGTAAGGAGACACACAGAACACTACTATCATGGTCACATGGGAAATCCAGGCATGGGGAGACATTTTTTTCTCATTGCTGTCCGAAGCTTATTTGAGTTTGCTGAGCAGAAAAGGCACTAACTGCACCCTTCTCCTGAAGCCCCACCCAATGAGGATCTCACTGCACATCTGCCTCTCCTAACATGGCCCTCTGCAGCAATGACAGCGCAGGTCCCATGGGGCTGGCTTGCTTGCCCTGCTGCGGCAGTGACAGCACTGGTCCTGATGGGGCTGGGCCGCTCGCCCTGCTACAGCAACAGCAGTGTAGGTCGCACATAGGGTTACCAGGCGTCTGGTTTTTGACCGGAAGTCCCAGTTCAGCTCTGGTCAGCACAGCTGATCGGGACGCTAAAAGTCCAGTTGGCTGCAGTGCCAACGGGGCAGGCAGGCTCTGTGCCCAGCTCCCAGGATGCAGCCGGCATGTCCCTCTGGCTCCTAGGCAGAGGTGCAGCCAGGGGGGCTCCGTGTCCTGCCCCCGGCCGCAGGCGCCACCCTGAGTGCCAGCTCCAGAACTCCCATTGGCCAAGATCTGCAGCCAATGGGAGCCGTGGGGGCAGTGCCTGGGGGGGGTGGCACATGGAGCCCCCTGGCCATCCAGGAGCTGGAGGGACATGTCGCCACTTCCCAGGAGCTGTCTGAGGTCAGCACCGCCTGGAGCCCGCACCCCGAACACCCTCCTGCGTCCCAACATCCTGCCCCATCCCTGAGTCCCCTCCCACACTCTGAACTCCTCGGCTCTACCCGGGAGCCCCCTGCTGCACCCCAGGCCCTTCATCCCTAGCCCCACCCCAAAGCCTGCACCCCCAGCCAGAGCCTTCACCCCCTCCCACACCCCAATCCCCTTCCCCAACCCAGAGCCCCCCCCTACACTCCAAACCCCTCGACCCCACCCTCCAAACCCCTCCTGCCCCCAACCCCCTACCCCAGCCTGGTGAAAATGAGCGAGTGAGCAAGGATGGGGGAGAGCGAGCGACAGAGGGAGGGGGGATGGAGTGAGCGGGGGTGGGCCCTTGGAGAAGGAGCAGGGAAGGGGCAGGGCCTTGGGGGAAGGGGTGGGGCAGGGCAAGGGTGTTCGGTTTTCTGCAGTTAGAAAGTTGGCAACCCTAGTCGTACGGGGCTGGGCTGCTTGTCCTGCTGCAACAACGGCAGCAGTGTGGCACAGATTTCAAAGGGGCTGAGGGCAGCAAGAGGCCCAGCTCCCCTGGGGCCCAGCCATCAGCTCTACACCGCGTTGGAGTACATAAGGGGGAGACCATGGGGCCCTCTAGCGGCTGCAGCTTGCAGGAGCCCCATGCCAGAATCCTGCTACCCTGCCAGCAGAAATGTTACTTAGGCTGCAGCTAGTTATGTGTTTTAATGTAGAAGCTTTTGTGTACTTGCACAGTGTGGCCCCGCAATCTCTCCCACACAGTCACAGAGGACTATTCAGACAGGTGCTGGCAAGGGGACAACACAGACCTGGATCCCTTGCCATCTATTCCCAGGACACCATGCACCATAGTGTCTAGGTGGGAAACTAACACAAACCTGGTGAATTTCAGGGGGAAGTTAGAGAATGAGGTGGGCAAGAAGCAGGAGGTTGGGGTGAGCATAAGAAAGGCAGACAGGCAAGAGTGGCATGAGGTGTTACTGGGTCTAGTTAGGTGAGGGGACGAGGCAGGGGTGCATAGGAGCAACGGAAATCTTTGTGTTTTCCTTTCCGAGATGTGGGATAGGACAGTTACCTGTTCCGTAACTGGCGTTCTTCGAGATGTGTTGCTCAGGTGTATTCCACAGTAGGTGTGTGTGCTCGCCACGTGCACCGGTGCCGGAAGTTTTTCCCTTAGCAGTACCCGTAGTGAGGGAGCACCGCTGCGACCCCTGGAGTGGCGCCTCTATATCGCGCTATAAGGGGAGCTACGGGCTCCCTCCATCCTCGGTTCCTTCTTGCTGGACAACTCCGACAGAGGGGAAGGAGGGCGGGGTGTGGAATAGACAGGAGCAACACATCTCGAAGAACGCCAGTTACGGAACAGGTCACTGTCCTTTCTTCTTCGAGTGATTGCTCCTGTGTATTCCCCTGTAGGCGACTCCAAGCTATCCCTGATGGAGGTGGGTAGGAGTTTAAGGGTTACCTGGGCGGAGCACCGCCCTACCAAACCCAGCGTCATCCCTCGTTTGGGAGATGATCGCATAGTGTGATGAGAAGGGGTGGACAGAGGACCATGTAGCAGCCCTGCATATGTCCTGAATAGGGACATGAGCCACGTAGGCAGCCGAGGAGGCCTGAGCTCTGGTCGAATGAGCCTTCACTACAGGAGGCGGGGGAACCCCTGCCAGGTCGTAACGTGTGCGTATGCACGAGGTGATCCAGCGGGAAATCCGCTGGTTGGAGACCGGTCGCCCCCTCATGCGCTCGGCCAATGCAATAAACAGCTGGGGGGGATTTCCTAAATGACCCGGTTCTGTCTAGGTAAAAAGCCAGCGCTCTACACACATCTAGCATATGCAGGCACCGTTCCTCATTGGAGGAATGGGGCTTAGGACAGAGGACCAGAAGGAAAATATCCTGGTCTATGTGAAAAGCCGAAACTACCTTCGGCAGGAAAGCTGGATGTGGGCGGAGCTGGACCTTATCCCTATGGAAGACCGTGTGTTCCACTGACGAACAAGTACCACTGAGGCTAGAATCGCTGCAGCCAAGGCTGGAGCACAAAGTTCCCACTACCTTCACTGGTGGCAAGAAGGAACTGAGGGTGCGGGGAGCACGCAGCCCCCTTTATGGCACAATATACAGGCGCCACTCCAGGGGTCGCAGCTGGGCTCCCCCACTATGGGTACTGCTAAGGGAAAAACTTGCGGCACCGGTGCACATGGCGAGCACGCACACCTACTGTGGAATACACCTGAGCAATCACTCGAAGAAGAAGTGTTAGCTCACAGAAGAGTGCAGTATTCCTCCCCAGTCACTCTGGTTATGTTGCAGTTTCCAGGTTTATTCTGCAGGCGGGGAAGGGGTGTAGCTGTAAGACAGCACAATGTTTCTTAACTTGCTAATGACTGTCCAAAAGCAGCGGCCAGGCTGCCAAGAAGAGCAAGTCACACCAAGCTGTGTTGAGAGAGGCTGAGAAATGGCTGCTAGAGATTAGAGCCACAGCATCCAATTGATTGCCTCTTGTGAGCAGGCTCGGTTTCATTCAGGCTTCTGCTGGAGGAACTTGCGGCACCACGTTGGGAAACATCATGGAAACATTTCCAATTTAAGCTCTTTTGAAACAATTTGCCCCTCTTCCTCACAGCTGCACAGGGCTACGCTCCAGATGGCGTGCACTGCTCCACAGACGAACTCCAGTTTAACTGGCGGGTTTAGCCAGGCCACTCTATAACACTGGCGCTCTACCAGAGCACACTGAATAATCTGCTCCAGAATCTGCTGCACCACATCAGCCCTGAGTCACAGATCCTGCCTCCACTCGCCCCTTGTGCAGCATTGCCCACAGAAGCAGCCATCCCTACCTGGAATACATCAGTGCAGAAGAGAAAAAACGGTTCCTCACCTTCTCGTAACTGTTTTTCTTCGAGATGTGGTGTTCATGTCTATTCCAATCAGTGTGTGCGCGCGCACGGGCGCGGTAGCCGGAAGATTTTTCCAATAGCCGCGTCTGTCGGGTCGGTCTGGGCGCCCCCTGGAGTCGCGGCCTCATGGCGCACAATATAGAGCCCTGGCGACGCGCCACCCCTTCAGTTCCTTCTTGCTGGCTACTCCGACAGAGGTGTAGGAGGGTGGGTATTGGAATGGACATGAACACACCTCGAAGAACAACAGTTATGAGAAGGTGAGTAACCGTTTTTAATTCTTCGAGTGCTTGTTCATGTCGATTCCAATCAGGTGACTCACAAGCCCAAGTTCAGGTGGTGGGGTCGGAGTCTTCCACTGATTGAAGCACTGCTTGTCCGAAGGCCGCGTCGTCTCTGGCCTGCTGGGTAATCACACAGTGCGTGGTGAAGTTTTGGATGGAGGACCACGTCACCGCTCTGCAGATTTTCTGAGTGGGAACTTGAGCCAGGAACTCTGTTGATGAAGCCTGCGCCCTGGTGGAGTGTGCAGTGATTGGAGGTGCAGGAACACCTGCCAGGTTGTAGCACTCATGAATACAGGATGCTATCCATGACGAAATGCGTTGTGACGACACAGGCTGACCTTTCATTCTGTCCACCACTGACATGAATAACTGGACCGATTTTCTGAACAGCTTCGTTCTCTCGATGTAAAAGGCCAGCGCCCTGTAGACATCTAGAGAGTGGAGTCTCTGCTCCCTGCCACTGGAGTGTGGCTTAGGGTAGAACACCATGAGAAAGATGTCCTGGTTGACACAACCTTCAGGAGGAAAGCAGGGTGAGGTCTGAGCTGCACCTTGTCCTTATAGAACTCAGTGTAGGGAGGGTCTGATGTCAAGGCCCTGAGCTCAGACCCCCTTCCTGGCCAAGGTTATCGCTTCCAGGAACCTCACCTTGTAAGAGAGGTAGAGCAGGGAGCATGTCGCTAATGGTTCAAAGGGGGGTCCCATGAGCCTGGAAAAGACCAGGTTGAGGTCCCAGGCAGGGACATGCTGACACACGTTAGGGTATAGCCTGTCGAGTCCTTTTAAGAACTGGCTGACCATAGGATTAGCAAACACAGAGCGGCCCTCCACGCCTGGGTGGAAGGCTGAGATGGCAGCTAAGTGCACCCTTATTGATGACAACAAGAGACCCTCCTGCTTCAGATGTTAGAGTGAGAATGAGTGGCACTGAGGCTAGAGTCGGGGACGAATGACACTGCGCCGACCAGGTTGAAAATCTCTTCCACTTGGCAAGGAATGTGGCTCTCATAGAGGGTTTTCTGCTGCCAAGGAGGACCTGTCTAACCTGGTCTGAACAGGAAAGCTCCATTGGATTCAACCATGGAGCTTCCATGCCGTGAGGTGAAATGACTCAAGGTTCAGATGTTGAAGACGACCGTGATCTTGTGTCAGAAGGTCTGCGAAGAGCAGCAGGGTGATCGGGGCTCCCACGGACATGTCTAGGAGAGATGTGTGCCAGTGCTGGTGGGGCCAGGCTGGTGCTATCAATATAACCTGAGCTGGTTCCCTCCTGATCTTGAGGAGCACCTTGTGAACGGGTGGTATGGGTGGAAAGGCGTATAGGAGACAACCTTCCCATGGGAGGAGGAATGCATCCACGTTGGAGCCTGGGCTGTGATTCTGGAAGGAGCAGAACTGCTGGCACTTCCTGTTGTGTCACATGGCGAATAGGTCTATCTAGGGAAATCCCCACCTCTGGCAGATTGAAATCGCGAAGTCCGGGCGAAGGGACCATTCATGGCCATGAAACAACCTGCTGAGGTGGTCCCTGGGGAGGTACGACGCTTGCAGGTGTATTGAATGCTCTACACAGAAGTCCCACAGCATCAGGACTTCCTGGCACAGGGGAGAGGAGTGTGCACCCCCCTGTTTGTTGCTGTAGAACATTGCTGTTGTATTGTCCATCATGACTGATACACATTGACCCGTTAAGTATGCCTGGAAGGTCTGGCATGCCAAGCACACTGCTTTCAGCTCTCTGACATTGATGTGGAGACCTAGTTCCTCCTGAGACCAGAGGCCTTGAGTCCTGCGGTCTCCCAGATGTGCTCCCCAGCCCAAGTCTGATGCGTCCTTCACTAGCGACAGAGACGGCTGCGGAGTGGCGAAGGGGAGCATACTATTCCCCCCCACCCCCGAGCATACCCCAAGGGTCGAGCCACCACAGGAGGAAGGAGAGGACCGACAACGCAGGGTCAAAATCCTGTCCAAGCTGTCCTGGGCTGGGTGATACACTGACGCAAGCCACAACTGAAGAGGTCGAAGCCTGAGCCTGGCATGCTGCACCACATAGGTACAGGCAGCCATGTGTCCGAGAAGCTTCAGGCAGTTTATCGCTGTGGTGGTGGGAAACTGTCTGAAGCCTGGAATGATATCAGTCAGGGCCTGAAACCTTGATTCTGGCAGCTATGCCCTGGCTTGGGTCAAGTCCCCTATAAACTCTATCCTCTGGACGGAGGACAGAGTCAATTTTGCTTCGTTTAGAAGGAGACCCAGGATGTTGAAGGTGGCTCTGATGAATCTGACCTGAGCTTCCACTTGGGTCCCGGAGGGCCCCTGATCAGCCAGTCGTTGAGGTACGGAAACACCTGTACCTGGTGCCTGCGCAAGAACGTGGCGACGACTGCCATGCATGTGAAGACAGGCCGAATGGACGGATAGTAAATTGGTAGTGGGTACTGTTGACCGCAAACCTGAAGTACTTCCTGTGGGGCTGATTGATTGCGATATCAAAATACGCGTCCTTCAAGTCGAGAGTGGCATACCAGTGAGGGGATGATGGAGGCCAAAGACACCATGTGGAACTTGAGTTTCTTCACAAACTTGTTGAGTTCTCGCAGGTCCAAGATAGGCTTGAGGCTGCCTTTGGCTTTTGGTATTAGGAAATACCTGGAATAAAAGCCCTCGCCCCTGTGCTCCTGAGGAACCTCCTCCACTGCCCCTAGAGATAGGAGCGACTGCATCTCCTGGATAGGAGCTGCTTGTGAGAAGGGTCCCTGAAGAGGGTCAGGGAAGGAGGGTGGAAGGGCACAGAATTGGATGGCGTATCCCCTCTCTATTGTGCAGAGCACCCAACAGTCCGAGGTGATACAGGACCATACGCAGTAGAAAGGGGACAGTCAGGACAAGAAGGTAAGGTGGGGTGGATCCAGTTGGGGATCTGGTGCGCCATCCTTGACCGCACCTTCAAAAGGCTGGTTTCGGGCCAGAAGGTGGTTTGGATTGGTCAGAGCCCTGGCCTAAGGATGGATGTTGTCTTTTCCTGACACTCCTGTTCCTCCTCCGAGAACCATCCTGGCGGTTCTGCTGACAGAACCTCGGAGGAGGTTGCGACCTAAAGTGTGGCGGGAGTTTGCAGGCCCTGAGGGTGGCTCGTGAGTCTTTCAGGCTGTGCAGCCTCTTGTCTGTCTTTTCAGAGAAAAGAGTCACACCCTCAAATGGGAAGTCCTCAATGGTCTGTTGGACTTCATAAGGGAGCCCCGAGACTTGGAACCAGGAGCCCCTTCTCATGGGCACCCCAGTAGCCATGACCCTAGTGGCGGCATCACACCTGGAGGGAACCCAGGAGACTGGCTTTCCCTCCTCCACCACGGCCGAGAACTCGACTCAGGAGTCTGAAGGAAGGAGCTCCTCAAATTTGCTCATTGCTGCACAGCTGTTATAAGAGTACCTGCTGACGATTGCCTGTTGGTTCAAGATACAGAGCTTCAGACCCCCTGGAGAGTAGAACGTTCTCCTGAAAAGGTCGAGTTGCTTAGCCTCCCTGTTTTTAGGGGAGGCCCCTGGAAACCCTGCCGCTCATGCTAATTAGCAGCAGCCACGTCAAGAGAGCCGGGAGGTGGGTGGGAGTACAAATATTCGTACCCCTTGGAGGGCACGAAATAATGCCTCTCGTTGCACTTGGCAGTGGGCGGCAAGGAAGCTGGAGTCTGCCACAGGGTCTTGGTGGTGTCCACAATAGTTTTAATAAGTGGTAGGGCAATAGGAGAAGGACCTGAGAGGGCAAGGGTATCCACCATGGGATCAGCCTCCTCGACCACTTCTTCAGCCTTAATGCCCAGACCCTGAGCAACCTTCGCAGCAACTGTTGTAGCACCCTGTTGTCCTCAAGCGCCGGGGCTATGGCTGTGCCTGCCAATGCCTCGTCCGGAGACGATGAAGAGGAAACCCCTATAAGCAGCAGATGCTCCCTGCCATCAGCTCCCAAGGGGTCCCGCGACTCTCAGGGGAATGTCAGTGCAATGGAGTACTTGTCAGCGCCGGAGCTGTCAACACCGAACTCAGCATTGGTACGGGAACCGGAGACACTGATGGTGCCGCCGGTGAAACCAGTGCTGAACCAGCTGCCTGAGCCAATGAAGGTGGCGGGGCCATTGTCTATGCTGCTGTTCGTGCCGAGGTCATCATCAATGCCAAAAATGCTGTCGTCACCGGAGCAGCAGTCGTCGCTGAGGTCCAAAGAGTTGCCAGTGCCGAGGCCGGTGATGATGTCGCAGTCGAAGGCATCAACATGTGGGTAGGCGCCAAGGCGAGCTGCGTGATTGATGGCGGGACGAATGTGGCTGAGGCCACCGAAGATGCTGCGGAGCAGTGCCCTTGGATCCCTCCCTGGCTCTGGTGAAATGCCCAGGGGGTCCAGAATGGCCCAGTGGATTCTGCCACTGAGGTGGCCACGCCTGGAGCTCTCGCCTCTCTTGCCTTGACCTCAATCGTCGGCTCCTGCTCCTCTGAGAGCGGTAGGAGTCAGACTCTGACTCCAAGGTCTCCAAGACTGAAGACCACAGAGGAACCGAGCTTCAGTGCATCGAGCGTTGAGAGCTTTGGGTGCGACTAGGCTTTCTGTCCAAGTGGGCCGATGTTGAAGGACATGGAGATGGGGAATGCCTGGACATCATTGCCAGCTTCCCTCTTGACTGCACCTGGGGGCGGGGTGGGACCGCCAGCACCGTAGGTTCCTCCCTCCTAGGGGGTGAAAACGGCGCCGTAAGGTGCAGCAGTTCCCAAGCAGCTTCGAAAGCTTCCAGCATTGAAGGAAGTGGCAGCTGCTGGCCCATAGGGACCTGTGAACGTGGAGGGCCTGGACTCAACTGCCTCAGCTGGGCAGGAGATGACGCGACCCTAACGGGGCATCTCAAGCTGTGGCCCACCTGGGGTCTCACTTCCTTAGATTTAGCAGGGGGTGACTGACTGTCTGGCTTCGTTTTCTTCTGAGACACCGGCGAGTGAGACCGGTGCCTGCTCTCTACTGGGCCTCGGGAAGTGCCGTGCTTGTGCCGAGCGTCCCGGGACCAGTCCTTTCTCGGCACCGAACTCGATGGCGCCGGAGCGCTCCATATCGACAAGGAAGTGTTAGGAGCCCGGGTCCGAATGGGGGTGTAGAGCTGCCTCCATGAGGATCACTTTTAGCCGCTGCTCCCTTTCTTTAAGAGTTCTAGGGTGGAACTCGCGGCAGATCTTACAGTGATCCTTTTGGTGACCCTCTCCTAGGCACCGTAAACACGAGGAGTGTGGATCGCTCTTTGGCATGAGCTTCACTCAGACCACACTGTTTTTAAACCCCAGGGACCGCGGCATACCATGGCTCCGGGGAGTCAGAAGGGGGATGGGGACCCCACAATAACTAATCACTAACTACTAAGATAAACTAACCATGTACAAACAACTGGAGTTGAACACGCTTGCTAAAGCCAGAGCTACAGGAAGTTCCAGCGTACCGTCACTGGTGGTAAGAAGGAACTGAAGGGGTGACGGGTCGGCTGGGCTCTAAATTGAGCGCCATGAAGGCGCGACTCCAGGGGGCACCCGGACTGACTTGACCAATGGTACTATGGGAAAAATCTTCTGGCCATCGTGTGCGTGCGCGCGCACACACCTGATTGGAATCCACATGAACAAACACTTTAAGAAGAAAGAGCTCTTACAGTCAGACGCACTGTGGATCAAGCTATTTAACCCTGTATACCTGTAGGATTGCTCCTGACCGTGGGTCAACGAGTCGTATTTTCCTGTCCCGGCAGGCAGTGGCTAGCAGGCTGCCATCTGTGTTGAATGACATGGAGAGGATCACGTCCCTGTGACAGCTGATTGTCTTCACCGGATTTTGAATTATGGGCTCCTTTGTGTCGAGGTTCCAGATCATTATCTGAGGCAAAGAAACAAATTTTTAGCACCTTTCCCTCAAACCAGCCTATTTGACAGTCAGCGAGTACAACACTGCACACCAAATAGGGGGAGCGATAGCTCAGTGGTTTGAGCATTGGCCTGCTAAACCCAGGGTTATGAGTTCAATCCTTGAGGGGAACATTTAGGGATCTGGGGCAAAAATCTGTCTGGGGATTGGTCCTGCTTTGAGCAGGGGCTTGGATTAAATGACCTCCTGAGGTCCCTTCCAATCCTGATATTCTATGAAATGGCTGCTCCCCTGGAGAGATAGGAGTGAAGTTCTGGAACAATGTCCCCTAGTGAACTCACACCCTTCTTTACCCATATAATTATTATGATCACAAATTGTCTGTCTATGGCCTGCTTAGTGCCTTACAGCAGTCTGCCTCAGAGAGCTGACATTCTCATTCCCAGGGGACTTTTTATTGCATGGGGAAATTGTTTCAGCGGAAAACAGGTAGAATGAACAGCAGCCATTTACATTAACATCAACTAAACTAAACCTACAACTAGACGATGGGGAAGTGAATGTTATGCAGGTTGCGACTCCGTTAGGGTCTCCTGCACTGCAATCAGAGGGGTGACTGCAGCTCCTGTAGACATGCCCCCCACTAGTTTTGATGGAGCTAGTGCGAGTACTTACGGCTGCAATGCCATAGCAATGCAGGCTGAACAAGCCCGCCCAGGACTTGTACTTGAGCAGCTAGCCCATGCTGCTGTGGCTTCACACCTACTGGTGCTCACGTTCCCTAGATCAACACTAGCTTGGGGATGCCTAGCGGCAGGTATAGTAGGCCAGGGGAGGGTAAGCCTCCCCTGCAGCGCAGCTGCCAACCTGCCGCCTTTGAGTGCACGGATGCCTGGGCTGTGGTGGCCCCACCCATGCTCCACCTCTTCCTGTCCCTGCTCCGTCCCTCCCCGAAGGCCCCCGTCGCTTGCAGCTTCTCGCTGAGTCCCTCCTCTCCTCCCCCAAGAGACCCCTGCCACTTGCTCTCTCCCCTCCTCCACCCCCCATATGGCCCCCCCACTTGTCAAGTCCCAACTCCCTCCTCTCCTCCACCCTCCCTCCCCCACCCACTGCTTGCCGAGTCCCTCCTCTCCTCCCCCGAGCAGCTTGCAGTGGCGTCTCGGGGGGCGGGGGGTGGAGGGACTAGGCGAGCAGTGGGGCCACAGCGGAGGGGGTGGAGGGACTTGGCAGGTGGTGGGGTCTTGGAGGAGGGGGGTGGAGGGACTCAATGGGCAGTGGATGGTGGTGGGGTCTCTGAGGGAAGATGGGGTACTGAGCGGGCAGTGGGGTCTCGGAGGGGGTGTGGATGGAATTGGCGGGTGGTGGAGGCCTCAGGTGACAGGGGGTGAAGAGAAGGAACTAGGCGAGCGGCAAACGAGGAGGCCATGGGGAGTGGGTGGAGGGACTCGGCAGGTGGTGGGGTGGAGTGAGTGGGGGAGTGGAGGGACTCAGCAAGCAGTGGGGTCTCGGGGGGATGGACTTGATGGGGGGTGGAATCTCGGGAGGGTTGGATGGACTTGGCAGGGGCCTCAGGGAACAGGGGGTGAAGGAGAGGGACTAGGCGAGCGGCAGGCAGGAGGGCCTTGCGGGAGGGGACTGAGTGGGAGCAGGGCCTAGGGTGGAGCGGGGCCTCAGGGGAGGAGGCTGAGTGGGGGAGGGGCTTCAAGTGGAGCAAGGGGGGTGCCACGGTCCAGGCACCGGTGAGCTTCCGGCGCTCAGGCCAGCTTCCCCAAATGTGGAAGCCACGTGCCTGTCGCCCATGGGGATATGTCAACTCTCTGACTGCACTGTGGACAGACCTTAGAGGAAAGAGAGGGTCACTGAAAGTCGTGAATGTTCAAAAGGCTCCTTTTTGGCATTTGTACCCATGTCCCTTTGCCCAGGGTAGCTTATTAAAACCCCAGCCAGGGCCTGCAGTCCCACAGGTTACACAAACCACATCAAAGCCACCTCTACTCAAAAGCACACAGAGCAGCACCCAGAACACAAAAAGTGGGTTCACTTTAGGGCTGCCAGAGGAACCCAGACAGGACTGTGTTCTATCGATATCAAAACACTTTGCAAAACTGGGTTGATTTAGCCAAAAGTTTTGGTTTGGAGAAAAAAAGAGGAAAAAAGTTCAGATGATATTGCAATGTCCTGTTTTGACATCTTCAGAATGAAACATTTCCATTTTCCTTTCTCAACAATATAACGGTGAAAACAACGAGGAGTCCTTGTGGCACCTTATAGACTAAAATTTATTTGGGCATAAGCTTTTGTGGGCTAAAACCTACTTCATCTTCCTACTGTATTTTCCACTCCATGCATCCGATGAAGTGGGTTCTAGCCCACGAAAGCTTATGCCCAAATAAATTTGTTAGTCTCTAAGGTGCCACAAGGACTCCTTGTTGTTTTTGCTGATACAGACTAACACGGCTACCACGCTGAAATATAATGATGTGATAATTATATTGTGTTATATTAGAATATAAATAAAAAAGTTAAAATTGACTCAAAATGTTTTGACAAATCTGAAAACATTTTTTTCTGAATTTTCTTTTGTGAAAAATTTCAAATCTTCCAGGTTTTGTTCTTAATTGAAATGAAAACAAATTTCAAAATCTTGAAATCTGCCATGACTTGGAATTTCCATTCTCTGCCCTACACCAGACCTTCTATGCAGTCTGACTGCCTCCCAGTCTCTCCATCGCTTGAAAAGCTAGTGTTTATATACACCCCTATTTCCCCGCATGCTTTGCCCCAGCTTACAACTACAACATGGCTGTCCTGGGGGAAACATTTCCCTGCCTGCCCTGCTCTCTCTAGAGAGACTGGCTGGAATGCCCAAGAGCCAGACTACTCCCTCACCCCGAGAGGGCTGGGGTGAGCCTACTCTGTTTGGGGAACCCCAGCTTTTGCCCCTGCAACCAGGACCAGCAGCATAGGTGTCTGTACAAACCCAGGCTCTACGTCCTCTGCCCCAGGTGGGGGTGACCCACACAGTGCTGGCTCCAGGAGGGTTCTCCTCATACAACTTACATGACCCGTTGTTACAGAAAGCAACTACATGTAGGAGTACAACAAAACTGATTGTGAAGAAACAAAGCAAGTATGGGCAACCTCTCCCTGCAGATGCACCCTCTGGGTCCCTCCCCTGGGCCTGGGCCGCACATTCCGCCCCACAGCATCTGCAGCAGGTTGGAGAGAAGGGCAAAGCTGACTCACCTTATAATCATAACCAGTACTGAAGAGAATGTTGCTGGCCGTAGGATGCCATTCAATGAGTCCCACCCTTCGAGCATGACCCAGAAGCTCCTTCCTTGCACTGGTGATGTTCCTTGTTAGTAAATGTTTGGGGATGTCCCAGATTTTCACCTAAACAGCAAATAGCAGCAGAGTCTTTATTCTGCAGTGAGACATCCTATCACTAAGATCCAGGCCAAGTACACTGTCAGCGCAGCCAGCTGTGGATTAGTCTCAAAGGATAGAAATGAGGAGCAGCCTATTGACTTGCAGGCACATAATGATATTGCCACTGTAAGATGTGCAGACATTAAAATATGCCTTGAAAATATGTTCTTAACAGCTTCTCTCTCTTTCTGCCCTTTTATCTATCTGGGGAGAACATAAACTAAATTATATGACTCTTCTATTACCTTTATGCATATTCCAAACCTTTGCTTCCTCTCAGAGCTAAAAGCAATGAGAGTCCATAGCTTGATTCCAAAGGTGAGACATTTGTCTGGGGAGCATAATTAAACTAAAGCTTAAGACACACAATTCCCAGGAAAGGAAAGGAAAGGAAAGGAAAGGAAAGGAAAGGAAAGGAAAGGAAAGGAAAGCTCTCTGATGCTTGATAAAGAATTTTCCAACTATTGTTAGTTTCTCAAACCAAAGACTCCTATAATTTACTCATGGATGAGCTTTCCATCTCTCTTAGTCATCGATTCCAAGGCCAGAAGGGACCATTGTGATCATCAAGTCTGACTACAATACAGGCCAGGGAACATCCCCAAAATAATTCCTAAAGCAGAAAGAAAAACATCCAGTCTTGATTTTAAAAATTGTCATTGATGGAGAATCCACCACTGACCATTGTTCCAGTGGTCAATTATGCTCACTGTAAAATGCATGCTTCTTTCTGGTCTGAATTTGTCTAGTTTCAAGTTCTAGCCATTGGATTGTGTTAGACCTTTCTATGCTAGTTTGAAGAACCTGTTATTAAATAGATGTTCTCCACGTAGGTACTTACAGATGGTAAACAAGTCATCCTTTAACCGTCTCTTTGTTAAGCTAAATAGATTGAGCTTCTTGACTCTCTCATTATAAGGCAGTGTTATGGTAGTTGTGCTGGTTCCAGGATATTAGCGAGATAAGGTGAGTCAGGTAATACCTTTTATTGGACTGTCTTCTGTTGGTGACAGGGACAAGCTTTCAAGCTTAAACAGACCTGAAGAAGGGCTCTGTGTAGCTCGAAAGTTCTCTCTCTCACCAACAGAAGACGGTTCAATAAAAAATATTACCTCACCCACCTTGTCTCTTTCTAATCTTTTAATCATTCTTATCACTCTTCTCTGAACCCTCTTCAATTTATCAACATCCTTCTTGAATCTACTCCTACTCAAGATTGCCCCTTTTTTCCTCCCAAGATTGCATTAGCTCTTTTTGCCACAGCATCACGCTGGGAGCTCATGTTTGGCTGATTATCAGCTATAACCCCCAAATCTTTTTCAGAGTCACTGCTTCCCAGGATAGAGTCCCCCATCCTGTAAGTATGGCCTGCATTCTTTGTTCCTAGATGCATACATTTACATTTAGCCTTATTAAAATTCATATTATCTACTTATGCCCCGTTACCAAGTGAGCCAGATTGCTTTGTATCAGTGACCTGTCTTCTTCATTATTCACCACACCCCCAATTTCTGTGTCACCTGCAAACTTTATCAGTGATGATTTTATTTTTTCCTCCAGGTCATTGACAAAAATCTTAAATAACATAGGGCCAAGAACTGATCCCCATGGGACCCCACTGGAAACATGCCCACTCAATGACAATTCCCCAGTTACATTTTGTGATCTACCAGTTAGCCAATTTGTAATTCATTTAATGTGTGGCCTTGTTAGTTGTACATCATTCTAGTTTTTTCATCAAAATGTTGTGTGGCAAAAAGCATGCAAGTCAAATGCCTTACAGAAGTCTAAGTATACTAGGTCAAAACTATTACTGTTATCAATCAAACCTGTACATTCATCAAAACAAGATATTAAGTTAGTTTGACGGAATCTATTTTCTATAAACCCATGTTGATTTTCATTAATTCTTTATTAATCAAGTCCCGTATCAGTTGCTCCATTATCTTGACAGGAACCGACGTCAGGCTGACAGGCCTGTAATTATCCAGAAGCCTGGCCAGTGTAAGCTCAAATTACCTAGTTTGCCACTTCTTCAGAGGAAAGTGGGCATGCACCAGCCCCGCTTCAGCCAAAACATACTCTTATAGGTAAAATATAAAAAAGATTTATTAACTTGGAGAACAACAGATTTTAAATAGGGCTATCAAACAATTAAAAAAATTAATCACAATTAATTGCAAGATTAAAAAATAGTCATAATTAATAGCAGTTTTAATTGCATGGTTAAACAACAATAGAATACCATTTTTTAAAATATTTTTGGCTGTTTTCTACATTTTCAAATACAACAGAATACAAAGTGTACAGTGCTCACTTTATCTTATTTTTACTACAAATATTTGCACTGTAAAAAAAGAAAAAATCATATTTTGCAATTCATCTCATACAAGCACTGTAGTGCAATCTATCATGAAAGTGCAACTTACAAATGTAGAATTTTTTTACATAACTGCACTCAAAAATAAAACAATGTAAAACTTTAGTGCCCACAAGTCCACTCAGTCCTACTTCTTGTTCAGCCAATCACTAAGACAAAGAAGTTTGTTTACATTTATGGACAATAATGCTGCCTGCTTCTTATTTACAATGTCACCTGAAAGTGAAACCAGGAGTTTGCATGGCACTCTTCTAGTCGACGTTGCAAAGTATTTATGTGTCAGATATGCTAAACATTCATATGCACCTTCATGCTTCGACCACCGTTCCAGAGGACATGCGTACATGCTGATGACGAGTTCTGCTCGATAATAGTCCAAAGCAGTGCGGACCGACGCACGAACATTTTCATCTTCTAAGTCAGATGCCACCAACAGAACTGATTTTCTTTTTTGGTGGTTTGGGTTCTGTAGTTTCCACATCAGAGCATTGCTCTGTTAAGACTTCTGACAGCATGTTCCACCCTCATCCCTCTCAGATTTTGAAAGGCACTTCAGACTGTTAAATCTTAGGTCGACGGCTGTAGCTATCTTTAGGAATGCCATATTCATACCTTCTTTGCATTTTGTCAAATCTGCAGTGAAAAAGTCTTCTTAAATTGAACAACGTGTGCTGGGTTGTCATCCGAGACTGCTATAACACGAAATATATGGCAGAATGTGGGTAAAACCATGGAGCAGGAGACGTACAATTCTCCCCCAAGGAGTTCAATCACAAATTTAATGAACACATTTTTTTAACGAGTATTATCAGCTTCCTCCAAACACAGGTGATCAATGAAATTACAGTGGTAGCACCTTCTGGGTTCTTCTGTTTTCACAAGAGATTTGGGATGGGGATTAGAGGAATAGTTTTGGCTTCCCACCAGATTTAAATTTCTCTTTCTGTGGTTTGCTCTCAGTAGATGCCTAGGTCTGCTCAAAGGCATCAGCTAGAGATGGCATCTCATCCATAGTTTTCACACTTTTGTCCAATAGACACTGTTTCACATCATCTTTATATATGCTTAGGAAATACTACAGAGCAACAAAGTCAAACATTTCTTCAAAGCTTGCAGCCGTTTCCCCCCCCCTCATCCATCTTCCCATCAGATTTTTCATCCTGTTTACATATTCCCCATTACTCATGTGACACTGCATCTCATATTCTTCATAGTGATATTATATGGTCATAGCATAATTATGATGCATTTTATGCATGCTAAGTCATGTGAGGTGTCATTGGAAAAGATATGATTTGCTGAATATTATTATCCTATTTGTATGCATGTATCGTTTTTGTATCTGAAGTTATGAATATTGACTAGGTATCTGTATTTCAAATGTAGTTAAACCTGGGTAATGCCCACTAGACAAGATGCTTTTAGTCTAGCTAGCTGGGTGGGGAAGGGCTATTCAGGGCAATGGGACATTAGGAGAAAATGACACGCCTTAGGAGAAGGGTATCAGTGGGGTAGCCGTGTTAGTCTGTATCTACAAAAACAACAAGGAGTCTGGTGGCACCTTAAAGACTAACAGATTTATTTGGGCATAAGCTTTCGTGAGTTAAAACCTCACTTCTTCGGATGCACTTCTTAGGAGAAGCTTATCTCCCACCCGGGGAGCCTTCCTGAAAATGCTACAAACAGCCTCCAAGTAATGGCTGCTATGACTCTACAAGGTCATGTGATGAGACCCTGTCTCGGTCTCTCTTTTTATACCTTCTTTCAGATGCTAGAAAGATCCTACTGGTACGTGGGGGTTAGGAAATCCACATTGGTCAAGCAGTCTCCATTGTGTATGTGCCTTCCCTATAGAGCCTCTGGGATAGTGTATTCTTTTCTTGATGGGTCATCACCACTGTCTGGCCCTCCTTTGTTGATTGACTCGCTGTGGGCATTCCCAACCACACAGCATATTTCAGTAACACATATAGCAACACTTCATAACAATGATAGTACATACAATCCAACAGAATGTTAATAATATTCAACAAATCAAGACTTTTAAAATGATACCTCACAAGGTATACGTTATACCAAGCATATCATAATTATTCCACAGTGGTGAATATTGGGGTTCCAGGGTGCTACTTTGAGGTACAAAGTGTCACATCCAGGTCACCCCATTTACCATTTTAAAAAACAGGCTGTGGTGGGGTGGTGCCCCACCCCCTGAGAAAAAAGCTGGAACAAGCCTTTGAGGCTGCGCAGGCCAGCAGCCAATCAAGAGAGGCCTGTTAGGAGCCAATCAGGGCAGGGCAGAGGCAGCCAATCAGGGCCGGGTTAGACCCTATATAAAGGCTGCCTAGGAGGAGGAAAGGGAGTCTCTCCCTGACTGCCAAGGGAGGAGAACTGGCTCCTTGGCTGAAAGGTAGCACCTTGGACAGAGCAGTGCTGGGAAAGGGGAGAAGGAGCTGGGGAGCTCCAGCCAAGGAAAACCGCAGACCTCCCTACAAAGGGCCGAGCGGGGGGACAGGGCCAAAGGCGAAGCGGCCCAGGGACAAAGTCTGACAAGGGAGAGAAGGAGGGCAGGGAGGCTGCCGCTAGAGGGTCCCTGGGTCGGGACCCAGAGTAGCAGGTGGGCCTGGGTCCCCCCCACCCTCTTGTACTATGCCTGGCTGAGGAGCAGCATGGGCCTGATACAGACTGTGGCTGGCCCTTGTGACAAAGGGGCTAGACTGTGAGGCTGCAGCCAGCCACTAGAACAGGTACAGACGGAGGACTGCTGATAACACCAGACCCCTGGAAGGGGGTGCGACCAGAGCGGTGGGCAGTGCTGGAGGGCAGTGTCCGGAAGAGGATGCTGCCGAGCGGGGAGCAACGTGGGTCCGGACACCAACAGGGGAGCAGACGATGGACGGGACACCAGCGGCAGAGTGTGCCCTGCAGAGGACAGAGCTAATTCCCAGGCGTGCCAGCAGGAGGTGCTGCAGTGGTGAGTCCCAACCCCATCACACTGGCAAATATTCATTTTCTTCCAGTCTTCTGGAATTTCCCCAATGCTCCGAGAATTATTGATAATCAACATTAACGATCCAGCAAGCTCCTCAGCCAGCTTGTTTCAGGCAGTGACTCTGACAAAATATGTGAGGGGGGTGGTGGGTGATCAGCTGAACATGAGATCCATGAGATGCTGTGGCCAAAAGTGCTAATGTGATCTTTGGCTGCATAATCAGAGATTCCCTTATGGACCAATCCATTGCAATAGCAGGTAACCACATTCTTAAGTGTCTTTAAGACAAGTATGTCCTTATTGCTTGGAGAAACACTGGGAAGGTGATAAATGTGTTGGGTACTAAAGAACTGATTATCATAAGTAAACATAAGAAAGCTTGGTGATTTCCATTGTTCCTTAGTGTAACCACTGAGCCTCAACTTCAGTCTTTGACAGCTGCTTGTTAGACCAGTGGTTTTCAAACTGAGGGTCGCGACCTAGTACTGGGTCACGGCGACTCTGGTCAGCACTGCCGACTGGGCCGTTAAAAGTCTCATAGACGGTGCTGCCCGGCTAAGGCAGGCTAGTCCCTACCTGTTCTCACACCGCGCTGTGCCCTGGAAGCAGCCAGCAGCAGGTCCGGCTCCTAGGCGGGGGGGGGGCCCCACAGGGCTCCATGTGCTGCCCCCTTCCTGAGCACCTCCTCCGCACTGGGGAGGGGGCGGTGCCTGCGGGCAAGAGCTGCACAAAGCCGCTTGTGCACCACCTAGAATCCGGACCTGCTGCTGGCCGCTTCCGGGGCGCAGCGCGGTGTCAGAACAGATTGGGACTAGCCTGCCTTAGCACCCCCGCTGCACTGCTGACCGGGAGCCGCCCGAGGTAAGCCTGTGCCCCAACCCTGCACCCCTATCCCCACCCCTGAGCCCCCCCCAAACCTGGAGCCCCTTCCTGTGCCCCAAACCCCTCATCCCCAGCACCATCCCAGAGCCTGCACCTCCAGCCCAGAGTCCTGACCCCCCTCCCCAACCCCCTGCCCCACCCCTGAGCCCCCCAACCCCTCATCCCTGTCCCCACCCCGTAGCCCTCGCACCAAAACCCTCTGCCCCAGCCCCGAGTCCCTCCCACACCCAAAACTCCTCATCCCCGGCTCCATTGGGTCGCAGGGCATCAATAATTTTCTTCAACTGGGTCACCAGAAAAGAAGTTTGAAAACCGCTGGGTTAGACTGTATTGCTGCATGCAGTACATAACTAGAACATTGGTTTTGTCTACACTTGATTGATTGTATATTGATGTGGTTCTGGTTGAATTATAAATTGTTGATTGGTTAAGAATAAGCAAGTGTCCTGATTTTAAAAATTGTTCAAGTTAAAAGTTGACCTGAAAAGAACCTAGCATTAAATTGGTAAGCTAATGATCCCTGGACTCAATAAAAAGGCCTTATCATATTCGGTTCCATTCTAATATTGGCTATAATGTTTATCCAATTGGCAAATCTAGCTTATTAGATTTCAGCTTTGAAATCTAACTGGCACCTCAGCAAACTTGTAAAATTGACCACGAACTCTTATGGTTCTGCTCTTCACCAGCAGTACAGAGGCAGGCCACACTGACAGAAATTGCCTAATCATTGCAGAGATGATCCAATAACCAATTAATTCCATTTATTTCGGTGGGCACTGAATTTATTCCTGGGGGGATTCTGTGCCACTGCACAATGCAGAATTTGTGCAGAAATTAATTATGTGCACAGAATTTCCATTTCCTCTCACAGAAATGGGCTGCAGAGCTGCTGGCTGCCACTAGGGGGCTGCAGGTGAGGGGGTGTCTGGCCCCCCTGCTGGGCTCTGGTGGGGAGGGGGTGGAGAAATAGGAACTGGGTTGTCATAGGGGTTTCCTTAACACTCTACTCCTGGAGGATTTTTTGGTGTCTGTATTGTTACAGACATAGTTGCTGATCAGTATTTTGAAATAAATACAAAATAATTGAAACTAGTGTGATTATATAGTGTTATTTTGGCAAATAAAATATGCAGAATTTTAAAATGTGTGCAGAATTTTCAATATTTTGGCACAGAATTCCCCCAGGAGTATGAATTGGAGCTATATGCATTCGAATTGGCCTCCCAGACAGCTTTTAGAAAAACCATGAAATAGAAGACTTGACATAAGCTGAAATGTCTGAGGGGGGATTTAATATTCCCTGGTTATCCATTCAGGCTCAGATCCAGCTTTTGGGTTTTGTGCAAAGCTGCCATCCGTGGCAGTGGAAGCTGAGCACTTGGACTGCTGGCAGGGAGAGACCCATCGCAACGTGGACTAGGTAGTGCGGGATAGGAAGGAAAACACTATGGAATCCTGAACTCCAATGTGAGAGATACCATTCGAATGCATTTCTAATTACTTCACACCTCTTTGGTATGTGGGAGAGCTGGATATCTGAACATTGTCACTGCTGAAACTCTCAGTAAAAAACAACCTGGCACAAACACACCACAATCAAGGGCATTGCCCCCAAGCACCTGTGTGACGTTCTGTATCTCGAGGGAACACCTTACACCCCCATGTTTCTTTATAAAATGATGATGTGGTATCCAATGCAAAGTTTGTCATGTTGGGTGTCTTCGGAAGACTCATGTTGCACTGAGCATTGTTGTTATAGTGATATAGTAATTGTTGTTACAGTACTGTTAGGTTATAATTTCATGTATATAGTTATGAGGCTGAAAATGTGTCCTCGTGGCTTAAAATAAACCCAGGCAAAAACTCTCCAAGAGCAGAGAGGCAGTTCACACCTCATCAGGGCAGGCATGGGACAAACCCAGCCTAGCCTCACAGGAACAAAGGATGCTGGCCTAGGCAGCAACAAAAGGATCTGTTGAACTCTTGAGTGAATTGCACCTCTTCCTTTGGGTAATGCTCACCTGACTCGGGGGGGGGGGGGGGGGGGGGGAGGGCAGCGGCAAAGCCAAGAGGGAGGAAAGAACATGATAAAAAGGAGAGATGTTTGCCATGCACTCTCTCTCTCTCTCCCACCTCCATCTACAGACGTCACCACCACGCGACTGAAGAGCTGATCAAAGGGGAGAGCCTGGCTGAAGAGCATTGGACATTGAAAGTGTTATGATCAGCTTAGAATGTGTTTTGTTTTTATTTCATTTGACCAAATCCAACTTATTAGGCTTTGAGTTATAATCACTTAAAATCTCTTTATAGTTACTAAATCTGTTTGTTCTACCTGAAGCAGTGCGTTTGGTTTGAAGCGTGTCAGACTCCCCTTGGGATAACAAGCCTGGTACATATCAATTTCTTTGGTAAATTAATGAACTCATATAAGTTTGCAGTGTCCAGTGGGCATAACTGGACACTGCAAGACGGAGGTTCCTAGGGTTGTGGCTGCGATTGAAGATAGCAGCTAGTGTCATTCGGCTGCACAATCCAAGGAGCAGCTTACACGCCAGAGGCTGTGCGTGACCAGCCCAGGAGTGGGGTTCTCACAGCAGAGCAGGTTCAGGCTGGCTCCCAGAGTCAAGGATTGGAGTGACCTAGCAGATCACCAGTCCAGATAACATCAGAGGGGAATGTGTCAACCTGCAACATTGGCTCTGTGTCTTGGGGGTGGTATTTGGCAGGACAAATGAGGTTCATGGGTCTCTCTCTCACGCCTCTTTTCTCCCCGGTCCTTCAGTCAATTTCAGCCAGATTGAGAAGTTATTTTAGTTTCCACAGACCTGTAGTGCATGCAGCAATGCAGCTATGTCATGTCTTGGTTGTGTGTGTAAAACACACGCATTCATAGAAATGTAGGGCTGATGGGACCTTGAGACATCATCTAGTCCCAGCCCCTGTGCTGTGGCAGGACCTAGTAAAACTAGACCATCCCTCTCCAAATTGTTTTTAAACGCTTCCAATGATGGGGACTCCATAACCTCCATTGGAAGTCTGTTCCAAAGCTTAACTACCCTTAGAATTACAAAGTTTTTCCTAATAGCTAACCTAAATCTCCATTTGCTGCAGATTAAGCCTGTTACTTCTTGTCCTATCTTCAGTGGACATGGAGAACAATTGATCAGTCTTCTTTATAACAGCCCTTAACATATTGGAAGAATATTATCAGGTCCCCCCTCAGTCAGCTTTTCTCAAGACTACATATACATTTTTCAACCTTTCCTCGTATGCCATTTTTTTAAAACATTTTATCATTTTTGTTGCTCTCCTCTTGCTGGGGCCTCACCAGTGCTGACGAGAGCAGGACAATTACTTCTACATATCTGAGAACTCTGCCCATGCGCAGAGGCCGGGGCAGTAGTATGTCAAGGCATCTGCTGCCTGTTACACCCACATGCACCATCTTGTGGAAACTTTACTTTTGTTCCTTCTTGTTTTGTTTTCCTCCTAAAATAAGTCATTTGTATTGAAAGTGCAGGATTGTTCACTGGATATGGAAAACCTTAATGAGTGTGTTATGTTAATTGCTCAAAGAAAACCTCAACACATCAATTTGAAAACATGGACCAAATATAATTTCTGAAAGGGGTTTAGTTTAAGAAGCACAGGAATTGCCTGGGTAAATCCAGCCCAAGGCCCACCTCAGCTAGTAGCCTGTCTCAGACAGTGGTCAGTCCCAGATATTTCAGAGACAAGTGCCACCGCCCCACATCACACTTGCACCCCACCATGAAGGAGGAGTCCTAATACCTAATGGTTAGAGTGTAGTTTAAACCCCGAAGCTGCAGGTTTAATATCTCTTCCAAAATATGTGTTAGCATTAACTCTTGTAACTTTGACTATTCTTGTTCTCCATATAAGCATCCAGCCCCTTTTGAATCTTGCTAAATTCTTGGCCTCAACATCTTCCTGGGACAGTGAGTTCCACAAGCTAATTACGTGTTGTGTGAAAAAGAAAAAGGGCTCCTCGTGGAATACTGTGCAAATCAACGGGAATAAGCGGGGGATGGACTCTAGTCCTGTGTGTTTGCTTGGGCCAGATTCTGACCTCCCTTCTACTTGCATTAATCCAGAGTGATTCCACAGAGTAGCTGAGAGAAGGAACAATCCTCAAGAGTTGACCACACCACAAATGCATCTACAGCAGAGCATCCTCCTGCCACAGAATGTGTGTGGCCACATCTGTGTGGGAACACAAGGTTCTGAGCTCTGCACAGACATGGAGCTGATTTCCCCCCTCGTTTGTTTTCAGATGTAAATGTGTTCAAGGTCTCACAATTGGATCATTAGCACTTGCTCAGGCGGAACCCCACTGAAACCGAGGGGCTTGAGTGTAATGAGGAGTGACTTTGTGGAAGAACAACACTTGTTAGCCCTGTTCAGTTAGAGGAGACCCTCTCACGGAGGCTCTTGCACGGTACTTCGTATTTCTTTCCCAACTAAGAGCATTAGCAAATTAGTGACACAGAACGAGCCGGGAAACTTACAGTGGCATCTTCAGAACAGGAAGCGATTACAAAGTCATCAAAAGGGCTCCACTTGATGTCCAGGACATTTCCTCTGTGCCCGCACACCCTGGGGTAGTGAGGATCAAGCTTGCCTGTCTGAAAAGAACAGCAAGTCTCTGTTAGCGCAGAAAGGCTACATTTGGCCACAGAACAGCAGGAGGTCTCCATGCAGGCTGGCCCCACAAGACCTGAGCTAAGCTCTTTGGCACCCCACATAGCAAGATCCACAGTGCTCAGTTTACTGGACATGGTAATAATGAGTAAGGAGCAGCCCGATTCCTAGCTCTCATCACAAGGGGGCTGTAATTGACTGGAATGGATTTGACTGCAGACAAAGGGCATCAGGAAGACACTACAGCTCAGTGCCTACGCTTGCTAATGGAAAACAGGAAAGTGAGTCAGTAGTGAACAGAAGAACGGCCATACTGGGTCACACTGGTCCATCTAGCCCAGTAGCTTGTCTTCCTACAGTGGCCAGTGCCAGAATCTTCAGAGAGCATGACCGAATGCACTCCTGTACGCACACCATACACACCACTGTAAAAATCTTTGTATAAAATATGCCTCATGAGGTATCATTTGAAAACAACGTGCGTCAATTATTGGATGGTACATTTATGTAGCAACATTATATGTAAAGTTATGAATTCCCTCTGTATGATGATGTTAGCACATGTTCAAACCCACCCAGCCCTGACTAGGTAAAAGCACAGGTCTCTCCTAAACAAAGGAGTGTGTATTTACCTCCGTTTACATACAAGTAGTAAGCAGAGTCCTTGAGACAGCAAGAGGGGGAAGTGGTAGGATCCAAGGCAAATCTGCTTTTCACCATACACAGGGAGCCACCTTCACTCCCAGACTCCACATTGCTTCCTTACTTCTTGAATAATCTTTGCTTTGAGGGTAATCCTCCGGAGAATCCACTTCAAAGGAGGACTGGACTGTAAAAGTGAGGGGCAAGAACACCCCAACGTATCCCTCTCTACCCCTCTCTCTCTTTCACCTAACACGACAAAGGAACCAGCCCTTGGACTTTGGGAGCGAGCCTGGCCTGAAAATTTGGTCAGCAATGCTACTGGGAACCTGGGGTAAGGATTTTACCTTGAACCAAGTCTAGTTTGTTAAGTTTTAGTAACTAGGAAGCATTTTATCTTTATTTCTCTTGTAACCTGACTTTAATGCCTTATACTTGTATTCAATTAAGATCTAGTTCTTTGTAGTTAAATAAACTTGTTTTATTTTTTTAAATCTAAACTAATCCAGTGCTGCGTTTAAACTGGAGTTTGGGTAACTCCAGTTAAACTGGAGTTTGGGTAACTCCAGTTAAAGTCGCAAACTGTTGGCTATTGACCCCTTACAGGAGCTATGGCCCTCTAATATCTGAACTGTCCAGCAAAGGGCTGGACACTGCAGAACACACGTTTTGGGGAAAATCTGGGACTAGGAATGTGGGCAAGTCACCCTGCAAGTGGCTAACCAAGGCTGCTGGAAGCCAGAGTATGGCTGGGGTGTTGCTGACCAGCTGCTCAGGTCAGGATTGCTGGACCAAGGACTGCAGCTATACACTGAGACTCAGGGGGTGACCTGCATGCTGTTTGGCAGTTTGTGCATTTCCCAGGTTGGGAACTACAGCAGCAAAGCACTGTGAGGCAGGTGGTGACAACCCCTCGCTGGTCTGGATTGCACCCTGGAATATGGCAGAGGGAATGAACAGAACAGGGCACTTATCAAGTCATTCATCCCCAGTTGTCCAGTTCCAGCTTCTGGCAGTCAGAGGTTTAGGGACACCCAGAGCCTGGTTTTGCATCCCAGACCATCTTGGCTAATAGCCATTGATGGACCTATCCTCCATGAACTGATCTAGTTCTTGTTTGAACCAAGTTATACTTTTGGCTTTCACAACATCCCCTGGCAATGAGTTCCACAGCTTGACTGTGTGTTGTGTGATGTGTGATGAAGTGCTTCCTTATATTTATTTTAAAACTGCTGTCCACGATGGGGGGGGCCCACAGAGAGCAGCCCCCAGCCCGTGTCTCCGCCCCTTAGGCTCTCCACCCTGGACAGTTGGAGGGTCTACAGCTGCCCGACCAGCTCTTACCATGGCCCGGCTGCGGCTCTTCAGCCCCCAAGACCCCACCCCCTGGCCAGGCTGGAAGCCGGAGCTAGGTCAGGGTAAAAGATCAGCAGGCAGCCATGGGGAGCCATGTGGAGGGTGAACGGCTCCGCAGAGCTGCCCTGGCTTCTTGGGCTGCTCTTACCTGGACTGGGCTCCAGCTTCCAGCCAGGCTGGTGGGTGGGGCCTCGAGGGGAAGAGGAGGGGCAGGGGGCTGTGCCTGTGGCAAAAAGTGGACAGTCTAGGCCCATCCACTTTCAAAAGTGGGAGGGCCATGGCCCCTTGGTTCCCTCTGTTCCGGCACCCCTGCACAGGCGCTGTGATGTGCTGTCCAGGCACCAAGAGCCCTCTCTTCTCATACTAAAGTCTAAAGCAAGTTCAATAGAGGAATGCAGGACAGCTCTTAAGCATGTGCTTAACTCTCCTGAAGTGGGATCTAAATAAATAAATGTCAAATAATCCTCTCCTTTCTGTTGTCATGCTCTAGACCCTGATTCAGCAAACTCGGAAGCAAGAGTTTAGCTTTAAGAACATGAATAGTCCCACTAAAATCATGTGCTTAAAGCTAAGCATGTGCTTCAGTGCTCTGGAGGATCAGGGGCCTATAGTGCGCTGCATGACCATGGAATCTCCTCTATTCTTTAATCAGGGAGTAGTTCAAAGGCCGAAAAGGCTCCTTGTCTGTGAACAAAAGCTAGAACCATGTAATTACAGAGCTATTTGCGCTCTCCCGTCCTACAAATGATGGTTATTATTTATTATTGGTTTGCAGTTGCTCCCAGAGGCATGGAAGGCACCCAGACACCATGGTGATGAGCATCAGGATAAAAATGCAGACCCTTACTGTGCTAGGTGCTGTACAAACATGTAATAGATGGTCCCTGTCCCAGAGAGCCTCTGGCCCTACCATGCATTTTGAAAAACAGGCAGCTGCAATAACCAAGCCTTCCCATTGCCATTACAACCATCTGGGATCCCTGCTGCTCCACCTTCGCACTCCAGCAGGGGCGATCAGGAAAAGGGGCAGCCCATGCTCCCTGGGCCCTGCTGCCCATGCTCACCTGATGGATGGGTATCACGAGGAAAGCCCCGCCGCCTGCACACTCTGTCACGACAGCAATGAAGTGGGGGTTGACAGCGCAGAAGTGGTTGTCGTGCACACTGCAGGTGATGGGGACGCAGTCGTAGCACTTCTCCTTGCTAGCAGGCTTGCCGTACACATGGCGGAACTTGGAACTCCGGTACTGAGGGTGCCATGACATCTGCAGCAGTCAAAACACAAGACAGAGGATGAGGCAGGGACCATCCCCTTGCTATCGGACATTAGCGTGGGTTTGAAATTCAGCCCTGCACCTCCCATTGACTCATGCTCCTTACACCTGCAGCGCAATCAGCCCCAGTACACATCTGTCTCCAGAACGCCGGGTCCTGCCCTGGGGGCAATGCACACACGCCCCTGGAGCTATTTCCCTCTCCTCTATTTTGTGACTTCCCCACATTTCCCCTTTCAGACCACTCATGGGCCCTTCTCCCTTTATCTTATCTCGCCCCACCCCGAAGCCCTTCCCAAGGCCACCAGTGCAGTCAGCCAGGCCCAGCCATGCAGCCACACCCTAAATCAAACTGCCAGCAGCTCAGCAGACACAGCATTGTGCTCTCCTTCTGGAAAGAAGCCAGATCACTCCAATACTCACCTGTGATGGGACTGGCCACCTGAGAGCCCTTGCAGGGGCTAGAGATGCCAGGTGTTGTGTTCCTCCTATAACTCACACACACACACACACACACACACACACACACACACACACACACACTAAACTGCCTCTGCCGGGTTAGCCAGGTAGCATACACCTGCAGAAGGAGTTCTGCCAGTGTAGGAACACCACTTCCCCAAACAACAGTAGCTCTGTCAACAGAAGCCCACTTCTGTCGGAATAGCTGTCTCTACGCTGGGGGAGCTGTCGGCATGGCTATCACTAGGAAGAGTGGGGTTTTCACACTTGACTGACAGAGCAATGCCAGTTTAAGTTGTAAGTATAGCCCAGGCTTGAGAAAGTGCATGAACTGGCCATCCTGGACCCATGCGCTGCCAACTCCTTTCTTAGTTATGATGAGATAATTGGCTCTGTGGATGAGGGAAAAGCAATGGATGTGTTATTCCTTGACTTTAGCAAAGCTTTTGATACAGTCTCCCACAGTATTCTTACCAGCAAGTTAAAGAAGCATAGGCTGGATGAATGGACTGTAAGGTGGAGAGAAAGCTGGCTAGATTGTCAGGCTCAACGGGTAGTGATCAATGGCTCCATGTCTAATTGGCAGCTGGTATCAAGCGGAGTGCCCCAAGGGTCGGTCCTGGGGCCGGTTTTGTTCAATATCTTCATTAACGATCTGGAGGATGGCGTGGACTGCACCCTCAGCAAGTCTGCAGATGACACTAAACTGGGAGGAGTGGTAGATACGCTGGAGGGTAGGGACAGGATACAGAGGGACCTAGACAAATTAGAGGATTGGGCCGAAAGAAATCTGATGAGGTTCAACGAGGACAAGTGCAGAGTCCTGCACTTAGGATGGAAGAATCCCATGTACTGCTACAGACTAGGGACTGAATGGCTAGGCAGCAGTTCTGCAGAAAAGGACCTAGAGTTTACAGTGGATGAGAAGCTGGATATGAGTCAACAGTGTGTCCTTGTTGCCAAGAAGGCTAACAGCATTTTGGGCTGTATTAGTAGGGGCATTGCCAGCAGATCGAGGGACGTGATCATTCCCCTCTATTCAGCATTGGTGAGGCCTCATCTGGAGTACTGTGTCCAGTTTTGGGTCCCACACTACAAGAAGGATGTGGAAAAATTGGAAAGAGTCCAGCAGAGGGCAACAAAAATGATTAGGGGGCTGGAGCACATGACTTATGAGGAGAGGCTGAGGGAACTGGGATTGTTTAGTCTGCAGAAGAGAAGAATGAGGGGGATTTGATAGCTGCTTTCAACTACCTGAAAGGGGGTTCCAAAGAGGATGGCTCTAGACTGTTCTCAGTGGTACCAGATGACAGAACAAGGAGTAATAGTCTCAAGTTGCAGTGCGGGAGATTTAGGTTGGATATTAGGAAAAACTTTTTCACTAGGAGGGTGGTGAAGCACTGGAATGGGTTACCTAGGGGAGGGGGTGGAATCTCCTTCCTTAGAGGTTTTTAAGGTCAGGCTTGACAAAGCCCTGGCTGGGATGATTTAGTTGTGAATTGGTCCTGCTTTGAGCAGGGGGTTGGACTAGATACCTCCTGAGGTCCCTTCCAACCCTGAGATTCTATGATTAGGAGTGACTTGCCTACCGCCTCTCCCCCTGCTGCCAGCCATACATGAGGCCTGCAATGGGTGGATCCAAATGGCACCCACCCAGGCCACAGGATGTTCTCAGGTTGACCTCAGCACCACCTGGAACTACACAGCACATCTCCCTGCTGTAATGCTGGGAAAGCAATTGTGATGGGGTGGGTCACATAGACACCCCCCCACCCTTGGGACTGCCACCTGATGTGCTGAGACTACCTCTGAGCCCGTTTTCCCTGCCACCTTAGGACTTCAGTGCCCTTGTTGAGCCAGACCCAGGTCTGAACCACGTCCCCCAAAAGCTGCAGACTTAACAGAAAACAGCTTAGAAAGTGCTCCTGTCTCTAGCATCTAGATACCCAGTTCCCAATGGGTTCAAACCCCAAATAAACCCGTTCTATTCTATATAAAGCTTATACAGGGTAAATTCATAAATTGTCTGCCCTCTATAACATGGATAGACAGATATGCACAGGTATTAGTCACTAACTCTGAGTTCTGTAATAAGCAAAAAGTGATTTTATTAAATATAAAAGGTAGGATTTAAGTGGTTCCAGGTAATAACAGACAGAACAAAGTAAGTTACCAAGCAAAATAAAACAACACATGCAAGTCTAAGCCTAATACAGTAGAAAACTAAATGCAGTTAAATCTCACCCTCAGAGATGTTCCAGTAAGCTTCTTTCACAGACTAGACTCCTTTCTAGTCTGGGCCCAATACTTTCCCCTGATACAGTCCTTGTTCCAGCTCAAGTGGTAACTAGGGGATTTCTCACAACTGCAGCCCCCTTTGTTCTGTTCCGCCCCCTTTTATAGCTTTGGCACAAGGCGGGAATCTTTTGTCTCTCTGGGTCCCCATCCCTCCTTCTAAATGGAAAAACACCAGGTTTAAGATGGATTCCAGTACCAGGTGACATGGTCACATGTCCTGTGAGACCTCAAGCCTTCACTCTTCTTGGCCTGACTCACAGAAAGGTTTGCAAGTAAACAGAGCCATCTACAGTCAATTGTCCTGGTTAATGGGAGCCATCAAGATTCCAAAACCACCATTAATGGCCCACACTTCGCATAATTACAATATGCCCTCAGAGTTATATTTCATATTTCTAGTTTCAGGTACAAGAGTGGTACATTTATACAAATAGGATGAATATACTCAGTAAATTATAAGCTTTGTAATGATACCTTACAAGAGACCTTTTGCATGAAGCATATTCCAGTTACATTATATTCACACTCATTGGCATATTTTCATAAAATCATATGGCGTGCAAGGTCACAGCAATGTCTCCCTCTCTCATTAGATTTCACTATATTGCCAAAGGGAATGTCCCTCCCTCTGATCCCAAGCACCTAGATCAGAGGCTGGGGAACCCTCCATTCACGAAGGCCTGAAAATTGGGTTTTACCACTAAAAGGGAAAAGAGAGATTAATAAACCCAATAGGAACAGAAACATTCATTCCTTTGTAAGGCCAGCAGCTATTCTGCACCAGTTTGTTAGAGGATTGCACAGTACTTCAAACAGTGACCAAGTAAGATGAATAAGAGTCCATAGCTCATTGATATTGGCCCAGTTCTGTGCATGGATAGCGAGACACCATGCGACTGACCTGTCCAATTGAAAATAGGCAGTCAAGTAAATCTCAGGTAGCGAATACAACCCAAGAATGGTAACACCCAACCCTGCTCAAAGGCACTAGACACCCCCATCAAAGCTATTCTTCCCATGGAAGTGTGATAATAGTACAAACTACGTCCAGTGTAAAGATCCTCCTGCTGCACAAAAGCATTTTCTCATGCATGAGGGCCAGAGGGTGAAAGTGGCACTCTAGCTTTCCTGCACAAGGGGAGTGGAATGCAATCAGCGTAAGGGTACAAGTAAATTCAGGGTGAAGCCTGGCCCCCGGAAGTCCAGTGGAGTTCTGCCATTGGCTTCAATAGGGCTGGTTTTTAAGGTGCATTCAGTTTTAAACTGCCAGAATGTTATTAGTAACCCAGGACCCAAGCCACCGTCTCCTTGCTCCAGTTTGACACCAGCCCCCAGGACTTTCACCAGGAATAATCCCTCACTAGACAATATTCCACATAAATACCTGGCTAAGCAAACCCATGTGCCAGGCTAGGTAGTGAGTCCCTCAGCCTCTCTCCCACCATATTGGAGATGGCATGAACCAATGGTTGGAAATTGAAGCTAGACCAATTCAGACTGGAAATAAGGAATAAATTTCTGACAGTGAAGGTAATTAACCACTGGAACAATCTACCAAGGGTCACGGGAGATTCTCTATCACTGGCAATTTTTAAATCAAGTCTGGCTATTTTTCTAAGAGCTCTGCTCTAGGAATTATTTGGGGGAAGGTCTTTGGCCTGTGTGCTACAGGAGCTCAGACTAGATGATCACAGTGGTTCTTCTGGTCTTGGAATTGACTATCCCAGCCCTGGCTCCGTCACAGACTTTCCTAGTAGCCCTTCTCAGAAGCCCCCATCACAGGAAAGCTGCTGCATCAGCACTAGCGCTTTTACTCCTGCCACACAGCAAACAGCAGGAAAGTGCTTCTAAAGCTATAGTCGACTACAACAGGCCTTACAGGAAGGTACCCAATGGCCAGGCTCTCCAGTGTCTCCAGAGCTGTCGATCCCTTTCACCTGCAGTGCCACATGATAGTGGGAGATGAATGTTGAGAGAGGAAGGTGTAACAGCACAGACGTTCGCAACCAATGTTTGAAGGGAGCGGTCTACAAATCTTCTGAAATCTCATGTGTGTGCCCAGTGTCACCTGGGGAGCCCTCCTCAGCCTCTAAGCTTCGTGACACTCACTACTGACATGTCAAACAGCAGGCCAAGCACTCCAACAATCACACATGCTCATGTGCCCACAGCAGATGTGATGGACAATAATAAGAGAGACATATCTGTGACGGGTTGGGTCACAGAAACTCCCTCAAGACTGTCACTAGCTGTGCTGGGATACCACTGAGAACAAACCCCCCTGCCAGAGAAGGCTTCCCTCCACTCCCCTCTTGCTGAGCTAGACACACCAGTTGGCTACAGCACAGACCAAGAGGTTAGGCCATGCCCCCTGCAGTTCACAGAAACAAAGATTCACTCAGCCCAGGAGCTTCTGAGTTAACAGAGACTTTCCCAGCACCCAGTATTCAGTCTTTCCAGGAGCCTAAACCCCAAAGGAATAACAGACAGAACAAAGTAAGTTACCAAGCAAAATAAAAGAAAAACATGCAAGTCTAAGCCTAATACAGTAAGAAACTGATTACAGATGAAACCTCAGCCTCAGAGATGTTCCAATTAGCTTCTTTCACAGACTAGACTCCTTCCTAGTCTGGGCCCAATCCTTTTCAGACCAACGTTGTGGTTTATGGCCTGGGTCCAGCAATCACTCACACCCCCGTAGTTACAGTTCTTTGTTCCAGTTTCTTTCAGGCATCTCTTCGGGGTGGAGAGGCCATCTCTTGAGCCAGCTGAAGACAAAATGGAGAGGCTTCCGGGGCCTTTTATACTCTCTCTCATGGGCAGAAACCCCTTTGGTGGTTCTGTGCAAAATCACGTTCCCAGGAAAGCTCAGATGTGGATTGATTCATAGATTCTAGGACTGGAAGGGACCTCAAGAGGTCATCGAGTGCAGTCCCCTGCCCGCATGGCAGGACCAAATACTGTCTAGACCATCCCTGATAGACATTTATCTAACCTACTCTTAAATATCTCCAGATATGGAGATTCCACAACCTCCCTAGGCAATTTATTCCAGTGTTTAACCACCCTGACAGTTAGGAACTTTTTCCTAATGTCCAATGCTGCAGTTTAAGCCCATTGCTTCTTGTTCTATCCTTAGAGGCTAAGGTGAACAAGTTTTCTCCCTCCTCCTTATGACACCCTTTTAGATACCTGAAAACTACTATCATGTCTCCTCTGTCTTCTCTTTTTCAAACTAAACAAACCCAATTCTTTCAGCCTTCCTTCATAGGTCACGTTCTCAAGACCTTTGATCATTCTTGTTGCTCTTCTCTGGACCCTCTCCAATTTCTTCACATCTTTCTTGAAATGTGGTGCCCAGAGGTGAATACAATACTCCAGTTGAGGTCTAACCAGCACAGAGTAGAGCAGAAGAACGATTTCTCGTGTCTTGCTCACAACACACCTGTTAATACATCCCAGAATCATGTTTGCTTTTTTTGCAACAGCATCACAATGTTGACTCATATTTAGCTTGTGGTCCACTATAACCCCTAGATTCCTTTCTGTCATACTCCATCCTAGACAGTCTCTTCCCATTCTGTATGTGTGAAACTGATTTTTCCTTCCTAAGTGGAGCACTTTGCATTTGTCTTTGTTAAACTTCATCCTGTTTACCTCAGACCATTTCTCCAATTTGTCCAGATCATTTTGAATTATGACCCTGTCCTCCAAAGCAGTTGCAATCTCTCCCAGTTTGGTATCATCTGCAAACTTAATAAGCGTACTTTCTATGCCAATATCTAAGTCGTTAATGAAGATATTGAACAGAGCCAGTCACAAAACAGACCCCTGTGGAACCCCACTTGTTATGCCTTTCCAGCAGGACTGGGAACCATTAATAACAACTCTCTGAGTACGGTTATCCAGCCAGTTATGCACCCACCTTATAGTAGCCTCATCTGTATTTACCTAGTTATCGATAAGAATATCATGCAAGACTGTATCAAATGCCTTACTAAAGTCTAGGTATACCACATCCACCGCTTCTCCCTTATCCACAAGACATGTTATCCTATCAAAGAAAGCTATCACATTGGTTTGACATGATTTGTTCTTTACAAATCCATGCTGGCTATTCCCTATCACCTTACCACCTTCCACGTGTTTGCAGATGATTTCCTTAATTACTTACTCCATTATCTTCCCTGGCACAGAAGTTAAACTAATTGGTCTGTAGTTTCCTGGGTTGTTTTTATTTCCCTTTTTATAGATGGGCACTATATTTGCCCTTTTCCAGTCTTCTGGAATCTCTCCCGTCTCCCATGATTTTCCAAAGATAATAGCTAGAGGCTCGGATACCTCCTCTATTAGCTCCTTGAGTATTCTAGGATGCATTTCATCAGGCCCTGGTGACTTGCAGGCATCTAACTTTTCTAAGTAATTTTTAACTTGTTCTTTTTTTATTTTATCTGCTAAACCTACCCCCTTCCCATTAGCATTCACTATGTTAGGCATTCCTTCAGACTTCTCGGTGAAGACCGAAACAAAGAAATCATTAAGCATCTCTGCCATTTCCGAGTTTCCTATTACTGTTTCTCCCTCTTCATTGAGCAGTGGGCCTACCCTGTGTCTTTGGTCTTCTAATGTATTGATAAAAAGTCTTCTTGTTTCCCTTTATTCCTGTAGCTAGTTTAAGCTTATTTTGTGCCTTTGCCTTTCTAATCTTGCCCCTGCATTCCTGTGTTGTTTGCCTGTATTCATCCTTTGTAATCTGTCCTAGTTTCCATTTTTTATATGACTCCTTTTTATTTTTTAGATCATGCAAGATCTCGTGGTTAAGCCAAGGTGGTCTTTTGCCACATTTTCTATCTTTCCTAACCAGCGGAATAGCATGCTTTTGAGCCCTTAATAGTGTCCCTTTGAAAAACTGCCAACTCTCCTCAGTTGTTTTTCCTCTCAGTCTTGATTTCCATGGGACCTTACCTATCAGCTCTCTGAGCTTACCAAAATTGGTGTCTCCGAAAGTCCATTGTCAGTCAAGTATCAGAGGGGTAGCTGTGTTAATCTGGATCTGTAAAAAGCAACAGAGGGTCCTGTGGCACCTTTAAGACTAACAGATGTATTGGAGCATAAGCTTTCGTTGGTGAATGCCCACTTCGTCGGATGCATCGACCTGCTGCAGGAAGCACAGGGCTTGAAGCCCAGTGACCGAGGCATGCCCCAGCACTGGGGAGCAGACAAGCCTCACCAACCAAGTGCGAAGGTGTCCAAACACACTAACTACTAACTACCAAGCTAATGACACTACAATAACTATGTGAACTAGGGAAGAGAAGGAAACCACTGGGAAGAACTGCCTGAGCAATGAGAGGAGTTCCAGCAACCATCATGGGTGGTAAGAAGGAACTAAAGGGGCGTGGGGTCAGCAGGGCCCCTTATACTGGTGCTATGGGCATGTGGCACTAGAGGGCGCTGGAGCCAACCCTATGGATACCACTAAGGGAAAAAATTCCAGTAACTCTGGTTGGGGCGTGCACACACCTGCATTGGAATGGACGTGTGCAAGCATGTGAAGAAGCAGCAGCAGCCTATACTTCTACAGTTATTCAGATTGACAGGATCTCCTTTCTTCAGACTTGATACAACTATTGTCTTTAGCCAGTCATCCAGTACCTTCTCTTGCACCCATACCATCTTATTTATTTTTCCTAATGCTTTGAGAGCACTGGTCCCACCAGCTTTTAGCAGCTCAGCTCTTATATTGTCTGTTCCTGCAGCTTTCCCATTTTTAACTGTTTCACTGCTCTTTCTATTTCTTCTTCTGAGGATGCTTCAGTGCTGATATCCATTCTGTCTTGCAAGCTGCCCTGTTCATCTAGCATGTCTCGAATGCTTGCATCTGGATGAACTGCAGGAGTCAGCACTTTGTCAAAATGCTCCTTCCATACTTCCAGCACCTCGTCGACATTTGTAGTCAATTCACTGGTACCTTTCTTGCTGCTTGCATCGTTGGCCTGATTGTGTTTCCATACAACTTAATTCTTTTGTATATTGTTTTCAGATCTTGTTTTCTTGACACCTCCTGGAGTTGTTGAGCCTCTTCTTTTCAGAGCTTTGGCTCATCCCATCTTTGGGATTTCTTCACTGCTTCGTGCAATGCTTTTACGTCCTCTGCTTTCCCAGAAGTCTTGGCTTGTTTTCATGTTTCCGGGAACATTCTCTTTTTGATGCTTGTCAAGGTTTTCCTGACAACAAACTGAACTTGTTAAGTTATTGGCAGGCATAAGCAAACAAGGAAAAGCTGGACAAGCAATGTTGGGTGTAATGTGATATTAATGTAACTATACAATGTTGACTTCCATGGAGTTATGACAATTTACATCAGCTGAGCATCTGCCCCTTGCATTTCAAATATCTCAGAAGAGGGACTATGGGCTACATCCTGAGAATACTGGTCAGTTTTTTGCTGAGTCCTTATTCAGGCAAACGCTAGCTCACTGGGAGTTTTGCTGATTAAAAACATAGTCAGGCCTGACTTTTCCTGCACCTTGTTCAGTGCTGCATATACTGCCAGAGCGTCGCCAATAATCCCAATAATACACTGGGGGGGTCTTCAGCTCAATAAAGCCGAATCCAGCCCCCAAAGGGTCAGTGCATGAGACTGGCTGCCCTTCTGCTCCCCTGGCAATGCAACTGCCCTCCGGCCAGAGATTACCTGGTTTTAGTCTAAAATGACCAGGTGTCTGGTTTTCGACCAGAACACCCAGTCGAAAAGGGACCCTGGCACATAGGCACCAACTCCGTGTGTGCTCCGGGGCTGGAGCACCTACGAGGAAAAATTAACGGGTGCTCCACACCCACCGGAAGCCAAGCTCCCCCTCCTCACCTCCTTCTCCCCCGTCGAGTGTGCCATGTCCCTGTTCCTCCCCCTCCCTCCCAGCGCTTCCCTCTCCCATGCCACCCCTTAACAGCTGTTTGGCGGTGCTTAGGACTTTCCGGGAGGGAGGAGGAGGAGAAGAGGTGGGGCAGGGGTGAGGACTTGGGGGAAGGGATGGAATGGGGGCAGTGCAGGGGCGGGGCCGGGGTCGAGCACCCACTGGCTTAGGGGAAGTCGACGCCTATGCCCTGGCGGTTCCGGTCAGCACCGCCAACTGGGCCATTAAAGGTCCGGTCGGCGGCGCTAAGGCAGGCTATTCCCTACCTGTCCTGGAACTGCACTGAGCCCCGGAAGCAGCCAGCAGGGGGGTGAGGGGTACGGGGGGAGGGGGCTACGGGTCTCCATGCGCTGCCCCCGCCCCAAGCACTGGCTCTGCACTGCACTCCTGCCCCCACCCCCTGCCTACTAGCACTGGACCTGCTGGCCGCTTCCAGGGCGCGTGCAATGCAGCGTCAGGACAGGCAGAGAGCCTGTCTTAGCCCCGCTGCGCTGCTGATCGGGAGCCACCCGAGGTAAGCCTGCACCCCAACCCTGAGCCCCAACCCCCTGCCCCAGCCCTGAGCCCCCCCCCCAACCTGGAGCCTGCACCCCCAGCCCAGAGCCTATACCCCCTCCCACACCCCAACCTCCTGCCTCAACCTGCAGCCCCCTCCTACCTTCCAAATCCCTCGGCCCCACTTCCCAGCCTGGAGCTCCCTCCTGCACTCCAAACCCCTCATCCCCAGCCCCAACCCAGAGCCCACATCCCCAGCCAGAGCCCTCACCCCCTCCGGCACCCCAACTCCCTACCCTAGCCCAGGGAAAGTGAGTGAGGGTGGGGAAGAGCGAGCCATGGAGGCAGGGGGAAGATAGTGAGCAGGGGCGGGGCCTCGGGGAAGGGGCAGGGCTAGAGTGTTCGGTTTTGTGCAATTAGAAAGTTGACAGCCCTATTTTAGTCTCCTGTTTGTTACACGCACACAGCAAGCCATGGGAGAGTGAGCTCTGCAAGTGGGCGGAGTTCACTGACAGCGGCTGGCAGGCAGAGCAAGGAGCCGAAACCAGCAGCAATGACCATGTCTAGGGCTAGGCTCCATGCAGAAGTGGCACTGGTATAACTTAAACCAGGTTTTAAAGCAATTCATTAAAATGGTGCAGACTGCTGTGCGGACATGCAAATACATTACAGTCTGCTTACTGGGTTTAGCTTCATGTATTTTGTATTTTACACCAGTGTGACTGGGAATGAATCTGTAACAGTCACCCTGTAATTAGCCAGGGTTAAACCCATTTGAGAGCATCCATATGGGGGTTCACACCAGTTTAACAAAAGCTGTGTAAAAACACACCTGTAGATAAACTAGGGTGTGAATCAGTGAGGATCCATTGTGGAGGGGATTTCTGAAATGGGTGTAATCAGATTCTGGCAGCAAGTCCTTTCCAAGATAGTGAGGCAACCAAGAAAACAATCCCTCTTAGTTGTGATGCCAACTGAAACTCAGCGTCCCAGAAAGAGAGAGAATGAAACCACACCAGAAATGCCTCCAGTTCTGCCAATTTAAGAGCTACACACCTGCTCCCCCTCCTGCAATAAGCACTGAGATAAGAGAGTCAATTGCTCTAGGCCAGGCACAATCCGGACCAGTACCCCAGTCCAGTGCAGTCCCAGACACGTCAAACACACTACTGCCTTCCAGAGTGGGCTGCCAGGGCTTGTCGCACACTGCCCAGGCACACGTCTCCCTGGGTGGGTGCGTGGAGCAGTCTTTCCCTACCGGTTCGCTTCTGCTTGGGAATGGAAACCATTCCCTACAGGCTGCTCTCACACGCTTCTGGCAAAAACCAATCAACCAAGGGCTGTACTGCACATGTTACAACACAGCCTGTTTAGCATGCAACCACTTACCATCTCCTTTGAGGTGTGACCGGCTGGAAGGACAAGGAGGAAGTGTTTATGGATCTTATTGGCTTTTACCTTCTGTCCATCTCTGGAAGGCAATAATATAATGGGCTAAATAAAAAAAACACATTCTAAAAGCAAGGAGCTTAGTGAGCCGTCCTGACAGCGCACTGCTTGTGTGTCTGTGGTGTGTACCAGCCTGCATGTGTGTGTGTGTGTCTGTGTGCAAGCCAAGAGTGAAAGGGGAACCTGACATGCTGGCTGGGAGGGCGTGGCCTAGCGCCTTCCCTCCCTGCTAGTCAGGTAACCAGGCTGTGCTGTCACCCCTGGCCTGTTTCCCTCTGGCCTCAGGGATCGGCTGCCTGCTCCTTCTGTGACTAACCAGCCTCACAGCAGTTGATCACGTATAGTGTCAGGGGTTGCTACTCCCACAGACTGCTGCTAAAGATTTACACTGGTGGTTCCCTAGAGCAGAATAAGCCTGTTTCCTTTGCAGTGCAGCATGGCACAGGAGTAATGCAACAGAAGCTTCAAGAGGATATTTCCCTCCCACACTCCTTTCATTTGCATGCGGGCATGGAAAAGTTTCCCCCCACCTCTCTGTTGGAGGGGGAACACACGGCGGATTATGGTGAAAGGAGTCATCATACAGAAGCCTGTGAAGTGTTGCTGCTGCACCCTGCTGTCCTGTCTCCAGGGCCAGCTCCAGGCACCAGCAAAACAAGCAGATGCTTGGGGCGGCACATTTCTAGGGGCGGCATTCTGGCGCCGGCCATCATAGGCGCCAACTCTGGGGCATGGGGGAAAAGTGCCCCCGCCGCCCCAGCTCGCCGCCCCAGCTCGCCTCCGCCTCCGCCTGCTCCCCTGAATGTGCCGCCGCCGCTCCGCTTCTCCCCCCCCCCCAGGCTTGCCGCACAGGAAATAGCTGTTTCGCACAACAAGGCTGGGAAGGAGGGAGGGAGGGAAAAGCCGAGAGGCGGGCACTTGGGGGAGGCGGCGGTGGTGGAGCAGAGGTGAGCTGGAGTGGGGAGTGGTTCCTCTACCCCCCGTTACTTCCTGAGCCCCCCCACCCTAGCTCATCTCCGCTCCGCCTGCTCCCCTGAATGCACCGCTGCTTTGCTTCTCTCCCCTCCCTCGCCTGAGGGGGGGGGGAGGGAGAAGCGGAGCGACGGCGCGCCCGGGGGAGCAGGCAGAGCGGAGGTGAGCTAGGGCGGGAGGTTGCAGGGGGCCCACAGGAAGCAATGGGGGGGGAGAAATGCGGCACACCCAGGGGAGGAGGTGGGGCTGGGGATTTGGGGAAGGGGTTCACGAAAAAAAGGGGGGGCGGCCAAAAAATTTTTTTTGCTTGGGGCGGCAAAAATCCTAGAGCCGGCCCTGCCTATCTCAAGGGCTTCAGGCACCTTTGGGGCCCACCATCTTAGCACCTGGTTATTCAACATCTGGTTATTCAACCAGGACTTGGCCAAAACATCAGCTAGGGAATAGGAGTGCCTATATTTCAATGGAAGCTAGGTAAATGCCTGTTACTGAGGAAGGCTTTCCTTGTTTGTCCTTATTAAATAAGGGTTAGCACACAGACTGTACTTCTCATCCATAAAGCACTTTACTAATATCAACATCATTCAGGGCAACATCCCTGTGATTGACTCAGTTGTCCCGCAGAATACAGCGACATCATCAGAAAGAAATGGTGTGGGGGGTGCTATTTTTTACGGCTTCAAAGCAACTCTTTGCACAGTGCAAGTTTGGAACATTTTACATGACAGGCTCCCCAAGGCAGAGTCCTTAGTAGGTTGAAAAGCAAGTCATCCAAGAGAAGCTGTAACATGGCTTTCCAGTCAGGCAGTGAAACGGGGCTCGCAAGGGAGGGGGCTCCGAAACAATACACTGGAACCAGTCAGGAGAACTAGGATACAAAAAACTTGGGGAGGTAAAAAAATACAGCATAGCAAAACCCAGTGTTGCCAGCTCTTGAGATATTTGGTATTTCCCTTAAAGCCCCAGCTCATGGAGTCAAGTGATATAATGAGCCTCTAGGCTTCCATTAAAGAAAAGTCCATTTCTAGCCATTGTGTTTGTGGTGAAAACTTGAAAAGATGATGTAAGTGCAACCTAATGGCTTAGAAATCAAAAGAGAAAAAAAGAACCCCAAATCCAATCTTGCTTAAAAAAAGCTTAGTTTTTAGGCCAATCTCGCGATTTTGGTGGCCTGACTCATGACTTTTGAATGCTTTAGTCCAAATCCAAAGTTTCAGCTACATCCCACATATAATAAAGTACCCTGCCAGGAGATCCAGGAGCAAAACAACAGCAGGGCAGTCTGCAGAGCAAAGGAATGGATCACCTTAGTCACATACTCGTAAAATACTTTTATCCTTCAAAGCTATTGGTGGGGACCCCGTTGCCCTCAGGTAAAGCACATTCCTCCTGCCCTGGTGGGGGAGAAGAGGCAGGCCCCGAAAATCAATAGTTAGCTACAGCTGGAAAGGTGCTTTTTGCGGTGAGGACACCTCTCTGTTACAAGCTGGGCTGAGACCACCCACAAACTCACTCATTTCACAACTCCTCTACCAGAGGGCACGACTTAACATGAAGTTAAACTGGTGCCCTGGGAGTCCAAAGCTTTATAAATTAGTCCTCTGGGGGTCCCAACCAGAGGTGAAAGTAAGCCGGTCCGGTCCGGCGTACCGTCAAGAGCTAGTATGCTGTGCCGGACCACACCGGCTTCCACAGCGGGGCTCAGCCCTTTAACTCCCCACCACAGCTCCGGTGGCCAGGCTGGGGCCGGGATTTAAAGGGCTCGGAGCTCCCGCAGCTGCGGGGAGCCCAGAGCCCTTTAAATCCTGCCTGCAGCTCCGGCGACCGGAGCTGCGGTGGGGAGTTAAAGGCCCTGGAGCTCCGTGGCGGCCAGAGCCCCATCTCTGCAGCTGGGAGCCCTGGGTTGATTTAAAGGCCCTGGGGCTCCCAGCCACAGCCGGTGCCCAGGGCCTTTAAATCTTGAGAGGCCCCGCCTCTTCCGGTCGAGGCCATGCCCCCTCAGGACTCCGGCAGTACCGGTAAGTCCTGTAAGTTACTTTCACCCCTGGCCCAACCTTCCCCTCCCCAAGGAAATTTACTTAGCTGAGATATGCAGGCTCCAGTCCCACTCAAACCTGCACAGTTGAGATTTACTTTCCAAGGGTAACTGGCTCCCGGGTAGAGTGAGCCAGACAATGACGCTGACAGTGCCCTAGAATGAGCACAGAGCAGCAAGTTCTGCTAGAAGGCACTTATTGCATGCAAACAGAACTCTCACTGGGCATTAGCAGCTCGAGGGCAAGAGTGATTTTCCCTTGTCCCTAGGGCTCTCAGGAGAAAGCAAGTCAGAATGGCTGGTAGGACCCTATCCCCACCCTTGCAGATTTTCCATCAAGGTTTTTTACAGTGAAAACTAGCTGACAGCCTGTATGTGGCCCAGGGCTCAGAGAGATCCATCCAGCATGTGGGAGCTGCCTGTTCAAGGGCTTGGGGAGGATTCGTGGCAGGAAAGCCAGCAATGTACTGGCTCAGGCAGTAATAATGAGATCTTTCTTCCCCTCCATGTTCAGTAAGTTAAAAGGCTGCATTAGTTGCCCCAGGAGTGGAATTGGGGCAGCGTGCTGGGTAGGTGCGCTACAGAAACAGGAGTGCCAAAATGCCAAGAGGAAACGCTTTCTCGTTGTATTTCCAGCTAGACCAAGAAGGGGCTGGCTTCAAGCTCTCCTGCGAATTCCAACCCCACTCTGCAGACTCAGCAGATGAAGCTAGAACTGAGGTAGCACCCACCGTTGGAGAAGCTTGTCAGGACCCAAACTGCACCTCTGCAAGTTTACCTGTTAGAAGAATGTTACGAACCCAGTGGGAGAATAGGAGGCAAAGGGTCCCATTCCTCCCTAGGAGAACTTCATTGGCTGCCATGGAACTATACCAGGGAGGCCCTCACCCTACAAGGGCATTCAGCTAGATGGGTGTGTAACCGGACCATGATTTGAAGAGGGATCACACTTCTCCAGGATCACTATTACACATGTTGCCTAGAGCAGCAGTCTCCTGCTATTTACCCATCCGGAAGGACTACATCATCTAACAAATTGACAAACCCTTGGCATCTGCTCCCCCTCCATGCAGATCATGTCATATTGCATAGGATGATACTCTGCGAGCGGAAACCTATTGTGATGAGAACAGCTGCAATAGCCGGAGGGTACGTGGGTCAACAGCCTTGGTGCAAACAGTTGCTGGCCTCGTTAGGAAGGTATGTGAGTTTCCCTTTCACGTCTCCTCCTGTAAACTGGCTAGTGCAGCATAGACTCAGACTTTCCGGCCAGAAGGGACCACCATGATCATCTAGTCTGACCTTTGCACATTGCAGCAATATCCAACTTACTAGGCTAAGGCCCTGACCAAGCAAACACTGCTGCAAACAGGTAACTCACTGCCTGCAGGTGAGTAGTTCCAGTGACTCACATGTGTTAGCAGTAGTGGGACAAAGCACTTCCTCTTCAGCACTACAGGGCGTTTCTTGGAATAGCATCTGTCAGAATAGCCTAACGGATTAACTGGAAAGAAAAAGGTGGGAGGGTTTGTCAGTTTCATCTGAGTAATTTTAATGTACACTTCCTGCTCTCTGCTGTGCCTTCAGGAGAAGGCACAAGGCTGGAAAAAGGCAGATGGTGGCAATCTTTTAAAAATGTTACACCCTAGAGAGCTGCAGATTGGATCTGTTAAGAAAGAAAGAAAACCATATTTAATTTTCCAAAGGAAAAGACGCATGCAACTCCATATGTTTTGTAAACTGAGTGTACCTGACTGGAACCGTTGTTAACGGCCACGAGACAGCATTTCCTGGTAGGACTCTGTTAAAGGAGACTTATCTGCTGAAATATAAGTAGGCAGTCAAGAGAAAATGGGACCATGGATCATTTAGGAGCTGTAGTGGAGTAAACTTCCACTTCCCCTCTTCAGCCAGGAAATTCTGGGACTTGTCTATGTGATGGACACCAGAATCACTCTATCTGTTGTGATTCACCTTCTCCGCTATTTTGGTTTAGGTCTGAATGTGGATGCTCTTATTTTGGGATAAGAATGCCTTTATACTGAATTACTTAAGTCAGTGAGGAGTTGACTTCAGTTATATTACAGTGGAGTAGGCATTTTCATACTGAAATAAGAGAGTCTCGGGAGACAGACCTGTCCTCGCTTACAGACAACCCCCCCCAACCTAAAGCAAATACTCACCAGCAACCACACATCACTGAACAAAACCACTGACCCAGAAACAAAGCCCGATGCCAACTCTGTCCACATATCTATTCAAGTGACATCATCATAGGACCTAATCACATCAGCCATACCATCAGGGTCTCGTTCACCTGCACATCTACCAATGTGATATATGCCATCATGTGCCAGCAATGCCCCTCTGCCATGTACATTGGCCAAACCGGACAGTCTCTACACAAAAGAATTAATGGACACAAATCTGACATCAGGAATCATAATACTCAAAAACCAGTGGGAGAACACTTTAACCTGTCTGGCCATTCAATGACAGACCTGCAGGTGGCTATCTTACAACAGAAAAACTTCAAAAACAGACTCCAACGAGAGACTGCTGAGCTGGAATTGATATGCAAACTAGACACAATCAACTCAGGATTGAATAAGGACTGGGAATGGCTAAGCCATTACAAACATTGAATCTATCTCCCCTTGTAAGTATTCTCACACTTCTTATCAATCTTGATTATCACTTCAAAAGTTTTTTTTCTCTTACTTAATTGGCCTCTCAGAGTTGGTAAGACAACTTCCACCTGTTTATGCTCTCTGTATGTGTGTATATATATCTCCTCAATATTTATTCCACTCTATATGCATCCGAAGAAGTGGGCTGTAGTCCACGAAAGCTTATGCTCTAATAAATTTGTTAGTCTCTAAGGTGCCACAAGTACTCCTGTTCTTTTTTGTTAATACTGCTAATCACAGATATGTGCAGCATATTGTTCCAATGCAAAACAAATGTCAAAACTTCAAAAATTGTCACGCAATGGAATTCTTGTTTTCCAGTCGCCTCCTAGGCTCCCTGTAAGGGCTGAACAAGGGCTGCTGAGAGGTGGGGAGAACTTCAGGGCTTGTCTATGTAGAGACTTAGTGTGTGGCAAGCAGGGCTGTGACTCTACGGGGCCCCATCCTGCTGTGCACTAAGGCTTTGTCTACCCTGGACTTCCGTCAGTAAAACTTTTGTCGTTCAGGGACGTGAAAAACACGCACACACACACCTGGAATGACAAAAGTTTTGCCAACGAAAAGCACCAGTGTGAACAGCACTTTGTTGGCAGGAGAGCTCTCCTGCCAACAAAGCTACCACCGCTCATTGGGGGTGGAAGTTTTTTGTCGGCGGGAGAGCTCTCTCCTGGCTGGACCAGGCTGTCATGCATTAAAAGTTCCCTTGTGCACTTTGACTTCTTGCTGTTTCGCAGCCTGTCAAAGTGCACTCAGGAACTTCTAGTGTGAGGTAGCAGGGTTCACACAGCCATGTAGTGCTCAACCGGCTGGGGGGCTCTAGATGCACATCCTGCCTTGCCACTCGTTAAGTCTCCACCTAGACAAGTCCTGCACATCCAGGATTTGCTGTTGACTAAAAGATTATGGAATAATCAGACCTTTTGAAGCTACAGGCCTCTGCAGCCAGACAGAAATAAAGGTTCCAGAGTGTGAGAGAGTACAAAACAATAGCAAAAGAAAGAAGCCTGTATCTTCATTAGCCTGTATCTCACACACTGCCTTTAAGCCTTGCTTCTCTGCTCAGGAACACTGTCAGATAGCTGTTCAAATGCAAGAAAGGGGGGGGTTTAATTGACAAACACCTCACAGACATTTCCAATTGTGCATCCATCTGTCCCAGGACAGTCAGATCCTCTGTCCCCGCCTCCCCACATGCCCAGAGAGTCTCCTCAGCCCACAGCAAACCGGGTGCTGTGGCTGACTGAAAGGAAAGGACAGCATGGCAACCCATCAGTGGCTGACATAGTGAAAGGCACTGCCTGTGAGCCTGTTCTCAGTGGTGTGATGTGTCCTTTTGCTGGCAGCGGGCCTTGCACAGGAAATGGGCAGCTCTTGGCCAGGGGAACGAGTGCTTTGTGTAACTCCCCACGTCAGGTTGGGGCTCTGAAGTGAGCATCTGCCTCTTTGCTTTTCTGTGACAACACGCACTAGAGCCTTACTGATCTGAACCTGCAGCAGCATGTGTGCTCGCACAAGTGCTACAAACCAAGAGAAATCTGCATGATCCCTATTTCAAGGACTATTAGACCTCAATCATTTCAAGCCTTTCCTACATGCTTCATTCAAAGCCAGGTTCTGCCCAAGGGGAAAGGTCACCATGTGCAGAACAACCCATCTTAAATAAAATCCAGTGTCTGACCTCAGGGCAGCATTTGCTTTCCATTACAGGAGTATGACAGAGTGGGGTGCTCCCCGCTAATGGAATCAGCTGAGCAGAGAACCAGGAACTGCAGAAGCAGCACTTGACCCAGCCTTTTCCCCAGAGTCTGAATAAATCAGATGTAGTTTTTATGCATTAAATGCCAAGAGCAAACCATTTAGCCCAGCTGTTCACAATGCACTGTATTCCCTCTGTGCCAAGCAGGCTTCTGCTTGAATCTTTCCCCTGTCCTAAAAACCTACCAGAGGAGGCTGCAGCACCAGTACAACTAACACACCTACCAGAATTAGCAGAAGGGGAAGATTTCATTAATTCTCTAATGCCCAGAAGGGACCATTACAGCTTTAGGCTTCGCTAACAGGCTTACTTGCCTTTTCAGGCTTATCAACTCTTCTGAACGGGGGTTGTCATCTTTCTGGGCCTCAGCTCCCCAACTCTGAACTGGGGCCAACGATCCAATGTTGTGTCTGTGTAGCGTGTGAGCTCTTTGGGACGAGGACTGTCTCTTTCTGTGAGTGTGCAAGGCTCAAGTGCTCCTGCGATACAACCCTCCAGAATAACGCACAGTTCTCCTTGCCAAACAAATGCTTTTGCATGGGTTTTCTTTTTAAAAAAAAGAAAAAGAAAAATCACATGACTCTCGAGCCCCAGCCAGCCACACCCCACCGACATGCCGGCTTGGGCACAGGCTGCAGAGAAAGGGATAAAGGAGTGGATTGCTGTGCCAAACACTACCGGAGATGCAGGAAAACAGAAAGGACTTTTTTATTTTTAAATTAAAATATCATTAAAAGTCCCTGGTGGATGGTTTTCTGCCTGCAAGCTAGCCACACATGCCAGAAGTCTCATGACATATGTGAATCTGTGAGGAGTCACCCTCCTGGCCTGAAACACTCATCTCATATTGTTATCTCTCCACTATTTCTCTTCTGTTTCCTACAGTCAGTTTCCTTCTGGAGCAAGAAGAAACATGTCCGGGGAGTCTGATAGCTGTCTGTTGGCACAGAGGGTTAATTCTTTGTGCATGTCCCAACTCTTGATTTCAGTGTCTCCATTGTAAAGAAGCTGTGGATGGACACTCCCTCCTGTCAAGGAGAACTGCATGTGGCTAGCTCACTGCAGCATTAAACAGTGTGGCTGCTGAAATGTCCAGAAGGATCGATACAAAGCAGTGTGGGGCACTTTCTCACCTTCTCCAGGGCTCTGCTCCCTGTCCTACTGAACTAGGACCAAAGGATGGCTTTAGCTCTTCATGGTCGCGTGTAGCACTGACAACAGGTCACTGGGGCAAACCCCTTCTCTATACTGGTAGGGAAAGCGTGTTAGCACTTTGCTAGCAAAAATCACGTTCAAGCAAACTTCACCTGAAAGGCACTACTATAAGCATATGGCTTCCACTAGCATCACTTCCCGGGCCCATGCAGACATGGCCAGAAAGATCCAGGCATGAGAAAAGTCTCTGCAAGCTCTAGGTCATGCGTAACAGTTGCCCAACAAAAGGACCGTGAGGCAAAGAGTGGGCAAGCTCTGTACTTCACGACACCAACACAGCCCACTAATAAGATGGGTGTGAGGGCACAACTTGGCCAGGATATTAAGAAATGTGAGCACAGGCTTCCTGATTGGAATGACTTTGATTTAAAGTCTTACTCAGCTGAAGCAGGAAATTTCTGCAATAAAAATAACTTATAAAAATCTTTTTAAATTTCTTCTGAAATGTCTTTTCTCCCACAAGGGCAAAGCTTAAGGGCCAGGATTACAGTTTTCCCAAGATACCCCACTGTGTACCACACATTGCCAGGTAAGTATGGACCCTGGGATTAAGAGGGATTTTCAAGGCAGTTTAGAGGAGATAGACATGCATCTTTCATAGAAATGCATGGAAGAGCTATATCTTACTCCCCACACTCGTTTGTAAATCTCAAACCTAGACTATTTTATGAACTTTTCATCACAGATTCTGGTCCATATAACATAGAACCGAGGCTCAGATGTATGCAGAGCACATCATTCACTCAATCAGGACAATGATATAAACATGGCAGTAGTACAGTAAGCAGTGAGAGAGGGTTATCTTGTTATGCTGGCCGGCAGCTCCCTTGCAATGCCTTCTAGTTAAAAGTAATCAATGCTGGTTTTTTATTTGTCGATCCCATCTGCCCTTGATTGGCATCAGTTCTCATGAAAATGAATAGCACTCAACTAGCAAAGCCAATTTACCTTGGGCAAATACTTTCCAATACATAAACCAAATAGACAATCAAGAAAGGTTATCAATAGAACATAAGAACGGTCGTACTGGGTCAGACCAAAGGTCCATCTAGCCCAGTATCCTGTCTACCGACAGTGGCCAATGCCAGGTGCCCCAGAGGGAGTGAACCCAACAGGTAATTATCAAGTGATCTCTCTCCTGCCATCCATCTCCACCCTCTGACAAACAGAGGCTAGGGACACCATTCCTTACCCATCCTAGCTAATAGCCATTAATGGACTTAACCTCCATGAATTTATCCAGTTATCTTTTGAACTCTGTTATAGTCCTAGCCTTCACAACATCCTCAGGTAAGGAGTTCCACAGGAGTGTGAAGAAGAACTTCCTTTTATTTGTTTTAAGCCTGCAGCCCATTAATTTCATTTGGTGGCCCCTAGTATTATGGGAATAAGTAAATAACTTTTCCTTATCTACTTTCTCCACATCACTCATGATTTTATATACCTCTATCATATCCCCCCTTAGTCTCCTCTTTTCCAAGCTGAAGACTCCTAGCCTCTTTAATCTCTCCTCATATGGGACCCGTTCCAAACCCCTAACCATTTTAGTTGCCCTTTTCTGAACCTTTTCTAGTGCCAGTATATCTTTTTTGAGATGAGGAGACAGCTGTACGCAGTATTCGAGATGTGGGCGTATCATCGATTTATATAAGGGCAATAATATATTCTTCGTCTTATTCTCTATCCCCTTTTTAATAATTCCTAATGTCCCGTTTGCTTTTTTGACCACCTCTGCACACTGCCTGGACATCTTCAGAGAACTATCCACGATGACTCCAAGAACTTTTTCCTGATTTGTTGTAGCTAAATTAGCCCCCATCATATTGTATGTATAGTTGGGGTTATTTTTTCCAATGTGCATTACTTTACATTTATCCACATTACATTTCATTTGCCATTTTGTTGCCCAATCACTTAGTTTTGTGAGGTCTTTTTGAAGTTCTTCACAGTCTGCTTTGGTCTTAACTATCTTGAGCAGTTTAGTATCATCTGCAAACTTTGCCACCTCACTTTTTACCCCTTTCTCCAGATCATTTATGAATAAGTTGAATAGGATCGGTCCTAGGACAGACCCTTGGAGAACACCACTAGTACCCCTCTCCATTCTGAGAATTTACCATTTATTCCTACCCTTTGTTCCCTGTCTTTTAACCAGTTCTCAATCCATGAAAGGATCTTCCCTCTTATCCCATGACAATTTAATTTACGTAAGAGCCTTTGGTGATGGACCTTGTCAAAGGCTTTCTGGAAATCTAAGTACACTATGTCCACTGGATCCCCCTTGTCCACATGTTTGTTGACCCCTTCAAAGAACTCTAATAGATTAGTAAGACACGATTTCCCTTTACAGAAACCATGTTGACTTTTGCCCAACAATTTATGTTCTTCTAGGTGTCTGACAATTTTATTCTTTGCTATTGTTTCAACTAATTTGCCCAGTACCGACGTTAGACTTACCAGTCTGTAATTGCCGGGATCACCCCTAGAGCCCTTTTTAAATATTGGCGTTACATTAGCTATCTTCCAGTCATTGATACAGAAGCCGATTTAAAGGACAGGTTAATAGTTAACCCTAGTTAATAGTTCCGCAGCTTCACATTTGAGTTCTTTCAGAACTCTTGGGTGAATGCCATCTGATCCCGGTAGGGTGACCAGATGTCCCGATTTTATAGGGACAGTCCTGATTTTGGGGTCTTTTTCTTATATAGGCTCCTATTACCCCCCACTCCCTGTCCCGATTTTTCACACTTGCTGTCTGGTCACTCTAGATCCCGGTGACTTGTTAATGTTAAGTTTATCAATTAATTCCAAAACCTCCTCTAATGAGGCTTCAATCTGTGACAGTTCCTCACATTTGTCACCTACAAAAGCCCGCTCAGGTTTGGGAATCTCCCTAACATCCTCAGCCATGAAGACTGAAGCAAAGAATTAGTTTAGTTTCTCCGTACTGACTTTATCGTCTTTAAGCGCTCCTTTTCTATCTCTATCATCGAGGGGCCCCACTGGTTGTTTAGCAGGCTTCCTGCTTCTGATGTATTTAAAAAACATTTTGTTATTACCTTTTGAGTTTTTGGCTAGTCATTCTTCAAACTCCTCTTTGGCTTTTCTTTTACTGTGTTTCTTAATTTGGGGTATACATTTAAGTTGGGCCTCTATTATGGTGTCTTTAAAAATCATCCATGCAGCTTGCAGGTATTTCACTCTAGTCACTGTACCTTTTAATTTCTGTTTAACTAACCCCCTCATTTTTGCTTAGTTCCCCTTTTTGAAATTAAATGCCAGTGTTGGGCTGCTGAGATGTTCTTCCCACCACAGGGATGTTAAATGTTATTATATTATGGTCGCTATTTCCAAGCGGTCCTGTTATAGTTACCTCTTGGACCAGCTCCTGCGCTCCACTCAGGACTAAATCGAGAGTTGCCTCTCCCCTTGTGGGTTCCCGTTCCAGCTGCTCCATGAAGCAGTCATTTAAAGTATCAAGAAATTTTGTCTCTGCATTTCGTCCTGAGGGGACATGTTCCCAGTCAATATGGGGATAATTGAAATCTCCCACTATTATTGAGTTCTTAATTTTGATAGCCTCTCTAATCTCCCTTAGCATTTCATCATCACTATCACCGTCCTGGTCAGGGGGTCGATAATAGATCCCTAATGTTATATTCTTATTAGAGCATGAAATTACTATCAATAGAGATTCTATGGAACATGTGGATTCACTTAAGATTTTTATTTCATTTGATTCTACACTTTCTTTCACATATAGTGCCACTCTCCCTTCCCCCCGCATGACTTCTAGCATTTGTGTACAAGCACTTTAAAAACTTGTCACTGTTTATTTGTCTGCCCTTTTCTGATGAGTCCAATTCTTTATGTGAATGTTTCTCATCTGATCTGGCCCTTACATTATCCTCTTCCATCCTCTGCTCCTGACTATAACCTGGAGATTCTCTATCATTAGACTCTCCTCTAAGGTAAGTCTCTGTCCGATCCACATGCTCCTCTGCAGCAGTCGGCTTTCCCCCATCTCCTAGTTTAAAAACTGCTCTACAACCTTTTTAATGTTTAGTGCCAGCAGTCTGGTTCCACTTTGGTTTAGGTGGAGCCCATCTCTCCTGTATAGGCTCCCCCATCCCAAAAGTTTCCCCAGTTCCTAATGAATCTAAACCCCTCCTCTCTACACCATCGTCTCATCCATGCATTGAGACTCTGAAGCGCTGCCTGCCTACCTGGCCCTGCGCGTGGAACTGGGAGCATTTCTGAGAATGCCACCATAGAGGTCCTGGATTTCAGTCTCTTCCCTAGCAGCCTAAATTTGGCCTCCAGGACGTCTCTCCTACCCTTCCCTATGTCATTGGTACCTACATGTACCACGACCACCGGCTCCTCCCCAGCACTACACATAAGTCTCTCCAGATGCCTCAAGAGATCTGCAACCTTCGCACCAGGTAGGCAAGTCACCATACGGTTCTCCCGGTCATCACAAACCCAGCTATCTATAAAAGGTAACAGAGGGTCCTGTGGCACCTTTAAGACTAACAGAAGTATAGGGAGCATAAGCTTTCGTGGGTAAGAACCTTGCATCTGAAGAAGTGAGGTTCTTGTATAGGGAGCATAAGCTTTCGTGGGTAAGAACCTTGCATCTGAAGAAGTGAGGTTCTTACCCACGAAAGCTTATGCTCCCTATACTTCTGTTAGTCTTAAAAATGCCACAGGACCCTCTGTTACCTTTTACAGATTCAGACTAACACAGCTACCCCTCTGATTCCAGCTATCTATGTTTCTAATGATCGAATCTCCCATTACTAACACCTGCCTTTTCCTAATGACTGGAGTTCCCTCCCCCGGAGAGGTAACCTCAGTGCGAGAGGATACCCCAACATCATCTGGAAGGAGGGTCCCAACTATGGGAAGGTTTTCCTCTGCTCCCATTGATTGCTCTACTTCCCTGAGCCCTTCATCCTCCTTAACAGCGCAGGGGCTGTCTGACCGGAGGTGGGACAATTCTACAGCGTTCCGGAAAGCCTCATCAACATACCTCTCTGCCTCCCTTAGCTCCTCCAGTTCCACCACCCTGGCCTCCAAAGCCCGTACGCGGTCTCTGAGGGCCAGGAGCTCCCTGCACTGAGTGCACACATACGCCACTCGCCTACAGGGCAGGTAATCATACATGCTGCACTGAGTGCAATAAACTGGATAGCCCCCACTCTGCTGCTGGGCTTCTGCCTGCATTCGCTCCTGCAGCTGCCTAGTTAATGAAAGGGTTTTTGTTTAAATCAAGAAGTTTTGAATGTAGTTTAGTTTACAGGTTTTAAAAGGACAGCAAGCGAACCTTGCCTCCTTCCCACTCCCCTTCCAAACTCCCTTGTGAAAATCCCTGTTAGCAGCCCCTGGTCGCAAAGCTCCCTGGTCGCTTGCACATTGCTTTATAAAGCCCTGGCCTTCTTGATAGCCCCACCCACTGACTAAGGCTCAGCCAATTAACAGAGGCTTCTAGCTTTCAAACCTTACTTTGAAGCTCACAGCTTCCAACTGCCAGCCACAGCACATGGTCCTTCAAACAACCAAACAGACAGACAGACAAACACAAGCTCAGCACACAGCAAGTAACCTCCAAACACACACTACAGACAGCCACTTACCCCAACAGTGCTGTATTTGCTCCTCCTTCACCTGGAGAACTCCCTGGCGAAACTTCCTGTTAGCCCATATATATGGAATATATACTCTCTTTCCTGTCCAGTCCTTTCCTTTGGGCTTTTGGAAGATAGCACAGAAAGGGCTCATGCAGGCCATGGAACAAATTCAGTTCTGCCCCTGAAGCCCCATGAAGTCAATGGTGTGGCATGTGCTTAACTGAGCAGAATTTGACGCAGTGTGTTCCCTCTTCAAATATTATCCCAATAATCCCTCTTCAGATATTACCATTAAAGCATTTTAGAGTCAGAATTATGGTGCAGAAACGTCTTCAGCCTTGTCATTCCCTACACCCTGTGCACCCTCCCAACGCCCCTCCAGTTATCCCCGTTATAAGAGGAATCATATGAGAGAGATAATTTACCTTCTCCAGCTAAATTCTGCACTTGGGCCCTGATTCAGGAAAGCACCTAAGCATGTCATTGAAGTCAATTAGGCTTAAGCATGTGCTTAAAGTTAAGCAGGTGCTTCAGTGCCTTGCTGAATTAACACTTGTGGCAGCCACTTCCCTACTTTCCGTCATATCCTCCCCCACTATGCATTCCTGCACGTATAAGACACTGGCTAGCAGGCTGGAGTGCCCCAGCCCATCCCCAACTGGCTCACAGAGGAGAAAAGCCCTTCTAGTACTAGCAGCTAATGGAGATCTCAAGCTGTAAAGGCCTGATCTGAAGCGACTCCCCTGAATTCACAGAGTGAAACTGGCACAAGAGCAGTTACCTTCCATGAGGTAGCCCCTGGCTCCTCTCTCACTGCTGTCTGTGTCCCTGTCACATGCACACAGAGCCCTTGCCTCCCACTGGCAAAAACTTGCTGGCCATAGCGGCTGGTAGGCAGCAGCAGCCTCTATGGCCACTCCTCAGTTAGAAAGCCCCCAGGACTAGTTTGATCCAGCTCTTCCTCAGCGGAGTTTATCTTTCACTGTCTTGCTCTCAGGTGGGTGAACACAGTCAACTGTTCTGGCTCCCAGTGTAAAACGAGGATGTCATCAGGCAGACAGCAGAGATAGGGATCATCAAGGCAAATTCTCCTCCTCTCTCCTGTCCTCTCCTGCTTAATGGCCTCCGATTTGCAATGAACTCCTCCCATTAAATGAAAGCAAAACTCTTGTTCTTGAGCTCATCTGGGCAAGCTGCCCAGTTCTGATTAATTTTATTAGAAGCAGTGGAGGGTGGGCCTTTGGGAAGAGCAGCCTGAAGTATTCCACAAAATATTAGGGAGGTTGAATTATTATTTTATTAAAGCCACATCTTTAGGCAATAGCAGGGTATGCTCTGCAGTGCCTTCTACAGGGGTCTGGTTAGAAGGACCTACTGTCATTCCAGGCATGCTGCTAGACCCACCCAACTGCAGAGCAAGAAAGAGGGTCTGGAGTCCTTCTGTCCTTACAATGCCCACTTCCTTTTCAACACTGCAGCTGCGCTTGAGACTACAGGGCCAGGGCTGCTTGTAGAGTGACAGTGGAGAGGAGATGACCAGATCTTAGAGAGAAAAACTGCCCAGGACATTTTAACAGCCCGCTAAAAATACAAATGGAATCCTACCCAAAGTAGGTCAGGTACCATGAGTGTGACCAGGCTGGCAGAAAAGGGGAACAGTCAGCTATTCTGAGCCCAGACAGGTGGGGGGCTGTGTATTCCATGGCTGAGCATAGGGCCTAAATGGCTTTGCAAACATCTACATGGAGACTGAACATCTCTGCAATAAACATGTTATACGAAAATGGTTCTAATAATAATACTACCCAAGTCCTGTGTGTATTCAGCACATGATGACATCATGGGCCTGATCCAGATCTCATCGCCTTCAATGGGAGCTGGGGCAGACCCTGTGCGCAAGAGCTTACATGTAATAAAAGTGATGTGACATACGTGTGTGCATGGTACTGGCCAAACGCTGGGCCAGAGGCACCACTGCCTGACTCCAATCCTATGCCAGAATAAACACTTCAATAGTTTGACCACTGCATTGTTCTGGTTTTACATCAGTCTACCAAGACCAATGTAGTCAGAGATACAGTAGAACCTCAGAGTTATGAGCATCAGAGTTACGAACTGATCCGTCAACCACACACCTCTCATTTGGAACCGGAAGTAAGCAATTAGGCAGCAGCAGAGACCAAAAAATCAAATACAGTACAGTACTGTGTTAAACAAACTACTAAAAAAATAATGGGAAAGTTTAAAAAAAGATTTGACAAGCTAAGGGAACTGTGTTTGTTTCATTTAAATTAAGATGGTTAAAAGCACCATTTTCCTTCTGCATAGTAAAGTTTCAAAGCTGTATTAAGCCAATGTTCATTGTAAACTTTTGAAAGAAAAACCATAACGTTTTGTTCAGCGTTACGAACATTTCAGAGTTACAAACAACCTCCATTCTTGAGGTGTTTGTAACTCTGAGGTTCTACTATACTGGGCCAAATTCTCCTCTCATTGGCATCAGTGTAATCCCATTGATTTAACTGGGGTTGCATCTGTCCAAAGAAGAGTAGAATTTGGCCCACTTCCTGGCAAATGTCCCCACTGTTCCTGCTGGCAGCTCTGCAGAATCGGGGTGCCACTGCACTAAGAGACAATAAAACAAACAAAGCAGCTGCTGACAAGCTGAGTTCCGATTGGGTTCCCAGTCAAATAGTCTGACTCCAATCCAGGTTGTGAGCTGGATAGGTTGTAGGGCCTGATCCAGTGCCCAATGAAATCAATGGAAAGACTCACACCAGCTCCAGTGGGTTTGGGATCAGGATCTGCGTGAATAAAGTTAGCAAAGCCTCCCTTAGAGCTGGTCCAGTCTATACACCACAAATTAGATGCAGGGACAGGCCGGGCTGAACTAGAGTTTACTCTGGCTTGGAAAGGGCTCTGTATTTGCCGGTGTATATCACTCACATCGCTCTGAAAAGAGACCCTTGTCATCAGCCCTGCTATTCCGCACTAGCTGGCTGGTATGCTCGTGGAGAGTACGGCAGTTGCCCAGGATTAATTGCATACGCTATAGTGGCCTGGCTTGTTGTTCATCGTTATGTATCTGAGGTGCACATTCTCCGCTATCTCTCACTAGTGAATTGATTGAATCCTAAAGATAAACAATGTTAACAAGGGTTTAAGAAAATATATTTTCCCATAGCCATCACATCAGGCACTGAGCCAAGCCCAGTTACCTTTATCCTGAGCAGTTTCAAAAGACTAGAATCACATATTACTTATACCAACACAGTGGGCCAAGTCCCGGAGTGGAACGAAATTTGAATAACCCCACTGAAGTCAGATGGTCACCAATGTAACTGAGAACAGAATCTGGCCCCAGGCCAATAATCTCAATATTTCATGTCTGCTTTCTTGTTCTTTTTTAGTTCATTGTCAGATTTTCATATTTAATTTAAGGTGGATATTTTATCCTATATAATTCAGATTAGTCTGGCAACCAGTCTGGTCAATCTTTCTTTAAGGCCCATACAAGGTTTGTGTGTGGATTCTGTAGCTCAATACCATACATTTTAAGAATCTGTCTTAAGATACTTGATCCCTGTTGAGCATTTTGAAATATCGACAACTCATCCCAGCTTTGCCTTCTCCCCACCCATGATCAGTAAGAGTTTGCATGAGTTGGTGATTCAAACTAAAGGCAGAAGAAGGCTAATCTATGAAATGCATGTATTTAATATTTGCAATATGAATCAATAACAATGGGGGTATGAGGAGGGGACTGGGGTGGGGGCATAGCACAGACCTCAGTTTTCTTTTGAAACAGTGACCTCTTTTTAATATGAAAAATATTTATATTATTCAATACAATTATAGTTGTTATAATTTTAACCATATACTTCATTTTAGACTCATTATAAATGATTACTAGCGATCTCTCTCATCCAAACGGCAGTTGAGTGTCCAGATAGGAGTGGTTTCAGTGGGTTGTAGCCCACGAAAGCTTATGCTCTAATAAATTTGTTAGTCTCTAAGGTGCCACAAGTACTCCTGTTCAGATAGGAGTGATCACAGGTCACCACTTGTCATGACTATTTTCCTCTGCAAATACTAAAGCTGACTTTGCCAGGTCATTGCAATCCAACACAATACACCTCCTTGGCATGCACAGAATATGGTACATGGCAGTTTGGCATGGTTATATACATATCTCATAGATTTACAAGGTGCATGACTCTCACAAGAGCGCTTGATTAACTTCAGAATATTTGGAGAAGCAACATGGTTACACAGTTTTTGGAAACAGCCTTCCATCATCTGTCATCGCATATCCATCCATACTTCAGAGGATCAAGTGGTCATATGTCCAGATCCAAAGCACTTCTTCCACACACATTCTTGGAGATGTGCTTATTTTTACAGTTTCTGTATATCCTTCAGTGGTAAGGAGCAGAGGTTTGGTGCTGATGTGGTACCTTTGCCAATTTTCTCTGCCCTGATTTCTGCCATGCTTCTGTCATGGTGGCACAATGGGACTGTCCATAGCATGCAGGCATGAATTTGGCTGCCTGTTCAATGACATCAGGCACTACTAAATTGCTGTCACCCAGCAGACAGAGGGAATATCCACCTCATAGAATGTTCAACACCCCGTCTTTGCTGGGGTCAAGATAAACAGTTACTGTATCACAGCCTGAGAGTGCATGGTCAGCTGACAATCCTGGTACAATGCTCTGATGTTTCTCTGCAGTAGCATAGATGTCTATTACAGTCCTCTTTTGGACTGGGGGTTCCATAATCACTGAAGATGTTCCACTCTGTTCAAGGTAATGGCGCAAGAGTAAGACAAATATGTCACTGCCATCTGATAATGTTGATATTCTCACCAGTTCCTCCTTTGCAGCCATCACCATTTGTTGTACAAGGATGTTGTCAGCTTCCTCATGCAAGGTGGCCATATCTTCGCTGTTGATCACCACACCTCCCTCATTTATTTCAAGTACAGTGTTGTCTCTACCTGTGGTGACTACCTTGTGCTTTAGTGTCTGCTGTTGGTGCAACTTCTTGCCTTGAATGAGTTCTGTCCCAATGATGTCAATCGTTTCTTATTTTCAGTAACCATCAAGACAACTTTCTGCGAAAGTAGCTGTGTACTTGTACTCCACTGATGGACTTTGCTTGCTTCTATAGCTCTGTTATATCTTGGACACACTTTGTGCTGAAGTCTTTTTACCTGTCAAAGACAAAGTTTACATCACCTGCTGCTAGCTTGAGTTCAGTGTAGACTCAAACTGTTCACAAAGTCCTTGATGATACCACCAGTATACTCCCCCAAGAACTGCGGAACTGTCAATGACTGTGCAGGTGACTTATTGTGAGGTATGTCTAGTTGATACCTCCATCTGGAGCTGCTTCTTTAGATTAGACTTAGCTTTGGGAATCCTCATGTCACCAGAGTCAGTGAACACTGACATTGGTATAGGAGCCAACTTACATGACAAAATATTCTTGATGTCAACCTCTCACCTCTTGCTTGTAGGCCTATCACTCTTGAATAGATAAAACCAATAGATGCCATTGAACCATGTGGACCAGCTAGGTTAAAATTCTTGCATTTGACTAATTCCATTGAGAGTGTGTTGTCTATGGAGACGGTTCTTGGGCTACCCTGGACTGTGAGTCACTTAGGTTCCCTCATTCTGAGGCAATGAGTAACAAACACCAACAGCAGGGGTTCTCAAACTGGGGGTCGTGACCCCTCAGGGAGTCGCGAGGTTATTTCTTGGGAGTCGCAAGCTGTCAGCCTCCACCCCAAACACCACTTCACCTCCAGCATTTATAATAGGGTTAAATATATAAAAAAAGTGCTTTTAATCTATAAGGGGGGGGTCACACTCAGAGGCTTGCTGTGTGAAAGGGGTCACCAATACAAAAATTTGAGAACCACAACAGCCTGTTAGCCATTCGTGCTCTCTCCTCTGGGCTACGCCAGCCCTATCTTTGCCTCACAGGTTAACAAGAGGTGTCCTCCAGCCACCAAGCACCCCTTCTGTGATATGCAACCTCTGACACTGGCTATTCACAGAAATTCCAGATCCTCTACCCCCAAGGACCAGTGTGCCCCAGTTTACCAGTTTTACCTTAAAACACCACTCCTTTATAACACATGGTGCGTGTAATCAAATAAGAGATGGTTTATTTAAGAGAGGACAGAATTTCATTTAGAAACAAGTGAAAGTGGTGGAAATAAATGGTTACAATACAAAGCAAAATCATAAAAGGTGACCTAGGGCCTAAAGTGAGTAAGAGTTATCTTCCCTAACTAATAAAGTTGGCTTTCCCCCCAAAGTTCAGTCAGTTGCAGAGCTGGCTGGCTTCATTAGGAGCCAGGATACAACATTTTCGTGAAAAACACCCCCCTCTCCACATGATGTTTCTGCAGTGAATGGACCCAGAGCGAACCCACTCTGTGTTATACCGAAACACTCTTTTGTCTCTATTCCTAGATAGGGTGATTCCCTGACTGTTGCAATGTTCCTTTTTAACCTCCAAGTGGTTTCATTTGTTTGCAGTTGTCTCGGGTGGTTTTCCGCTGATAGTCTTGGGATGGAGCAAGACTGGACAACTGAGTCTTGCATTACATTACCAGCTCACCATTGAGGGGTGACACCTCCCTCCTGCTTGAATGGGCCATTACCAAGACATATTATGTTATGAGCTTTCTGTAGATATTTTACACGATATCCCTTGTAACGAGTTCCTCCCGGGGTGCCACCTGGAGCTGGGGTACCACTGAGCCCTCTGACCCACCAGCCTGGGCTCCTTCTCACACTGTGCTGCTGTGACAAGCTGCAAAGCCCTCCAAGCTTACACTTTCACCAGCATTCACACAGGTAGGGACACACCCAGCTGCAGTTACATGCAGGCTCTCTAACACCAGCCTCCCAGCCTAGCACCCCACAGCAGTACCATCCTGCCCTGGTCAAATTGGGCCAGTATATGGGTTTAATACCCGTTCCGTCTCTCCCTCAATGTGAGGAGAACCATGCATACTGGTGGTAACCAAGCTGAGATTTTCCCCAGACACCTTAGTCAAACCCACACTGGTTTGGATTAAAACATAAAATAAGTTTATTAACCACAAAAGGATAGATTTTAAGTGATTATAAGTGAGAGCAAACAGATCAAAGCAGATTACCTGGTAAATAAACAAAAATGCAAACTGAGCTTAACATACGAGATAGGTGGGATATGAATTAGAAAACTCTCACCGAGTGATAAATGGGCTGGCAGATTCTTAAGGCACAAGCTGCCTTTGCTTTGCAGCTTGGGTTTCCCAGGTTTTCATACACGGACTATAAATCCCTTTATCACTTCCCCCAGTTCAGTCTTTGTTCCTTAGGTGTTTCCAGGTGTGCTGTTGTAGGGAGAGCATGTCCCCCCCATTGTCCCCCTTTTATATCTTCTTCCCAATTTCTGGAAAGCTCTTTTGCTGAGACCTGGGTCAAACAGTTCCCATTGTGTAGTGCTATCTCTGAGAGGTTTCTATTGTACACAGTTCCTGGGGTAATCCTGGTGCTTGTGTGCATATCCTCAATAAGCCATTGACATTGCTTGGCCTTTTTATTGTTGTGCCTGAAAAGCTGCTTGTGGGTGTTTTTAACCTCACAACGTGTTTCAGTAACACATATGTAGCCAAACTTCATAACTTCACATACAATGGTAGCACATACAAGCCAACGACATATTAATGTCTAGAAGACCAAGAATTTTAGAATGATACCCCACAAGGCATACTTTGTGTGAAAGATATCTTAATTACATGACAGTGGTGAATATTGGGGTGCCAGGGTGTGATACCCCTTTCAGATACAAACCCTGCAACATGTGTTTGGTGTAGTGAGTTTGTCAGGTCTGAGATGAGAGTTGTTTGCCAAGAAGAGGGGACCCTTTGCCAAGGGGTCTCTGTGTCACACCTACATTAACTGATGGTGGTGCCACTATACCAGTGACAATGTTTACTATTGACTCTAGATGCATAGTGGGGTCTAGCTCTAACTTCTTACTAATGGCTTCTCCATCCACTGGATCTGCAGCAAGCGCGGAGTTCATTTGTTCTTTGCGGATCTCTTGTATTTGTGCCTCATTAGTGTCAGTTATGTTAGCAATGCCTTCCACCAGCCAGCTGCATATGTGGAGGCTAAAAGCTTAGGCTAAGTGAAGAGTAATGGGCATATAAACTGTAACTACGTAGCAGCAGCTAGCATGGAAAATAAACAATGAGAAGCATAAAAGCCAGCAACCAGTGGGTGCTGCGGAGTCGGCGCTCGGGGTGGGGGCAGTGCATGGAGACCCCCTGCACCTCCCCAGGGGCCGCAGGGACATGCCGGCTGCTTCTAGGAACGGTGCGGGGCCAGGGCAGGCAGGGAGCCTGATTTAGCCCCACTGCCCTGCCGGATTTTTAGCGCCTAAAATCTCCTGGTTTGGCTTCAGGAGCCTCCAGGAGATAGGATCTCATTCCGAGAGACTCCCGGCGAAACCGGGAGGGTTGGCAACCCTAGGTTCCCCAAGCAATTCAGTGACTGAAAAGCAGATGCTGAAGGACTGGGATGAGATTTGAAGGTGCTTCTGTGTGAAAGAGCAGGTTTGGGACGTGCTGCCAATTTGATTTGAGCTCATGGGAAAAAAAAAAAAAATCAATCAGCAAAAGAGTGTCTACTAACTAGCTGAAGTCAGGAGCTTTGATGCTGACTTCAGTGGGGCCAGGAGTTCACTCCGATGTTTAGGGTTGCCAGGCGTCGGGTTATGGCTGGAACACCTGGTTGAAAAGGGATCCTGGTGGCTCAGGTCATCACTGACCGGGCCATTAGAATTCCAGTCAGTGGTGCTGTGGGTCTAAGGCAGGCTAGTCCCTACCTGTCCTGGCATCATGCTGCACCCCAGAAGCAGCCAGCAGCAGGTCCAGCTCTCGGGGGGGGGGGAGGGGAAGACAGGGCTCCATGCACTGCCCCCACTCCAAGCACCGGTTCTGCACTCCCATTGGCCAGGAACCACGGTCAATGGGAGCTGGGGGGCAATGTCTGAGGGCGGGAGCAGCCCCCTCCTGCACCCCAAATCCCTCATCCCCGGCCCCACCCCAGAGCCTGCACCCCCAGCCCAGAACCCATATCCCCTCCTGCACCTCAACCCCTTGCCTCAACCTGCAGCCCCCTCTTGCACTCCAAATCTCTCTGCCCCACCCCCCCAGCTTAGAGCCCCATCCTGCACCCCAATCCCTTCATTCCTGGCCCCACCCCAGAGCCCACAACCCCACCCCAGAGCCCATATGCCCTCCCACACCCCAAGCCCCTGCCTCAACCCACAGCCCCTTCCCAAATTCCGAATCCCTCAGCCCCACCCCCCAGCCAGGAGTCCCCACCTGCACCCCAAACCTCTCATCTCCAGCCCCACCCCAGAGCCCACACCCCCAGCCAGAGCTCTCATCCCCTCCTGCACCCCAACTCCCTGCCCCAGCCCAGATCCCCCTCCTGCACCCTGAACCCCTCATTTCTGGCCCCACCCCCCAGCCCTCACACCCCCTCCGGCACTCCAACCCTCTGCCCCAGCCCAGTGGGGGGGGAGGGGGGAGAACAAGGCACCGAGGGAGGAGGAATGTAGTGAGCGGGGCAGGGAAGGGGTGAGGCTAGGGTGTTCCGTTTTGTGCAATTAGAAAGTTGGCAACACTACCAATGTTGACTCCATGAGCAGCCCTGTGACACAGGCAGAAAGGCTGTTAAAAAGCCATGGTCCAGGAATCAAGCACCTTTATTCTGAATGGTTTCAGCGTGGTAGCCATGTTAGTCTGTATCAGCAAAAAGAAAGAGGAGTCCTTGTGGCACCTTAGAGATTAACAAATTTATTTGGGCATAAGCTTTCGTGGGCTTCGTAGCCCATGCCCAAATAAATGTGTTGGTCTCTCTGAGGTACCACAAGGACTCCTCGTTCTTTTTATTCTGAGGCCTTGGCTACACTCGCGGATTCACAGCGCTGCCACGGCAGCGCTGTGAAGCACGAGTGTAGTCGCGCCGCCAGCGCTGCAAGTACTCCACCTCTCGGAGGGGAATAGCTTGCAGTGCTGCGAGCGAGCGTGCAGCGCTGCAGGGGCTGATTACACTGGCGCGTTACAGCGCTGCGCTCGGGGGGGGGGTGTTTTTTCACACCCCTGAGCACAGCAAGTGCAGCGCTGTGAATTGCCAGTGTAGCCAAGGCCTGAATGTTATTCACACAGGCTCAACAGCAGCCTTGGTGCAATTGCCTTTAGGCCTTTGAGTCTAAATCTTGGGAGAGATTTTCAAAGGCACAGATGGCAGATAGGTGCCCAACTCCCACTGATTGCCAGTGTGGCTAAAGTAAATTAATACAATGCAGTTGTAAATGGAGGCCGGCATGCCCAGGGCGGGGTTTCCACTGCAATGTAACTAAATCGGTTTAAAACAGATTTTAGTGTAACTTGCCTGTGTGGACAAGGCCTGAGCATGCTAAAGAGAGAAGCTACATTGCCAGCACTCTTCAGTGCTGCCCTCTGTTGGAGATATGGAGTATCATGGACAGGCTCTGCTTGAAGCCACATCAAGCCCTTTCCAGCGGAGGGAGCAGGAAAGGTCACTGAAATAGGGGACCGTGAGGAACAAGGAAGTTAGCAGCTGGGGGAAGAGACAGGGATCCCAGAAGACACCCACCTCGCCACTGAAAAATTTCTGCTCTCTAGAGGGTAGCAGGCACTGCCTTGGACTAGTTCTGGTGCCTGAGGTATATAAAGACATCCTGTCCTCCTCTGCTGCCTCCACGCACACCCCTCCTCCCTTGGTCACAACTGCGAGCCCTTCGCACTGGGGTGCACTTAGAAACACGTCTCTGTTCCAGCTACAAAGAGGTGACTGGCTGTGTGAGCCACCTTTGCTGCTGATCCTGCTACAGTGCTGACATCGGAGCACGCCCTGGTGACAATGCCATTGGTGTCATAGGAGAGTGGAAAAAGAACAGGAGTACTTGTGGCACCTTAGAGACTAACAAATTTATTAGAGCATAAGCTTTCGTGGACTACAGCCCACTTCTTCGGATGCATATAGAATGGAACATATATTGAGGAGATATATATACACACATACAGAGAGCATAAACAGGTGGGAGTTGTCTTACCAACTCTGAGAGGCCAATTAATTAAGAGAAAAAAAACTTTTGAAGTGATAATCAAGATAGCCCAGTACAGACAGTTTGATAAGAAGTGTGAGCGTACTTACAAGGGGAGATAGATTCAATGTTTGTAATGACTCAGCCATTCCCAGTCCTTATTCAAACCGGAGTTGATTGTGTCTAGTTTGCATATCAATTCTAGCTCAGCAGTCTCTCGTTGGAGTCTGTTTTTGAAGTTTTTCTGTTGTAATATAGCCACCCGCAGGTCTGTCACTGAATGACCAGACAGGTTAAAGTGTTCTCCCACTGGTTTTTGAGATAGGAGAGTGGGTCATCCAGGGGCCAGACTGACCCCGGGGAAGTTGCCATAGGTGCCATGGGGGAATGGGGCCAATCAGATGCCAGTGTGTCATGGTTTGGTCAGGAGAAGCTCACTGGCAGCTCTCCAGAGACACATGCCTGTCAGCCTGCTCACACACCACACTGCACTTGCCTGAGGGCTCTTTCTTGCCTGGATGTGCACTGAAGCAATGCCAGCTAACAGCATAGGTGCTGAGTCTGTGGGAAAAAATAGTGGGTGCTCAGCACCCACTAGCTCGAGCAAGCCCAGGCACTAAAAAGAGAAGTATAGTTGCCATGGGAGGGGCTAGCCACCCTGAGTACAATCCCGTCTGAGACCAGAGGCAAGTACTCAGGGCAGAGAGCCCCTCCCGCTTCTTGTGCAGCCACGACTACACTTCTATTTTTAGTGCGCTAGCTTGCTCAGAGCTAGCACGGCAGGTCTCCTTACAATGGAAATGACACCTTCCAGCTCCAGGGGGGAGACACCCCAAATTACAGCTGGGAGGCTCTGGGATTGCATTTGGCATCAGTGAAGGATACTCGGGCCCTTAGCAGAATAAGAGCGGGTGCATGAGATCCAGAAGCAGGGAAATGACATGAAAGGGGCCTGGTTCCGTGTACAGTGGATTGGGGACATGCCAGCAATGGTGGCTGTGTGACAGGAGCTGTACAAATGGGATCATCACCACAGTGCTATGACTGTGAGCCACAAGGTGAGGAAATGAGTTCAGCACAAGAGTTTCATTGCATTGGACGATGCTGCGAGCTCTGTTAGCCAGCGTTACCCATTGTCACCCCACTCTCAGCGCCAGCACTACTGCTGCCTTAGTGGCCTGTAATCTCAGTTTCATAGATACCAAGGCCAGAAGGGAGCACTCTGGGGGCTATAGCCACCCCAAAATTTGCCCTAGCCCCCTGTAGCCACCTCCCCCAACACTGCTGGAGGCCAGGCTGCAAGGGAGGGTGGGTGAGCATGCCTTAGAGCCCCTGCTGCAGCTCCGTCCCTGCACTCCCCTCCCAAGTCTGCCACCCCAGGACCCACGACTAGGAGCGGCAGTGGCTTGCCCGTGCCTTTGCCTTGTGGGGACACCTTGGCCCCAACTCTGCAAGGCACCAGCACAGGGTTAAAGTGGGGCCAGGCTGCTCACAGACACCGACCAGTGTGGCAGGAGGCCACAGGGGAATCGAGGAGCTTGCCCACCGCCCCCCTCTGAGGTCAGCTTCCCTCTGGGCAATTGAACTCCCAGCTCTGCAAACATGGCCCCTCTGACAGCAGTACCCTGCCAGCAAGGTCAGAGGTGGCTAGGGGAGGTGTCACTGGGTGCCTCCTGGGGGTGGGGTCCATTGGAGCAGCCTTGGAGCAAGCCCTGAAGCAGAGACCCCAGCAGAGACTGGGACAAGCTAAAAAAGGGGGGCCAAACCCACTCTGAAGCCCTCCAGTCCAATGCCACTCACGTGGGAACTCTCCACCCCAACTGCTTCCCCAGTTTCCTCAAGTCCCTTCTTGTGCCACTAGCGGTTTTCCCACTCCCTTTACTTAATACTTTGTCCAGAAGTTTTGAACTTCTTCCCTCCCCCCCATGACTCCTGCCAATTCTCTGAAAGCCAGGCTTTGCCAGGAACAACCGGCTTCTACTTTGTTCAGCAGCTTCAGGAGTGGCAAGTACTTGCTCCTATTCTTTGATGGGGAAGGGGTGTTATGTCTCCAATGCTGCAGAATGAACGGCTGTGCTAGAGTTGGGTGGGCTTGTGTGTAATGGGAGAGGACACTTCTCCTTCTCCACTGCAGTGGCTTCAGACAGTGGAGTCACACTTGGGCTTTGGTGAAATTAACAGTTCGTATATTTAGCGGAGTGTACCTTTATCTGCACCTTCATAGCAGGGCCGGCTCTAGGCACCAGCAAAACAAGCTGGTGCTTGGGGCGGCACATTTTTAGGAGCAGCATGGCCGGCTCCAGAATGCCGCCCCTAAAAATGTGCCCCGGCCGCCCTAGCTCACCTCCGGTGCTGCTGCCACGGCGCGCGAAACAGTTGATTCGCGCGCCGCTACTCGCCCTCCCTCCCGGGCTCTCAAACCTGGGAGGGAGGGGGAGCAGCGGCGCGCAAATCAGCTGTTTCGCGCGCCGCGGCGGCTCGGGGTCTCCCCCTCCCTCCCAGGCTCTCAAACCTGGGAGGGAGGGGGAGAACCCGAGCGGCCGTTTCGCGGGCCACTGCTCCCCCTCCCTCCCAGACTTGAGAGCCTGGGAGGGAGGGGGAGAAGCGGCGCCCGCGCCACGGCCACTCGGAGTCTCCCCCTCCCTCCCAGGCTCTCAAACCTGGGAGGGAGGGGGAGACTCCGAGTGGCCGCGCTTCTCCCCCTCCCTCCTAGGCTTGAGAGCCTGGGGGGAGGAGGCAGGGCTGGGGATTTGGGGAAGGGGCGGAGTTCAGGCAGGGCCGGGGGTGGGGTAATTAAATAAGGGGGAGGGGGCGGCCAAAATTGTTTTTGCTTTGGGCGGCAAAAATCCTAGAGCCGGCCCTGCTTCATAGGACTCAATCCAGCCAGCCCAGAAGCACCAAAGTTAGTTCCCCCAAATGATTTTAGCTCTGTGCATTGTCCTAAACGTGTGTAAGCAGGGAGGAGTAGCTTGTCCCCTCTCTCCTGCTGGTAGACAAGCAGAAAGGGATTGTGTGTATTATGGTGAAAAGGTGGTGGGAACACTACTTGTAAAATAAAGCACCAGGTGAGCATTGCAACAAAGGACTCTGAGTGACTTTTTCTCAGCCCAGCGGGGGCAGAAGCCGGGGAGCCCAGCAGGGAGCCCAGCAGGGACCCCACAACACTGACCAAGATTATTGTGGAAAATACTGTTTAACTCAAGTAGATTTTCAGACGACAACAGTGTCTAATGGACCCATTAGCCATAGTTTGTTCAAGCACATATATACATTAAGGGTCCAATCCAAAGCCAACTGACTTCAGTATAAAGCCTCCCATTAACTTCAGCGGGTTTTAAATCAGTCCATTGGCAAAAATACTGTTTTATCAGTCGCCAGCGAGAGCCAGGCACTCCAAATCACAGACTCCAGTCAGTGTCCTCCCACACCTTCTCCTTTGTTTCCACTTAAATTTATATTTGTTTTCAAGTCTGATAACTAACTTTAATGGAAGAGGGTACTTTAATGAACAAGAAATTTTTTATTCTTTTTCAGTATTACCTTGCTATTACAATCAACATCTAGAAAGGAAAGGCACAATTTAAAATCAACATTCACTTTTCTTAAACTTGCCCTATTATTTTTAACTATTGCAACACATATGATATATATAGTCACTTGCTGACCTGAGACCTCTGCAAAACCAAGAGTTAAGGATTGTTGTAAGTTTTAAGATGTCTAAAACATTGGTTATTTTCACTTTAATTTTTTTTAGGGAATAAAGCCACATATTGATAGAATAGAATGTTATATGCTGAACCGTTACACTGAATTATGTAAACACATTTACACATTTTAAAGTATGTCTTACATAAATGTTTAAGAACTTTAAATAGTTAGCTTGTTAACATGATAGGCTGCAAGAGTTCCAACATCTGTAACCATTTAATTCATAATTAAAACTAATGCAATAGCTATTTTTACATTTTGACGAAGCCCTGGGTGGGATGATTTAGTTGGTCCTGCTTGAGCAGGGGGTTGGACTAGATGACCTCCTGAGATCTCTTCTGACCCTAATCTTCTATTATTCTATATATCTCTTTTCATATTTTGAAAGAGGGAATTCATGGAACTATGTATTATTTCAGCTTCATTGCATAAGTGATGCTATGGTTAAAGGCTCTGTAACAGTTGTATTTTATATATTTCAACCATTAGGAAATTATCTTTTAGGCATAGATATTTGCTCCAGGCTGAATTTTTGGATTAAAGAATTTTAGCCCAGATGATATTTTTCATAGTTTCTAACAAACAAACAAAAAAGGAGCTTTATCTGGTTTTAGAGTTTTGTAAATGCAAAAAGAAAGGAAATTAATGTATTCTTATGTAAAAAGCAACTATTTTTTTTTTTTTTTTTTTTTAAGTACAGAGCCTGATTCTCATTTATACTAAGTCCTTGTTACACAACTCAATCAGCATATAGGAGCCTAGACTTGGAAGGAAATTACGTCTATGCCCGCTGTAAGGGTCCATGTTACACAGTCAGAGCAGTGCCAAGGGCCCTTAGTGGAAGTGAGACTCAGTCCCTAAATGCATTCATGTCATTCGGCCATTATGTGGACACAGGAGTAATTACTTTTTAAAAAACAGTATCTTAGTATCAATTTCTGCCCTTGACTACTGATGTGCTCCTCCCTTTGAGTTCAATAGGTGCAACAAGAATACACCCATGGTCAGACTTTGACCCCTAATAACAGGCCTTTAAATACCTATAGTTATTTGCCAAATCCTGTCCCTTTAATAGAAGATGTAAATTGATCGTTATCCATGCCTCAGGTACTTAAGTGATTGTTGGTCTGTCCGGTATGGGCACTGAGGTTCCAAATGGACCAGCTCATGGGTAGTTCCCAGAACCGAGAGGAAATTGGAGGATTGGGCCAAAAGAAATCTGATGAGGTTCAACAAGGATAAGTGCAGAGTCCTGCACTTAGGCAGGAAGAATCCTATGCACTGCTACAGACTAGGGACCGAGTGGCTAGGCAGCAGTTCTGCAGAAAAGTACCTAGGGGTTACAGTAGACGAGAAGCTGGATATGAGTCAACAGTGTGCCCTGGTTGCCAAGAAGGCCAATGGCATATTGGGCTGTATTAGTAGGAGCATTGCCAGCAGATCGAGGAAAGTGATTATTCCCCTCTATTCAGCATTGGTAAGGCCTCAACTGGAGTACTGCATCCAGTTTTGGTCCCCCCACTACAGAAGGGATGTGGACAAATTGGAGAGAGTCCAGTGGAGGGCAACGAAAATTAATCGGGGTCTGGGGCACATGACTTATGAGGAGAAGCTGAGGGAACTGGGGTTATTTAGTCCACAGAAGAGAAGAGTGAGGGGGGATTTGATAGCAGCCTTCAATTACCTGAAGGGGGGTTTCAAAGAGGATGGAGCTAGGCTGTTCTCAGTGGTGGCAGATGACAGAACAAGGAGGAATGGTCTCAAGTTGCAGTGGGGAAGGTCTAAGTTGGATATTAGGAAACACTATTTCACTAGGAGGATGGCGAAGCACTGGAATGGGTTACCTAGGGAGATGGTGGAATCTCCATCCTTAGAGGTTTTTAAGGTCAGGCTTGAGAAAGCCCTGTCTGGGATGATTTAGTTGGGGATTGGTCCTGCTTTGAGCAGGGGGTTGGACTAGATGACCTCCTGAGGTCCCTTCTAACCCTGATATTCTACGATTCTAAGGCCCTCACTTGTGGAACTCATTCTCTGAGCCTCCACCTGAGTCCCAGGAATTAGTACAACACCCTTCTGTTTGGGTCACTCGTCATGGACTATCAATTTCAATAACTCTTTATTTGGTTTTTGTTTTTTAAATCAGACTATTAGTTGGTCCAGTTTCTGCCAGTTTTATTAGTTCATAGTTTAATGACAGATGTTCTAAGACTCAGTCCTGCAAGATACTGAGCACTCCAGCCCTGTTCAATTAAAACATTTCATGTGGCTGGATAGTCAATAGGACAGGGGTCGGCAACGTTTGGCACGTGGCTCGCCAGGGTAAGCACCCTGGCGGGCCGGGCCGGTTTTATTTACCTGCTGACACGGCAGGTTCAGCCGATCGCAGCCCCCACTGGCCACGGTTCTCCGTCCCAGGCCAATGGGGGCGGCGAGAAGTGGCACGGGCGAGCGATCTGCTGGCTGCAGCTTCTCGCCGCCCCCATTGGCCCGGGGCCATGATTGCCCGAACCTGCCGCGTCAGCAGGTAAATAAAACCGGCCCGGCCCCCCAGGGTGCTTACCCTGGCGAGCCGCGTGCCGAACGTTGCCGACCCCTGCAATAGGATGACTTGTTCTTAAATCTCAGCACAGTTTTGAGTACTTTCCTGGGTCAATGCCAAAGTGCAATCAAATACACACACTGAAAATTCATATAATTTTTAACATGAAATTATATGAATTTTCAGAGTGTATTTGATTGGTGTTTGATTTGACTGTAATGGAAATATGGGCTTGACTGGCTAAGGAAAAAGGTGTACATAGTTTTGGTCGGTAGCTTTAAATAGTAGTTTGTGTGTGTGTGGTTGTTGTTTCATCTTCTCTGCATGTGCAAGTGGCTAATTTTAAAATACAATACAGCACATTCTCAGATTTAAAGTACCGGTAATTAGTTATTAGTATTAATTTAACCAGTAATTTATCCCAGAAGTTTGCATTTGTTTATTATTATTGTTAATATAATTAGTTTATTTATGTATTGGCTTAGGGTTTTTGCCTATTGATTTTCTGTGAATAAATGTTGCATCAGTGAGCTGCCATAGATGAAGTTTAAAACTGATCTGTCATATATATTTATCCATCCTCCTTCTGAGGATAACAAATAAAACACACATTTAAGTGCGTATTGTTAAAAAAATAAATGTGTGCCCAGAAGATGTATAGCGCCCCAACCCTCCCACTTTTCTGTCTAGCCTCCTGCAGGGGAAGAGGCTGGCACTGCCCCATTAATTAGCCTCACTATCAAAAATGTATACCTCATTTCCAGTCTGAATTTGTCTAGCTTCAACAGCCAGCTGTTGGATCTTGCTATGCCTTTGTCTGCTAGAATTAAGCAACATTATCAAAATTTCTGTTCCCCATGTAAATACTTCTAGACTGTGATCAAGTTATCCCTTCACCTTCTCTTTGTGAGACTCAGGGAGCTTAATCTATTGAGTTTATCACGACAAAGCATATTCTCTAATCCTTTAATCACTCTTGTGCCTCTTCTCTGAATCATCTCCAATTTATCAACACCCTTCTTGAATTGTGGACACAATATTCTAGTAATGGTCAGACCGGTGCCAAATATAGAGTTAAAAATAACCTTGGTACTCTTAAGCAAGATTCCTCTGTTTATACATCCAAGGATTGCATTAATCTTTTTGGCCACACCACAGGGTCGCACTGAGACCTCATATTCAGCTGATTATCCACCACAACCCACAAGCCTTTTTCAGAGTCCCTGCTTCGCAAGATAGAGTCCCTCTCTCCCCCTGTAAATGTGGCCGACATTCTTTGTTCCTAGAAGCATACATTTACAATTAGCCATGTTAAAACCCATAATTTTGCTTGCACCTAGTTTACCAAAAGATCTAGATCACTCTGTATCAATAACCTGTCCCCTTTATTATTTACCACTCCCCAAAGCTTTGTGTCATCTGCAGACTTCATCAGTGATGATTTTATGTTTTCTTCCAGGTTATTGATAAAAATGTTAAATAGCATAGGGCCAAAACCCAATCCATGCAGGACCCTCTTAGAAATACACCTGCTTGATGATAATTCACTGTTTATAATAACATCTTGAGACCTATCAGTTAGCCAGTTTTTAATCCATTTAGTGTGTGCCATGTTGATTTGGTGTCCTTCTAGTTTTGTAATCAAAATGTCATCTGGTACCAAGTCAAATGGCTTACAGAAATCTAAGTAAAAAGAAGAACAGGAGTACTTGTGGCACCTTAGAAAGAAATCTAAGTGTCAACCAAACAGCAATCAAACTTGTAATCACACAGCAAAAGATATCAAGTTAGTTTGACAGGATCTCTTTTCCATAAATCCATGTTGACTGGAATTGATTACATTATATTGTATTACTCTCCTTGATTCATTCTTTATCAGCCACTCCAATATCTTGCCTGGGATTAATGTTAGACTGACTAGTTTACAATTACCCAGGTCATCCTGTTTACCCTTTTTAAATATGGGTACAACATTAGCTTTCTACCAGTCTTCTGAAATTTCTCCAGTGTTCCAAGACTTATTGAAAAAAAATCAATATTAGTGGTCCAGTGAGCTTCTCAGACAGCTCTTTTTAAACTCTTGGATACAAGTTATCCAGACCTACCCATTTAAAAATGTCTAACTTTAACAACTGCTATTTAACATCCTTCTGAGATACTAGTGGAATAGAAAGAATGTGGTAGGACTACATCTGTTTTTTTCCCAAATACATCATAGAAATAATGTATTGAACACTTCTGCCTTTTATGATTGACAGTGCTACCATTTCCATCTAGTAATGGACCAATACCAGTTAGCTGGGGACACTGGGGCAATAGGAAGAACGGATGTCGGGTTCCCCTGTTCCCATCTGTTCAGTTTGCAAAGGGGAAGCTCTAATTGGGTCAGATGCCAACTGCTCTGTAGTGTGCAAGGTAGCAAAATGCATCACTTTCCATGCTGTGTGCTTTGTAAAGCAACAAAGAATCTTAATGAAGTGCTAACTACACCAACCTGCTTCTCTGGCTTCTCCAGAACATGAGCCAATGTCCCGGTGATACATCCCTGTTAACATGGCAATCGCATGGACCTGCCAGTTCAAGTGTCTGTTCATGCCTCTCTCTGTCTGGCCTCACTGACTCCAGCGGAGTACGACTGATTTACACAAGCTGGGGATGTGGCCCATAGGGTTTCAGTTCCCAGGCCCATGGCAGGTACAGTTGCTGTAGGGGATAATGTAGGGAAATCTTAGGACCAAATCTGGCTATCCTTTGCATCAGTGGAGTTACTGGTGGAACTGAGGGCAGAGTCTGGACCCAGCAGGAATCACTGAACTTTAACAAGGAAAAATGCACATTGTGAAGGAGCAGCAAGAACTGGCTGGGGCGCTTTGCCTTCTGGGCACTGAAATGGCAAGCAAATGGAGGCAATATTTAAATATGGCCATAGCAGACAAAGCTAGGGCCCTGGCACCTGCTAGTACAGCCGAGCCAAGAATTTGCTCGGAGCTTCCCTACTGCGAGCCACGAGCTGTAAAAGAGAGCCTGCAAATCAGCGCCAACAGATGCAAAATCAGGGCCTTCATATGCTTCTGCATTCTTTCAGCTCTGCCTCGGGCCTGCTCTTTGAAGCCTGTAGTATTGCTTTAGAGCAGAATCTGAACACAGAGGTACTTATGGGCCTACACAAACTACAGGTGTGCTGCCAGAGTGCTTGCCCTCTCTCCTGTGGATCTGCACTGCCAGTGGGATTGATGTAAAATTCCATTGGATGCTTTGCACTCAGATTTGCTGATAAAATCAAAAATCAGCATTGGCCTAGTCTCTGGAAAAACCCAATCTATCCCAGTTGCAGATGCTGATAACAGAGTTTAATAGCACTTTAAAAGCAGGGGGTTTTGCTGTCTGATCTATTACAAGAGTTTTCCTTAATGCCTTTTCAGTCTACAGATGCTCCCCGACTTACGCAAGCATTCCATTCCGGAACGCCTTGCGTAAGTCGGAAACAGATCTCCGACCATTACGCAAAAAAACCCAAACACACAAAACCTCCTATTTCTAGCTTACGGAACTTCTTCTGTAAGCTTGGATTTGCATGCATCGGGTTTACGTAACTCAGGGAGCGTCTGTATTTAATAAATGCCATGTTGCACGACTGACAGATCAGCCCTCTGACAGCCCACATATACCACTTCATCTTCATGTAGATGTAGATCTTCCTAACTGGGTTCTGTAGAAAGGCCCAGTCCAGTGCAGTGATGCTCTCCAGTGCCTCTTCCAATCAATGCTAGAGCAGCTCAGAACATGACAACGGCTCAGGCAGATGCTACGCATACACAGGGGCAATTTTTTCACCAGCCATCTCATCAGTCTGAAAATCAATTTGATATTTAACATGGAGACACCAGGCCTGATCTCCTCTCACTTACTCACTTTTCCACTGGCGTAACACCACTGACTCCCGTGGAGCTACTCTTGACACCGGTCTAAGCGAGGGGAGAATCACACCCAATGTTTCTCCCTTACAAGAGGAAAAAATTCATTGTTCTGTTGGGCTCAATCATCCATTCACAACAATGTGAATCAAGAGGCACTCGCACCCCCCCTCCCCCCCAAAATCAACAATTACTCTGGCTTTAACCTGTGTAACAGAGTAGCATCTAGCCCAACGCAGTTACAGCCAGGTTGAAACTGGCCCACAGGTCCATCTGCTTTCAGTAAAGCCTGTACTTGATCGGCTGTGCTGTCCTGTTCACAATGTCTGTGGTTTGGGTCAGTGATGATTTCAGCGTTCATAGCAATCTTTGTGCTCACAACACAGATCACAAGGCCTTTCGTTATTCCAGTTGAATGGTCTCTGATTTTGATATGACAGAACAGCAGGGAGAATATTGATAGTTTAGCTGTTTTCAGTCCACATTTTGCTACTTGGAGTTCTAGTGGCCAATAGATTGGAATTGCTGATTGTCTGTATGGTGATCTCACGGCTACAACACAATCGCACGAATGAGCCTTCATTTAGTCTGAACCTATCTGAGAGCATTCCTAAAGGATCTAATCAGAAACAGCCCAGCTAAGCGCACACATCTTTATGCTGTAAATTCCCATCATAATCCTTCGGGACATCAACAAAAGCTCCACAGCTACTGGGACTAGGAAGCAGATCTCTAGAATGGCAGCAGTGCATTTAACACCACAGAAACATCCTGTCTCTTTGCATGGAGGGATGTGCCCAGACACAGATTATTGGATTGTGTTCTCACTTCCTTACATTAGTTTACATTCCACCCACCTCCACTTCCTACAAAAACCCTTCTTTGTTGGACTCTAAAGCTTTGCTTAACTCTGTGAACCAGGTTCTGGGCTGAGCCCCCCCACCCATGTGACCCCAAGTCTGCCCCAAGAGGGAAGCAGCCCAGACTTTGGCCCTGTGTGTTCTTTGCAGTGACACCATCCTATACCAAAGTCAGGCTTTTCTCAGAACAGCTTCCTGAGTGAACATTGCTGTAACTGACACTGCACTTTGCACATTACATTGTACTAAAGTAGTGCAAGACTCTTTCTCCTACTTCAGTACAGAGAGTCACTGTGGATCTGATCCTGCTCTCACTGAAGTCAACAGTGTTTCTGATGTGCTTTGCTATTATACACAGTTCATAAGAACATAAAACCGGCCGCACGGAGTCAGACCAGAGATCCATCTACCCCGGAATCTTGTCATCCAACAGTGGCCAGTGCCAGGTGCCCCGGAGGGAATGAACAGAACAGGGAATCAAGTGATCCATCCCCTGTTGCCCATTCCCAGCTTCTCGCAAACAGAGACTAGGGACACCATCCCTGCCCATCCTGGCTAATACCATTGATGGACCTGTCCTCCATGAACTTATCTAGTTCTTTTTTGAACCCTGTTATAGTCTTGGCCATCACAACATCCTCTGGCAACAAGGTACATAGGCTGACTGTGTGTTGTGTGCAGGGCCATCCCTAGCCATTTTGGTGCCCTACGCAGCCCGCCCTGGGGGGCAGGGGGGCGCGGCAGGCCTCAACGGGGTTTGGGGGGGGGGGGTTGTCCCCAGGCCTCTGTGTTCGGGGGCAGAAGCAGGCTTGGGGGACAGGGGGAACCGTCCCCCACCATGAGCCGCTGGAGCGGAGCAGGGTGGGGCTGGGTCGCTCCACTTCCTGCCGCCTGGTGAGTGCAGGGCAGTCCCGACCCCGTACTCACGGGGCGGCGGTAAGTGGAGTGACCTGGCCCCAGCCCAATCCGCTCTGCTTCCCTGGCTCCTAGCCTTGGGGGAACCGTCCCCCACCACTCACCGGCAAAGCACTCCACTTACCACCGCCCGGTGAGTGTGTTCAGGGGAAGGGTTGGAGTGGGGGCGGGGCTGGGGCAGAGCAGGGGCAGGAAGAGGTGGGGTGGGGGCGGAGGCTTTGGGGAAGGGATGGAGTGGGAGCGGGGCTGGGGCAGAAAGAGGTGGGGCTGGGGTGGAGCAGGGGCTGGAGCAGCAAGCAGCTGTGTACGGCACCAGTGCCCTACACAGCTGCGTACTTTGCGTATGGGTAGGGACGGCCTTGGTTGTGTGAAGAAGTACTTCCTTTCGTTTGCTTTAAACCTGCTGCCAATTAAATTTCATTGGGTGACCCCTAGTTCTTGTGTTATGAGAGGGAGTAAATAACACTTCCTTATTTACTTTCTCCACACCAGTCATGATTTTATAGACCTTTATCATATCCCCCCTTAGTCGTCTCTCTTCCAAGCTGAAAAGTCCAAGTCTTATTACTCTCTCCTGATACAGAATCTGTTCCATACGCCTAACCATTTTTGTTGCCCTTCTCTGAACCTTTTCCAATTCCAATATATCTTTTTTGAGATGGGGCAACTAGATCTGCATCAGTATTGAAGATGTGGATGTACCATGGATTTATATAGAGGCAATATGATATTTTATATCTGACTATCCCTTTCTTAATTATTCCCAACATTGTTAGATTTTTTGACTGCTTCTGCACATTGAGTAGATGTTTTCAGAGAACTATCCACAATGACTCCAATATCTCTTTCTTGAGTGGTGGTAGCTAATTTGGACGCCATCATTTTAGATGTATAGTTGGGATTATGTTTTCCAATGTGCATTACTTTGCATTTATCAACATTGAATTTCTTCTTCCATTTTAGTGCCCAGTCACCCAGTTTTGTGAAAGCCCTTTGTAACTCTTCACGATCTGCTTTGGACGTAACTATCTTGAGTAGTTTTGTATCATCTGCAAATGTTGCCACCTCACTGTTTACCCCTTTTTCCAGATCATTTATGAATATGTTGAATACTACTGGCCCTAGTACAGACCCCTGGGGGACACCACTATTTACCTCTCTCCATTCTGAAAATTGACCATTTATTCCTACCCTTTGTTTCCTATCTTTTAACCAGTTACTGATCCATGAGAGGACCTTCCTTCCTATCCCATGAGAGCTTACTTTGCTTAAGAGCCTTTGGGGAGGGACCTTGTCAAAGGCTTTCTGAAAATTTAAGTACACTATATCCACTGTATCAACTTTGTCCACATGCTTGTTGACCCCCCTCAAAGAATTCTAGTAGAGTGGTGAGGCATGATTTCCCTTTACAAAAACCATGTTGACTCTTCCCCCAACAAATCATGTTCATCTGTGCGTCTGATAATTCTGTTCTTTACTATAGTTTCAACTAATTGGCTTCGTACTACAGTTAGGCTTACCTAATTATTAGCTGTTAATAAACGTGAAAATACAGAAAATTACTAGGTCGCTGCTGCAGAAGCAACAGAAGCATACCATAGTATTATCCAGAGTTACTCACATGAATCACTTGATTGTGACAGCAAATTAAATAGTGTTTTTTTCCCCCAAGAATCACTCATAGCTATTATTGATACATCTTGCTAGGACAGAAACTTTGTGTACTGCCAACAATATATTAGCTCCTCTTTCAACTGAGAAAACAATTAAAGACTTGGCTGAAAAGGGCATATTTTCTCTGTGTCCATTGATGCCTCAAACCATAGGTGCTGACTCTGAGGGTGCTCCAGGGCTGGAGCGCCCACAGAAAAAAATAGTGGGTGCTCAGCACTCACCGTTCACCCGCCAATCAGCTGTTTGGCAGGCCCCACTGATCAGCTCTTCCCCCTCCCCCCAGCGCCTCCCGTCCTGCCCACCGCCGATCAGCTGTTTGGTAGCAGGCGCTAGGGGGAGGAGCAGGAAGAGGCAGAGCAAGGGTGGGGCCTCAAGGGCCGAGTGAGGTTGGAGGCCTGTGCCTCAAACCATGGGAATATCAAAAATGTTTCTGATAGTTGTCCTTCACCATACAGGAAGGACATTGTCTACTTGATTATTTTCAAGACAGCAATGAAACTGCATTAGGACTATTTGAAAATGTGAAAAGCATACAAAAATGGTTTGACCTTTGACAATGGATCATCATTTGCAGCTGATAATGTTAACTTTGGGAGATACCACTCAGTCTATAAATGAATGAAAAATAAGAATGACTATTTGCTTCCAGCTAATTGCTCAGCTCATATACTGCAATAATACAGCAAACTACGCTATAGATAAGTCAACATTTGATCTTCAAGGTCTTTTAATAAAAAGTTTTCAATCAATCATTTTCCTCATCTGCCAAACGAGTTTCAGAGTTACAGGAGATATTTCATTTGTTTAACCTTGAATACATGGAAATGTTGAGGCACATCCCCAAGGATGATTCTCTCTACACCCTGCAGTTGAAAGGATCTTAAAATGTTTTCCAGCTATTCAAAGTTATTTGTGTACATTAGGGGAGGATTGCGCAGCTGCAATTCTTACTTTTTTAAAGGATGACAAAGATGGGGATAATGGAGAAAAACTTTCAGTACTGAAAACTACTTATATTTCTTCCATGATGTGCTAAAAAACTTTTTACGATATAGTTTTAAAATTAAAAATCTGATCTTGTATGTGCTGAAGTTTATGACATAATGGATTCATTAAAGAGAAAGTAACAACAACGAAGTGGTGACAGATTCTTTGGTCATAACTGTAACTTTTATCTAAAAACACATCATCAAAAAGCAAAATGGAAAGGGTTTTCATTCAGTGGTGTGCAATAGCTCTCACATACCTGACTTCATATTTTTATTCAATGAACAAAACAACCTTAATCTGATTCAGCCACTTTCGCTGAAAAAAAATGCTGACTTTTCAGGAAATTGTAAGCATTACTGAAGGGTTGAAACCCGACAAAAGGCTGGCTATGGATTGTTTGTTTAAGGAATAGCATGCACTGAGAGACTCTGTAGAGTGCGTGTGCATGCTGCAGGAGTCTGGTTGTACTAGGAAATGGTCTAATGCTCGATCTTCAAATCCTAGTTCTCCCAATTCCTTAAAACTTGTGGAACTTATTATGTCCTTTCTCATTTCAAATGCAGCCATAGAAGGTATATTTTCCTTGCATAAACAGACTGGGACAGATTGCAGAAACCTGCAACATATTGAGTCTTTTAAGGATGAGCGTCAGATTGAAGTTCATTTCAGTTGTACACAGAGTTCTATGAACGGATTTCAAACAACAAAGATGTTGTGAAATGTATTAAAACTATTAAGTAGCATTTTAAACATTAAATTGAAGCTTCTGATAATTGCACTGTATACTTGAGAATAGTAGAAATGTACACGTAAGAGAAAAATACATGATATGCTAAGAGAAATGGTGTTTCCCCAAAATGTCCCCTAAAATAAAGTGTTTTCATGTGGTTTTCCCGTACTTCCATCCAACAGAGGTAATCACCCTAGACCAGGGGTCTCAAACTCAAATGACCACGAGGGCCACATGAGGACTAGTGCATTGGCCCGAGGGCCACATCACTGACACCCCCCCTCACTGCCCCCGGCCCCGCCCCCACTCCACCCCTTCCATGAGGCCCCGCACCTGCCCCGTCTCTTTTCCACCTCCTCCCCTGAGCGCGCGGCTCCCTGCTCTTCCCCCCCTCCCTCCTGGAAAGTGCTAAGCGCCACCAACAGTAATGCACCTCACTCAAAGGACAAAACACGCACTTAGTTAGATTTACTTCGGTTAAAGCCCCGCACTGCACTGGGCTGCACCACCACTCCACCCCTGCTCTGCCTCTTCCAGGGGTGACAGGTTTGTAGAAATTTTGGTGGTGCCCAGAACCTGTCCCCCCCAAACTCCACCGACACCTGTCTAAGGCTCTGGGAGGGAGTTTGGGTGGGGGAGGGGGTCTGGGGTGCAAGCTCTGGGATCAGGTACTGGGTGCAGGCTCCGGGCTGGGGCAGGAGTGCAGGCTCTGGGATGGAGTTTGGAGATAGGAGGGGGTGCAGGGGTGAGGGCTGTGGGGCTGGGGATGAGGGGTTTGGGGCATTGGAGAGGCTCAAGACTAGGGCAGAAGGGCAGCCTGCCCTGGCCATAGTGGAGGGGGGGCACTAGGATGACCCGGAAGCCAGCAGAGCGGAGCGGAGTCAGCATGAGCTGCAGGCTCCGGGGCGGTGAGGGGGCAGCAAGTGAGCCCGGGGAACACTCGGGGGAGGTACGTGTGGGTGGCAGAAGGGGCCAGGGGAGAGATCTGGCCCCAAACATTGGGGAGCAGCGAACAGGGAGCTTACCTGCCACATAAAATAACTCGGGGGGGGCGGGGTGAGGGGTGTTTGGCAGCAACAGGAAGTAACGGGGGGGGGGGGGGGCGCGAGGAGCTTGGCAGGCCGCAGGGAAGAGCTCCGTGGGCCGCGTGTTTGAGACCCCTGGTCTAGACAGTGTATGGTGATGATCATGAGTGTTGCACTTCAGAGCAAAGCCTGTGACCCTGCCCTGCAAACTCTTGCACAGGTGAGTAGCCCCATTGAAGCCCAGGTGTAAATCGAAGCCCATATGTAAGGGTGTACAGGATCAGGGCCCCAGAGCAAGGTGTTTGGTTACTTGTGTTCTTCTTTGATTACATGTCTAGTTTGTATTAAAATCAAATTAGATGAAACCTCAGAGAAATAATGACATGGGCTGATTAAGTTTCAAGAGAAAGCAGTAAGATAAACACTGATTCGTTATATTTGGCTAATGTAGTTACAGAGGTGGCTGGCCTTTGGTTAGATTGCCTGGCATTCTTATTTCCAATTTGAACCTTTTTTTTAGGTATTTGTATCATAGGGTTACCATACGTCCGGATTTTCCCAGACATGTCCGGCTTTTGGGGGCTCAAATCCCCGTCCGGGGGGAAATCCCCAAAAGCCGGGCATGTCCGGGAAAATCGGGAGGGCTCGGCCGGGGCCTCTTTGGCCGGGGCCGGTGCGGGGCCGGGCCGGGGTCGCGGGGCCGGGAGCCAGAGGGTCCGCTGGGCCGGGGGGTCCGCTGGGCCAGTCCGGGCCCGCGGGGCCGGAATCCGGGGGTCCGCGGGGCCGGGAGCCGGTCCGGGCCCGCGGGGCACCGGGAGCCGGGAGCCGGTCCGGGCCCGCGGGGCCGGGAGCCGGGGGTTCCGCTGGGCCGGGAGGTCCGCTGGGCCGGAGGGTCCACGGGGCCGGGAGGGTCCGCTGGGCCGCGGGGTCCGCAGGGCTGGGAGCCAGGGGGTCCGCGGGGCCGGGAGCCGGGGGGTCCGCGGGGCCGGGAGCCGGTCCGGGCCCGCGGGGCCGGGAGGTCCGCGGGGCCGGGAGCCGGGGGGTCCGCTGGGCCGGGAGGTCCGGGCCCGCGGGGCCGGGAGGGTCCGCTGGGCCGGGAGCCGGGGGGTCCGCTGGGCCGGGAGCCGGTCCGGGCCCGCGGGGCCGGGAGGTCCGCTGGGCCGGGCCCGCGGGGCCGGGAGGTCCGCGGGCCCGGGAGGTGCGCCGGGCCGCCGGCAGTGCTGGGCGGGCCGGGGGTGGTCGGCCGGGGCCGGCACCCCAGGGCCCGAGCCGACCCAGGCTGGAGCCGCCGGGGGGCCAGCCTGGGCCGCGCCTCCTCCCCCCACACTCCCCCTTACCTGCTACAGGCTTCCCGCGAATTAAATATTCGCGGGAAGCAGGGGAGGGGGCGGAGACTTTGGGGAAGGGGCGGAGTTGGGGCGTGGGCGGGGCTGGAGGGCGGGGCCGGGGCCCGTGGAGTGTCCTCCATTTGGAGGCACAAAATATGGTAACCCTATGTATCATGAATGAAATCTATAAAATGTGCTTTGGTCAGGCCTGTGATGTCACTGACCGTTACCTAGGAGAACTCTCTTAGCACTCCTGTGGGTGTATTTCCGAGTTCTGATTGCTATTCCGACTTCAGCTCCTAAGCAAGCTGGACCAAAGTTTCAACTAGTGAAGAAATCTGTGCTCCAGAAAATGATCTGGGGCCTGGCTCAGGGTAAGCTCTATGAAACACTGGTTTGAAAAAGACGTGATCGTAGGGTGACCAGATAGCAAGTGTGAAAAATCAGGACAGAGAGAGGGGGGTAATAGGCACCCATGTAAGAAAAAGCCCCAAATATCGGGACTGTCCCTATAAAATCGGGACATCTGGTCACCCTACGTGATCGTCTTCCTTTCAATAACATAGGCACCGTGTGCGGCCCAGCAAATAATTCAGCACGAGCCTGCGTGTGGGGCTGCTGCTCTAGAAGCTCAACACTGCCTGCAGAGATGGGACGTCATGTGACATGAAGGACAGGACCAATTTCCCAGCTGTGAGATCTGTCAGACCAGAAAATACCCTGCCCAGGATAGTAGGAGAAAGCCCAGCACTCGGTCCGTTCCAGAGAGGGCTGGGAGGACACTTGGGAACTGATAGTGCAGGCCGCAATTTGTGCCTTTGCAGAGGCAGACACTAGTAGGTCTTTCTCAGGTAATGTCAGTAAGGGGCATCAGTGAGTAGAAGGAGAAGGGGGAAGGGAAGGAGGCCACTTGTTCGACAAGTGGTTACTCCAGTTTCCATCCCCATTCAGTCCTTGGTCTCTTTGCTTTGCCTGCCAGCAAGACAGCCCCCGTGGCGATGGGGGGAGGATGGGTGTGTGTGAAATGGATGCTTGTCTGCCAGGAACTAAAGGCTGATGCTATTTACTCACAGCCACATGCTCGTAGCTAGGCTAGACTGGAGCCCAGGCCAGGGTGTTAAGAGGCTCCATAACCTCAGCAGGCTCTTCAGCAACCCAGTCGGTCTAGAAGCAATGGCTGGATTCTTCCATCCACGCAAAGAGAGCTGCACCCTGTGACTATTAACAGCAGCACTGGACCCAGAGATTCAACCTTCTCGGTGTGTTGCTGGGGTTGAGGTACCCCTTCTTTTCCCAACCCCCTCCCAGCTCTGCGTCTGTTCTAGTCGCTGGATGTGTGATGTCTAACATAGACTATAAGGGCCTCGGTGCAGCAGCCTGTCTTTGAATCTGTACCCGGCCAGGCACAGCAACGGTGCTGTGTAAATGATAACTGTGGCAGGAGGATGGTAATCTCTGCAATCCACCCCACTGATTCCACACGAGAGGGGGTGGCAGGGCTGGCCCGTTGTTTGAGTTTCAGTGATATTAATGTTATCTGGCTTGCCTTGCTTTGCCTGTCATAAAACCTAGTGAGAAGCTCCCCCATAGTTAAATCCTGCCCTCATTGATCCCTCAGAGTTCAGTGGGGCTGTGTGGACACAGATGAAGGCAGCATGCAGCCCCTAGTGCCTTCCTGGCAGTTATCTAATCAGTTTCCATGGACTTTGCATGCGAGTTCACTGATACAATGTAATAAAGATTGGAAGTTTCGGTTCATTTTTCTTCCTTATCATTTTCTCTGTCACTTTGTCCCAGCCAGGTACACAAGAAGCTTTCAGATGTGTTCTCTGAAAATCCCTGTCCTTGGGAAGTCTCTGCTTGTCTTTCAGGGTAGGGTGAAGTGTAAGTCCAGATCCAAGCTCATTCACTGCAATGCAAAGATTCCCAGGCACAATAAAATCGACACACAACCATTTCTGTCCTGTTGACCCAAACACCACCGCTGCCCTGGGAGAAGGGTTTCCATGTGAGGGGAGATAGTGTCACATAGTAAATGAGCCCGGAGCTGCTGGGTGCCACTGGCTTGCTGTGTGACAACAGGCAGCTCAGTGCCGTGCAAGGCAGCTGGCAGGGGCAATGAGTTAATGCTGTGAAGGGCTGTGGAGATGGTACATGTGATATCGTACATCCTGTGGCCCTGCAGGGACATGTCCAGTGCAGAGAATCAGCTGGGCACTTTCTGCTGTTGTCATGGGGATTCCCTCTGGAGACCAGGCTGCTTTTCTTCTATTTGCAAAACTGACTTAACCTTTTCAGTGCCATGCAACCCAAGCCTCCACAGCCTCCCAGGCATCTCTAGCATATTCTGCAGACAGTCAAGATATATATCACCGGTTGTGTTGCTTGCCTAACGTGCCCCTGTGAAGCCAAAGGTGGGTGCTGCACTCACTAGCCCGAGCAAGGTAGGAAGCACAAAACCACTGTAAATAGGGGGTCCTGCATTTCATTATCACCACACAGTTTTCTTCTTGTCGTGGGAGCAAAAGGAGCTGCCATAATGGGTCAGACCATTTCCTGTGCTATCCTGACGCAGCACCCGAGAGCAGATGTTTTAAATAGGAGTTGTTGACCAGTCCCAGTAGTAAGCCTATTTGCCTATGAAGCGTTATGTAGGTAGATGTGTGAAATTCCTGCCTGAACCAGCTCTAGTGACCAGTTTACACCTTGAAGCATGAAAATGGATTAATCTTAGCATCATCTCAACTTGCAGAATTATACATTACTGACGTTCATCAAGGGCTTGATCCTGCATTCAATGGGTCAATCTTGAAAGAACATCCAGCCAAGTATTTACCTCACTGACTTCCTGCTCCAGTGACTGGCAAGTGCCACTTTGGCCTGAGCTTCCCAAGGGGCTCAGCACCCCGGTTGGGGACAGAGTCTCACAAGAGCTCAGCATGTCAGGGCCACCCATGAGGGTCACAATGGGTGTTGCTTGACTCTTTCGGAAAGATGGACAAGACTACATCTCCCAGCATGCAATGCGCCCACTTTTAGGGGTCCAAATGGGAGGTAAGCTATCTTGAGAACCTGGCTCCAATTGTGGGTCCTGTGCCCTTGGGAATCTGGCCCTGAGCTCTCTTGAGAACCTGGCCTTAGGTGAGGAAAATTTCCATAAGTTGGCTTGGAACTAACTTCACTGAGTGCCAGCTTGCCCTCCTGTCCTTGAGATCGTCACCGCAGTTGACTACGCCCAAGAACACACAGTCTCCAGAGTGCAGTGCTGCACCTTAGCTGGTTGGAGGATGCCCGGTGCAAGGAGAACACAAGGAAACTCCTCTCCACCAACCCTCTCTTTATTTTGGTCTGAATATAGTGGCCCTGAAAGACGCTGGACTCACACAGCTGTGGGGTCTGAAATCTGCTGTGTAGGAGTGAGTTTCACTACAACTTTCACACAGCTTTGAGCAGATCCTGTTTTTTCTCTGCATCCCAGGGCTTCGCAGCCCCACCTTGCACTGTTTGCTCGAGAAGGAGGTTGTGTCACACTCTGCAAAGCCAGTGATTGTGTGTATATTTGGCACAAAGACAACTGGATTACATTGCTTGAAAACAAGCCAGGCTTTGCTCAAAGATACGCCAGAACGCATCACAAAAGCATCAAGGTGCAGGAGGCGTCTCCATGTGTTATGAATTCTTCATACACCATTAGGGACAGCAGGACAATTCCTGCCCTTTCCACCTCACTCCATGGCTGAGCATCAGCCCCTTCACCACCTCTACTGGCAGGAGGATATAGAAATCTGCCTGGCCTCTGCTAAGACTGCCAACTTCCTGCCACTTGTGACAGTGATCTCTGTGACTGAGAGCTCTGCGTAGGCAGTTCCATTGCACCTAGCACTGTACCAGCTAGACACCAGCCTAATATGGATGCTTGTCTGCTAGGAGGAGGGCTAGGCCCAGGAGTTCATTGCACACAGGCCACTGACCAACCGTGACTCATTGATGACTATGTCACAACCAGCCTTTGCTGGAGGCAAATCTCACCGCTGGTCCCCACTATTAGCAGCCCCCATCAGCATCCCCCACATGCACCTCCCAGCCCAACAGCTGCTGAGTTGGTTACAACAATAATTATTCATTTGTATCACAATAGCACCTACAGGCCCCACCCAAGCTCAATGCCATATTGTGCCAGGCACTCAACCTACCATAGTGAGAGAAAGTCCAGGTCCCAGAGAGCTCATGTAAGCAGGCAGCACAGACACAAGAAGGGTACCCCATAGCACAAAGGTCCCTTAGCCACCCGGCCAGCCCTCCTGGTATGCAGGAGCAGGTCTCTCCAGACTCACCTTCCCTCTAAACCCTCCAGTTGTACAGATTGTGAATCCTGACCAGTTTGATGCCAATCTTCCTCCTCCTGCTCAGTCTAGCAAACCCAGTCAGTGCCCTTAACACCCTTTCCCCTGTGCCGCCGACACCTGCAGGCTCTGGTGCTGCAAGGACTTTGCTTTTGAATGAAGATGATCATGGTGCCGTGGTGGCTCTCTCCTGAGCCTCACCCTATGCCAGCTCCGCAGCTCAGGCCAACTGAAAGCCCAAGCTGACTGCTCAGAGCTACAGTTAATCAAAAATATCAAATTCCTACAGTTTTGGACATGAACATGCTGTGAAAAGCATATCCCTGTTTCTGACCAGCTGTGCTCAGTGCCAGGCTTGGCATGTCTCCATTAGAGCTTCCCTCTGCACAGTGACAGAAACTGCTGTGAAGTTCTTGGGGGTTCTTCAAATGCACATCAGCTAAGGGGGCTGGGGCAGTATCTCAGAGTCCGCAGTGATTAGTGAGCAGCTCATTGCAGCTCCAGAGGGCAGTTCTCCCAACGCACACCCTGCAGCTCCCACAAGCCCAGTTATTCCAATGAAATGGACCTGATTGCTATGCTTCTGCCGGGAAGCTGGGATCCAGGCTGGGATCACAGGGTAGACAGACAAGCTAGTGGGAGCAGAGGCTTTGTGCATACAGCTGGATGGGGGCTTGGGCCTTTCCAGGGTGTTTCTGTCCAGGTTCCATGGCAGCTCTTGGACAGGCAGGAGGACATGGATTGATTTGCTGGCACACCCTAGTGGACTGAACGAATTTGAAATTACTTTGATTGATGGAGCTGGAGCTTGTTTTGCAATCATTTTAATTCGTTGAACGAACCTGCTGCAAATCACCTTGATTTGGGTTAAAATATGTCCCCTTCCCTTGTCTCCACATCCAAAGAATCGCTGGCGGGCCTTCCAGGTGGCTAAGGATAAAACAATGATTCCTTCACCCCCTCCTGTGGCGAGAGATGATCACCCCAGCTCAAAAGACAATCAAAGGGGTCCAAAGACAGGCAACAAAAATGATCAGAGGCCCTTAGAGCGTTTTCCCTCTCAAGGGAGACTGAAAAGAGGAGGGCTGTACAATGTTGAGGAGACAAATGAGTGAGGATGTTCTGAGGTATACAGAATAACAAATGGGACAGCAAAGGTAATTGGGCCATTCCTACAGACCCTTTTTCCAACACAGGAAAGAGGAGACATTCAACGAAACTAAAAGGGATACACAAACCGATACACAGAAATGCATAATCAGTCTGTGGAACGCATTGCCACAATCTCTCAACCATGTCCAAGCGTTACGCGGGTTAAAATAGAACAGATATAAGCCCTCGTGCTTCAGGGAAGAAGCCAAACACAAACTGCCTGGGCTCAGGCTGAAACGTCCCCTATTGCTGGTGCGGGTGTAAGAGCCGGGATTCAGGGCGAGATGGAGTGCCAGTCTGATGTAGAATGGCCACTGTGACGAACTAGGACTGTTCTTAATGTGGTATGTGGTCTTTGAATGCTGAGTGGGGAGTGTTGGCTGGGAAGGCAGGGGAGTGTGGCTAGGATGGTCTGCATGGGGGAATGGGAGACTGGCTGTGAGGGAGAATACCTGAGCATGTAACGTGAGAACCCAGGAAGGAGTTAGAGGCCAGGTGACACCTTTGCCCGGGAAACTGGACAAAGGCTGGGGGAGGAGACACTGGGGGGAGAGTTTCAGAGCTGGCTGGTGGAATGGCTGGGAGGCAGACAGGGCTCTGACCTCCCAAGGGGGCTGTGGTGCCCTGGGACCCCAAGATGGACCTAACTGGGGGGGATCCTGTTGTCTGTGCCTGCAAGACCTGTCTTGGACTGCGTTCCTGTCGTCTAAATAAACCTTCTGCTTTACTGGCTGGCTGAGAGTCATGGTGAATCGCAGGAAGTTGGGGGTGCAGTCCCCCCACACTCCGTGACAGCCATGTGCCTGTGTTCCATGGACTGGACCGTGGCCCTGGCGGAGGGGAGGGGAGGGCATCGTGCTGGCCGAGTGTGCAGCGGATCGAGCTCTGTGCTACACAGAGTGGCCTGGAGAACAGCAATCCTCCTTATACTCCAGAGAAGCGGCTCTCAACCTTTCCAAACCACTACACCCGTCAGGAGTCGGATTTGCCTTGTGTACCCCCAAGTTTCACCTCACTTAAAAACTACTGGCTTACAAAATCCAAAAGTGTCACAGCACACTAGTACTGAAAAATGGCTGACTTTCTCATTTTGACCGTATAATTATAAAATAAATCAATTTGAATATAAAATATTATACTTGCATTTCAATATAGTACATAGAGCAATATAAACAAGTCATCTGTCTGTATGAAATGTTAGTTTGTACTGACTTTGGTAGTGCTTTTTACGTAGCCTGTTGTAAACTAGGTAACAAGTTGATGTACCCCCAGAAGACCTCTGCGTTCCCCTAGGGATGTGTGTGCCCCTGGTTGAGAACCACTGCTCCACATGATTCGCAAGTCAGTGGCACACGTGTGCACCACATACAGCCTCAAGGGTGCTGATGCGAGAGCTCCCATAGACTGGGCTGGACCTAGCCCAGGCCCACAAAAAGCTGCAATGCTCTGAATTCAGAATATCCCAGTGCATTTGAAAGACCTTTGAGTCAGCCAGTAGAGTTTGTCTTTCCTGGAGGGTTGGGCAAGGAGGAGGGAGATTAGGCCCTTGTGACTGTAATGTGAGCATAGCAGCAGGTCTGATTTCCTTAGGGATTTTTTTAAATTATGGATGAAAACCTGGCTCCACTGAAGTCAGTTGCAAAACTCCCATTAACTTCAGTGCAATGGAGACAGCACAAAGATACAACAGCCCAAAGCTGTGAGTGCCACTGCTGCTCATCAATGGAAAGGCACGCTGGGGGTGCTGGAGACCCTCCTCACCATGTGTGATGGAGGTGGAGAATGGAGCAAGACACAGGCTGCACAGTGCTGGTCAGAACTACTTTGTTAGGCCATTTGCACTTTTCCTGAGGGTTTTCACAGTAGTTATTGCCTTTGGCTGACAGAGCAGGGACTCTGCCTTATGTTACAAATGCATCTGCAGCAGGGAGCCCTTTGTACGTCTGCTATGAAATCCATGGGCCGTATTCTGCCCACAGTTAGGCTCCTGCAACTCCAGTGAAGTCAATGGGGTCACAGCGATGTAACTGGATTTGGGCCTGTAATGGCTACAATACAAAATTACTTGGAATTAACCGGAGGAAGACTCCCAAAAGAGTATCACATGGTAAAACGGACAGAGCGACACACCTGCCTCAGCGGTTTGCAGGCACAGGAAGGAGCTGCTTCATTCTTACTACACAATCCTGCTTCCCCTGCACACATCCCCACTGACACCAGTGCTGAGAGCGTCCCACAGATGTCTAGAGTCTTCCAGGAGCAAACATCACCTGGGGAACTGACCAGATAGCAGACCCCCCACCCACACTCTGCATCCCCGATCCCACACGGCCTCAAGAGCCATGAGCTGCAGACACCAGTTCAAGCTGGTGGGTGGGCCGTTCTCTGTCCACGGTGACCAGAAGAGTGCAAAGGACATTATAATAAACCTAGGCCAGGAATCCGAATGGAGAACTGTAACGGCTGCCCTGTCACCATGAACAGATAACGGCCCACCCACCAGCTCGAACTGGTGTCTGCAGCTCATGGCTCCGCTTCCTGAGAGACCCACCTAAAGATCCTAGAGAACCGGATACTGGAGTCCCACCCAGATGACCAACTAAAAGCAAGGTAGGGTCCAGAAGCAGCAGCCTCCGGGTACAGGGCCAGCTACACTATTGGAACAGGGACTTTTCTGTGCAGAAATATTGTACCCAGCCCCTACGTGGTAAGGGCCTGCTGCCGGAGTCACAGCAGAGAAGTGAAGAGTGGCTATCCACCTCCTCACTCAGGTGCACCATTCACCTCCCTGGAGGAGCAGAGAGCAGACAGCGTTTGTCTCTGGGAGATTAATTCAGAAAAAGGAGAAAGCCCAGAGTCTAGAAGAAGGTGAAACGCTGGAACTGAATTTAGCATGGGAGAGTCCATTGCTCACATCAGGCCACTGCATCACAGAGAATACAGGCCACTCACCCCATCCCCATATACACCAGATACGGTCTTCTGTTCCTACTTGTGTGTGTGTACGTGTAGTGTGTGTTGGAGTGAGAGCGCAAATGTGCGTGTCTATGTCTATGTACAGTTTGTGTGTGCCCGTACATACGCCTGTACACTCACACATGTTCCCCAAACACGGTTCTCCATTAATACATTGGCCCAGATCTTCAGCTGCGTAAATGTGTGCAATCCCATCAAGGCCTGCATTTGGTATGACAAAGATAATAAGGGAATGGTACTTGTCGGGAGAGGATCCACAAAGTCCCCCCAGAGCTGCTGGCTTCCAAGGTCTTTTGGAATCAGTCTCTGGCCTTGCACTGGTCACTGAGCTTTTCCTAAGCCCTTTACTTGCAGCATTGTCAACAAAGGACCAGGGCCCTAGCCCTTTGGAATAATTAGCAAGTGGTAGGCAGGACAAATGACATTAGGCAAGATCCCCCAGTCAGTCCCCTCTTCTGAGGAGCAGCAAAGACCCTTGTCCCAGTGCAGGGACTCAGCACAGGCCTGTACCCATTTCACGAGGGCTGACAGACTCCTTGTGTTGCCCAGGTTAATGCAGAGCACAAAGATACAAGGCAGGGCTATTCTCCCAGGCAGTACAGAACACAATCATATTATTGCGCTCAGCGCTTCACAGTTAACGCACATCATTTCCATATAGGGTGACAGATGTCCCAATTTTATAGGGACAGTCCCCATTTTTGGGTCTTTTTCTTATATAGGCTCCTATTACACACCACCCCCGTCCTGATTTTTCACACTTGCAGTCTGGTCACCCTATTTCCATAGCCAGCATTTGCAGCTTCCCTCCCTCTGATGGGAGCCCAAGTGACAAACCACTCAAATCCTCCTGAACCCCAGCCCACAGCAAAACAGTTTGTCAGCATCAGGTTTTACCCCTTCTCTGTAACTGTATTTAACCGGGCTGGCTGCTGCAAAGGGCTCACCCCATCTCCAGAGCAGCCTTGGAGTTCTTGAAAGGGAAAGTGTATAGAACCAAATTCATCCACACAGCTGAGAAAGGAAATGCCAGGTCCATTTCCAGGGAATGCAGATTGACTGCTGGATACCCCAGCAGCGGACCAGGAAGGCAGCCTATGAATGCCAACTTTTCAGATTACTCCAAAGGTTTGAATGTCACAGGTGGATTAAGATTTACGGAGGTCACTTGCTGCAGCAGATCTATTGCACTGCAGAGATGTGGGGCTTGTGCATACAGAGCTCACACAATACATGGCAGCATATATGCGCATCGGCAGGTGCAGCGCCAGTCTCCCTGCGGAAGGTCTCCTACCTTTGCAATGCTCATGCAGAATCACTCCAGGGGCAGCGTGAAGTCAGCTCGCCTCTCTCCGCAGGAAGGATCCCAAATTCTGCCCCCTTGGCGGAGCGGCAAGCCAGCCCCCCCGGCGCAGTCTGCCAGAGCCTGCCTCTGTCCCGCCGCTGGGGTGTCCCTGGCAGGGGCTGGGCGAGCCCTGAGTCACGCTCATTCAGCAATTACGAGCCCGGCTTTCTCCTTGCGGCGCCTGGAGGCACGAGAGATCGGCGCGGACCCACCTTAGCAGCGGCTGCGGCCCGCCGGCGGCAGGGGGAGCGGGGGAAACGCCCGGCGCAGGGAGCGGACGCCGCAGAGCTCCGGGGCTGGGGGAGGCACAGAGGGGCGGGGGCCCTTTGTGTGCCGAGGAGCCCTGCGGGCGGGGCCGGGAAGCGCTGCGGGGAAGCCCATTGCGTGTTGAGGCGGCGGGAGGAGCCAGGCAGACACCTGGCCAAAGTCTGCTCGCCTAGGCACCCTCGGGCGGCCGCCGTGCCGTGCCGTGCCGTGCCGTGCCGGGGGGGGGTTCCCGGTCCCGCCGGGTGGGAGACAAACTCCGCTCACCGGGGCGCTGCACCTGCCGAGAGCAGGGCCCCCTACCCGGCTTGCTCCCCGCCTCCCCTGGGTCCCGCCCCGGCCGGGCTCGCTCCCCTGGGTCCCGCCCGCAGCCCCGCCCGGGCTCGCTCCCCTGGGTCCCGCCCGCAGCCCCGCCCCGCGCCCGGCAGGAGCCGGCGAGCGCACACAGGCAGACCCGGTTGATCACATCATCTCCCGGCCGGGGCAGGCAGCCGCTGTGTTCACGACAGTTGCGGCTCAGGCCGCGGAAGCGGGAACACTGCAGCGTCCCCAGCTGGACACACACACGTCCGCCAGGCGCCATCCCACTGTATTGGGAGAATAATGCAAATCTTTAGCCCCACGTAAAAACCCAGCAGGTTAAATTATTGGGGTTTTTTGTTTGTTCTTTTTTTGGGCAAGTGGCAAATCCCTAAATAACGCGGCCAGGCCGGTCCAATCCGGGCCAGGTGCGAACCCTGCGGCCCAGGGCCGATCATCGCCCTGGGACCACTGAACACAAGCTTGGAAAGCAGCTTCCCAGCTCTAAGGCCCGGGGTATTGTTGTCTCTCGCAGTGCCTGAGTAAAACGACTTTAAATCTTTATCTGTTTACTCCAAACGAGTGAGACAAGCTTAGGAATGTGTGTGAGTGAGACACTGTGCTAAGGTGTGAGTCTCACACCCACGGAGTGCCACTTGACACATCTGCTCTCGCCGGCGGGGTCTGTGCAGCCCCATTCGGCCCTATCCTGCTCTTGCTCATCCGGGAGGAAAGTGGGACCCCACTGAGTCTGATTCCGCTCCCCACTTGCTTGGGGCCCTGTGGCCCTGCTGGCCTGAGCCTGAGCCTGCTCTCACTTGCTCAGGGTGTCCCTGCAGCCTGGCCGGGTCTGATCCCGCTCTTGCTCACCTGGGACATACATGGGGCCCCGCTGGGCCTGATCCTGCTCTCATTCACCAGGGCATTTGTGCCAAGCCAATGGTCCTGCCTTTCCACTCTGCTCTGGTGAATCAGGTTAGGTCCCTGCAGTGCCCAGCTGGCATGGCAGCGTGCAGAGTCCAGCCCGATGGGGCCAGATGGCTGTGACACTAGGGTGTGATTGCAGTATCTGGCTGTGTGTGAGAGGGATGAATGGACACAAAGGGACATGTCTTTTGTCCCTCACAGTCTTGTCAACTCTTAGAATATCAGAGTTAATATAGACTGGCCCAGCCAGCTCACCCAAAGCTGGGGCGTGTCCCCACAGAACGCAGAATGCAGCCTGCACTAGTACAGAGCTAGCAGTATTTCATAGCGCATTCACTAGCCCAGTGACTCCTCTGTTGACCTGTAAGTAAACACGGAGAATTTGATATTAATTGTTGTATGCATCTGTTGTGTGCTGACTATTCCGCACTGATGCATGCAAGTTTATTTCCCAGGCAGTACAAATTAGATTTGTATAGACAAGGAACCATTAAAGAGAATACAAAATGTTTGAGGTTCTGAGTGGGGAGTTCCCTGCATCCCTACATTACACTGTATTGGGAAGTTTAACTTGGGTTTGTAGAGCATTCAAAGATCCTTAGGTGAACGGTGCTATCAAAATGCACAATGGCACGTCTTCATTCTCCCAGGAATGTCTGGAGAAAGAACAGAGCTGCTAAGCAGGCACACAAATGAAAGTTGCACAGCTATGCACATTCTGGCCTGGTTACTTTAGTGGATTGAAACCCACAACTGGCAGAAATTCTAGGCCAGATCCTCAGTTGGTGTAGATCAACATAGCTCCATTGAAGTCAACTGAGTGATGCTGATATACCCTAGCCTAGAATTCTTATACCTGAATACAAAACAGCTACCATACCTCTAACCATTCCTGCTATGATGCCTGCAAGGTTCTGGAGTAAAAGAAGGACATCTAGTACAGGCCCCAGAGCCCTGGGGCCAAACTGAGCCATGGGGCTAGGTTATGAGGCCATTTCAGCTCTCATGGAGGACAGGGCTTTGGGATGCAGAGACATTCTTGGTGCTCAGATACCATGGGGGGTGAGCATGCCAGACAAAGCCAGAGAACAGACTGATGGACAGATAGAAAACCTTCAAGATGTGTGGGGAAGGATTTTGCAAGTCAAACATAAGGCATCACTCTAATTTTAGTATAAAAACAGCAGGTAGAATTTCTCAGGAGCCAGATTTAGAGATGATAACCTCACAGAGAGACCATTTCAAAATGAGAACCAGCATGCAATTCATGGCACATGATAAGATTGCATCAAGGCCAGGTGCTCCTTCTAATAAGCCTAGATTAGTAGCTGGCAGCTTCCAAACGATAAACATGCCAACATCAAAATGAAATTTCTTCCCTTTCAATGGAAGCGGCCCTCTCATCGAAAGCCCTGTGCTGTGGGTTCATAAGCAATACTGACATGATCCATCATGCAAAATGAATTGTTTGCATTTCTCTGGATCACCTGGGAGTTTGAAGCTGAAGATTATGTTTAAAAATGCTACCCTCAGCGAGGGTCTCCTGCCTTATTTGGGGACACTCACACTGGGTTCATAACAAGTGTCAGGAGCTGGACAGACACTGGGCTGGCCTGCCAGGGTTGAACCCCAATGGTGTGCATGGGTGCTGCCTCCCGGAGTTTCATGCAGAGTGTGAGGGCACTTTGCCATCCCTTGAGTGCTGGGATCCCACCACTGTGCCCAGGGCCGGCTCCAAGGTTTTGGCCGCCCCAAGCAGCCAAAAAAAAAAAAAAAAAGCCGCGATCGCGATCTGCGGTGGCAATTCGGCTGGAGGTCCTTCGCTCCGAGCGGGAGTGAGGGACCCTCTGCCGAATTGCCGCCGAATAGCTGGAAGTGCTGCCCCCCTCCGTAGTGGCTGCCCCAAGCACCTGCTTGACAAGCTGGTGCCTGGAGTCGGCCCTTACTGTGCCTCTCTGCTCACACAGCAACAGTGTGCATTTGCCATGGGGACAGTCATGTGCAACGCACTCCCCTGAACATCAGCCTCAGTCCAGAGGTCCCCATTTGGAATGAGCACCTAGAAATGTTTGCTTTTCCCAGGCGATTGTTAGAATGGCAGCTCTTGCTTCCTGGATTGCCCGGGAAGGCTTCCCTACACCAAGCTTCTGGCCTGAGGGACTGATTTAGTGCAGGGGTTCTCAAACTTAACAGCACTGTGACCCCTTTCTGACAACAAAAATTACTTCATGACCCCAGGAGGGGAGACCAAAGCCTGAGCCTGCCTGAGTCCCACGACCCTGGGTGGGGGAGCCAAAGCCCGAGCCTCACAGCTATGGGCAGGGGGGGCAAAGCTGAAGCTAAGGGCTTCAGCCCCAGGCAGGGGGCCTGCAACCTGTGCCTTGTGGCCTAGGGCTGAAGCCCTTGGGCTTTAGCTTCGGCCCTGGGCAGCGGTCCTCAGGCTAGAGCCCTGAGCCCCAGCAAATGTAAGCCAGCCCTGGCGACCCATTCAAAGGGAGTCGAGACCCACTTTGGGGTCCCAACCCAGTTTGAGAACCGCTGATTTAGTGATATAAATGTGAGACTGCCATGTTATGGAGGGTGGGGCAATGTAGTCATTTTGGGGGGTTAGTTAGCAGGAACGTAACTCAGTTTATTTAGTGCAGTCTGTAAATCACTGCAGAGAATTCACGTATATGCTAATGGCATCCATCTAAGAAGCATGACAAAGAGCTGAAGGATGCCTGCAAGGCCCAAACTATCTGCTGCCAAACTTCAAGTATTCCGAGAAACACAACATCTGCCAGCAATGCCTTGTTCCAAGGATAATTGGTCGTGCATATTTATAGGTCAGGGCAGATGGACAGCTTTCCAAATAGCCCCGTTATCATCGCCCTTTGAAAAATGCACAGGTCTGGATCCCCTCATTGACATGTTGAGTCTATACTCATTAGCCAAGGTGCCTTTCCTGGCACTTTTTAAAAATGATGTCTGCAGTGTTCTTCTGTGTCTCCAGTGGACATCGACAGCACAGGACATTCAACACAAAGCATGTGCCCCAGTTGGGGGGCACCATTTAACTAGGCCCCCAAGAACTAGCAGAGATTACTGTTCTGATTTAATCCCTGATCCTGCAATTGCATCCACTAGCACAGCCCCCTGCAGCCGTGTGGAGCCCATTAACGTCAATAGGGTTCAGCACAGGCTTACTGGTCTGTGCTTGATGTTCCCACTGCAAGATCAAGGCCCTTAGAATCTTTATTGAAAAATACAAAACAAAACTCTCTCTTCACAGTTGTATGAATACCTTACAAAGGGCTAGATCACAGCTCCCGACCATACTGCCCAACAAGGGGTAGCACATTGCAGCTCCACACTAGAAAGGAAACAGCTCAAAGAGCCACAACCCACTCCCTGCTCCCTGTTTGTTGCAGGCAGAGCAGAGGTGAAAGTAAGCCGGTGCGCTGTACCGGGGCAGCCCGGTTTCCCCAGGCAGCAATTAAAGGGCCTGGGGCTCCCAGCAGCGTCTGGAGCCCCAGGTCCTTTCAACTGCTGCCAGAGCCCTACTGCTGGAGCCCTGGGGTAGCAGCAGCAGGGCTCTGGGGGTTATTTAAAGGGCCAGGGCTCCCGCTGCCTCTACTGCCTTGGGCCCTTTAAATAGCCGCCGGAGCTCCACCACCGCTACCCCAGGGCTCCGGGGGTTATTTAAAGGGCCTGGGAGGTAGAGGCAGGGGAGCCCCAGGCCTTTAAATAGCCCCCGGAGCCCTGCTGCCTGAGCCCTGGGGTAGCAGTGGCAGCTGGGGGCTCCGGCAGCGGTTTAAAGGGCCCCAGGGCGGTAGCAACGGCCGAGCCCTGGTCCCTTTAAATTGCTGCCGGTGCCCCCAGCTGCTGCTACTACCCCAGCAGGGGAGGGGAAGGCACTTACCAGTACAGGGCGAGCCGGGGCTGGCTCTGAGCCCCCCCATACCTGCCCCTTCTGCCTGAGGCCCCGCCCCTTCCAGGGGCCAGAGCCAGCCCCAACCCAGCCCTGTACTGGTAAGTCCCTATTTCTACTTTCATCCTGAGGCAGAGTGTCATTTTCTGCTGAGGTAAGTACTTCCCTCTGGTGCAAATAGGAGCAATCAGGGAATTGTGACTCCCTGAGATGCAGCTGGGACAGTGCAGCTCTGTACCTCTTAGGACAGCTGCGTCCTTGGGACGCAATCTGGCCCTAAATGCATACAGCAGCAGAGACTGTAGTGAGGACAGGCAGATTGTCTTTTTCTGAGTTCTCATCTTTTGTATTTCTTTGTTCTGTTCCCTCCTCTCAATAAGGCAGCAAGCAGCAGAGGATCGGTATGTGCCATCCATGTCCATGCAGCCACCTTTAGATACACACAAAAGCATTCCCTGCCCCAAACCTCCAGCTGATTCCAAACAAAACCTTCCTCTGAGCCCTGCCTGGGCAGGGTGTGTTTCAGCAGGCTGAGTGAGCTATAATTAATTAATAATTACTAATATATGTGCAGCATTTAACTCCCTCATGTGCACCCTCGGAAAAGAGCGGCTGCAGCAGGCACTGAGTGAGGGGAATGGCCTGCCTTCCTGAGCTCATGTTGTTAGTCAGGTTTCAGAGTAGCAGCCGTGTTAGTCTGTATCCGCAAAAAGAACAGGAGTATTTGTGGCACCTTAGAGACTAACAAAATCTCTCAGTGCAGGAACTGGCTAGATCCCACTCCCTGCACACACCCGCTCCACCGTACCAAAGTGCATTCTCCAACCCTATGGCTGACAGGACAAATAGCAACGCTCAGTGAGCCATGGCAAGTGGAGAGAAGCATCTTATTAGCCACACCCCGGGTCTCATTTAATAAGGCCCCTCCCACAGGCTCTTGGTTGTTTTGGCACCATTTGCAAGTAGCAAAGTCCCTATGGAGAAGTGAATGATTAATGCCTGGTAGCAGGACTGGTGTGCTCCCTGTTAAGGAACGATCAGCTTCATAGCCTTGGGCCCGGGAGTGTCTGGGCGTGATCCTCCTCTCACCCCAGGCAGGTCAGGAGAAAGGCCACACAAGTCACTGAAGTGACTCTGATGTAAAGCTGGTGCAAGGGGGAGGAGAAGCAGGGCCTTTGTGCAGGGTTACAAATCAAAGTAAAAATATGCTTTCTAATGGCTAGGACCGAGTAACCAGCTACAATCCTTGTTCAAGGTCATTTCCTCCCCCATCTTCCTTTTCTAGCAGTGGCTGACTAGCTCTTAGTCAGGATCCCCACAGAGTCCAAGGTGTGACGTTGCACTCTATATGATTTTATAAAAATATGCAAATGTGTGTGAATATAATGTAACTGGAATAGGCTTCATGCAAAAGGTCTCTTGTAAGGTATCATTACAAAGCTTATAATCTACTGAGTGTGGTCATCCTATCTGTATAAATGTATCACTCTTGTATCTGAAACTAGAAATAGGGAATATAACTCTGAGGCCTATTGTAATAATGCACAGTGTGGGCTATTAATGATGGTTTGGAATCTTGATGGCTCCCATCAACCAGAACAATTGACTGTGGATGGCTCTGTTTGCTTGCAGGCCTTCCTGTGAGTTAGGCTGGGAGGAGTGAAGGCTTGGGGTCTTACAGTGACATGTAATCATGTCACCTGAACTGGAATCCATCTTTAACCTGGTGCTTTTCTATTTAGAAGGAGGGGTGGGGGTGATGTTGCATTTTATGTGATTTTATAAAAATTTGATAATGAGTGAATATAATGTAACTGGAATATGCTTCATGCAAAAGATCTCTTGTAAGGTATCATTACAAAGCTTATTATCTACTGAGTGTGGTCATCCTATTTGTATAAATGTATCATTCTTGTATCTGAAACTAGAAATATGAAATATAACTGAGGCCTATTGTAATAATGCACAGTGTGGGCCATTAATGGTGGTTTGGAATCTTGATGACTCCCATTAACCAGGACAATTGTCTGCAGATGGCTGTGTTTTACCTGTAAGTCTTCCTGTATACATGTGTTCTGGCAAGTGGGCAATGAAGTCTTGTAGTGACCTGTGGTCATGTCACCTTAACTGGAATCCATCTTTAACCTGGTGTCTTTCCATTGAGAAGGAGGGGGTGGGAACCCAGAGAGGGATAAAGGATTCCCACCTTATGCAAAAGATATAGATATAAAGGGGTGGAAGAGAACAAAGGAGAGAGAGGAGCCATCATGAAGAACCCCTAGCTACCACCTGAGCTGGAACAAGAGCTGTACCAGGGGAAAGAATTGTGCCCAGGCCTGGAAGGTGTCCAGTCTGAGGAAAAAACACTGAAGCATCTCTGACGGTGAGATTATCTGTATTCAATTTGATTAGGCATAGGTTTGCGCATTTTATTTTATTTTGCTTGGTGACTTACTTTGTTCTGTCTGTTACTACTTGGAACCACTTAAATCCTACTTTCTGTATTTAATAAAATCACTTTTTACTTATTAATTGACCCAGAGTTTGTATTAATACCTGGGGGAGCAAACAACTGTGCATCTCTCTCTATCAGTGTTATAGAGGGTGAACAATTTATGAGTTTGCCCTGCATAAGCTTTATGCAGGGTAAAACGGATTTATTTGGGTTTAGACCCCATTGGGAGTTGGGCATCTGAGTGCTAAAGACAAGCACACTTCTGTGAGCTGCTTTCAGGTAAACATGCAGCTTTGGGGCAAGTAATTCAGCCCCTGGGTCTTTGTTGGAGCAGACGGGAGTGACAGGCTCAGCAAGACAGGGTGCTGGGATCCTGAGCTGGCAGGGGTAGAAGTAGTTTTGGCACATCAGGTGGCAGCTCCCAAGGGGGTTTCTGTGATCCAACCTGTCACATGGGGACCAAAGAGACAAAGGATTCCCACCTTATGCCAAAGCTATGTAAGGGGGTGGAACAGAACAAAGGGGGCTGCAATCATGAGAAATCCCCTAGCTACCACGTGAGCTGGAACAAGGGCAGTACCAGGGGAAAGGATTGTGCCCAGACTAGGAAGGTGTCCAGTCTGTGATAGAAGCTTATTGAAACATCTGAGGGTGAGATTTCATCTGTAATCACTTTCTTACTGTATTAGGTTTAGACTTGTGTGTTTTATTTTATTTTGCTTGGTAATTCACTTTGTTCTGTCTGTTACTACTTGGAACCACTTAAATCCTACTTTTTTATTTAATAAAATCACTTTTTACTTATTAATTAACCCAGAGTATATATTAATACCTGGAGCAAACAGCTGTGCATCTCTATCAGTGTTATAGAGGGCGAACAATTTATGAGTTTATCCTGTATAAGTTTTATACAGGGTAAAACAGATTTATTTGGGGTTTGGACCCCATTGGGAACTGGTATCTGAGTGTTGGGGACAGGAACACTTCTTAAGCTGTTTTCAGTTAAGCCTGCAGCGTTTAGGGGACGTAACTCAGACCTGGGTCTGGGTTTGTAGCAGGCAAGCATGTCTAGCTCAAACAAGGCAGGGTTCTGGAGTCCCAAGCTGGCAGGGAAAACAGGCTCAGAGGTAGTCTCAGCACATCAGTTGGCAGTCCCAAGGGAGTTTCTGTAATCCAACCCATCACACAGGGCACTGGTTTTCCTCTTCCCCTCAGGGGAAGGGTAATTTAGGGTGTGTGATGAAGTGGGGATTTTCCCTTATGTTGTATGTGAGTCTTACTGTAGAGCCTAGGTGAGTTTTACTGGTTTGCAAGAATACTGCATGTGCCTCCGTTTCCCTGCCTGCTGTACCAGTGCCTAGGTTGCGGGAATAAGGGTATGTGACTTTGACTGAGACCCTCGAGCGGGTGAGGGTGCTCCATCTGCCTGCACGTATGCTATGGCCAGTGCCTTTCGTACCCTGAGACCCAGGAGGGGGATGCAACCAGGTGACACTTTGCCTGGGAAGCGAGACAAAGACCAGGAGGAGGAGCATTGGGTGTGTTGGAGGTCGGGTCGCTGGAAGCTGAGCAATCTGTGGTAGGGGACTGGAAGAGGGGGAGTCCAGGGCGTCTGGCCTGGGGTTCCCCCCAGATGGACTTGGCTGAAAGTCACTGATTTCTGTGCTAACAAGTTCTGTTCTATGCTGTGTTCCGGTCAACTAATAAACCTTCCGTTTTATGCTCGCTGAGAGTCACGTCTGACTGCGGAGTTGGGGTGCAGGGCCCTCTGGCTTCCCCAGGAGCCCCGCACGGGTGGACTCGCTGTGGGAAGCACACGGTGGGGCAGGGGATGCTGAATGTGCCGAGGTCAGACCCAGGAAGGTCAAAGCTGTGTGAGCTTCTTGCCCGGGTGACAGTCTGCTCAGAGAGAGGAGGCTCCCCAGAGTCCTGCCTGGCCTCAATGGAGTAGTTCCAGAGCATCACCCTGGTGACTCCATGACAGGGGGTCGCTGCGCCTCTCTTGATAGTCCAGGAAAACTTTGAAAAGCATTTCTCTCACAGTTATTTGACCCTGCTTCGCGAGGCAGGAAGACTTCCTGGGGGTGCTGGCTCCATCCCCTGTTGAGAATATTAAGTGATCACTTTTCCCCATTTGCTCTTCTGATGGCTTGGTTTGCCTGGCATGCAAATATGCTTTTCTTGGTTTTGGTAACAACTTGCTCCATTTACTTGGGAGACACATTCAAGCAAGTAGAACCTCATTCCTTTGTCTGGAAAAATCCTGTTGATCAATTCCCCCAACATGCCTGGTTTAAAGACATTTTAGTCATAATTCCAGCACAATAGTATAATCCTTTGTGGGTTGACCATACAAACATAGGCGCTGACTTTCTAATGTGCCGAGGGGTGCTTGACCCCTGCCCTGCCCCCACTCCACCCTTTCCCCTCAAGGCCCCACCTTGCCTTGCCCCCACCCCACCTCTTCTTGATCCATTCCTCTCCCTCCCCCAGTGTGCTCTGCCCTCGCTCCTCCTCCTTTCCCCCAGAGCTTCCTGCATGCTGCTGAACAGCTGATCACTGGTGTGGAGGAGGTGCTGAGGGGAGGGGGAGGTGCTGATCGGCGGGGCCGCTGGTGGACAGGAGCCGCTGGTGGGAGAAGGAGGAGCTGATCCGGGTGAGGGAGGAGCTGCCAGTGGGTGAGCACCTACCATATTTTTTCCGTGCGTGCTCCACCCCTGGAGCACCCACAGAGTCTGCGCCAATGCATACAAACATCATGCCAGAATATCAATGATCAGTTTTTGGTTTTCCAATGGCATATGACACAACACCTTTGAGATACAGATTATATCTGTGGTGAGTTGGGGTACATGGAGCAGTCAGGCCAGGTAGGTACCAGGGACCCACTTGTGTTCTGGCACAGGGATGCTCTTAGGGCCACAATTGCCAATTCCAGAAGTTCAAAATTCAAGATTTTGATCCCCCCCCCAAATCTTGAGATTGAACCAAATTTTTGTTTTGATTCAACTGCTGAAAACTGAAACATTTTCAAGATTTCAAAATTTGGGGGATTGGCTTTTTCCTATTTCTCCCAATTTTTCCTTTTTTACCTGAGTGCAATAGATGAACATCTACATTTATTCTGTCACCTTTTCCTCTCTCCTTTTTTGACTAACTTTTCAGAATTTCTCCATAATTTCTCCACTCTGGCGGATGCCTTAGCTCAGGCTGGGCAGATGCTGGCTTGGAGGGTTTCGCTGTTACCCAACATCAGATTCACCCCTTTGGAGCAGGGCTTTTGCCAAACCCTGGAAGAAATGGCTTTATTGAAAAGCTGTGCTGGCCCCTAACCTGGGCAAGCCCCTCTCTAGGCTGGGCTAACTCAGCCCTAGATAAGGGCCAGTGTGGAGCCCCACAGCCAGGGGGGATCTTGGGAGGGAATGTGCTGTGGGGACAGTGCAGTCTGCTTCGCCTTATGGGCTGGGGCGGAGGGAGCAGCACCATACTCCAGCCACTCCTCCACCCACTTTGGGGCTGTGTGTGCCCCAGGGGGGCTTGGAAATGGTAGACATTACATCCCCCCTTCTCCTCAGCCAGTGTCTGCCCCTTGGCTCACTGCACCTTCCCTGCCCTGCTAGGTGCCATCAGCTCTCTGGGTATACAGCAACAGGAATCAGATGTAGAGGAGGGAGAGGGAGAGAAAGGTCTGAGCTATTTAAGGACCTGATGCAGTCCTTACTCCCATGCAAAATGATGGGGTCTAAATTAGCTGTTACCACTCAAGAAAGAGATCTTGGAGTCATTGTGGATAGTTCTCTGAAAACATCCACTCAATGTGCAGCGGCAGTCAAAAAAGCTAACAATGTTAGGAACCACGAGGAAAGGGATAGATAATAAGACAGAAAATAATCATAATGCCACCCTATAAATCCAGGGTATGGCTACACCTTGAAGAGTGCCTGCAGTTCTGGTCATCCCATCTCAAAAAAGTTCCATTAGATTGGAAAAGGTACAGAGAAGGGCAACAAAAATGATGAAGAGTATGAAACAGCTTCCATATTAGGAGAGATTAAAAAGACTGGGACTTTTCAGCTTGGAAGAGAGACGACTAAGCAGAGATATGATAGACGTCTATAAAATTATGAATGGTGTGGAGAAAGTGAATAAGGAAATGTTATTTAATCCTTCACATAATACAAGAACTATGGGGGACGGGGGGAAAAGTCACTCAATGACTGCCAGAAGCTGGGAATGGGCGACAGGGGATGGATCACTTGATAATTGCCGTGTTTTGTTCATTCCCTCTGAAGCACCTGGCATTGACCACGGTCAGAAGACCGGATACTGGGCTAGATGAACCATTGGTCTAACCCAGTCTGGCCGTTCTTAGGTTCTTGTTCAAGCAGGCCTGATTCCTGCAGGTAGTGTCACTGGAGTCAGCTGCTGAGCCCAGCGCTGGAGGCATCATGCAGGTGAGAGGCCCATTGGTTTAGATACCGTCCAGCACTGTCCCCGTCCCCATACTGCTCTGCATTCCATCCTTTGCACTTGTTGATGCTGCTTGAGGGTGGATGGCCATGGCACTGGGCAGAAGGGGCCCCCCGCTGTCCAATCAACACCCAGCTCCTTTTCCCAGCAGTTAGATTTTACTAAGAAGCCAGCAGCATGCACAAGTGGTTCTAACTATTCCTTTCTCATTGCAACACCTTTCATTTGTCTGGGCTGTCATGTTGTGCACTGCCCCAGCTTGGTTAAGTACAGTACAGTCTTCTCTGGTCTTGCCTCACCTCTGCCCTTTCGTGCCAACTGTACATTTTACCACCTCCTGCTCATTAAGAGATGTATTCAATACCAGTCCCAGTACAGACTCTACTCATAACCATCTGCTGTTGTTATCATATCAGCTCTATTATTATCTACAGCAGAATGTGAACTCACTAAGCAGAGGGTAACAATCTGTTTGCAAGGAAGTGCCCACTGACCATCTCAATAAGGAGGAGGTCAGCTATGGCCTCAGGGGTATCAGTGCACTGCCCCAGGGAACATAGTTTAATTGGGTTAATCCTGAGCATGCTTGAACATCAAACATGTGACCTCCTGGCAAACTACTGTAACTCCTCGCTTAACCATGTAGTTATGTTCCTGAAAAATGCAACTTTATGCGAAACGATGTTAAGCAAATCCAATTTCCCCATAAGAATTAATGTAAATAGGGGGGTTAGGTTCCAGGGAAATTTTTTTCACCAGACAAAAGACTCTGTGTGTGTGTGTGTGTGTGTGTGTGTATATATATACACACACACACACACACACACACTCCCTCTCTCTCACTTACACACAGAGTATAAGTTTTAAACAAACAATTTAATACTGTACACAGCAATGATGATTGGGAAGTTTGGTTGAGGTGGTGAAGTCAGAGGGTGGGATATTTCCCAGGGAATGCCTTACTGCTAAATGATTAACTAGAACAGCTGAGCCCTCACGGGTAAACACGTTGTTAATGTAGCCTCACACTCTACAAGGCAGCACAAATGGAGGGAGGGGAGACAGCATGGGAGACAGAGAGACACACCCTATGTGTGTGTGTGAGAGAGAGAGAGATGCGCATTGCCCCTTTAAGTACGCTGACTCCACTCTAAGTACGCTGCCTTTTTAAGTAGATCAGCAAGTTGAGACAGCCCCTGCTGCCAGCAAGCTCCCTCCGTCCGGAGCCCTGTCATGTCCCCGTTCCCCCCATTCTATGGAAACGGGGTAAGTGAGGGGCACGAGCAGGGGGACACCCTGACATTAGCCCCCTCCTCGCACAGCAAGCAGGAGGCTCCCAGGCAGAGGGCAGGAGCAGCACATGCCAGTGGGGGGAGGGACAGCTGAACTGCCGGAAATTGAAAACCTGCTGAGCAGCTGCTGCACAAGGAACTCAGGGGAGCGGGGAGCTGATAGGGGGGCTGCCGGTCCACCCAGGTTCCAAGCCCCCACCAGCTAACTCCAACGGGCTGCTCTTCCTGCAAGCAGTGGACAAAGCAGGCGGCTGCCAAACAACGTTATAAGGGAGCATTGTGCAGCTTTAAACGAGCGTGTTTCCTAATGATCAGCAACGTAACAATGTTAACCGGGACGACGTTAAGTGAAGAGTTACTGTAGCTGCAGAAAGAGGCCATGGTAGCTTCAAGAGTTCCATCAGGTCTCTCTCCTTCACTATTCAGGGGCTTCACACACTAACTCTCAAGCAAGTGCTTTTGTCTTCATACTTGCTATGATTATACACACACCCCATTGACAGTGCCAGCAGAGCACACGCAAAGACATCGGAAGGCTTTCTGGATCACATGTGCCTCATCAGCCTCCAATATGGTGCACACAATTAAAGTCACCTATGATCAAACAAGCAGCATCCTGTGACACTCGGTTTCCCAACCTTATTACACAGGAGGGCCACATGAACCTAAGCACAACCTGGAGTGGGCCAAACAGATTCTGTTTCGTAGGTGTTTAGATAGACAATACTGTACATACCAACCTATTTAAAAACAAATAGAGAAATCAGTGCAAAAAACGTGTATCAGAATTATAGAAAACAAAAACAAAACCCATACAGAACTCATAACTAAACTAAAATGATATAAACATGACGACAAAACGCTAACGAATTGGCTGTTAGTATATTGTGTTGAAGCAGGCTGTGGGCCTTACGAAATGCTCTGGTGGGCAGAGTACAGCCCGCGGGCCATAGGTTGGGCACCCCAGCTGCAGCAAGATGGTGGGGAGGAATGGACAGGATGGTTCAGAGAGACAGACAGGACCTTTCCAAGACAGAACCTGTGTTGGCCCTGAGCCCGCAGCTGTGTGCTGGGTGGACAGTGAGCCAGGAGGTCTGGGCAGGACACAGTCCTCCCAGCTGAGCTCCTCAGAAACACTGTGCCTATCCTCTGCGTTGGCCCTGCTCGCCTCAGGATTTTCCATCTCTCCTAGAAAGGAGCGTGATGCTGTTGCAGAGCTCCAGGGATGCAGGTGCAGGACAGCAGCCACTTCTCTGGCTACATCTCCTCCTCCTCTTCGCTAACGGCTCCGTCCAGGTGCCAGGCCACCTGCTCTGCTTGCTCTTTCACGTACTGCGCCTTGATCCGCTCCAGCTCGCTCAGCTCCGCCTCCAGCTCCTCCCGGTGAGTTGCTCGCCGGTTCTGCAGCACTTTCATTGGGAAGGGATTCATGTCATTGAAGGCGATGCTCATCAGCTTCCTACCGGGAGAAGACAGGGTGCACGGGTGAGCTAATCAGCTGAACACCTGGTCCTAGTGTGAGAGTGCTGTTCCCTCCTGCCGGGCAGCACTGCCCTTCCATTGTAACCAAGTGACCAACTTGTAGCCAGGGCTGGACTACAGCTGGCAGCCAGAGGCTCTGAGGCCCCCACCCAAGGACTAATCAGCTGATAGTGTCAGTCCCCCCTTACCCCAGTGTAAAGTGTTTCAGCTTCAGCAGCCAACCTTCCTCTGCCCCAGCCCCAAAAAGAAGCCTCTGAGCTTGGCAGGGCAAGCCATGAACACCCAGGGGCACCTTTCTCCAGGCAGACATATGCTCCTCACCTATTGCTAGGATGGATCCTGCTCCTGTGAGAGGCTGGGCCCTTGTCCCCTTAGCAGGCTCAGTGGTATGTCCCAGGACTCCCTTGTGGTGGGATTAGTCTGAGGGGCTGTTTGCCAGGGAAGAGATTCACTGGCCAAATCCTGTCTCTCATCCCATGCCCACGGTGCACACTCGACTTTGAGAAGAGCAGGATCCTTCTTCTCCAGCAGAACAAAAGCAAACCCCAGCCCCAGCCCCGCTGTCCGGTCAATGGCCTTCGTGGCTGTGAATCCTGGATGTGTCAACCTAACTGCTCTTTCTGTTTTGGGCACAAACTCAATTGTACAGGCACCAATTTCTAGGCTGAACTAGAGATCAGTGAACATCACTGAACAAAGGCACATGGCCAACTCTTGTTCCTTCCCCAACCTGCAAGCACAAGGGCGACAGTCCTAGGCCTTGTCATTATTTCATCAAGTTTACAGGTCTGCGCACAAGTGACTGGCCAAAGAGGAAGCTGAGAGCAGCTCTTCTCTCACCTGCCATCTCCAATCATGTGGGTGAAAAAGCGAAGGTACTGGTAAACCTCCAGGCTGTCATGGATCTGCAGAATCTCCTCTTCGTTATACTTAAAGATGGCAAGAGCATAGCGGAAAATCACCTAGGACAAGTTAAAATGTGTTTTAGTGGGCACAGGGCCCCCAGCACCTACCCATGGAGGGACTGAAAGCTCAGGGTGTGGAGCACTCTGGCACTGGTGCACTATGGGATGAGGTGGGACAGCAGGTGTCTGTGCTGCACACCAGAGGAGGGGGCCTTCAGAAGCCAACGCACGTCTCCTCTCACTCTTTGTCAATTTGCACTGTTCATTCTCTATGCTCCCCTTGGAGAGTGAATGCGCTACAAGAGCAGAGGCTAAACTGGGAGTTAAATGCACAGGACGCTCTCCTTCTCTGAGGTGGTGGGGAACAGAGAACAGAATTCAGGACTGGCCCGCTCCCCAAGCAGTGGTACCTGGCACCAAGGGAACAGGCATGGTGGCTGCCCGCATCCTCATGCCCTCTCCTGGCCACTTCATGGTCCAGCAGCAGCTGCACTGGCATCCATTGCGTTTGCCCAGCTCCAACTTCTCTGAGATCGCCCTACCGAGGGCAGAGACTGTACCCTCCTCAACTCTGGCTGGCTGAAGCCAGGGCCAGAACATGCCTGGTCTGCTGCCCTCCAGGCTCTCCAGGCCGAGGAAGGAGAAGAGAAGATCCCCTCCCAGCTCCTTTCCCCAACCCCTGCAGCTCCAGCGCCCCCTCTAGAAACAGGAGAGGAGATGGAGCAGGTCCCCAGGCCCTCCTCAGGGTAATGATGTAGGACTGTAGTGGGAGAAGCTGGGAAGGCCAGGAGAGGGCGTGAGGCCCAGCTGGGGGAGGTCTGGGCCCAGCTGCCCCAGCACCAACAAGGTGATGCCAGGGTAATAGAACGAGAGGCAGGGGAGTGACCTGATGAGCTGGGGTATGTGTCCCCAAGCCAGGGAGGTTGGGGTGAGAAATGGCTGTGTGGTGTGTGTGTGTGCCTGGTAATGGGGCAAATGCTGCCCTATCTATGCATGTGGGGGCCGTTTGTGTGAGAGAAACAGGATGGGGGTGTCTGTCTGTCAGGTCGAGGTGTGTGTGTGGGCATGCGTGTGCCGGGGGGTGGGAGGTTGTGCTAAGGGTGGATCAGTAGATTTTCATGGGGCTTGTCTGTTTTCTAACTGTTTTTGTGGAGCACAGTGAGGGAGGGGGAGCCAACAGCGCTGCTCCTCAGGGCATAGCTGGGGTGGGATTCCCAGCTCAGAGAGGCGTTTGCAGGAGTGCTCACTGAGCTAGCATGCTAGGAATAGGACGTAGCTGTGGCAACGTGAACAGCGGGAGAACTAGCCGCCGCAAGCGTTTGCCCGTTTGAGAGCCTAGATACGTGCTTGTGTGGCTAGCCCCGCGCCCGCTCTGGGTAGCACGCTTGCTCCGTGAGAGTTAGTGTGGGTTTGTCTCCCTGGGCTGGGCTCAATCCTTCCATTCCAGCCACAGGCCCACTATCGTTGCCAGAGACACGCAGAGAGGCTGGGCAGCTCATCCAGGGAGTTGTGGGACCAAAATGATTATGACACCGGTCTGCTGCCCAGCTCAAGGTGGGGTGTGTCCCACTTGGGTCCGAGTGTCCAAGAACGGCAGCTCTGAGAGCCCGGCATAGCTAGGGCTAGGGGTGGGTCCCTACCTTTGTTCCTTCGTACAGGAAGGCATCCCAGACCCGGAGGAGGATGTCGCTGACCAGGCTGTCTACAAAGGCCACCAGGAACCAGTTGAAGGTGATCAGTGAGACGTCAATCCTGTGCTGCTCAAAGTGAGCTGTAAGCCTGGGGAGCTTTTCTGACAAGAAGTCTTTAAAGACTCTTTGATCCACCTGTGTTTGACAAAGCGGGAATCCATGAGATACAGAGGCAGGTGCACATGAAATGATGGGGTCTAAATTAGCTGTTATCACTCAAGAAAGAGATCTTGGAGTCATTGTGGATACTTCTCTGAAAACATCCACTCAATGTGCAGCGGCAGTCAAAAAAGCGAACAGAATGTTGGGAATCATTAGGAAAGGGATAGCTAATAAGACAGAAAATATCATATTGTCTCTATATAAATCCATGGTACGCCCACATCTTCAATACTGTGTGCAGATGTGGTTGCCCCATCTCAAAAAATATATATTGGAATTGGAAAAGGTTCAGAAAAGGGCAACAAAAATGATTAGGGATATGGAAAGGTTCCGCATGATGACACTGGGACTTTTCAGCTTGGAAAAGAGACAACTAAGGGGGGATATGATCGAGGTCTATAAAATCATGACTGGTGTGGAGAAAGTAAATAAGGAAGTGTTATTTACTCTTTCTCATAACACAAGAACTAGGGGTCACCAAATGAAATTAATAGGCAGCAGGTTTAAAACAAACAAAACACAACACAGAGTCTACCTGTGGAACTCTTTGCCAGAGGATGTTGTGAAGGCCAAGACTATAACAGCGTTCAAAAAAAGAACTAGATGGATTCATGGAGGACAGGTCCATCAATGGTTATTAGCCAGCATGGGCAGGGATGGTGTCCCTAGCCCCTGCTTGCCAGAAGCTGGCAATGGGCAACAGGGGATGGATAACTTGATGATTCCCTGTTCTGTTCATTCCTTCTGGGGCACCTGGCATTGGCCACTGTCGGAAGACAGGATACAGGGCTAGATGGACCTTTGGTCTGACCCAGTGTGGCCCTTTTTATGTTCGCCTTAATTAACTGGAAGAAGAGTGCTGCAGTACGAAGGCTGGTTCTGCAGCAGCATGTGCCTGGAAAGTCAGTGCTGTGTTAGAGGTGGGGCGGGGGTGGAGCCTGGGACAGAGCTGGGGGGTTGAGCCCCCTCCAGCAGATTAGAAAGTCGGCGCCACTAGGTCAAGAGAGCACATTCTGTAACATATACCCCTGCCCTGACTGTGACACACACAACAGCTCTTCCTCCTCCTGCTGGCTGACCACCAAAACAAATGCAATGGAATGGCACCAGCAGCTGTGACTGCCGTGACTTCTGCTGCAAGCACGCTGAAGGATCAGAAAATCTGGCAGACCTGCCCTAGATTCTGATGCACCAGACGGACAGAGGAACCCTGTGTCCATGAGGGAGATTTTAAGAGTCTACACACTCTTACTGAGTCGCAACTGGGCTCCAACTCAGAGGAGTCTTGGCGGTCTCTCTTTGTGGAGCAGGGGAGACATGTATGATGGGCCTAACTCTCCCACACCTACCAGTGTCACAGCAAGGTCAGGCCCTTCATGTGTGATTTGAGCGTTTCATCCTGGGCAAGGTGCTCTGTGGGGCTGCCCCACCCTAGCAGAAGCATTGAACGATGGTGATTTCTGTGAAGTTACTCCAGCTTACACTGTGTAACTGAGGCCCCATGATGGTCTGTTTGCAGGACATCTGGGTGTAGGCAAAACATGTGACAGGCTGAAGCAAAATTTCTACTGGCCTTATCTTTTTGAAACAGTGAGAGATTATTCCAGGCGCTGTGATTTGTGCCAGAAGTGCAAAGCGTTAAAGGGACCTAGTGAGGCACCTCTCCAACCTTTAACTCATTATTGGGAAGGCATTTGCCAGAATCTCTGTGGATATTGTAGGACCACTCCCTAAACCTTCCAGGAATGGGAAGAAGTATATTTTTGTGTTGGTAGATTTTGCTACCAGGTACCCCGAGGCTGCAGCATTGTCTAATATTGAGGCAGAGATAGTGGCAACAGGTCATTTGCTATTTTTAGCAGAGTGGGTTTCCGCAGAGCAATATTGTCAGACCATGGTCTGGTGGAAAGATTCAATGGAACCTTGAAATCTATGATGAAAATGTATGTGGACAGGTGACAGAACAATGGGGATGTTCGACTGCCATATCTGTTGAATCTGTACAGGAGTGTACCCCAGGAATCTACTAGGTTTGCTCCCTTTGAACTGCTCTATGGAAGGCAGGTTAGGGGACCCCTAGATCTGATTCATGGTTCTTGAGAAGGTAATGTTGAGGAAACAGCGTAGCCAGTGATGGACTATGTGTCTCATTTTAACGAAAAATTGCAAGGTATGATGGAGTTGTTTCAGCACAATCTAAAGGAAAGCAAGGGAGTTTGAAAGGCCTGGCATGATAGACATGCCGAGGAAAGAGCATTTGAAATAGGAGATATGGTGCCTGTGCTGGATCCTGTGAGAAAGAATAAAATGCAAGACATTTAGAATGGACACTTCGAAGTAGTGGAAAGAGTTAATGAGATTACCTATGATGTGAGAAAACCCTATGGATTCAGACAATGCTGAGTGCTTGTGCACAGGGCCGGATCTAGGTTTTTTGCTGCCCCAAGCAAAAAAATTTTTGGCTGCCCCCCACCCCAGCCCTGGGCTCTCCCCCTCCCAACTGCACCTTCCTGCTGCCCCAGCCCTGGGTCACTGGTAACTCGCTCCCAGGGTGGGTCATTCAGCAGGAATTTTGGATGTGCACAGAACACAGACAGGATTGGTTCCCATATGGTTACAGAACTGCAGTAAAGTGGAACAATTTTCAGCTTGTGTGATTGGAGGATATCTGGATGCACATTATAAGACAGTCCTACATAAATGAGGAAAAGTTGAGGTGCCTTTATTATTCTTTTGTTCCATTCTTTGTTTCTATGGGGAATGCACTATCATGGTCTTTCTTTTAAACAAATAAAACTAAAACTTAAAAAAAAAAAAAAAGCAATGGCTGTTGAAAACAGCAATTCCAGTCCTAATAACCACTGGGAAGCATTTCTTGCTCAATTTATTCTACTTTTTCTACAGCAGGTTACAGTGGATCAGTATATTTGATTTGGGGGAAATGAAGTAACAGCTGCCCAAATTGAGCTTGAGCACTCCTGAATTTTGAGGGTGTTCAAATCTGGAAGGCAGGTTCTAGATTCCCTTTCTGAATATTAGCTATATCTGGAAAGGAAAAGTAAATTTCTGCTTCCATGGCTCAGAAGTGGAAATCCTCCTAAGTGCCTGGTACTGTATCTAAAGCTGCCCAGGTCCAGAGCCTCCCCTCCCTTACTTTTCATTTTAAATTCTAGTGGGATCCACATACCTCCCTTGCTAGGCTTCAGATAGAGAGGTGCACAGTCCATTTAGTCCCCCCAATTCCTTCTTTGGGGGAGAGCCCAGGGCTGGGGCGGCAGGAGGTGCGGGTGGGGGGGGAAGAGCCCAGGGCTGGGGGAGCAGGGGAGTGCAGGTGGGGGCCAGAACTGGGGCTGCAGGGGGTGTGGGCAGGGGAGAGCCCAGGGCTGGGGTGGCAGGAGGTGTGGATGGGGGCCAGAGCTGGGTCAGCAGGGGGTGCGGGGGGGAGGGGGGAAAGAGCCCAGGGCTGGGGCGGCAGGAGTTGCGAGTGCGGGAGAGCCCAGGGCTGGGGGTGCAGGGGGGGGCAGAGCTGGGGCAGCAGGGGGTGTGGGCAGGGCGGCAAAAAACCTAGAGCTGGCTCTGTTCCTACCATTCACAGCAAGGTGCAGATTTCAGTTCCATACGCCTTTCCCACACCCCTTCCTGTTGCTAGTGGCCAAGGGAATGCTGGGAAACGTAGTTCTTTCCCTGCTCCAGGGCTGGCTCTATAGGCAGGGAGCTAACCAAGGAACTACAGCTCCCAGAGGCCCCTGTTGGTTCTTCGCTCCCATGCTGGATTATTGCGCCTCCGCAAATCTGCCGCCCCAAGCAACTGCTTGCTTTGCTGGTGCCTAGAACCTGCCCTGCTTGTGCAGTTAATAAAAGTGTCTCCTCTCTAACCTGCCAGACTTCCAAGGACTTGCTGGACAGCATGGGCCTGATTCTCATGGGCCCTGCAAAGTAATCCTAAAATTGGCTTATGCAGGAGGGCTGCAGAGAGTCCAGGGGCTGGGCTGCAGGAGTCGACCATGTCCCTTTAACATCTCTGTGCAAGTACCTGCTGTCTTTCACCACTGTGACGTAGCCGGATTCTCATGCTCACCTGTGATGCTATTAACGTGTTGCTATAGTAATCCGCCGGCATCAGGTTTTCCACAATGTGAACCAGGCACCAGAATGCGCTTTCCTCCTCTTCTAGGACCAGGAGGGCAATGGCTGCCAACCTGCAATGGACAGGACACCGTGAAACAAAGCAGACACACTCTATTACCTACTGAGCAGACACTGACCTGCAATAGCACTGGTGGGGAATCCGAGATTCTGGTTGGCATTGGTCTTCTAGCTTCAGGTTTGACATGAAATCTTTGTGTGGCGCTGGTGCAGGGAGCACAGGCTGCTGAGCAGTGACAGGCCAGCCAGCGAGTGTGCTTTTCCAGGGCCTCAAAGATCTCCCTGTATCTCCTGGAGTAACAAGGCTGGCTGGAGCTCATTGCCACGTCCGGCAGCACTGCCAGAGCACTAGAGATTAGGCAGGGCTAAGCAATGGAGCTAGACTCCTGGGGCCAGCGCCCCAGTTCGGGTACTTGGGGGGGGGGGGCTCTATTGAAGCCAGTGGAGGTGTGCTGATTTACACCACGTGGGAGCCAGCCTCCTGGCACTCTGAGATGGGAGGGGCTCTACCCTGATAGATCCATGTGACACAGATCCTTCCCTTCCCCCCCCCTCGCCGATCATCCATTCATCGCCATAGCCTGAGCCCCCTCGACTGCGATCAGCCTTAGAGGAGCAGCGGGTGCCTTGTGCTGGACAGGATGAGCTCTCCGGGGCAGGGAACTTGCCTTCCCGAGGTAGTCTGCAGAGCCCCATGCATGTCCTAGGTGCCAGATAATACATACAACATCCCAGCCTGCTCCCGTAGCCGGATGGGAGGGAGGGTCCTAGGCAGCCTTTGGGCAACCTCACACAAACAGCTGGGGAGAAAGAGGGCCCACGTGGCAGCCAGGTGACTCCGCACAGAGCAGAAGGCACTGGGGGGTAGGGAGCCCATGTGGCTGCCAGGCAATGCCCTGCAGAGAGCTGGGCAGGGAGAGGGAACCACATAGCTGCTGGGTGACACCGTGCAGAGAGCAGGCTCTGAAGAATAAAGAAGGCTTCCCAATATCTATGTCAAGTCTTCTCCACTAAGAGGAGTGTCACCAGGACAGTTGTGTGCCATGCATGCCAAACCTCAATTATTACACACCAATTCAGACCTTGCCTTTTCCTATTGCTTAGGAAGCAGAGGCTGACAGCAGCAGCCCGCTTCACATCGTACTGCTTGGGCAGCTCCCGGAAAAGCTAAGTGCTTGTTACTGCCAGCAAGCCAATTCCAGAGGCTGCTGCACTCACATGCCCAAGTGCTTCTGCGGCGACTGCGGGTGCTGAGCAGCTCCCAGGATTTGGCCAACGTGATACAAATGACTGATGTACATTTCATGTCATGTTAATATACATCACAGCAATGCTCCAGGCATCCTAAATCACCGCATGAGGGCTAAGAATACTGAGTGAGGCTACACGAAGTCTTTTGAAAAAGTCACTTTATTCTGCCTCTCTTCTATTCCCTGAATCTGATCCCATTGTTCTTTAGATGCTCAACAGTCACTGATGAGCTCAGAGGAAAGTACTTGTTCGGGAGATGGCTGTGTACCTTTCCTTCAAAGGAGGAGTGACAGCATTTCTGTTGTCACGGGATTGATCACCTGGCTTTGGAAGTTTGTTCCTGGCTGGAGGTTAGTAGGTGTGGGTTTGCAGCCCATGAACAAAGGGCATGATGAATGCTGGGCACAGGAACTGGTCTGCCTCTCTTAGCTCTGAACAGGGGACAGGGAAAGCATGGGGCTGATGGAGGAAGAGGTGTCAAACTCACAAAACACAAACAAGCCTTCATTTTTAAGCAGGACATTGATCGCCAGTGTATGCGGGCAACAGGGCATTTGCCTCCTTGCCAACTCTGCTACGAGCAGTGTTGTGACAAATGGGCCTACAAATCCACCCAACTTGGGAGCGCAGTTGTAAAAAGCATGTAAAAGTTACAAGTTGTTCCAATAACCTATAACAACAAACGTTGATGGGAACAGGCACGGAAGGGAGACAACTGAAGGGAGAATAACTGAATTACTCTGAGAAAAAAAGGCCAAGTCGCTATGACTCAAGGACTGCGATGAAATTAAACTACGCTCGTTAAAAAGAGATGTGGAGCTGGAAGTTCATGAGCCAAAACTGGTATGTTGGATATTAGGCCTTTTTGGTGGACATAATAATGAGGGGATGGGCTATTCCACCCACCACTCCCTCTTGGGGTCCCTTAAAGAGAGATTCTGTGGGGAAAGAACGAAAGAACAAACAAAAAGAACAGATGGATAGAACAGGCAGAGGCTACTGGAGCGAGCTTCACCATCATGGCTGCCAATCCCACCATTTCCTGGCACCTCTGGCCTTCATCACCCTGATCCTGAGAGGTGTTATGTGACCAGAATGGGCCAGAGAGGGACCCAGATGACATCGCCACCCCTGCTGGCTCCAACTGAATGTCAACCCCCACCTGGGACGACGGTTACCACCACCTCTGGTACCATCTAAGGCGGGATGGGCAAACTACGGCTCAGAGGCCGCATCCGGCCCTTCAGACATTTTAATCCGGCCCTTGAGCTCCCGCCGGGGAGCAGGGTCTGTGGGCTTACCCCGCTCGGTGCGTACCGTGGCTCCTGGAAGCAGCGGCATGTCCCCCCTCTTGCTCCTACGTGTAGGGACAGCCAAGGGGCTCCACACGCTGCCCCCACCCCACACGCTGCCCCCACAGCTCCCATTGGTCGAGAACCATGGCCAACGGGAGCTGCAGGGGTGGCGCCTGCAGACGGGGCAGTGTGCAGAGCTGCCTGGCTGTGCCTCTGCGTAGGAGCCGGAGGGGGGACATGCCGCTGCTTCTGGAGCTACTTGAGGTAAGCGCCGCCTGGAGCCTGCACCCCTCCCACACCCCAACCCCCTGCCCGAGCCCTGATACCCCTCCTGCCCTCTGATCCCCTTGGTCCCAGCCCAGAGCACCCTCCTGCACCCCAAACCCTCACCCCAGCCCCATCCCAGAGCCTGCACCCCCAGCCAGAGCCCTCACCTCCCCCACACCCCAACTCCCAATTTCATGAGCATGCATGGCCTGCCATACAGTTTCCATACCCAGATGTGGCCCTCGGGCCAGAAAGTTTGCCCACCCTGATCTAAGGCCTCTCAAACAAGGGAGATTTTCCTTCTAAAACGCTCTCCAGCTAACAGCAAAGGGAAGAAGGGATGTTGTACAAATGGAAGCCTTAGTTAATACTTTACATTTCAAAGGCTTTAGCTGTTTTTCCTTCTTTTCTGTATCTCCAGTAAAAGGTTAAAGGGCTCTTTAATGCTGTGTTTGCCATGGCACTAAAGCAAGCCGAGGTCTCTGTATGCCAAGCTCTGGGCCTTGTTTAACACTGTTTAATGTTGGAAAGTGACTGGGTGATGTGAACACCTTTAACCCACACGTTCCAGCTAAATTAATACAAAAGCAGCCATCCCAGCTCCCCCAGACGGGGGAATCCCTGAAGAACCGACACCATCACTCTAACAGGAAATGTCCACCTGCTTCCCTTCCCTGCAGGTTCCTCTCCTTGCGGTACTCCTCTGGCCCCCTCGCTGGGGTATCTGAGCACCCTATTCTGCAACGGACTGATCCTCCAGGAGCTCCCAGGACTCAGGGGCGGCTCTTATCCCCTTGTACAGAGACAGCCCCGCAGTGAGCAGCCTTCCCTGCTGCTCCGGCAGTGGCACCTCAGCGTCTCACCTGTTTAGCCCCTGGCAGTAGCCGATGGCGGGATTCTGCCAGGAGAAGGCCAGCAGCACCCTTCGGAGCTTGGGGACGAGCTGGGAGGTGGGAGATGTGAAATGCCTGTTGTTGGTCAGGGTGCGGGGCAGGTCCAGCTCGATCTGCCGGGAGGCGGGGTGCTCCGTGCGCTCACACTGCCGCAGCAGGCTCTCGTAGTGGTTGGCGGTGTGGTGATGGGACAGGCGCCGGGTCACTATCCATTTCCAGACCCTTTGGCGGTGCTCCACGGGGATGCCGCAGCGGATCAAGCCTTTCAGCTCTGCTGAGGGGCTCAACTCAGCCATGCCGGCCCATCTCTCACCAAGAGGCTTCTCTACCGCCGTGTGGCTCAGCAGGTTGTTGGATTTGATCTCTAGGGCTTGGATTTTAGCCAGAAGCTTCCAGTCCTCAGCCTCGTATTTGGGAATGGTCATAAACCCGTAGTCGTCATACTCTCTGGAGAGGGCAGAGCAGAGCAGGGGCTGAAACCTACGTGCTAGATGCTGGACAGTTTGCCCAGTGGGGTACTGGTACGCAGGGCAAACTGAGTCAGAGGCAGCTACTGTGCCCAGTCCCCACTCCTGCTGCCCTAGGCACAGTGGCTGTCTCCCTGGGCAGCGCCTGTGCGAGAGCCAGCTTTGGCCCCTCCTCCTGGAACCCCAGCTGCTACAGATGGAAGGAGCCACCACACTGCTGGGCCTCCTATCCCCTGAGCACCAACACTTCCACGTGTCCTTCCAGTGCCCCCTTTGTAACTGTGTTCAAACCTTAGCCAGCCTGGTCCCGTGGCACCTCAGCCAGGAGTGGGGCCCTGCTGGGTCCTAACCCAGCCGCTGACAAGCTGAACATCCAGACAGACATTTGCCAGAGGTATGGTACAGATTTCCCCATCACATAACAACCCCTCTCCTGACTCCAGGGTTTGTCTTCACTGCAGTTTCCCACCGACCCACCCACCCCAGGTGTTGCCCTAACCCCTCCCATCCACACCCATAACCCTCTCACCCCGCTGCGGTGGTGCTTGACACCTGGGTTAGCTGGCCCAGCAGAGCGCAGGAGTCGCTTTCACTCAGGCTGGTAACCTGCCCACTTTGCAGGGAGGTTGCAGACTAACCCATTCAAGTGCTGATGGCTTTCCAATGCCTTCCCACAATTCCCCCACGTTCTCAGGACAGACAAATTCTGCCACAGTTCACTGAAAGACTCTCAGAGCCACTCGGCTCATTGCAGCACCAAGACCCAGAAGTCCAGTGAGGTCCCAGTAACTCGAGTGTGGGTTTGCAGTGCAGCTGCTCACACTCTGGTGACCCTGCTGAGAAGAAGACCAGCCTCACACTTCCACCCGGCCTCTGCTCATCCCCAGTATCCACTTATGGGAGATGTGTGCACAGAAACCCCAAACTGCCTGCATGTGACAGCTGCTCAGTCACTTCCCCTCCAGAGCGGCGATGAGTCCTGTGCTCACCCCAGGCTAATTGCACTGCCTGGCTAAGCAGAGCGTCCCAGCTCAGGGAGGGGAAGGAATAGCAAACTCAGCAGTGAGGTGTGTACTGAAAACGTTATTGCTGATGGCACCTCGTCTGGCTAAATGCACAGAACAGGCTCCATCGCAGGGGCCTGGGAGTGCTTTGTTTTAGGGATGCATCTTCCTATTCCAGAATCTGTAACCCACGGGTGACTGTCAGCAGCCTTGAACTGGGCTGTGGGAGACATGCAGATCCGTCCAACCAGTTGCTGCCAGAGATCCTGGAGTTGAGCTATGCACACTGTGCAGGACAGCAAGCCTGTCCGCCTCAGCACGGGACAGCTGGGAACCTGGCAGAAGGCGCCGCCCCAGGACTGTTCTGAACCGAGGGCCCATCCCGTGACAGAGAGTCCTTCTGCACTTGCCGCATCCCTGCCACAAAGCAGTGATGTGCCCTTCTCACCCACGTGCCCCTTACCTGACAGGGTTCAGCTGAAGAGCCTCCACTGCTTCCTCCTTCGCATCCCACTGTAGCGCCTCCTGGATCAGGCTCTTCACCAGCTCGGCCTCACCTCTGGCCAGGTCAGGGGAGGCCTCCTGCAGCCTCCGCAGCATCATCAGGTATTTGCTCTCCACCTGGCAGCTGCGGGCTTGCAGGCGGGCACACTGGAAGAGAGCGTTGGGGGTGCCATCAGAGTGGCTTGCTGCAGATGCACAAGACTGACAGCCCCTGACATGTGTAAAAACAACAAGGAGTCTGGTGGCACCTTAAAGACTAACAGATTTATTTGGGCATAAGCTTTCGTGAGTTAAAACCTCACTTCTTCGGATGCATCCGAAGAAGTGAGGTTTTAACTCACGAAAGCTTATGCCCAAATAAATCTGTTAGTCTTTAAGGTGCCACCAGACTCCTTGTTGTTTTTGTAGATACAGACTAACACGGCTACCCCCTGATACCTGACATGTGTGTCAGCCATGAGCATGGCTGGGGAGCAAAGCCCACATCGCCTGCCCTTGCCCCTGGAAACCCCCCACCCAAAGGCACCCAGTGCCAGGGGTCTGTCCCAGCAGCTGCCTGCATCTCCCGTGTTCATGGGCAAGCAGTTACGGAGTCAACCACATGCCACGGAGCGCAATGGAGGCTGGAAGGAGCAGCCACAGCAAGGCCGCTGCAGCAGGAAAGAGCCAGAGCCCCACAGGAGCAAGGAGAGGTGCCTGGGTGCCGGCAGTAGGTCACTGCTGTGCAGCAAGGGCAAGCGGGGGCTGGTGAGCTGGGGGGTGTTAGAGGGTAAAGCGGGAGTCCACGGGAGTGTGTGTGCATGTGGAGGAAACTGCATAGGGAATTTTATTAGGGGGGTGTCAGAATTGCCCAGAGTGAAATTTGGCCAGGACACCTGGGTTCATACCTTGACCATTTTGAAGAGGCATCTAAAGCCTTAGCCCTGTCTCATCTATTCCAACTGCTCCTCTGCAGCTTCCCAGCCAGGCCGTGCTACTCCTCTACTGGCAGGGACAGTGCTAGTGACTAGCAGAAGGCTCAGCTGAGTTTGAGACTCCGGTGTGCTGGCCATTGCCCAGACAAGTAATGAGAGACAGGCCTGCCCCAGAAAGCTCAGAGCCAGGCCAGAGAAGGGGTGGGAGAAAGGAAGCGTCGTTCTCCTGGATATACAGGTGAGAGGCTGAGGGACTCACCCAAGGGCACGCCATGCTAGGAGCTCACTGAAGACATCTGCGCATCGGCTGCAGCAGTTAGGAAAGCAAACAAGGTGTTAGGGTGCATAGGGATGGGATGGAGAACAACATGGAACTAATACAGTGCCATTATACACAGCACTGCCTCGCCGCTGTCTGATTCGTGTGGGCAGGACTGCACCCCACTTCGACAGTCACTGCAGAACTAGAGGGGACCATAGCGGGGGAGGAGGAGAACTAAGGGCTCTGAAGACAGATTAACTGGGACTGTTTTCTGTAGAGAGGAGATGAATAGGAGGGAGCATGACAAGAGTACAATCATGAATGGAACAGCAAAGATAGGACCAAGGGCAGTGCCCGTGCCATCACACAATACAATAACATGGAGAAACTTGGTGAAATCAAATGGTGCCAAATTCTGACAAAACAGAGAGGGAAACACTTTTTCATACAGCACACCATTAACCTGCGGAACTCACTGCCACATGAGGTGTTGAGACCAAGAGCTGAGCAGGATTCAAAAAAGGACTGAATGTTTCTGTGGCTGAGTATCCAGAGTTATGATAGCAGAGATTAAAACGCAAACAAGTGCTTCAGCAGGGACAAACTCCAAGCACTGAGTGTCAGCCGACCTCTAACTCCTGGGGGCTGAAGGGAACTTTCCTTGTGGGCATCTTAGCTTCAGCGCTGCATCCTGCTGGCACTGACCCTTGTCGGCGACAGGCTACTGAACTGGATGGCGCCTGGGGTGAGCCTGTTCCTATGTAAACCCCAGAGCCTCACGTGACTTTAAAGTTTGTGTCTGGCCTGGAGTTGAAATTTGTAGAGAAGCAGAAATTTGATTTTGCAAGACCCCAACTCTACTAATGCTTCATCGTCCCTTGAGACCCAAACAAAAATTAGGGTTTGCCTGTATGTTATTTGGGAAACTCCTGAGGGAAGATGATCAGAGATCCCATGTCAGGGCCACCAAAATGCAGAGTGAAGGAGTGGATGGGAGTCTACTGGGAACAAGACCCTTGTTGGCTTACTGTGCATCTGGGACCGGGGCTGGGTAGGAAGGGAAACTCCTGCATTGGTGCTCACTTCACAATAACTAAATGAACAGCTGCCACCTCTCTCCGCAGCTCATCTCACCTTCATCAGCAGGACTTTCTCCTTCTCGGCAACGCTTCTCCAGAGCTTCGTGACCTGGTGGATCTCTGAGTTGAGGAACTGGTTCTGAGTTCTGTAGGCATCTAGGTCATCCTGCCAGAAAGCAGAGCAGGTGCTCACACCAGGCTGGCAGCTCGCAGACAGCAGGCAGGCTTTTGCTATTCTCCTCTCTGTTTTAAATCCCCACAGAAAAACTAAAGAATGAGAGGATGGCTCCATAATTTAAGGTAAAATACATTACAGGGAGGGCATAATTCTCCCAAATAACATCAGAGACCCAGGAAATTTAGACGTAAGGCTAAACTTAAAAGAAATTCAGACACATTCAGGTCTGGAATGTACAGGTAGGGCACCCAAACCACCTTACCTCTGCCCTGTAATAGTGCATAATGCTTGGGAGATGCTGCAAGGAGACAGGCAGAGAGATCTGGGTTTGGTTCATTTTTAAAGGCATTCCAGGCACCTAACTGCAGACAAAACCCCACTGTTGGCCGCAGTGCTTCTCTGTTGAGAGACACAAGCGTCCATTATAACTGCACAGAGGAGGCTGGGAGCTGCACGGTGGGCCAGGCTGTCTGAGGGGAAATGTTGTTTACACAGAAGACACATCTGGACAGACTGAGTGAAAGCAGCAACAGAGGAGGAGCTAAGGGTTGAATGGAGGATGACTCAGCGGAGTCAGGCTACCACTTCCCCATCTCTTGAGCCAGACAAACCCTTCAAAGCCCAGGACTGATATCAGCCTTGCAAACTGCCTGCACTTTGGACAGCAAAGGAGCGGCACAAACCAGTCCCAGGCGCCTGCTGTACCATATACTACAGAGCCCCCCAGCTGCTGATTTGGCTGTGCCTGCCTCACAGACCTTCAAATGCTCAATCTCCTCCTGCTGCTTGTACAAGGTATCCGCGGCAACAGCATCAGCCTCTTGCACCGGCTCAGAGAGATCCTGGGCAATCTGCTCCGTGAGCTTCAGGATGACTTGCTGCTTGGCCTGGTTCTTGTCCATCAGGAGCTGCACGTGCTCCTGCAGCTCCTCCACACGCCTGTCCCTCAGAGCCACGCTCTGCTCCAGCTCCTGCTTGTCGGTCTCCAGGGCTTCCACCCGACTGCTGAGCTCCACAATTTGCCTCACTTTGTGCCGCACCAGCTCCAGCCGATCTCTGTCTTCTGCAGCAGTCAGGTACATGCTGGATGCTCTCTTCTCCTGCTGCGCAGCCTCCAGAGCCTTGTGGAGAAGCTTAACCAGCTCCTGCGGGGACATGGAGTGATCGTCACAGCACACGAACCACAGGCAATACAGCACCGGCTCTGAATGAGGTCGCAGCAGGCCTGGGGTTCTGGTTAAGGGATGGGGACACTATCTAAGGGGATTTTGGAGAGACGTCCCTTGGGCAGGACACCCCATAGCTGCCTTTTGCTGAGATGTGGGCACTAGCCAGTGTCGGAGAATGACTTGCAATTCCTATGTGTCTATAACAGCGGAGCTGTGCTGCCAGCCTGCCCTGGGAGCACCCAGCATGGATGGGTCTCCATGCTCCAGGGCCTGTACCACCCTAGAGGTGCTGTGCTGTTTGCAAGGGGATGCTGTGCATCCCACCTGGCCCCGGGCTCTCCACAGGCAGATTCCTGAAGGCTGACTGGATGCAGAGCCCCGGGCAGGGGCGGCGCGCGCTGGCTCCGGGGCTGCCAGAAATCCCCTTGTCCTGGCAACACTTTCACGGTCACCTCCCCTCCCCGGAGCAGGCTCTGACTCATGGCACATGGCCACAGAGGAAGCTTGCACGGTCTGGGAGAAGGCCATCGCCTCCAGGAAGTAAACGAAGGACGGAGCCAACCCCCCCCTGCCCTGAGTCACACCGGTGTGAGCCCACTGACCGCCCCCCGCCCCGCCCCTGCCCCTGCCCCAAGTCACACCAGTGTGAGCCCACTGATCGCCCCGCTCCGAATCACACCGGTGTGAGCCCACTGACCGCCCTGCCCCCGCCCCGAGTCACACCGGGGTGAGCCCACTGACCTCCACCCCGAGTGACACCGGGGTGAGCCCACTGACCCGCCCGCCCCCACCCCGAGTCACACCGGTGTGAGTCCAATGCCCCCCCCCCCCGCCCCGAGTCACACCGGGGTGAGCCCACTGATCCCCTGCCCCCACCCTAAGTCACACCAGGGTGAGCCCACTGACCCCTCTGCCCCGAGTCACACCGGGGTGAGCCCACTGACCCCCCCACCCCGAGTCACACCGGGGTGAGCCCACTGACCCCCCCAACCCCGAGTCACACTGGTGTGAGCCCAGAGTGACCCCTCCCCTGCCCCAACTGAGAACAGCTCCAAAGGAACATCACTGGAGAACCAAGCATAACATGCTAGCAAATGGCACCCCAAGAAGTGCTCATGCTAGCACCTAGGGGCTTGATCCAAAGCTCCTTGGGGTCTATAGAGCCATCCCAATGGCTTTGCTGGGCTCTGGAGCAATGGTTCCCAGACCAGCCTTACCTTCTGAGACTTGATTTCCTCTGTCAGCATCAGGACCTGCTGCTGCAGAACAGCCACCTTGTCAGGGGAGCTTCTCTCACGTGCCAACCCTTCAGGGAAGGCAGGGAAACCGCTGGTCAGCCACTTCGCTTTCCTAGGCCAGTGTGACCTGGGCCCAGCCCGTGTGTCCTCTCGGGCCTGCTCCCTGACTGAGGGAGACAAGTGAGAGGAGGGGAGTCACTTCTCTTCTGGGAAACCAGCACCAAACTGAATGACCAGCTGGAGAATGACGGACACACAGGGCCAGCTGAAGTGCTATATCTAACGTAGATACACAGGGCTCCAGCCTCAGCCGAGCTCGATTGGCCGTAGCTCTGCTGGAGTCAATGGGGCTGATCCCAGCCGGTGCCAATGGGCGTGGCTCCACTGGAGTCAATAGGGTTCTGATGATTTACACCAGTAATGGCCATTTGGAGGGAAGACCGGCTGCCAAGCGAAGCCTGACCGCTCTGGTGGGAGGATTTGCTGCTCAGAACAGAGAGCAGAGGCAGGAGTGGCTGCTCTAAACTGCAGCCATTGGGAAAGTGCTGGCAAAGCCCATGCCCACTGCCAAGGTACCCCATTGCTGCAGGCATCAAAAAGAAAACAGGGCCAGGTCCCCAGCTCCTGCAAAGTGGTTTCAAGGGAGCTATGCCAGTCAGTGCCAGCTGGGGACGCAGCCCTGCGATGTTCCATAGCAATGAGCGGGAGCTGCTCTGGAGCCCCGGAGAGCAGAGCACTAGGGTTCGATGTCCCCAGAGGACATCGCGACGCTGCCTGAGGCCTTGGCTACACTTGCGAGTTACAGCGCAATAAAGCAGCCCCGGGCACACTAGCTCACTCCCTGTCCACACTGGCAAGGCACGCAGAGCGCTCTGACTCCGCGGCTACAGCACTGCTGGTACTCCACCTCGGCGAGAGGAATAACGTCTGCTGCGCCCTCGCTGGAGCGCCGTAGCGCCAGTGTGAACGAGGTGTTGCATTACTGCGCTCTGATCAGCCTCCGGAAACGTCCCATAATCCCCTTAAGGCAAGTGGCCACTCTGGTCATTGTTGTGAAATCGGCTGCAGGAATGTGGAAATGCCCTTTCAAAGCTCCGTTTCGGAGAAGCCGGCTGCTTATCAGCTCCAAGAAAAAGCAAACATTTACTGTTTGCTTTGAGTGAGTGAGAGAGAGGTGGGGGGGGTCTGAACTTACAAGACAGCATGCTGACACTCTCAGCACCCCAAAAACCCACTCTCTCTCCCCCCACATACACACAACACACTCCCTGTCACACTCCACCTCACACCCCCCCCCCATTTGAAAAGCACATTGCAGTCACTTGCATGCTGGGATAGCTGCCCATAATGCACTGCTCCCAATTGCCGCTGCAAGTGCTGCAAATGTGGCCAGGCCAGTGCGCTGTCAGCTGTCAGTGTGGACAGACTTCAGCGCTTCCCCTACTGCACTCTCCAAAGGCGGGTTTAACTCACAGCGCTCTACATCTGCAAGTGAAGCCATGCCCAGAGAAACCCGTCTCCTTCAACAGCTGGCAGGGCTGCTGCACAATGATTTCACGATGCCAGGCTGGGATACAGGCCACAAAGGGTAGTGAGGAAAAAGTACCTGGACATTCTGCCTCCCCTTCCACCTCTTGTTCTTCCACCGGAGTCCCAGGGTGCGCCGGGAATCCCTCAACACCGGAGATGCTCCTGCCATTGCCCGGGTGCTGCCTGGTGCCACAGATATTGTAGATTGTATTTCTGAAAAGACAAAGAAACCCAAGGAGCCCGAGGGCCAGGAGAGCCGTGGTCACTGAGACCAGCCTGATCACTGGCTCCCCTGGATTGCCACGCCCCTGGATGCTGCTCCTCACTTTGTTATGCAGGAAGGAAAAAGTAAGGCAGAGGGGAGGAGTTGGGAGAGGGGTCATTGGGAGGTACCATCACTTGGAATAAGAAAATCCAGACAAACATCCATCATAAGAACAGCCATACTGGGTCAGACCAAAGGTCCATCTAGCTCAGTATCCTGTCTTCCGACTGTGGCCAATGCCAGGTGCCCCAGAGGGAATAAACAGAACAGGTAATCATTGAGTGATCCATCCCCTGTCAGTGATCATTGGTCCTTTTGGTCAATTTCATGGTCACAGGATTTTAAAAATCATAAGTTTCATGATTTCAGCTGTTTAAATGTGAAATTTCACAGTGTTGCAATTGTAGGGTCCTGACCCAAAAAGGAGTTGTGGGGGGTTTGCAAGGTTATTGTAGGGAGGGTTGTGGGACTGCTACCCTTACTTCTGAGGAGCTGGAGAGCAGTGGCTGCTGGCCAGGAGCCCAGCTCTGAAGGCAGAGTCGCTGCCAGATGCAGGCAGAAGTAAGGATGGCCTGGTATGGTATTGCCACCCTTACTTCTGCGCTGCTACCTTCAGAGCTGGGCGCCTGGCCAACAGCTGCCACCCTCCGGACACCCAGCTCTGAAGGCAGCGCAGAAGTAAGGGTGGCAATACCATGACCATCCTAAAATAACCTTGTGATGACCCCCCCTGCAACTCCCTTTTCGGTCAGGACCCCAATTTTAGAAACGCTGGTCTCCCCCGTGAAATCTGTACAGTATAGGGTAAAAGCGCACACAAGACAGATTTCATGGTGGGAGATCAGACTTCACGGTCTGTGATGCATTTTTCATGGCCCTGAATTTGGTATGGCCCTAGTCATCAGTGATCATTAAAAAATAGATAAAAAACAGGCCAGATCCCAGCTGGTGTCAATCGGCCGTAGCTCCACTGGCGTCAGTGGGGCCAGATCCCAGCTGGTGGAAGAGGTGGATGAGGCTTTTTTTAAACAACTAACAAAATCATTGAAAGCCCAAGATCTGGTGGTGATGGGGGACTTCAACTATCCAGATATATTTTGGGAAAATAACACAGTGGGGCACAGACTATCCAATAAGTTCTTGGACTGCATTGCAGACAACTTTTTATTTCAGAAGGTTGAAAAAGCTACTAGGGGGGATCTGTTCTAGATTTGATTTTAACAAATAGGGAGGAACTCGTTGAGAATTTGAAAGTGGAAGGTAGCTTGGGTGAAAGTGATCATGAAATCATGGAGTTCACAATTCTAAGGAAGGGTAGAAGGGAGTACAGCAAAATAGAGACAATGGATTTCAGGAAGGCGGATTTTGGTAAGCTCAGAGAGCTGATAGGTAAGGTCCCATGGGAATCAAGACTGAGGGGAAAAACAACTGAGGAGAGTTGGCAGTTTTTCAAAGGGACACTATTAAGGGCCCAAAAGCAAGCTATTCCGCTGGGTAGGAAAGATAGAAAATGTGGCAAAAGACCACCTTGACTTAACCACGAGATCTTGTATGATCTAAAAAATAAAAAGGAGTCATATAAAAAATGGAAACTAGGACAGATTACAAAGGATGAATATAGGCAAACAGCACAGGAATGCAGGGGCAAGATTAGAAAGGCAAAGGCACAAAATGAGCTCAAACTAGCTATGGGAATAAAGGGAAACAAGACGACTTTTTATCAATACACTAGAAGCAAGAGGAAGACCAAAGACAGGGTAGGCCCACTACTCACTGAGGAGGGAGAAATAGTAACAGGAAACTTGGAAATGGCAGAGATGCTTAATGACTTCTTTGTTTCGGTCTTCACCGAGAAGTCTGAAGGAATGCTTACCATAGTGAATGCTAATGGGAAGGGGGTAAGTTTAGAAGAGAAAATAAAAAAAGAACAAGTTAAAAATCTCTTAGAAAAGTTAGATGCCTGCAAGTCACCAGGGCCTGATGAAATGCATCCTAGAATACTCAAGGAACTAACAGAGGCGGTATCTGAGCCTCTAGCTATTATCTTTGGAAAATCATGGGAGACAGGAGAGATTCCAGAAGACTGGAAAAGAGTAAACATAGTGCCCATCTACAAAAAGGGAAAAAAAACAACCCAGGAAACTACAGACCAGTTAGTTTAACTTCTATGCCAGGGAAGATAATGGAGCAAGTAATTAAGGAAATCATCCGCAAACACTTGGAAGGTGGTAAGGTGATAGGGAATAGCCAGCATGGATTTGTAAAGAACAAATCATGTCAAACCAATCTGATAGCTTTCTTCGATAGGATAACGAGTCTTGTGGATAAGGGAGAAGCGGTGGATGTGGTATACCTAGACTTTAGTAAGGCATTTGATACGGTCTCGCATGATATTCTTATCGATAAACTAGGCAAATACAACTTAGGGCTACTATAAGGTGGGTGCATAACTGGCTGGATAACCGTACTCAGAGAGTAGTTATTAATGGTTCCCAATCCTGCTGGAAAGGTATAATTAGAGGCGTTCCGCAGGGGTCTGTTTTGGGACCGGCTCTGTTCAATATCTTCATCAACGACTTAGATATTGGCATAGAAAGTACGCTTATTAAGTTTGCAGATGATACCAAACTGGGAGGGATTGCAACTGCTTTGGAGGATAGGGTCAAAATTCAAAATGATCTGGACAAACTGGAGAAATGGTCTGAGGTAAACAGGATGAAGTTTAATAAAGACAAATGCAAAGTGCTCCACTTAGGAAGGAACATCAGTTTCACACATACAGAATGGGAAGAGACTGTCTAGGAAGGAGTACGGCAGAAAGGGATCTAGGGGTTATAGTGGACCACAAGCTAAATAGGAGTCAACAGTGTGATGCTGTTGCAAAAAAAGCAAACGTGATTCTGGGATGCATTAATAGGTGTGTTGTGAGCAAGACACGAGAAATCATTCTTCCGCTCTACTCTGCGCTGGTTAGGCCTCAGCTGGAGTATTGTGTCCAGTTCTGGGCACCGCATTTCAATTTCTCAACATCTTTCTTGGAGAGGGTCCAGAGAAGAGCAACAAGAATAATTAAAGGTCTTGAGAACATGACCTATGAAGGAAGGCTGAAAGAATTGGGTTTGTTTAATTTGGAAAAGAGAAGACTGAGAGGGGACATGATAGCAGTTTTCAGGTATCTAAAAGGGTGTCATAAGGAGGTGGGAGAAAACTTGTTCATCTTAGCCTCTAAGGATAGAACAAGAAGCAATGGGCTTAAACTGCAGCAAGGGAGGTTTAGGTTGGACATTAGGAAAAAGTTCCTAACTGTGAGGGTGGTTAAATATTGGAATAAACTGCCTAGGGAGGTTGTGGAATCTCCATCTCTGGAGCTATTTAAGAGTAGGTTAGTTAATTTTTTATCAGGGATGGTCTATACAGTATTTGGTCCTGCCATGAGGGCAGGAGACTGGACTTGGTGACCTCACGAGGTTCCTTCCAGTCCTAGAGTCTATGAAGCTATGAATTAAGCAGAGCGTCCCATAAGCTCTGACAATTCACTGCAGCTGAGGATCTGGCCCCAAGTCTTTCCTGTAAGTGAATGTTGTGCTAGTGACGGTGGCAGAAAAGACTGGTACAGTATAGATAGTAGGCAAAGCCAGCTCTTTCTTTCTTTGTCTCTCTTGCATCACACCGTTCCCTTATTTGTGTCAATCTGTCTTGGTTACAGTAAGTACAATATATGGGGTCCGCTGGATATAGCCAAACTAGACTCCTAACAAAACTGGTACCTGGCTATGACAGCAACAGGTGCTTTGGAAATACTGAGGGAGAGAAACAAACCACGCAGCAGAGGCTGGATTTGAAGATAGGGGATGCAAGGACACACTTATATCCTCAGGCTCCTAACAGAGTGTCTGTTTCTGCTGCCCACCTGACCCACAGATAAGAGCCCTAGCTAAACTACCATGCTGTGGGAAACAAATCAGACTGTCCTACCCCACCCGGGAAGTTCTCCAGTCCCCACGGAGCCTGAATTTGTGGCATTCTCCTCCTAGGAAAACACAGCGTGTGGTCCCAATGGGCTGGCTAGCAGTGTTAGCCACCAGGACTGTCAACAGTGTTAGCTGTCAACATTAGTATCTTTTTCCCTGACTAGCATTAGAGGCTAGAAGCTCTAGCCTCCATGATCTGGTGCTTGTGACAACCAGTGCCAACGATGAATGCTAGGGCTCCAATCCCCAAAGCACTTACATACAGCCATGCACAGGCTTATGCACTCTGCTGGATCAGAACTCGGAAGGTCAGGGCCTGATTCGGTTCCCACCTTAGTCAGTGAGAACCTTTCCCTTGACTTCGATGGGAGCTGCATCAGGCCCTTGGAGAGGCTGGAAGTCCATGTGCATTTGGGGCTTGATCCTGCAAGGGGCTGAGCACTCTGGCCCTGATCCACTGATGCACTTCAGCATGAGCTTAACTTTAAGCCCTGAGCAGTGCCACTGACAGCAATGGAACTGCTCACCCACTGGGAGTTAAGCACTTGCTGAATCGGTTCTAGAGTGCTCAGCGCCTTGCAAGGTCAGCTGCTTTGGGCCAACACTACATGACTACTTCTGCGCATGCCCAATGCACCTGATCCAACGCCCACTGGAATCAGCAGCAAGAGTCCCATTGACTTCAGTGGGCTGTGGATCAAGCTCTACTGCGTGCACTCAGACACAACTGTGAGCGCACTTATTAGATTGTGCACATCAACGTAAGTGCTCATGCAAAAGGACACTGGCATTTAAAAAAATCCAGGCTGTAGACCTGCTGCTGAGATTTACTGGTCAGAGAGCGGACAAGGAAACACTGCAGAGAGCTTGCATTTCCTCCTGGGCGGTATTCACTCTACTGCATTTGAGTTCCCACATGCTGCATGAAGGCATTACCCACATGACACATTTCTTGTCTTGTGCTATAGTAATGCTCAAGAGCACCACAAGACAGGAGCCCAATACACCAGCCACACCTCCATCGCCACTTACTGTATTTCAGTCCAAGGGTGTTTGAGGGAGATGTTCTGGAGGGCATCAGACAGCTGGGGAGCGGGCAGAGAGGCTGCCTTTAAACCTACCACATCTGTAGGGGTTTTCACAGGAGGCAAGAACCCCTCGCCTTCAGTGTGAACTAGAAAACCAGGAGAGAAATTAGATGAGCTCCTAAACCTTTGATCAAACTCTGCCTCTTTACATTAGGCATTAAGCCTTGTCATATCCTTTCAGCTCAGTCTGTATATCTGTTCAAGACAGATCAGAGGAAGCCATCCAACCTTCCATGTAGTTTTCTAGAGAGACAAGGTAGGTGAGGTAATATCTTTTATTGCTGAGAGAGACCAGCTTTCGAGCTACACAGAGCTCTTCTTCAGGTCTGGGCAAGGTACTACCAGTGTCACAGCTAAATATGAGATTGAACAGATAGTTTAGCACAGAGGTGGATTAGGGGTTTGTGGGGCCCTGGCCAGAGCAAGTAGGGGCCCTTTCCCACCCCTTCTGCCTGCAGTCCCCCCTGCATGAGGCCACCGCGCCCTGACCCTGCTCCCCGGCAGGAGCACTGGGTGGGCGGGAGGAGTCGTCATGGTATGGGGGTGCCCATTTTTCCTGGGAGCCCCCAATTGGCTGGGGCCCCTGGGCAGAGGCCCCATTGGCCTAGTGGCTAATCCACCACTGGTTTAGCATAAGTAAGTAGCACATAATCTATCTGTTTGATCTCATATTTAGCTGTGACACTCGTAGTACCTTTCCCAGATCTGAAGAGCAATTCTGTGTGGCTCAAAAGCTTGTCTCTCTCACCAACAGAAGTTGGCCTAGTAAAAGATATTGCCTCACCCACCTTGTCTCTCTAATATCCTGGGCTACAACACTGCATACAACAATTGTAGTTTGCTACACAGATAAGAGCCCAGAGGCCGGCAGATGCAAACATCTTTCTATTCATCCACTGCCAAGGTAACCTAAGTTGACTTTAACTGTTTACATTTTAAAGTGTACAATGCAGTAACCCTGAGTAATGTCCACACAGAAGCCAAACAAGGAAAAAACAGAACTGTGCTGGCATCATTTCCCCCCGCAGACGGTATCATTTGTATGTATTTATACTCATAATAAAACTGATGCCACAGAGCCTGGATTACTGGAAAAGACAGTGATAGCTGCCAAGTAAAAGAGAGACCAACACACATCTATGCCTCTTAAACAGAGGTACAGCATTTGCTGGCAAATTTTTTTTTTTTTTTTTTTTAAGCAGGAAAGTGTGCACCTGGTGACAGCTAAGCAACAGACTAGCCCCCAGGGGCACCCTGCACCAGTCACAGGGGCGTAACTGTGTGATCATGTCCTGACACAGATTGCAAATGGAACAAAAGGTAGGCCCTTCGCTGCAGGCCCTGTAGCCCCTTCAGGAGTTCCTAAGAACCGTACAGGGTTCACTCCAGGGAAAAAACAAGAGCAACTGTAGACATACATCTGAATGCCTTTGACCCCACCAACCCTGCTGCCCCTCAGACAGCCCCGCTGCCCCTCAGACAGCCCCAGCTAGACAATCAGAGCCCTGGCTGTGTATGAAAGTCAGTCCCTTTATTTCAGAAGATGAGCGCTACAATGAGAGCTAGCTTTGCTCTCATTACAAAGGCCAAACGTTTCAAGCTTGGGGCCCTCCATGTTGGCACTTCAGTACCACCTTGAAGTCAGTGGGAGCTTCAGGAGCTCAGCACCTCTGAGACCTGGAACTTGTTTAGGTGCCTTGTTTGAAAATGCTGGCCCAAAATCTCTGTACACTGATCAGATTAGGGGGAAACAGTTCATTCTTTAATACCTACTGGTTTCATTGAGCAGAGATTCATTCGCAGGCAGGGCTGCCGCAGTGACGCTGTCCACAGGAAGCCCAGTCTGGGTATTGCAAAACGCCCAACGCTTCATCTGCAGCTGCTGCAGCCAGTACATCATGGCCTGTTTGCTGAATGCCTAACATTACATAGAACAGGTTTGAAGTGGCTCTCTGAAGTGCCAGTTGCAGCCTGCTGTGAGGTCCTTGAAGAGCTGATCACCACCTCCCTGCTCTAGTCCAGCTGCTGTTGGCCAGGCAGGAGACACCTGCTCCCTGAGCACCAGGCCCCCAGTTGTAACCCTGATTCAAGAGGCCTGGGGTAAATCCTGAACCCTGGTCTCCCAGGCATACCGCTGACTGTCTACTACATTAGATGGCTGGTCTCCTTGTTTTAAAGGAAAAGCCTGTCACAGCTGGAGATTTCTGGCCCTGCTGCATTGGGCAGAGAGTGATATAGAGGGAGTTGAAAGCTGTAGGAGTTAGTTTGCAAAGGCTCCATCCTCAGTCAGCTCTCGTTGCTACTGATCCATTGCTCTTTGCCAGAGGAGTCCCACCGAGATTGGGATTTGACCATGGGGCTCTGCAGGTGAGTCAGGTCAGGCCTGGTGTCCTCAAGTCCCATCCTTTATTAAATCTAGGTGGGGAAAGACAGGCTTGTGACCCCTGCATCTGACTGTAACTAGAGGTAAATGTATATGTTTTACAGGGGAAGTTCTAGGCACTTGGGCAAAATTCAGGCAGACATAGACCCCAGCCAGTGCTACTGACTTTAACGAGACTGAATAGGCGTTTAATTAGTAACCACATGCCTCTCTCCCACCCAAATCGTCACAGTGAGCTTCCAAGTTGACCCAGCACCCGTCCCCAGGCCAGGATAGCTCAGTGTTGTATCAGAAAGGTTACATCCTGGAGTTCAATTGCTCCTGACTTAACTTTCCTTTTGAACTCCATGTCTTATTCTGCTCCCATTGAAACCAGTGGAGTTTTACAACAGAATCAGTGAGAGAATCAGGCCCAAAAGCTAAAGGCCCGCATGCTCTCATGGTAGTGCTTAAACCTTGCTATTGAACTTTTACCTGGACCATTTTAATGCTGGTCCATTCATACTAACAAGCTGCAATACTAGCTCCTACATTTCACAATAGCCAGCGGCAGTAGTTGCCTAGAAAACATTGTGCTCACCTTAAGGATAAACACTCTGCTTGGAGTTCTGATTTCAAAAACCCCTTCATCTGCATCCACCTTGCAATCAAAACCAGCGCTGGAGAGATCAATGCTCCCCAAAGGGTTAACATCTTGAGCTGTCCTGCAGTACAGTAAGTGACATTTATTTTCATCATAAAAGAACCAACGAGACTTCCAGGCCTTGATTGGCCCCTTGACCCCAAGTTTATTTAAATAGCCACAGAGTTTTTTTCTGGGTTCTTCTCTGCTAGGATTGAGCTGTGCATTTCCCAAGTCCCTCTGAGGCGACGATACAGCTCTCTCTTTCGCTGAGCCTGCATTACCGCTGTTATCATCGGAATCTGACTCAACTGGCTTGCCTGGAATTCCAGCCAGGAGACACTCTCCACTTTCAGGTCTCCTTTCCATCTCTTCCAGGAGAGATCTCCTAAACCTGGAATTAGAATTGCAACAGGAAACTTACTAGGTAAAGTATAACGGCAACTCACAAATACTGTTGAGAATTGATTTGTAATGGTCCAATATTTTCAAAATGAAGTGTTAAAAGTTTGGCTCCTACATCCATACGCCTAAAGTAGAATAAGAATGGGCATACTGGGTCATACCCAAGAACCATCTAGCCCAGTATCCTATCTTCTGACAGTGGCCAATGCCAGGTGCTTCAGAGGGAATGAACAGAACAGATAATCATCAAATGATCCATTCCCTGTTGCCCATTCCCAGCTTCTGGCAAAAGCAAGGATAGGGACACCATCCCTGTCCATCCTGGCTAACAGCCAATGATGAACCTATCCTCCATGAATTAATCTAGTTATTTTTTTAACCTTGTTATAGTCTTGGCCTTCACAACGTCATCTGGCAAAGGGTTCCACAGGTTGACTGTGTTGTGTGAAGAAATACTTCCTTTTGTCTGTTTTAAACCTGCTGCCTATTAACTTCATTGGGTGACCCCCTAGTTCTTGTAAAAAGAACAGGCGTACTTGTGGCACCTTAGAGACTAACAAATTTATTAGAGCATAAGCTTTTGTGGACTACAGCCCACTTCTTCGGATGCATATAGAGTGAAACATATATTGAGGAGATATATATACACACACACACATACAGGGAGCATGAACAGGTGGGAGTTGTCTTACCAACTCTGAGGCCAATTAAGTAAGAGAGAGAAAAAAAAACTTTTGAAGTGATAATCAAGCTAGCCCAGTACAGACAGTTTGATAAGAAGTGTGAGAATACTTACAAGGGGAGATAGATTCAATGTTTGTAATGGCTCAGCCATTCCCAGTCCTTATTCAATCCTGAGTTGATTGTATCTAGTTTGCATATCAATTCCAGCTCAGCAGTCTCTCGTTGGAGTCTGTCCACATATCTATTCAAGTGACATCATCATAGGACCTAATCACATCAGCCATACCATCAGGGGCTCGTTCACCTGCACATTTACCAATGTGATATATGCCATCATGTGCCAGCAATGCCCCTCTGCCATGTACATTGGCCAAACCGGACAGTCTCTACGCAAAAGAATTAATGGACACAAATCTGACATCAGGAATCATAATACTCAAAAACCAGTGGGAGAACACTTTAACCTGTCTGGTCATTCTATGACAGACCTGCGGGTGGCTATTTTACAACAGAAAAACTTAAAAAACAGACTCCAACGAGAGACTGCTGAGTTTTTTTTTTTCTCTCTTACTTAATTGGCCTCTCAGAGTTGGTAAGACAACTCCCAGCTGTTCATGCTCTCTGTATGTGTGTGTGTGTGTGTATATATATCTCCTCAATATATGTTTCACTCTATATGCATCCGAAGAAGTGGGCTGTAGTCCACGAAAGCTTATGCTCTAATAAATTTGTTAGTCTCTAAGGTGCCACAAGTACGCCTGTTCTTTTTGCGGATACAGACTAACACGACTGCTACTCTGAAACCTAGTTCTTGTGTTAGGAGAAGGAGTAAATAAGACTTCCGTATTTGCTTTCTTCACACCAGTCGTGATTTTATAGACCTCAATCAGATCCCCCCTTTGTCGTCTCTTTCCCAAGCTAAAAAGTCCCCATCTTATTAATCTCTCCTCACATGGAAACTGTTCCATACTCCTAATCACTTGTTTGTCTGACTTCCAAAGGTGCTGACATTAACCTTTGACTTCCCTGACATAGCTCTCACCTTCCCCATCGCCTTTCCTCTAGCATCCATTCATCTTGCCATTCCCTTTTCCACTCTGAAGTCAGAGTGGGCTGACAGGAGAGAAGTGACATCACGACACCGTGAGCTTTAGAAGCGAACATACTAGACATAGTATCTTGGCAAGTCGAAGCAGAAATGTGGCAGATGTGGCAATTTCCTGTCATATCCTTGACAAACCTTACTGAGTTCAGTTTAAGAATCTCTGACAGTGTGAATTGCCTAAAGGCCAACAACAGGGTCCACTGTTGTAAAACAGCAACTCCTAACGGGCCTGACAAACTCAGTACTTCTAGCACACCACTTTTGTGGTATTTATCCATAAATGATGTCACATAGAAGTCTCTAATAAAAGCTTATATCATGCTGATCCTCAAATCATTGCAAGATGCATATACGAATTACATTTAAGGCCTTTGTATATATACTGAAAATATGTTTTATAATCTGTCTCCAACCAAAGAGAAAAACTGGTTTCTTCCAGACAGGAGGTAAGATATGTATCTCTCCAAATGTAAACTAAGCATTGTAAGCCAACCCAATGGAAGCCTGATTTACACACTGAGTCACCAGGAAAGAAGCATAACAGAGAATTAGCTATAGGAGTAGCTTAGGTACAAGCGATCATGACTTGATTACATTTATAATGTGCAAGCAGAATAAAATCCAGACCACTAATATATATACTTGGTGCTTTAATAGGACCTACTTCACAAAGCTAAAAACAATTATGAACCAAATCAGCTGGGAGGAAGAATTTAAACAGAAAAATGTGAATGACAATTGGTAATAATTTAAGAATACCTTCCTAGATGCCCAAAAAGCCAAAAATGAGGGAAGAGACCATAAAACCAACCTGCTTTAGAGGGGAAGTTAAGGCACAAGGCAGCTATATATATGATAGAAACTGTAGAAAATTCATAAAAGAAGCAAAGGGACACAAGGAGAAATCTATGGCCAGCAAAGTTAATGGCAATAAGGAGTTTTTTAAAATATATTAGGAACAGAAAGAATTCTGACAGTGGTATTGGTCCATTAGTATATGGAAATGGTAGAATTAACAATAATCATGCTGAAAACGCAGAAGCATTTAATAAATATTTCTGTTCTGTATTTGGGGAAAAGCAGATGATATAGTCTCATCAAATGGTGATAACGCTCTTTCCATTCCACCAGTATCGTGGGAGGATGTTAAACAGAAGCCATTAAAGTTAGGCATTTTTAAATTAGAACTTTTTAAAAAGTTGGCTGACAAGCTTGTTGGACCATTAAAGTTAATTTTCAATGAGTCTTGGAGCACTGGGGAAGTTCCAGAAGACCGGAAGCTAATGTTGTGTCAAATTTTTAAAAAGAGTAAATGTGATGACCTGGATAATTAGAGGCTTGTCAGCCTGACATTGATCCTGGGCAAGATAACGGAGTGGCTGATATGGAACTTCATTAATAAAGAATTAAAGGAGGGTAATTTAGTTAATGGAAATCAACATGGATTTATGGAAAATAGATTGTGCCAACCTAACTTGATATCTTATTTTTATGAAATTACAAGTTGCGTTGATAAAGGTAATAGTGTTGCAGTAATATACTTAGACTTCTATATGATTAAAAACTAGAATATAAAATTAACATGCCACACATTAAATGGATTAAAAATTTATTAATAGATAGATCTCAAAATGTAACTGAAAATGGGGAGTGTAGGTGTGTTTCAAATGGGGACCTGCAGGGATTGGTTGTTGGCCCTACACGGTTTTACATTTTTTATCAATGACCTTGATGGAAGAAAGCATACATACAATCATCACTGATAAAGTTAGCAGATGTCACAAAAATTGGGGGAGTGTTAAATAACGAGGAAGACAGGTTACTGTTTCACAATGATCTAGATTTCTTGGTAAACTGGGTGCAGGCAAACTAGGGTTACCATATCTAATAAATAAGAAAAGAGGACCCTCCACGGGTCCTGGCCCCGCCCATTTCCCCACCCCTAGCCCCATCCCAACTCCGCCCCTTCCCCGCCCTAACTCCACCCCCTCCTCCCTCCCACTCCCAGCCACGGGGAAAGGGCTGCCCCAGCGCTACCGGCTTCACGGTTTGCCGGGCAGCCCCCAGACCCTGCGCCCCCGGCCGGTGCTTCCCCAGCGCAGCTGGAGCCCGGGAGGGGAAGCGCCCAGCTGGGGGCGCAGGCTCTGGAGGCTGCCCGGCAAACTGTGAAGCCTGTAGCGCTCGGGCTTTGGGCAGCCTCTATGCCTCCGGACCCTGCGCCCCCAGCCGGGCACTTCCCCTCCCGGGCTCCGGCGGCACAGGGTCCGGAGGCACAGGGACTGCCCGAAGCCGGTAGCGCTCGGGCAGCCCGGCTCTTAAACAGAGCTGAAGAGGAGCAGAGCCTCCAGTCGCAGCGGCTCTGCTCCTCCCCAACTCTTTGGCTCTGTTTAAGAGCCGGACTGCCCGAGCGCTACCGGCTTCGGGCAGTCCCTGTGCCTCCGGACCCTGCGCCGCCGGAGCCCGGGAGGGGAAGTGCCCAGCCGGCGGCTGGGGTCCGGAGGCAAGGGGGCTGCCTGAAGCCCATAGCGCTCGGACAGCTCGGCTCTTAAACAGAGCCGAAGAGTCAGGGGAGGAGCAGAGCCGCCATTTTCCCGGACATGTTCGGCTTTTTGGCAATTCCCCCCGGACGGGGGTTTGACTGCCGAAAAGCCGGACATGTCCGGGAAAAAGAGGACGTATGGTAACCCTAGGCAAACAATATGCATTTTAACATGGCTAAATGTCAATGTATGTGTATACATCTAGGAACAAAGAATGTAGGCCATACTTACAGGATGGGGGGCTCTATCCTGGGAAGCAGTGACTCTGAAAAAGATTTGGGGGTCATGGTGGATAATCAGCTAAACATGAGTTCCTAGTGGGACCTTGGCCAAAAGGGATAATGTGATCCTGGGATGCATAAACAGGGGAATCTCAGGTTATTTTACCTCTGTATTTGGCACTAGTTCAACCACTGCTCCAATAGTGTGTCCAGTTCTGGTGCTTACAATTCAAGAAGGATGTTGATAAATTGGAGAGGTTCAGAGAAGAGCCATGAGAATGATTAAAGGATTAGAAGACATGCCATCTAGTGAGAGACACAAAGAGCTCCATCTATTTAGCCTAACAAAGAGAAGGTTAAGAGTGACTTGATTACAGCCCATAAGCATCTACATGGGAAACAAATATTTAATAAGGGGCTCTTCAATCTAGCAGAGAAAGGTGTATGATGACAATAGATTGAACCTGAAACTAGATAAATTCAGAGAGAAATAAGGGCGTACATTTTTAATGGTGAGGGGGATCCACCTGTGACAGATGGCAATATTCTGGGCATATTTTAGGAGAGCCCATTGTATTAAAAATGCAAGTGCCTATGTAATATTGTAGGATTTTTCTGGAACTTCTCTAGCGGGAAGACAGGATTAAGGCAATACTGGGGAAAAAGGCATTGCAAATGCCCACCTAAGGACTCAGCTTTTCAAGGTTTGCCATGTGGGAGGGGGATCTTTTGTATGCTGATCACTTGTTACCTGAGGACAGTTCAGAGTGGATTCTCCAGGGACAAACAGACAGAGCAAGCACTTGTGAATAAATAACCCGAGTTTAAGCTGACTTAGGGCCTTCTGTCTGATCCAGCAAACAGACTGGCCCTCTGGTTCTTATAACTGGGCAGTTACACTGTGATCAGTCTCTGAAGAGAAAGCAAGCAGGCCTGCTTAGGCAAGCTGTCATTTGCTGGCAATGACAAAGTGTGGGCAAGGAACTGTGCAGCCTGGAAATACCCTGGTCAGGAGGGAGAGAGACAGGTGTCTCTCCACCTAAGAGAGACTGGCTGGGGAGCCAGAAGCCTGGGAGTGGATGCCCTTGCTGGACCACTGAGGGGAAAACCCAGGTGTAGTTGCCATGAACTGGGATACAACCTACTGCTGAATATTCCATTTGCTGACATGAACATGCATATTTCACAAAGGCATGGTGCCATATGGAATTTCACACCATCAGTAAACTTTAGTTCCTCAACTACCTTTTCCTGTGTAGCAAAGTCACACAGGCAGGTCTAGCACATTCTAGTGAGTGGGGAGCCACATTCAAATCCCCTGACCCCAAATGGCACCGCATTCCACAAGTGGTGACTTTGATAGAATTGCTTGTGGAGCAAGGTGCTATTCAATATGAGCAAGTGGATTGGAATCTGCTCTCACAATGTTATAGGCAATTTTCTCTCTTTGCCCAGTGTCCATGGAGCTTCAAGTCTATTGGCTCCATCAGCAGGCTCCATTCATTCAATTCTCACCTTTATGCTTTCACTCCATTTCCCACACTGAATGAGGGAGGCAACCTAGTGACCGAGGATGTGGAAAAAGCTAATGTACTCAATGCTTTTTTTGCCTCTGTCTTCACGAACAAGGTCAGCTCCCAGACTGCTGCACTGGGCAGCACAATATGGGGAGAAGGTGACCAGCCCTCTGTGGAGAAAGAAGTGGTTCGGGACTATTTAGAAAAACTGGACGTGCACAAGTCCATGGGGCCGGATGCGCTGCATCCGAGGGTGCTAAAGGAGTTGGCGGATGAGATTGCAGAGCCATTAGCCATTATTTTTGAAAACTCATGGAGATCGGGGGAGGTCCCAGATGACTGGAAAAAGGCTAATGTAGTGCCCATCTTTAAAAAAGGGAACAAGGAGGATCCGGGGAACTACAGGCCAGTCAGCCTCACCTCAGTCCCTGGAAAAATCATGGAGCAGGTCCTCAAGGAATCAATTATGAAACACTTAGAGGAGAGGAAAGTGATCAGGAACAGTCAGCATGGATTCACAAAGGGGAAGTCGTGCCTGACTAACCTAATTGCCTTCTATGATGAGATAACTGGCTCTGTGGATGAGGGGAAAGCAGTGGATGTGTTATTTCTTGACTTTAGCAAAGCTTTTGATACGGTCTCCCACAGTATTCTTGCCGCCAAGTTAAAGAAGTATGGGCTGGATGAATGGACTGTAAGGTGGATAGAAAGCTGGCTAGATCGTCGGGCTCAACGGGTAGTGATCAATGGCTCCATGTCTAGTTGGCAGCTGGTTTCAAGCGGAGTGCCCCAAGGGTCGGTCCTGGGGCCGGTTTTGTTTAATATCTTTATTAATGATCTGGAGGATGGTGTGGACTGCACTCTCAGCAAGTTTGCAGATGACACTAAACTAGGAGGTGTGGTAGATACAATAGAGGGTAGAGATCGGATACAGAGGGACCTAGACAAATTAGAGGATTGGGCCAAAAAAAACCTGATGAGGTTCAACAAGGACAAGTGCAGAGTCCTGCACTTAGGACGGAAGCATCCCATGCACTGCTACAGACTAGGGACCGAATGGCTAGGTAGCAGTTCTGCAGAAAAGGACCTAGGGGTCACAGTGGACGAGAAGCTGGATATGAGTCAACAGTGAGCTCTTGTTGCCAAGAAGGCTAACGGCATTTTGGGCTGTATAAGTAGGGGCATTGCCAGCAGATCGAGGAACGTGATCGTTCCCCTTTATTCAACATTGGTGAGGCCTCATCTGGAATACTGTGTCCAGTTTTGGGCCCCACACTACAAGAAGGATGTGGAAAAATTGGAAAGAGTCCAGAGGAAGGCAACAAAAATGATTAGGGGTCTGGAGCACATGACTTATGAGGAGAAGCTGAGGGAACTGGGATTGTTTAGTCTCCAGAAGAGAAGAATGAGGGGGGATTTAATAGCAGCCTTCAACTACCTGAAGGGGGGTTCCAAAGAGGATGGAGCTCGGCTGTTCTCAGTGGTGGCAGATGACAGAACAAGGAGCAATGGTCTCAAGTTGCAGTGGGGGAGGTCCAGGTTGGATATTAGGAAACACTATTTCACTAGGAGGGTGGTGAAGCATTGGATACCTAGGGAGGTGGTGGAGTCTCCTTCCTTGGAGGTTTTTAAGGCCCGGCTTGACAAAGCCCTGGCTGGGATGATTTAGTTGGGAATTGGTCCTGCTTTGAGCAGGGGGTTGGACTAGATGACCTCTTGAGGTCCCTTCCAACCCTGATATTCTATGATTCTATGATTAGGGGTGTGACACTGGTAGGCCAGAAGGCAGCTGCCGCCCAGGCTGCAGGCATTAGCTAAGGCAGTAACACACTTATAGCTGGAAACCCCAGATCAGTTCATCAGAATGTTAGTTTTGCTCAGAAAAGGTATTAGTCTCATAAGAATGCAATTAGCGTTTAGACTCTATGAAATGCTTGTAAATTGTTGCATGCATTAATCTCCTTTACAATGTCTGTATTCCATGCTATAAGGAAATATGTAAGTTTTACTTTATAACTTTGAAAATGGCAACAGAGGGTCTTGTGGCACCTTTGAGACTAACAGAGACTCTGTTAGTCTCAAAGGTGCCACAGGACCCTCTGTTGCTTTTTACAGATTCAGACTAACACGGCTACCCCTCTGAACTTTGAAAATGTTTGCTCTGAATTTGTAAGCTCAGGCATGGAAACCACCTCCCTGCCCATCCAGAAGGATTATCAAAATCAGATGTGCCATCAAGGAACATCACAATGCAAAGGATTGGTTACGGGCCCTATCTCATCTGGACAATGCTACATGCAAGGAAGCTCATCCTGTGGGCTTGGAGGCTGAATGAGGGAAATAAAACAAAGCTACAGGACAGTGTGACACTGCACCCCATATTCTTCACAGTGATATTATTATTATATGGTTAAGATCTAATCATAATGTATTTTATGCAAGATAAGTCATGTGAGGTGTCATTGGAAAGGTTATGATTTACTGAATATGATTATCCTATTTGTATGCATGTATCATTTTTGTATCTGGAGTTAGGAAGATTGACTATATATCTGTATTACAAACGTGTTTACACCTGGGGAATGCCCACTAGGCAAAAGGCACTCAGTCTAAATGGCTGGCTGGGAAGGGCCCATTCAGGTTGAAGAGCCATTGGGGAAAACAATAGGCCTTAGAAGAAGCTTATTTCCCACCTTGGGGCCTTCCTGAGGACGCTGCAGACAGCCTCTGATTCATGGCTGCTGTGACACTTCAGGGACATGTGACTAGGTCATCTGGTGCTGGACTCCATCTTGGGATACCAGTGTTTTTCCACTGACCGGGTGGGAACCGAGCTTTGAAACAAAGGGTTCCAGCCATATGCAAAAGCTATTTAAGGTAGGGGAGTGACATCATCGTGGTTCTTCTCTCACTCCCCGCCCAAAGAGACTCCTGAAAACACCTGAGGAACAAAGATTGAACAGGAGGAAGTGCTGGACCCATGCTAGAGGGATTTTTAGCCTGTGAATAGAACACCTAGGGATTCCAAGCTGTAAGCTAGTGCAGCTTGTCCCTTAAGAATCTGCAGCCTGCTTGCATCATCATTTAGGGGGAGAATGCTATTCATACCTGATCTATGTAGTATATTAAGCTTAGTTGGCGGTTTTGTTTATTTGCTAGGTAATCTGCTTTGATCTGTTTGCTATCCCTTATAATCACTTAAAATCTATCTTTTGTAGTTAATAAACTTGTTTTTGCTTTGTCTAAAACCAGTGTGTGGGAGTTCTAACTCGGGGCAGAAAGCCATTGTATATTCCTCTCCACACTGAGGGGATGAATTTCATGAGCTTACGCTGTACCGTTCCCTGTGCAGCGCAAAATGGTATAATGTTGGGTTTACACTCCAGAGGGAGTGTGTGCCTGAGTAGCTGGGAAGTTCCTCAGCTGGAGCCTTCCCATGCAGAGCCGATTACAGTGTCTGCATGTAACTGCAGCTGGGTGTGTCCCTACCTGTATGTGTGCTGGTGAAAGTGCAGGCTGGACGCAGCAGGTCAGTGTAAAGGGAGCCCAGGCTGGTGGGTCAGGGAGGCTCAGTGGTACCGCAGTTCCAGGTGGCACCCTGGGGGGGGGAACCCATCAGAGACAGTTTTCCATCTTTTTGACTGTTTGAACTCTGAAGTGCCAGAGACTCTAAACTGAAGCCAGAGATCCCCAGGGACTGCGTTCTGGGTCTGCCTGCACAGAGTTTGAATTGACAGATCACCACAACTCTATCACTCTTAGGATTTAGATGGTAACTTGTTTGTGTGTATGTGTTTGTTTGCTTTAACCTGTAAACAGCTCTCATTTCTTTTTTCTAGTTAATAAACCTTTAGATAGTTTATTACACGATTGGCTACAAGGGTTGTCTTTGTTGTCAGATCTAGGCTACCACTTGATCTGGGGTAAGCGACTACTGGTCTCTTGGGACTGGAAGCAACCTGAATGTGGAGTGATTTTTGGTGTAAGTGACCATTTATCACTAAGTCCAGTTTGTCTAAGTAGCCAGATAGACTAAGGGGAATGTCTTTGATTCCACAGTAAGGCAGTTATAATGATCCGGGAGTTCACATTTGTTATTGGCTTGGAGAAATCTAATGATAAAACACATCACCAGGTTGGGCTGTCTGCATGGTTTCTGACAGTCTGCCCTCAGGCAGGCACTCACAGTTGTGAGCCACTCCAGACACCGTGACAACGGTGTAGTCTTGGCAGGATTCACATGCTACAGGTCAATTGGGTTTATAGATCATAACACCAGTGCTGTTAAAAGTTTAATGTAATACTGAGAGTTTTTACGGATTAAAGATTAGTCACGAGTGACTCACAGTCATAGGAAGGGCTTCACAAAAAGACCTTGAAAAATTACATAGAAATATGGGAATAGCCCATAAAGAGAGAGCCTCAGATCAGGAACTGAGAGCTTTGCTCATAGACTTTGACCAAGGAGCAGGGCTTGAGCATTCCCTTACACGCCAGATGCCGGAGAGACCGCTGCAGCAGAACTGTTCGGCTGAAGCTCCTGGAAGCCCAGAAAGAACGTGAGCACCAGATGGTGGAACTCAGAGTCAGGGAGAAGAAAGAAACTAAGGAGGCTGAGGAGAGAGCCTACTAAAGATGCAAAGCCCCGCACTGAAATCAAGGAGGAAGTTCATCAAAGACACCGAGAACAACCAGAAGATGAGGAAAGAGCATATCAAAGACAGATGGAAGCTCACACACTGCATCTTAAAGTCCTGCAGCAACAAAAGCAGTAGGCTCAATCTCTGAGTACATCCCCTCTCAACAACAGGGAGTGGGAGAAAGCCTGCCCAATTTACCCAGAGACTGACTGCATTGAGGAGTTCCTGTCGACCTTTGAGAAACTGTGTGGGATACATAAGAATTCAGAGACTAAGTGGAAGCCTATCCTCTTAACCAGATTAACTGGGAAAGCAAAACAAGTTTTTAATTAAATGAAGGAGGGTGATGCTACGGTGTACAAGAGATTTAAAGAAAGTGTATTGAAAAAGTTTAAGATCACTCCTCAGTCCAATCGATTGAAGTAAAGAAATCTTAAAATGTTTGACAATATCATCCACGTGGAATAAGTGCGTAAGATGTGTAATTATATGAAAAAATGGGTAGTAGAGGCAGGGGCTGAAGGTAGCTATGACAAATGGTTTAATTTGATGGCACAAGAGCAATCATTTTGTGAACAGTCACTGATGAAGTACAAGCAGCCATCTCTGACAAAAAACCTTCCACAGTTTGGAGGCAGCAGAAATTGCTGATGAATATATTGAGCCAAGTGCACATGGGGGGTGCAAACCCCAAAGAAAGGGAAATCCTTTTGTTCCCCAGGTTAAAAGAGGGGAGGGGTCTAGGAATAAACCTAACCCAAACTTGGTTAAAAAGCCTCAAGGGAGCCCAGAGTTTAAAACCTCTTACCCTAAGGGAAAGCAGACAGTCTGTCATCACTGTGGGGCTCCTGGCCATATAAAATGAAATTGTCCAAAACGTAAGGTCAGGCCACAATTGGCACCCACCACCCTAACCATGAGTGCCAATACGACCAACTTGATCCCAGAAAAAGTTGCAAAAGAGGAGAATGGCCTCATAAACTATATTAGGACTGAGTCTTGGAAAGGTAGTAAAGAATTTATTAATATTTTAGCGTTGGCTGAATTTTCTGCGACTGTGCCCCTGGCTAAGTTCACTCGGAGTGGAAGGATTCAAGGGTGATAGTGTAGGCATCAGAAATTTACTGCCCGCAGATATTTTAATAAGTAATAACATTTTAGCGATGTCTAATCTTATACCCCAGTCTCAAAGAAAGTATGGATCTGATTCACCTGCTTTGTCTGTGGTCAGCAGGGAAGGCTGCGAAGGGAAGGGAAATGCCCTCAGTTGCCTCCTCAAGAGGATTTGAAAATGTTTCTGTTGTGCCAGAGTTTGCTCTGGGCTTAAGTGAAACTGAAAAGGAGTTTGTGACTTCCCAGCAAGAAGACCCATCTCTGAACAAGAGAGGGTTACAGCTCAGAATGATGCCTTGGTTGGAGAAGGAAAAGGTGGGCACTCGCAGTTGTGAGCCACTCTAGACAGCATGACAAGGGGCTGTTACTCGTTTGTATTGTTTTATTTACTCTATTTATATTATATTCTTAAATTATGCATTAGTTAACTGCAGAAAGGTTTTATTGCCCAAGGACCTGGACCAGGCCTAGGCCTGTTCCTGCCCCCACTGAAGTCAGTTTCTGTTCTGCAAATTTATAAGTTTGATGTCAAGGAGAGGAGAACCAGCCCCACAGTGACAAGACAATTGGAAACAAATCCTCAGAGACAGAGAAGAAACTGCTTTGGGACAACTTGTTGAATGGCTGCTAACCATGGGGCTTCTCTAGCTGTGAGCAATCAAGAGCACACTGCTCAAAGACCATAGTTTTGCCATGGATCTTTAACCTGGGAGTTGCCAATATAAGTTTTAAGTCTGATTCAGAAAGAAAAACTGAAGAAAGGCCAGGAATACACACACCTCACCCTGATTGTTTGGGCAGGGCAGACACACACCTCGCCCCAACTGTATTTTATACCAAACTCATACCAAACTGGAGGAAGTTCCTGTTACACTGACATCAGATAACCCTCACATTGGAAGTTACCTCAGAAGCTGCAGGAGAGCCAAGGGACTTAGAGCCTAATTATATTTCTATGTAAAATGCAGGAAAAGTTAGATGTGGCAAGTGGAGAATGCTGGATTAGGGCAGGGACCAATGCGGCTGTACCCACTACCTTAACCTTGCCTGTCTCAGAGAGGGAACTCCTCCTGCCTTGGCCAAACACCCAACATACACAGGTATTTAACATGTGGACTTGGAACACTGACAACACACTGCAAGGCCTGCTGAATAGTGACCGAAAAAATCAAACCCAGCCTGCAATTATCCGGGGGCACCATTCAGCCCATCCATTGCCAGGGATAAACAACTGGAGGCTGAGAAAACTAGAAATCCTCCTGGCTGCAGGAGACAAGTCTGCCTCTCACTGAGGGGCTGGAGGGAATTTACCTCCCCTTGGACTGGCTATTCCACAACTAGAAGAACAGGCGTACTTGTGGCACCTTAGAGACTAACAAATTTATTAGAGCATAAGCTTTCGTGGACTACAGCCCACTTCTTCGGAGGCATATAGAATGGAACATATATTGAGGAGATATATATACACACATACAGAGAGCATAAACAGGTGGGAGTTGTCTTGACAACTTGTTTATGCTCTCTGTATGTGTGTATATATATCTCCTCAATATATGTTCCATTCTATATGCCTCCGAAGAAGTGGGCTGTAGTCCACGAAAGCTTATGCTCTAATAAATTTGTTAGTCTCTAAGGTGCCACAAGTACGCCTGTTCTTCTTTTTGCGGATACAGACTAACACGGCTGCTACTCTGAAACCTGTATTCCACAACTGTCCACTATGGGGTCTCTGGCATCTTCCTTGAAGCAGACGGCGCTGGCCACTGCCAGGCTATATCTACACTACACACCACGTTCAGCAGCATGTTGCGTACGTGTAGCGATACGTTGCAGTGAAAAGCGGGCTGCGTCCACACTACAGTGTCTAGCTTCACATGTCAGTGCAAGGCTCTGGTGGGAGAGAGACAATGGGGAAAAACTTCAGCCTCTCCCTGTGGCAGGGCAGGGCTCCAGCAGGCTGGAGCCTTTCCCCACGGCCAGAGCCCTTCCCAGCTGCAGGAAGGGCATGGGCAGCAGGACACTGCACTGCTAGAAATAGCAGTGTAGCTAGGGAGGCACGGCTTGGGTGAGTAGAGAGCGTGCAGGGTATGTACTCGGGGGCATACCCACATCCTTCTGGCATCTTTGCTTGCCTAAGCCATGCCTCACCAGCTACACTGCTACTTATACCTGTGCTCTGGGGTACGTGTGTATGTATGTGACAAGCCACCAAAGCAGCGGGTACTGTCAACATAGCCCCAGAGGCAGGGATCTGGGCTGAGTAGACCTGAGCTGACCCGGGGCAGTTCCAGGGTTCTCTGAGTGACAGATGAGAAGCTACATTGACAGTTGGGAAGGGGTCACACCCAATGGGGAACAGAGCATGCAGGGGTCAGCAGCAGCTCCTGGATGGCATCAAGCTGACTCAGGGCAAGTGCCGGGCAAGGCTGTACCCCACCCTGGCTCGAGGACCCATAGTGGGAGCTGGGAAAGCCTCCATGGAGTTGTGCCAGTTGCAGAGATCAACTCTGGCTGTGGGGCACATCGGCCAGAGGAGGTCCAGGCCTGCTGCCCCCTGTGCCCCATGGGGCGGTGTGTGTGCGTGGGGTAACCCCAGGACACCGCTGCAGCCCCCCGTGCAGCAGTGTGTGTGTGTGGGGTAACCCCAGGACACCGCTGCAGCCCCCCATTCCCCGTGGGGCGGTGTGTGTGTGTGGGGTAACCCCAGGACTCCGCTGCTGCCCCCTGGGGCAGTGTGTGTGTGTGGGATAGTAACCCCAGGACACTCGCTGCCCCATGTGCCGGAGACACTGTCCGCACTGCCGGGGTGGGGGTAACCCCAGATCACAGCTGCTGTCCCCTGTGCCCCGTGTGCCGGAGGCACCGCACTGCCGGGGTGGGGGGTAACCCCAGGACACCGCTGCCGCCCCCATGACGAGCCTCCTGCCAGGTTCGCTGCGCGGCCCCGCAGGGTTGCAGGGAGCCCAGGGCGGGGCTGAGCCGCTCCCGCCGGGGTCCGCACGCTCTGGGTGGGGGCCCTGCTCCCCCTGTCCGCCCGGGCCCGCGCTGCCCTTACCCGGCTCGCAGCGCCCGGCCGGTCCGCTCGCCCGGTGCCCCCGCCGCTTCCTGCGCACGGGCGGTGCCAGGCGCGTCCCTCCGCTCGGGGATTGGCGGGCGCGGCGGGGCTGACGGCACCGGCCGCTGGGCGGTGAGAGGCGGGGCGCGCAGTGCCAGTGCCAGGGCCCGGGAGTCCGCAGCGCCCCCGCCTGCCCGGCCACAGGAGCCGGCCCCAGGCGGGGTGAGCGCCACCGTCTGCGGCGACTGTCCGGTGTGTCTGGGCAGCTAAAGCCCACCTCGCGCCCCACGCAGACCCCGCTCGGCTCTGCCTGGTCAGCGCTTCCCCCGCAGCGCCGGGCTCCTGCGTGAGAGGCCAAAGCTCCCGCGGGGCCGGTCTGCCATAGCGAGGCCCAGCCCCTCCCGCCCGGGCACGCAGGGGACATGACCCTCCCGGCGGCGGGAGCTGCGCGGGTGAAAGAACATCATGTGTCTCGCCAGGGCTTCCGGGCCCGCGGGCCTGGCCGGAGGGGGGCTCTGGTCAATGCTTTCAAACCCACCGGGCTAAAGCCGCGAGCCCCGGCGCTTCCCGCAGCGCGGAAGGCCCGACCCCCGTGCGCCCCACTGGGCAGAAGCCCTGGCGAGCCCCGTGAGGCCGGAGGTCCGAGCCCCCGCTGCCCGGTGGCTGAGCTCGGGAGCCCAGGACGTACTGTGGGGGCACAACTCCGCGTCCAGCGGGACGTTCGCCGGCCTCGCTGCGGGGCAGAAACGCGCCACAGCGCTGCTGGCTACAGCCCGGGCTCGGACCCGGTTACACGCAGTATCCAGGGGCCTGGGTTAAACCGCGAGCCGCCGCCGCTCCCCTGCGCAGGTTCGCGGCGGTGGCCGCGCTGAGAACCCGTCCCGCCTGGCCAGGCTTCGGATGCTGTAGCGAGTCCTGTCCCGGGACTACCACGTGACAGTGGGACTGAGCCGATACACCGACTCAGCGGGCTGGGGCAGCTCGACCCCTAGACAGGGAAAAGCGAAACGCGCCTGAGCATGCACCCCGCCGCTGCCCTGCTTGGGCGTCAGGTCTCTACTGCGCATGCTCCTCCCGGAACTGCTGGTCGCGTGCTGCTAGCGGTTTCAATATGGCAGCGCCCGTCTCCTGAGTCGTGGTGCACGCGCGCGGTGAGGAGCGTCCCGGGCCCGGGGGCGGAGGGGGTGCGCGCGCGCGCGCGCGTCCCCGTGGCCTGTCTTCGGTCTGCTGCGGCAGCTCCTGGCTCTCCTCGGGGGTGCGGGCCGCTGCCCGGGGGTCTCTCGCCTTGTCTGGGCGGGACGTGCAGCCTGCGCCGCTGCGGGGCCCCGGCCTCTCGCCGCTTGTTTCCAGGCAGAGTTTTAACCCTCCGCGGCGCCTGCAAACCTTCGGGGGGGGGGCTGATAAACCTCCCCGGAGAGCCCCAGCTGCGCTGCCGCCCTGTCTCCCCCCCGCCCGTGGGCCTGGCCTGGCCTGACAGGCGGGGGCCGCTCCAGCGGCCACACCGCCCCCAGCGGGGCTGTCTCGCCCGCACGCTGCCAGCAAACCAGCCGCTCTGGCGGGCGAGCGGAGCATCGTAATCCCGGGCGCGCTCGCGCCTCACGGAGAATCCTGCTGCCCTACTTGGGTCGGCCGGGCTCGGTGCTATCGTCGTGACCACGAGTTACCCGCTGGAGACAAAGAGAATAAATAAAACTCCTGCTCTTGGTTGTAATCTTCCCTTTTCAGCTTCCCGGAGTGCCCTTGCTCTTGTGTCAGCGTCAGGGTGAATAGCAGTAGCTGCCTTGTCTTCTTTAGCTCATTGATTATCTTGTGTGCTGTCATCAGTTGCTGACCTTCTCTCTAAAGTAAGTAGTTGCCATCCTGCCTCGGACTCTTTTTCCTCTGAAGGCAATCACATAAATCCTTTCTCAGGCTCAGTTTACAGCTCTCTCTATGCATTTGTTTAATAGCTCTTTGGGGGATTGTATTTCTCCAGTTCCTGTGTTGCTGATACAATGAGAAATTTGAAGTTACTGCACACTCGGGAGCATGGGCCTGTCCAGGCTTTGGGGAGTCCTCAGTGTTTCAGCCTCCGTGCAGACCAAGGGACGCTGCTCATTGGCTCAGAATATGGGATCCTGGAGCTCGACCCAGCCATTCGAGGGGTGAGTTACTGGTGGAAGTTCCAAAGCTTTGTTTAGGGCTGTTTTCCTGATGCTAATTGTGGGTTCATACTTGCAGGATGGTAAATGTTTTCATGCCCATTGACTTTACTGGTTATTCAGAGCACTCTGAGTGTTACTGGATTGGACCTGGTGACAATACTTTGTGATCAGACACATGCACACACACACACGCAGTAGGTTGGCTATGCATAGTTGGAAATGCGTTCTGCTGCCAATAGTCTTGTTGTGTTGCAGCTGCAGTGTCTCGTGTTCCATCCACCTATAAAGATCAAGTCATCTCTTTGGATTGTAAACTCCTTAGTTTCAGTCCTTGTCCCCACCGGGTTCTATACAGCAGTGAGCACACACTAGGCCTTCACATGGACTTTGTTTAGTGCCGACATTATGTCTGCAGCACGGTAGGGTACACCTGCAAAAGTCTCTGCTCTGAAGAAAGCTTGCAGTCTAGAAGACAGACAAATCTACACTTTCATTATTATGCATATGTCCTGGTAAAGTGACATGGCCTGTCCAATTCAGTTCTTTGTGCCACTGCATTCTGAAGGTGCTAAAACAGGAAAGTCGAACTCTCACTGAATTCATAAAAGAGGCCTTTAGATTGGTGCCTGGTGAAGTTCCCTTCTTCTGTACAGGAATGATAGGAGTCAACCGAGCTGAATAGACACCAATACAAAGAATGTTATGAGTCATTATTTTTGACTGTTTAGTTGAGGTTCATAAGCAAAGAACTGTCATGGACATGAGCTTATCCATGAGTGATCTCCTCTGTAGGCCTGTTCCTGCAGTGTGCGGGAGCTCCTCAAAAGCTCCACTCTAAGCCTGCACAGCTTAGTTGCTCTTCAGAAGGCTGGATCTTCATTAAAAAGGGGCTATACTAAGAGGCCCAGAGAGACCAAGTACCTTGCCCACAGACACAGTGAGTCGGTGCAAGAGCCGAGGTCAGACCCAGAACTCTGACTGTAACCATTAGACACATTGTCTTGTAACCAGTGCATCAAGTTCTCTTGGCTTTTAAAGCACTTTGATGCCTAGAGGGTAAAGCATCTGAGGTGTGTTATCAGGTTCGGTCAGGTTTGTTTGGATGCTGCTTCGTTCTCGACCCCTGTTTCCGACACTTCTGCTCAGCTTCTTGGCTCTGCCACAGGCAGATATATCTTCCCTGTCCCATTTTTTCATAGTTCTCAAGGACAGGAGGAGCCTTAATTATATAGACAAATTAGAGGATTGGGCCAAAAGAAACCTGATGAGGTTCAACAAGGACAAGTGCAGAGTCCTGCACTTAGGACGGATGAATCCCATTCACTGTTACAGACTAGGGACCGAATGGCTAGGTAGCAGTTCTGCAGAAAAGGACCTTGGGGTTACAATGGACGAGAAGCTGGATATGAGTCGACAGTGTGCTCTTGTTACCAAGAAGGCTAACGGCATTTTGGGCTGTATAAGTAGGGGCATTGCCAGCAGATTGAGGGACACGATCATTCCCCTCTATTTGACATTGGTGAGGCCTCATCTGGAGTACTGTGTCCAGTTTTGGACCCCACCCTACAAGAAGGATGTGGAAAAATTGGAAAGAGTCCAGCGGAAGGCAACAAAAATAATTAGGGGGCTGGAGCACATGACTTATGAGGAGAAGCTGAGGGAACTGGGATTGTTTAGTCTCCAGAAGAGAAGAATGAGGGGGGATTTAATAGCAGCCTTCAACTACCTGAAAGGGGGTTCCAAAGAGGATGGATCTAGACTGTTCTCAGGGGTACCAGATGACAAAACAAGGAGTAATGCTCTCAAGTTGCAGTGGGGGATGTTTAGGTTGGATATTAGGAAAAACTTTTTCAGTAGGTGGGTGGTGAAGCACTGGAATGGGTTACCTAGGGAAGTGGTGGAATCTCCTTCCTTAGAGGTTTTTAAGGTCAGGCTTGACAAAGCCCAGGCTGGGATGATTTAGTTGGGGATTGGTCCTGCTTTGAGCAGGGGGTTGGACTAGATGACCTCCTGAGGTCCCTTCCAACCCTGATATTCTATGATAAAGGGACATAGCTGAGTACTTAAATTCTGACATTGAATCTAGTTTGAAGCCATTTCATTATGGACGTGTGATGGAGTGAACTTGCCCTGCACTGGACAAGGAGGTGTTAATCGTGACTCTGGGCAGAGGAAGCCACGCCCCCTTCAACTGGAGCATCAATATAAAAAGGAGCAGCCCTGCTCAGTCAGGGTGGACCACAGAGGAGAGAGGATGCACGTTGCAGGCTCCTGCCCGGGAGCCCCAGATTGTGGAAGCCAGCCATGCTGAGACACGGGCAGATACTTGGCTACCTGCAGACGCCTGAGAGATGTTGGACCCGTTGGGAGCTTCACAGGCCAAAGACCCCGGACACCCATGGACCAAGTCACTGGAAGACTGAGTCAGAAGCAGCCCGGAGAGATTAGCTGTTGATCCGGTTGTAGAACTAAGCAATAAGTCAGTGTGTTTCGGTCGGATCCCCGCTGAGCCAGTGACGAATACACTTGCCACTGACCAGGCCCTGAGCTGGGACCTGGTGGACTAGGGAGGGCCTGGGTCCCCCTACCGTCGGCCACCATCTCCAGCCATCAGGCCACACTACCTGGCTAACGAGGACAGCCATATTACCGTTGGCCACTAGGCCACACAGCCTGGCTAAGGAGGACAGCCATATTGACTCTGGTCTCTGGCCCATGCAGCCCTGGGAGGAAGGGCAGTTATATTGACTCTGGCCACTAGGCCACACAGTCTTCGAGGGAGGGCCACCATATTGATTCTGGTCACTAGGCTAAGGGTGGGCAGGTGGACTCAATTATGGGGCTATAACGCCCGTTTCCCTGCCTCAAAGGAGAACAGGGTGTGCTTGCCCCGCAACGGGGGCAGATGATCTCAGGTATTTAATGTTGTCATTTCAACCCTCAAACTTCCTTTTAAGCATGGTGGATTTGATTTAAATCACTAGTCAGGAAGACTCAATTTAATCATGGATTTCTACATAAAAGTACATTCTTGTTGGTTGTTATAAACTTAATACATATTCTTTGCAACTCAGATGTAGGTTTCATTTTTAGAAGGTACACACTATACATTTTTAAACAGTGATTTATTTTTAAAACTTTTCAGTTAGTTTTACAGCTATATCAGAAAATGAATGATTGTTTGGTTATTTTATTTACCAAAGGTAATTGAAGCAGATAGTTCACCTTCCAATGACTTCATAAATATCTCCAATTCAACAGGTTAATCATTAATATTTGGAGGGTTTTCTTGTCATGCCGTATTAGGAGGAGAACATCGCCAGACAGACATTAAAAAAAATTTATTTAACTAAAACAACAACCTTACATATTCTGGATTTTTTTTCTTCAACAGCAAACATAATATTTTAACAAAACAAGCATATGAATTTTTGAATTCAGGTTTGTTTTTGTTTAAAAAAAATGTGATCAATTACCTCTTTTTGTAATCCGCTTTTGTCACAAATTTATCTATGGTTGTTTCTGGATGATGGAGATTTTTTTTTTTCTTGTTGCTATACTATGGTTATGTGACATACATGATGTGACTGAAACACTATCATTGGCAGATAACTCTGAAACTCTAGAAAATGATGGTGACCTTGAAGGTGGACAGTCTTCAGAATCCTGTATGTTGAGGATGGATTCTCCTAAACAAAATAAGTCAATGCAGTTATTTAATTATTACCACCATTTAGTATTGCTCATTGCATTCACTGACACTCAGCACTACTTTAAAGATGAAATTGTAAAAGGAAGATCTGCCTATTTCAGCTACTTATTTTTTATCACAACTGCATCTGAAATGATAGAACCGTAGAGTAACAACTATATTTTTTGCTCAAACATGAGAATTCAAGAATAGTCCAGAAGGAAGACAGGCAGTCGTTAAGAAAGAAGCGTGGAATAAAAAAGTTTACCAGCCTCAAGATCCTGCATATTCAGACATGTTCCTTTCATCATCTTCAATGCAGCTTCCTCCTGAGAAGGAACACTTCTCACGATGTTGTTTCATTCAGGAAACCAGGCCTTGCATTTCTTTGTTGCACTGTTTGCATTTTGCATGCATGGCTGTCTTACCCACAGGTAGAGGAACTTCATTAAAATATTCCCACACTGGGTCTCTTTTACGGCCTGCTGCCATTATAGGTTTTCCCTTCTAGTGAGAGAATGGTATGGTAGATCTCAAATCAATGAAGGCTACACTCAAAACGATCTCAAGACTTCTGGAATATGCTGCTCAAACAGTTTTACTTTTGTTTCTACTGCCTGTCCCTCGCTTCTCACAGACTTCTTCTCCTTATCCAGATCTATTCTGCCCCAACAATCTTTTATTCATTGAACTTTTTGAAACTTTGCACTTTTAGAGAGAGGTAAGGGATTGACTCTGTGTACACAAATTTGCAGAGGGACAGTAGGGTTGAGGTCTGTTATATCTCACCTCTATATATTATTTATTTACAAACATTTTTGTCGGTAACAAGCATGTTATCTCTGGAGACCCAAATCCACAGTTTGAGAACTGCAAAACTAAGCATCTCTGATGGTATATTCTAGACTGAGCACTGAGTCCCATTGGGTAGATAGAAAGATTAACCTAAATAATCTAAGCCCCTGGAACTCCATAAAATTGGGTCCCTAATCCATGAACGATTGGAACTTATTTACAAAACTTTTCTTAAACATTACATGAATATATTGTCTTATACTATAGAATTTATAATCCCCATTCCATGATGAGTTATAATATATCTTTAGATAGATTTTTTGTTCCCTCCAAAAGCATTTTATCAAAAAAATCTGATTTAAAAAAAAAAGTGATTTTTATCCACCCTGCTTTTAAGATCAGGGTTACAGCAGGAAAGAAATTGTAACTGCATTGTTGTGGGTGGTTTTACCCAGGGATGTATTTGGCCAATGTTTTGCAAAACTTGTACAAGGAGTGTTGAGTGCTCTTCCTTCTAGCTACAGCAGCTGTGAACTCATAGGTAGGGTTTGAAAAGGTACAGAAGTTGCCTTGCAGATGAAGATGTAACCTGAATATGGTGTAAATTTCAGTTCCACTCGGAACACAAGGGAAGAGAAGTTTTTCTGTTTTCCTTACCAGCCCTCGCTTTGTGGCGGTGCTTCCTCTGGGTGGGTCTGGGCCCAGTTGTCTCTGGAATCTGTTAGTACTGCACAGATTTCTCTGGGAGGCGTGCTGCAGAGCAGCATGAGGCACTTCTCTCCCTTGCTGAGTGCACTCTGTCTGCAGCAGTCCCAGGCCGCAGCTTTTCAACAGGTGACTAAATTACTCTGGCAGCTCGATCCCTCCCATTTTGCGTAAGAGTATGCTGTGCTACTGCCCTGCAGCTAGCTTGCTCCCCTGTACTCTATTCTGTAACTGTGTGGATGGAAGAGTTCTCTTAGTTTCCTGGTGTCACGTGATGAGGAAAGACACTTCTATAGAATCTCCATACTGATTCTAGTGACACCATCAACTTGAAATCTAGTGAATTACAAAAATTGAGTTAAGTCATTAAATATGCTCATCCTGCTCCCGACATGCACACACATACCACTAGCCAGTATGTATGGATCTACAATCACAGCTTTGGGTTTTATAATTGCTTTTCTCTCCTCAGTTGCTGTGTGAATGGCCCACACAAGTGGGGTGAAACTGATGTATTTGTAGAGTCAAACTGGCTCTAAAAAATGTGCTCTCCGGTGTACCTAGTAAAGAAGCTAAAGGAGAGGAGAGACCAATTTCCTCTAATCTTCTAGCTGTAGTATTCTGATGTGTAGTTTGTAAAACCAGCATATGAAAACATTTCAGTCATGTGTATTTAAGGTGATGCTATCCCTCTACTGTCTATATGATCCTTCAGAAATATTGGAGCAAATTCAGCAGGAACTTGCACCTTCTTATAGTCCCTTTGAGGTGGGGTGGGGGGGTATAGGGGCCATAAAATGATACTTAATGGGACACATTCTGTGCAGGAGCATTGCCATTTGTTGATTGATCTTTCACTTAAATAATCAGTTTGAAAAGCAATGAACTATTCCCATGTAGCTGAGAATAAAGCCAGGTATTTCCCTGTCTGATGTCTGAGTTGCCTGGCTCAGTGGTGGTGAGTTCCGTTAAATCTTACTGCTCCATGTGAGGTAATATTTGTGCTGTATTTCTTGGAGGTGTTGGGTGCCTAGAGTGTATAGATAGTTGCCCCCTCTGGATTCGTATAAATCTAAACAGAGCAATATGTAGTCATTTTCTGATTGTCTGTTCTCTCTGTCTAGGTGACGAATGACATTTCTTTGACTGTGGGTGGTTTTCTGCCAGAAGATGGAAGTGGCCACATTGTGGGCATTGAAGATCTGCCAGATCAGGAGTGTGTGTGTGTTGCTACGGCAGCTGGAGATGTTATACTGTGCAACCTCAGCACAAAGCAGGTAAGCTGGAAGATCATAGAATCATAGAATATCAGAGTTGGAAGGGACCTCAAGAGGTCATCTAGTCCAACCCCCTGCTCAAAGCAGGACCAATTCCCAGCTAAATCATCCCAGCCAGGGCTTTGTCAAGCCGGGCCTTAAAAATCTCCAAGGAAGGAGACTCCACCACCTCCCTAGGTAACCCATTCCAGTGTTTCACCACCCTCCTAGTGAAATAGTTTTTCCTGATATCCAACCTGGACTTCCCCCACCGCAACTTGAGACCATTGCTCCTTGTTCTGTCATCTGCCACCACTGAGAACAGCCGAGCTCCATCCTCTTTGGAACCCCCCTTCAGGTAGTTGAAGGCTGCTATCAAATCCCCCCTCATTCTTCTCTTCTGGAGACTAAACAATCCCAGTTCTCTCAGCCTCTCCTCATAAGTCATATGCTCCAGACCCCTAATCATTTTTGTTGCCCTCCGCTGGACTCTTTCCAATTTTTCCACATCCTTCTTGTAGTGTGGGGCCCAAAACTGGACACAGTATTCCAGATGAGGCCTCACCAATGTCGAATAAAGGGGAACGATCACGTTCCTCGATCTGCTGGCAATGCCCCTACTTATACAGCCCAAAATGCCGTTAGCCTTCTTGGCAACAAGAGCACACTGTTGACTCATATCCAGCTTCTCGTCCACTGTGACCCCTAGGTCCTTTTCAGCAGAACTGCTACCTAGCCATTCGGTCCCTAGTCTGTAGCAGTGCATGGGATTCTTCCGTCCTAAGTGCAGGACTCTGCACTTGTCCTTGTTGAACCTCATCAGGTTTTTTTCTGCCCAATCCTCTAATTTGTCTAGGTCCCTCTGTATCCGATCCCTACCCTCTAGTGTATCTACCACGCCTCCTAGTTTAGTGTCATCTGCAAACTTGCTGAGAGTGCAGTCCACACCATCCTCCAGATCATTAATAAAGATATTAAACAAAACCGGCCCCAGGACCGACCCTTGGGGCACTCCACTTGAAACCGGCTGCCAACTAGACATGGAGCCATTGATCACTACCCGTTGAGCCCGACGATCTAGCCAGCTTTCTATCCACCTTACAGTCCATTCATCCAGCCCATACTTCTTTAACTTGGTGGCAAGAATACTGTGGGAGACCGTATCAAAAGCTTTGCTAAAGTCAAGAAATAACACATCCACTGCTTTCCCCTCATCCACAGAGCCAGTTATCTCATCATAGAAGGTAATTAGGTTAGTCAGGCACGACTTCCCCTTCGTGAATCCATGCTGACTGTTCCTGATCACTTTCCTTTCCTCTAAATGTTTCATAATTGATTCCTTGAGGACCTGCTCCATAATTTTTCCAGGGACTGAGGTGAGGCTGACTGGCCTGTAGTTCCCCGGATCCTCCTTCTTCCCTTTTTTAAAGATGGGCTCTACATTAGCCTTTTTCCAGTCATCTGGGACCTCCCCCGATCGCCATGAGTTTTCAAAAATAATGGCTAATGGCTCTGCAATCTCACCCGCCAACTCCTTTAGCACCCTCGGATGCAGCGCATCCGGCCCCATGGACTTGTGCACGTCCAGTTTTTCTAAATAGTCCCGAACCACTTCTTTCTCCACAGAGGGCTGGTCACCTTCTCCCCTTGCTGTACTGCCCAGTGCAGCAATCTGGGAGCTGACCTTGTGCGTGAAGACAGAGGTAAAAAAATCATTGAGTACATTAGCTTTTTCCACATCCTCGGTCACTAGGTTGCCTCCCTCATTCAGTAAGGGGCCCACACTTTCCTTGATTTTCTTCTTGTTGCTAACATACCTGAAGAAACCCTTCTTGTTACTCTTAACATCTCTTGCTAACTGCAACTCCAAGTGTGATTTGGCCTTCCTGATTTCACTCCTGCACGCCTGAGCAATATTTTTATACTCCTCCCTGGTCATTTGTCCAATCTTCCACTTCTTATAAGCCTCTTTTTTGCGTTTAAGATCAGCAAGGAATTCACTGTTTAGCCAAGCTGGTCGCCTGCCATATTTACTGTTCTTTCTACACATCGGGATGGTTTGTTCCTGCAACCTCAATAAGGATTCTTTAAAATACAGCCAGCTCTCCTGGACCCCTTTGCCCTTCATGTTATTCTCCCAGGGGATCCTGCCCATCTGTTCCCTGAGGGAGTCAAAGTCTGCTTTTCTGAAGTCCAGGGTCCATATTCTGCTGCTCTCCTTTCTTCCTTGTGTCAGGATCCTGAACTCGACCTTCTCATGGTCACTGCCTCCCAGGTTCCCATCCACTTTTGCTTCCCCTACTAGTTCTTCCCTGTTTGTGAGCAGCAGGTCAAGAAAAGCTTTGCCCCTAGTTGGTTCCTCCAGCACTTGCACCAGGAAATTGTCCCCTACGCTTTCCAAAAATTTCCTGGATTGCCTGTGCACCGCTGTATTGCTCTCCCAGCAGATATCAGGGTGATTAAAGTCTCCCATGAGAACCAGGGCCTGCGATCTAGCAACTTCTGCTAGTTGCCAGAAGAAAGCCTCGTCCACCTCATCCCCCTGGTCTGGTGGTCTATAGCAGACTCCAACCACGACATCACCCTTGTTGCTCCCATTTCTCAACTTTATCCAGAGACACTCAGGTTTTTCTGCAGTATCATACCGGAGCTCTGAGCAGTCATACTCCTCTCTTACATACAATGCAACTCCCCCACCTTTTCTGCCCTGCCTGTCCTTCCTGAACAGTTTATATCCATCCATGACAGGACTCCAGTCATGTGAGATAAAAGGAGAAGTCATAGCCTGCCTCCATTCTTACCCATGCAGCCTTACTGACTTCTCTGGGGTTTCTTGGGAGTAACTGAGGGCAGAATGTATATAACTTGGAAGTGTTGGTCATCTGCTTAATTGCTTGACAATGAAAAGTAATGAAGCATTGGGAACTATGCCCCCCACCAACCCACCCCAGTGCCTGCACTGGGAGTCCTACTGAAATCAGTTAATTTGTTAACCTCAGAGCAGAATATTATTTAAAAACAAAGCTGAATTATAAACCTAACATACTTATCAGATAGTGCAGAACATCTTCAGAGAAAACTAATGTATATTAGAATCATGTTTCTGATGTATCGATCTCATTTAAAGAGGCTTTACATTCCATGATTAAAGGTCATGAAGCATAACTGCCAGGCAACATTAATGAGAAACCAGAACTGTTTAGCCCAGGGAATAGCGCAGGGGACTGGGACTTGAGACTTGGTTTGGGGTGAGGTAAGAGTCCATGCTCTGCTATGGATTCGTGTGCGACCTTGGGCAAGTTGCTTAAATTCACTAGGGTCCTATCTACAATGACACTTCCTGAAGATCTGCTATTGTACTCCAACTGGTGCAGCTGCAAAGGAAGTAGTAGCGAAGGGGAGTTCCAGAGTAGGCAGGGCATGATCCTGGCAGCCAGTCTGTGCTGACACTTGAGGTATGTCTACACTACGAAATTAAGTCGATTTTATAGAAGTCGATCTTTAGAAATAGATTTTATACAGTCGATTGTGTCGACTGTGTCGACTTAAGTGCATTAAGTCGGCGGAGTGCGTTCTCAGTACCATGGCTAGCATTGACTCACAGAGCGGTGCACTGTGGGCAGCTATCCCACAGTTCCTGCAGTCTCTGCTGCCTATTGGAATTCTGGGCTAAGTTCCTAATGCCTGATGGGGCAAAAACATTGTCGTGGATGGTTTTGGGTACATGTCGTCAGTCTCCCCTCCCTCCCTCCCTCCCTCTGTGAAAGCAACTGCCGACAATCATTTCGTGCCTTTTTCCCTGAGTTACCCGGGCAGACGCCATAGCACGGCAAGCATGGAGCCCGCTCAGCTCACCACTGCTGTTTTGAGCATTGTAAACACCTCGCGCATTATACTGCAGTATGTGCAGAACCTGGCTAAGAGACGGCAGCATGAGGATGATTGTGAGGAGGACATGGACACAGACGTTCCTGAAAGCATGGGTTGTGGCAATTGGGACATCATGGCGGCAGTGAGGCAGGTTGATACAGTGGAATGCCGATTCTGGGCCCGGCAAACAAGCACAGACTGGTGGGACTGCATAGTGTTGCAGGTCTGCGAAACTTTCGCATGCGTAAGGGCCCATTCCTGGAACTCTGCGAGTTGCTCTCCCCCACCCTGAAGCGCAGGAATACCAAGATGAGACTGCCCCAACAGTTGAGAAGCGAGTGGCAATAGCCCTGTGGAAGCTTGCAACGCCTGACTGCTACTGGTCAGTCGGGAATCAATTTGGAGTGAGCAAATCTACTGTGGGGACTGCTGTGATTCAAGTAGCCAATGCAATGACTGACGTTCTGCTATCAAGGGTAGCGACTCTGGTAAATGTGCAGGTCATAGTGGATGGCTTTGCTGCAATGGAATTCCCTAACTGTGGGGCGATAGACGGAACGTATATCCCTATCTTGGCACTGGACCACCTTGCCAACCAGTACATAAACCGCAAGGGGTACTTCTCAATGGTGCTGCAAGCACTGATGGATCACAAGGGACATTTCACCGACATCAACGTGGGATGGCCGGGAAAGGTGCATGACGCTCGCATCTTAGGAACTCCGGGCTGTTTGAACAGCTGCAAGAAGGGACTTACTTCCCAGACCAGAAAATTACCGTTGGGGATGTTGAAATGCCAATAGTTATCCGTGGAGACCCAGCCTACCCCTTGCTCCCATGGCTCATGAAGCAGCCTGGACAGTAGTAAGGAGCAGTTCAACTATAGGCTGAGCAAGTGCAGAATGGTGGTAGAATGTGCCTTTGGATGTTTAAAACCTCGCTGGCGCTGTTTGCTAACTAGGTTAGATCTCAGCCAAACCAATATTCCCATTGTTATTGCAGTGTGCTCCATAATATCTGTGAGAGTAAGGGGGAGACGTTTATGGCGGGGTGGGAGGTTGAGGCAAATCGCCCAGCGGCCGATTTTGAGCAGCCAGACACCAGGGCGATTAGAAGAGCACAGCTATGCACGCTGCACATCAGAGAGGCTTTGAAAACCAGTTTCATGACTGATCAGGCTACCGTGTGACAGTTGTGTATGTTTCTCCTTGGTGCAAACCCGCCCTCTTTGTTCATTTTAATTCCCTGTAAGCCAACCACCTTCCCCCCTTCAATCACAGCTGGCAAAGGAAATAATGTCACTATTGTTTTGAAACCATGCATTCTTTATTAATTAATTGCTCATTGTTGCCACACTACATATCAAAACTGTTTGAATAACAACCTTCTTTTGCTTGGGCCATCCTCTGGAGTGGAGTGGCTAGGTGCCCGGAGCCTCCCCCCCCGCATTCTTGGGCATCTGGGTGAGGAGGTTATGGAACTTGGGGAGGAGGGCAGGCGGTTATACAGTGGATGCAGTGGCGGTCTGTGCTCTTGTTGGCTTTCCTGCAGCTCCACCAGATGCCTGAGCATGTCCGTTTGCACCCCCATTAGCCTCAGCATCGCATCCTGCCTCTTCTCATTGCAGTCACTTAATGCTTTCCTGGACTCTGCCACTGAATGCCTCCATGCATTCAGCTGTGCCCTATCAGTGCGGAAGGACTGGATGAGCTCGGAAAACATGTCATCGCGAGTGCGTCTTTTTCACCTTCTAATCTGCAATAACTCAGGGATGGAGATGGTAGGGGGAGCATAGAAACATTTGCACCTGCGGGGGGGATAAAAAGGAAGAGTAAAATTTAAAATGATACTTTTCTGAGAACAAAAGGGAGAGACTTTCACAGTGAATCAAGCAATTCACAGCAGACAGCACATGTGCTTTAGGTACAAGGTCACATTTTGCCTTTTATATTGAGCGCCTGCCGGTATGGTGACACATCACACACGGCTGGGCAACAGTATTTGGTTTCCAGGCAGCCATGGTAAGCCAAGAGGTACGCGGGGTTGACTTCTTCCGCCTTCATAACATGTGGGAATGTTTTCAAACTGCAGCACCCTCCTTTCCCATAGCAAGCAATGCCTATTGGGTTTCACGTTTAAAAGGAGGGACAGCGGTTTTCGGGTGGATATGTAGCACGCACCTCTCCCCACCCCACCGCATGGCTATTCTCTGGGATGATCCCTTCACCCCTTCCTCCACCACATGGCTGTTCTCAGGGATGAGCCCTTTTAGCCAAGTGCAAACAGCCCAGCATGAACGGGGTCCTTTTACTGTTCCCTTACAAAAATTCCCCTATTTCAGCCAGGTGACCATGAATGATATCACTCTCCTGAGGCTAACACAGAACGATATAGACCGACTGTTGCTTGAATGCGACCAAAACCCAGGACCATTCGCTGCCATGCTTTGTGCTGCAAAGATTCCAGACTACTGGCTTGGCGTGGTAAAGTGTCCTACCATTGAGAGATGAAATAAGGCAGCCCTCCCCAGAAACCTTCTGCACAGGCTTTCAGAGTACCTCCAGGAGAGCTTCATGGAAATGTCCCTGGAGGATTCCCGCTCCATCCCCAGACACGTTAACAGACTTTTCAATTAGCTGTACTGGCCATGAATGCATCCCAAGTCTTCAGGGCAAATCAAACATTAAACACTATTGCTTTTAAACCCTGTACTGTAGTTACAAATGTGCACTCACCAGAGGTGCCTTCTCCGCCTTCAGGGATCCCGCCTTGGGAGGGTATTGGCTCCCGGGTGATGAAAAGGTCCTGCCTGCCGGAGAGAACGGATTCACTGCTTGCCTGCTGCGCATTCTTCTCCTCCTCCTCTTCCTCATCCGCAAAATCCTCCTCCCTGTTACGTGAGACTCCCCCCTTGCAGGTGTCCACGGACAGTGGTGGAGTAGTGGTAGGTATTCCCCCTAGAATGCTATGCAGCTGATCATAGAAGCGGCATGTATGGGGCTCTGACCTGGAGCGACCGTTTGCCTCCTTTGTCTTTTGGTAGGCTTGCCTGAGCTCCTTAACTTTCACGCGGCACTGCTGTGTGTCCCTGTTGTAGCCTCTGTCCATCATGCCCTGTGTGATTTTGGCATATATATTAGCATTTCTTCTTTTTGATTGGAGTTCTGCCTGCACAGATTCTTCTCCCCATACAGCAATCCGATCCAGTGTCTCCCATTCGGTCCATACTGGAGCTCGTTTGCAATTCTGGGGGGACTGCATGGTCACCTGTGTTGCTGAGCTCACCACGCTGACCAAACAGGAAATGAAATTCAAAATTTCCCGGGGCTTTTCCTGTGTACCTGGCTAGTGCATCAGAGTTGAAAGCGCTGTCCAGAGCGGTCACATTGGAGCACTCTGGGATAGCTCCTGGAGGCCAATACCATCAAATTGCGCCTGCACTACCCCAAATTCGACACAGCAAGGTCGATTTTAGCGCTATTCCCCTCGCAGGGGAGGAGTACAGAAGTCGATTTTAAGAGCCATTTAGGTCGACGGAACTGGGTTGGTTGTGTAGATGCATTCATTATAAACTCGACCTAACCCCGTAGTGTAGACCAGGGCTTGGATAGCTGCTGTTGCCATCTCAGCCAGCACTGTTCACATGTGGCATATTTTGCAAATGTCACTCAGACTAAAAAAAATCAAGCTTAGCCTGAAGACTGCATAAAGTATTGTCATTTAGTGTATGAAAGATCATGTCCTATAGTATGTATTAACAACTTGTCTAATGAGTCAGAGATGACACTTTCTGGCATGAACACTAGGGTCAGAGTTAAGGTTTAGCTTCTAATCTTAAATGTCTTGGCTTTACAAATTGATTTCTCAGGTTTAACGTTGTTTTAATGCTTACAGTTTTTGCTTGGAATATATTTTGGTGTCTTGCAATTCACTGTTTGTGTACTGCGACTCCTTGTGTATAAGACTTAGTCATTTTGCAGGTACTGGAGTTTCCCTTCTCTTCACCAAAAGGGATTGTGGCCTGTTACCAGAGCACAGCTCTAGCAATCGTGAGCAGCCACAGCTGGTGAAATTGTCATCTCCCCCAGCTCCTCGTAAATCAGAACTATACATTGGAGAGACACTCAGCCTTTCTTGCTGTTGTATATGTAGCACCTGTACATACCCAAATACCTCACGCTGCTCATTGCTTTCTTACAGCTCGAATGTGTTGGGAGTGTGGACAGTGGTCTGACCACCATGAGCTGGAGTCCTGACCAGGAACTTGTCCTGCTGGTTACAGGTACAGATTATAGTCTGTCTGTAAACTCTGTTGATCAAATACAAGATAGTTTAGTACAGCCTTGCATCAGTTTTCATAGGGTCAAATTCTGCCCCCTTTGTTCCCCCTGAACTATGCTTACGTAATCAGTTTCCTGGCCCTGAACAATTATGACACACACATGTTCTGGTTCAGCAGCTTTACAGATCTCTCTCAAGGAAATAAAATCTGGTGCTGCATTCAAAAAAGCTGGGATGGTTGTGTTAAATTCCTTGTGACATTCTTCATAGCAGAAATTACGTCTAATCCTTTGTATTAGAAGCAACAGCAAAGGAATAGTCATAAAGCTGAAGGCCAGAAGGGATCACCAGATCTAGTTTGTCCTCCTATGTAGCACAGGCCATTAACATCATCCAGCACCCACACACGAAAATCTGACAACTGAAATTAGTCTCCTGAGGGCTGTAATACATTGGTCTAAACTAGGGCTCTCAAGCAATTAAAAAAATGAATTGTGATTAATTACGCGATTAAAAAAAATTAATCGCGATAAATTGCACTGTTAAATAATAATAGAATACCATTTACTTAAATATTTGTGCATGTTTTCTACATTTTCAAATACATTGATTTCAATTAACACAGAATACAAAGTGCACAGTGCTCACTTTATATTTATTTTTATTACAAGTATTTGTACTGTAAAAAAAACAAAAGAAATAGTATTTTTCAATGCACTACAGTGCTTAGGTGAAATCTCTTTATCATGATAGTTGAACTTACAAATGTAGAATTATGTACAACCCCCTCCTCCCCCGCATTCAAAAATAAAACAGTGTAAAATTGTAGAGCCTGCAAGTCCACTCAGTCTTACTTCAGCCAAACAAGTTTGTTTACATTTGCAGGAGATAATGCTGCCTGCTTTTTATTTACAATGTCACCTGAAAATGAGAACAGGCGTTGAAGCTGGCGTCGCAAGATATTTACGTGCCAGATGTGCTAAAGATTCATATGTCCCTTCATGCTTCAATTGCCATTCCAGGGGACATGTGTCCATGCTGATGACTGGTTCTGCTCAATAACAATCCAAAGCAGTATGGACCGCCACATGTTCATTGTCATTATCTGAGTCAGATGCCACCAGCAGAAGGTTAATTTTCTTTTTTGGTGGTTCGGGTTGTGTAGTTACCACATCGGAGTGTTGCTCTTTTAAGACTTCTGAAAGCATGCTCCACACCTCATCCCTCTCAGATTTTGGAAGGCACTTCAGATTCTTAAACCTTGGGTCGAGTGCTGTAGTTATCTTTAGAAATCTCACACTGGTATCTTCTTTGCGTTTTGTGAAATCTGCAGTGAAAGTGTTCTTAAATGAACATGTGCTGGGTCATGCTATAACATGAAATATATGGCAGAATGTGGGTAAAATAGCTGGGGACATACAATTCTTCCCCAAGGAGTTCAGTCACAAATTTAATTGACATATTATTTTTTTAACGAGCGTCATCAGCATGGAAGCTTGTCCTCTGGAATGGTAACCAAAGCATTAAGAGTCATACGAATGTTTAGCATATCTTGTAGGTAAATATCTTGCAATGCTAGCTACAAAAGTGCTACGCAAATCATAGACTATTAAGGTTGGAAGGGACCTCAGGAGGTCATCTAGTCCAATCCCCTGCTCAAAGCAGGACCAATCCCCAGATAGATTTTTGCCCCAGATCCCTAAATGGCCCCCTCAAGGATTGAACTCACAACCCTGGGTTTAGCAGGCCAATGCTCAAACCACTGAGCTATCCCTCCTCCTGTTCTCACTTTCTGGTGACATTGTAAATAAGAAGAGGGCAGCAGTATCTCCTGCAAATGTAAACAAACTTGTTTGTCTTAGCATTTGGCTGAACAAGAAGTAAGACTGAGTGGACTTGTAGGCTCTGAAGTTTTACATTGTTTTGGTTTTGAGTACAGTTATGTAACAAAAAAAATTCTAAATGTGTAAGTTGAACCTTGAGGTGAATTGAAAAATACTATTTCCTTATCATTTTTACAGTACAAATATTTGTAATAAAAATATGCACTTTGATTTCAATTACAGTACAGAATATAATATACGTGAAAATGTAGAAAAACATCCAAAATATTTAATACATTTCAATTGGTATTCTATTGTTTAAGAGTGCGATTAAAACTGCGATTAATTTTTTTGAGTTAATTGCGTGAGTTAACTGTCATTAATCAACAGCCCTAGTCTAAACTATTGTGTTCCACAGACAGAACAGGAGGGCCTGAGGTGCCCCAGTGCCCAAGGTCCCTGGAATGGCAGGGAATTGATTAGTGACATACACCAAGATAACCCTGGCAAGTGACCCCCATTATTGTGCAGCGTGCTTATTGGCCTTTACCCTAGAAGTGGCTGCATTGCAGTGGTGCTGTACATATGAAGACCCAATCCTACAAGGTGCTAAACATTACCTGTAAAGCACTAAATGTCTTCAACTCCAACTAGTTTGAGTAGTAGCATTGTGTTCTTTGTAAAATACTTATAGCACCTGTTCTCCCATAGGAAGTTATCGTGACTGTATTTACCGTTATTAACTTTGATTGCTTTGGCATCAAGTGCTGTATACAAAATGCTACACATGTCTGCAGGACAGACGTGCAATGCAGTGCAACTTAATTTCTGCGTTATCTTTGGTACAAATTACATTCAGAATACTTACAGCACTAAACCAAAGCAGCTGCAGCGTTAACATTCCATATGCTGCTTGCTTTTCTTGGTAATGGATAGGACTCATTAAAAAGATAACCATGACTTCATGCGGAGGTGAAATTTTACAATTGTAATTGTAGAGGTAAGAAATGTTGTGCTTTTCACTAGATTTTTTTTGGATGTTACTGCATTGAATTTGTGGTTTTGCTTTAAGACCTTCTCTACTTATAGGAACTAGTGTCAACTTAAAATCTAGTCAGTTTCAAAGTTGAATTCGAAGTAGTGTTCAAGAACTGCTTGCCTCTGAGTCTCCCTGCCAATTTTTATGGCTTTACAATCATATTTTCTTGTTGTTGGGAGTGATTTTTTTTTTTCCCCTCTGCTTTTGCTATGTGACAAACAGGGAAGCTGAATTCAACCTTCTCTCTGGCACTGGAGAATACCACACATGTAATTTTTAATCCTGGCTCGTATGTTTACCATGCAGGTCAGCAAACTCTTATAATGATGACAAAGGATTTTGAACCAATTACTGAAAGGGAGATCCATCAGGATGACTTTGGGGAAGGTGAGTTGTTACAGTGACACAGACACTCAAAAGTATTTCATTGTTATCTCATAAAAATGAAAGAAATGAACAAACAAACCTGCGTGAACTCTGCCCAGGAGGCAGCAGGATACTACTGTCAGGTTAGTAAATTGCAGCTGAGTGAAATATTTTCTTGGCAGCAGAGGCTCTAAATGTGTCAAACCTGCTGCAAAGTTACCCAGCTGCTGCAGTGCTGTTAGCCACATGTATCACTAGGAAATGCATCCCGCAGAATAGCTCTAAGAGCTTGTCCTGTAAAAGCCTGCACAATAGGCTATGAAGGCAATGCTGCCTTGGGGTTCTATTTGTCTGTCAAACTGCATGGTGTCATTTTGTAAGTCTTCAGATATTGTAATTGTCTCTCCTGTAGGAAAGTTCATCACTGTTGGTTGGGGTAAAAAGGAGACACAGTTCCATGGATCAGAGGGCAAACAGGCAGCTCATCGCAAGCAAATGGTACTGCACTGACATATGAGATCTCCATGCTGCCCAGATGGGACAGCTATACAGAGAGAGCTATTGTCTTTCCCTCCATGCTATGCAGAGAGATGACGCTCACACGCTCCTGCTTCTTCCCTGGCATTCTGTCCCTATTTCTACCCATTTCTTTATCACCTAATTTGTTCACTGTTCACTTGATTTAAGTCAAATACTTTGCCCCTCTCTCTACTTCAGTAATGCAGCGTTGAATGCCTGTAATGCTCACTTAGCACTTGACAGGTTAGGAGTGGTTTTCAAACACAATAGGCAGCACAGATAGTGCTGCCCGGAGTTCAGCTTGCCCAGTGCTTCCCGTTATACGACCCTGTTTTCAGTTGCTTCTATCTTTCCCAGACTTTAACTGTTTGCATGGAAACTTCCATGCCAGGTGTGTGCCACAGGATTTTTTTTTTTAAAGTTTCACCTAAAAAGGTTCAGTTGTTTTTCTGAGAGCGAGATTGGGGAAGAGTATTTTGTTTTACCCAAGTTTTTAAAAAGTACTTACTGCTGTTTCATTGACAAACAATAGCACCCCCAAACTTTGGGGAACAAACTTGAAATTTGGCAAGTTATTTGTGTCAGGGATGTGCCTTTTGCTGTTTCCATGAAAATTCACCAACATTGGTCAAGTTACAAGCCTTCAGGAAATCTTATTTCACACTTGTTAAAATGCAATGGCTAAATTCTCTGAAGATCCTGTTTGCTTTGAGCCTCCTCTGTCCCCTCATAGCTCCTGCATGGCAGCTGGACTGCACATACACCATCCCAGGCTGCAGGGGCTGAGCAGGACTTTCCCTATAATTGCTGTCCCTGGCTGAATGGGGTTTCTGTGGCACCAGAGCTGAGAGCAGGGATATTGTATCCTGTGCGTTCAGTGACCCTTTGCTGGTGCCTAGGGAGTGTGGAGGAGGAAGCAACCTGACTTGAGCGCAGAGGGACAAGAGCTGGGTGGGGAGGGGGTAGATTGGGACAAGAAGCCAATGCGAGGATGGGGAGATGGGGAAGACTGACCTAGGACAAGGAGTTGGGAGTGTCTTAAACTGGCTGGGCAAGGAGACTGAGACAAGGTGCCTGGGAGAATAGACTGGAGCTAGTGTGAGGGGAAGTCTGCGACTGGTTTGAGGTGCCCCCAGGGGGAGGTGAGGGCTGGCTGGGCAAGGAGACTGGGCCTGGAATGTGGAACATGGGGAGCAGTGGACTAGGACTGGGACTAGGAGACAAATTGGGACAGAGTGGAGAATACAGGGCAGGAAGGGGGTCAGGCTTTGGGGGAAATGGGCAGAAAGGACTTTGCCCACTAGAGAGCATGCTCCGCTCCTGAGCACGGAATGGAGCCCAGGGTCCCTGAGTCTCATCATTTCTCTGTTGTCAGCAAATATCTGTGAAACCCACTGGCAAAGTGTCTCATCCCCCTCTAGTGGCTGGTCCCAGTGGAGGATGACAACCTACTACAGTAGAAGCTCAGAGTTACGAACACCTCGGGAATGGAAGTTGTTTGTAACTCTGAAATGTCCGTAACTCTGAACAAAAGTTTATGGTTGTTCTTTCAAGAGTTTACCACTGAACATTAACTTAATACAGCTTTGAAAGTTTATTATGCAGAAGAAAAATGCTGCTTTCCCTTTATTTTTTTATTAGTTTATATTTAACACAGTACTGTACTGTATTTGCTGTGTGTGTGTGTGTCTGCTGCTGTCTGATTGCGTACTTCTGGTTCCAAATGAGGTGTGTGGTTGACTGGTCAGTTCGTAACTCTGGTGTTCATAACTCTGAGGTTGTACTCTACTGCTAAGAGTTACTCAGCTTACGTGGCAGAGGTCTGTGCTGTGGGTCTATGGTTCCAGCCCTGCTGATGGCCTGTGTGAGTGTCAAATTCAGTGCGATGTCACATGGTGGAATTTTTTTTTTCCATTTACTTTTTTAAATACTAGGAAATAACACATACAAAACTAAGTTAAAGAAACATTAAGATGGCAAAGCACTCAAAGGTGATGAAAAGCCAGAATGAAGGATACCTGTACAGCCTTATCTCTGCTCCCTTGTGTGTCTACATTATGATACTGTCTTTAATTACATGATCACATACAGGTTTTTCCACAGGACCCCTGCCTTGTTCAGCGTACAGGATGGACAGTGGTGACTTAATGAGAGCTAGTCAATATTTTATTTTAGCCACATAATTCAATGTGTGTCCCAGGCCTTATTTTTTTTCACACAGTTTGAACTCTGCTATGAAGATAGAATTCTGAATTTCCTCCTGGGCTCTTCTTTGGCACTTCATCACCAAAGGGCGTGCTTCCAAACATTAACAAATGTATCTTCACAGCACCCCTGTGAGATGTGCAGTGTTATTGGCAATTGAGGCGCAGATTAAAGCCAAAATATTCAAAAGATTCCACTAATTTTGGATGCCCAGTTTGAGACACTTGGGGCATGACTTTTCAGCATACATACTATTGTATAGTGCTTCATATGTTCACAGCACAGCTCCCGTTGACCTGAGTAGCAGCTGTGAGTGCTCAGCACTTCTGCAGATCAGACCCCAGGGTCTCAAGTTCAGGGTCCCAGAAAACGAGGAGCACACAGTTAGTGATTGATCACCTCTTAATGTTTTGGTGTCAGTGCCTTGCCTGGCATCGCACAAGAACCCTGTGGCAGAGGGAGGGATAGAATCCTCTTCTCCAGAGTGGCATTCAACTGTTCTAACCAGAAGACCAGCCTTTCTCTTTCTGCAGTTCCCTGCACACCTTCAAACTTCTGCAGCCCATCAGACAGGGTCCCACAGACAACAGTCCCCTTCACTACACAGCCCTGGTTCATCCCTAGAGCATAGTCTGTCCTGTGCACTGAAAAAGTGAGGAGAGCTGGGGCTAAAATGGATGTGATTGTCATTAAAGGCTGTATCATAATGCAGGCGCACAAGGGGGGCAAATTAAGGTTGCATGGACAGTCTTCAGATGCATCTGAAGAAGTGGGTTTTTTACCCACGAAAGCTTATGCCCAAATAAATCTTAGTCTTTAAGGTGCCACCAGACTCCTTGTTGTTGTTTTTGTGGATACAGACTAACACAGTTACCCCCTGTGTCTTATTACTGGCATTTCCTAACTGTTGAGTGCTTAACTTTGCCACCTTAACATTCTTTTAACACCTGTTTTTGTTGTTGTGGATGTAATAAACTACATAATGGACTTGCAAAGGGCAGGGGCAGCCAATAGCTTTCTGTAGCCAAAGGCCATTCCAGCAGCAACCATTTCAGACTTGCACCTGATCCTTTGGTTTTTTTTGTATAACTTCAGGAAGTGCCACCTGCTTCATCCTCTGATGATGGCCGACCCCGAGTCACCTGGAGAGGAGATGGGCAGTTTGTAGCAGTGAGCGCTATTTGTCCACAGACAGGTATGGGATTAACTGATCTAGAAGACCTGCCCAGCCCCAAATTGACGTATTTACCTGTGCTGGTGTGGGAGGCTGCTATCAGTTTATCAAGATGGCAAAGCCGCCTTACTTTGTCATATTTAGTAACTGGCAATTAAAGAAAAAGGCTGAAGGTTTTTCCTTCTATTTTGCGCCTGGTTTTCAGTATAGATGGGTCTGAGTCAAACTCTGGACCTAAAACGCCCCCCGTGCAGGGAAACAGGCCCAGATTCTGACTTCACAGCTCTGCTCTTTCTCACTTTCCATTGACCTAATTGTCTGTCTCAGGCGCGTATTCAGAGATTAGCCAAGGTCAGAAATGATGTGATGGCTATTCCACAAGAGGTGGGGTGGTTTCTGCTGCATCCTGGAAAGCAAAGCAGTGGCTAGAATTGCTGGTGTGTTTTATTTCTCCCTCTCACTCCTCCCTGTCACAGGCTAGGAGCAAACTTTTGAAACCAGGCTCTTCTGAAAGCAAACCTTCCCAAACTGCTCCTCTTGCCCATCAGAAACACCCAGTTTATGTGGCTTTTGGCTTGGTTTGCAAACATATTGGGGAGTATCACTACTGGCTATCACTAACTGATACTTCACTTGTTTGGATCAAAACCTCGGGTGCTGGGTTCTGGCTGCTAACCCTGAGTTACAGCTATGTCCCTACACTGTGGCAGTGCCAACAGAACGTCATAGCTTATACAACCAAAGTATGCAAGTTAGGCTGCCCTCTGCAGGGCCAGACCCCAGCCTCCCCCGTTTGTTATCTGGGGCAGGGTTGTGCATTCTGTCAGAACATAGAACTGCTACCAGAGAAGTTGGTCTTCCAAACAGTTTGGATTTTGACTGTCATTTATTTCAAAAGTCAGCTGGTCCCTGTTCTCATTCAGGACCTCGCACACAAGGAGTTAATGTTGCACATCAAGCTGTCTTTTAATTGTGACTGGACCAAAACTGTTCAGTGCATCTCAGAATGCAAAAGAAGTCGTTTTTGGAATCGGAACTCTCAGAAATGCAAGGAAATGTGAAACTCAGAGTTATTTGGGAAGTTTGAGTATAGAATACACATGAGAAACTCCAAGCAGAAAAGAGTTATTTTCTGACGCTTTAAGCAGGAGAATGGTCACAATCAGATTGTGCAACCTTGTGCATAGTCACTCACAGCTGTGTCATAATTGTGAGCTGCACAACAATTCCAGTGACCCTGTCTGCAGCTGCCATTATCTGCGAGGGGTACCCATACTTCACATTTGTGCTCTGGGTCTTCATGAGGAAGTTGTCCCTTTCCACCCCCACCTCACCCCACCAAAAGCAAAGGACGCTTCTCCTGAGTTTCCTGTTTTCCCCCCCTTACCCTTGTCTCATGTAGGGGCCCGGAAGGTCAGAGTGTGGAGCAGAGAGCTGGTCTTACAGTCGACAAGTGAGCCTATCCCAGGACTAGAACAAGCACTGGCCTGGAAGTGAGTAATGAGCAGCCTGCGTTCCTGGTGGATGGGGTTGGGTTTTGTTCACTGGCTGTGGGGTTTCCTCAGCGTCTGTCAGAGCCTGAAGGATCCTTTCCCTCCTTTGTTTTCCTGCTTTGAGCTGCCCTCCTTCTGGTCAAACATGTAAGGAGGAAGAGCCGTTTAGAGGCAGTCATTCCTGTTTCCCAGGACCACTCCCCCTTCTGCTCAGGAGGTGAGAACAGAGCTGGCAGGAGAGGTTAGGCCCTATGTATGGTCTTATAGCAACACCATACCAGGCTGGCTCAGGTTTGGGAGGGACAGCAGCACTTCTCCTCTCCTGTACTAATATTATTTCTGCAGTGGTGTTGTGAACCCTGAGTAAGGTCTGAGTAAGAGCCTTGGCTGGAGGCCTGATAAGAGCACATGCTCTGCTGCTCCTTTGGTTTGTGTACTACTGGGCAAGGGCAAGCAGCTAGATGTGTTCCTTGCCTTAAATTTGCAATCAGTTGTGGTCACTCATGTATTACCCTTACATTTGTTTTAAGGCCCTCTGGAAGCTTGATAGCCTCCACACAGGAGAAGCCCAACAAACATGATGTTGTCTTCTTTGAGAAAAATGGTCTCCTTCATGGGGAATTCACCCTCCCATTTCAGAAAGGCCAAGCCAAGGTAGGTGAGGGGTCCAGGCTGTTGCCCTCTGTGTATGCAGTGCTTGCTGCTACTTGGTGTGGAGACCTGTCTGCCGTTTTAAATTCATGCCTGGGGGATTTCCTGGCATAAGCTTTGTAATATGTTACTGCTTTCTATTCCCTGCGATGGCGTGCTCACTTGTATGCTGTCTGGGCAAGGAGGGAGCCAACCAACATTTTAAAGCTTGAGTAAATGATTCTGACATGGTGGTCTGCCTCGTATATGGACAGAAACACCAATGAGAGACTTTGTCCCATCAGGTTAACGAGCTGCTTTGGAACTTAGACTCTACGATCCTGGCAGTTTGGTTGGAAGATCTTAAGAAAGAAAAGAACTCCGAGACAAACACCTATGGTAAGAATACTTGCAGTGTCCTGGCTGCCCCCAAGTGCACGTTAATTAGGAGGTGTGGAGAGGCAATATACCAGAAATGGAGAGATTCTGCTCAGTGTTCTGAGATGCCTGTGCAAGGTCAGAAGAAACTGCACTAGTTCACTAGATTTTGCTCAGGCATTGTCCAGGCCAGCTGCTGTGGAAGCAATACCAAAGCTCACTGCCCATCAGTGGGCTTCTGAAACAGCTACACCAGTGACTGAAGATCCCAGCCCTTAATGCTAATGTCCCCTTGGGGAAAGGTCTTTTGTGGGGAAGAGGAGGGGCACAGAAGTTTTAGGTTCTTTATGGCAAATTTTGAGGTCAGGGTTGCTTTGTGCTGGGTGCTGCACAGACACAGAAAGAGACAGCTCCTGCCCCAAGGAGCTCACCATTTTAATAGGCAAGCTAGAGGTTGGGAGACAGGAAGGGTGGTTATCCCCCCTGTACAGATAGCAAAGTGACTGGGCCCTAGTCACGTAGGGAGTCTGGTGGGGCAGGGATTGAACCTGGATCTCTTGTCTCCAGTGAAGTGTGTTAACCCCAAAGCTAGTCTTCCTCCCTGGAGCAGAGGGTGGCTGAAGGGCTGCTGAAATAATCTTTGGTGGCGGCCATGACAGAGATAGGGTCTGAGCCACAACAGTCAGCTAAAACTGCTGGATCCGCGCAAGCTGTGAGTGGGGAGGGTGCGGCTGGGTGCTAGCTGTGACCTTACTGCCCCAGCCCCCATGCAGTGTGTAATGACTACATTTCTCTGTGTAGTTCAGCTCTGGACAGTAGGGAACCATCACTGGTATCTGAAGCAGAGCCTGCATTTTGGCAGCGCTGAGAAAAGCCGGCTTGTGTCACTGCTATGGGACCCTGAGATCCCATATCGACTGCACGCTCTCTGCAGAGGATGGCACGCCCTCTGCTATGACTGGCACTGGAGCACCGACTGCAGCACTGGGGACGAGAGCCACCTTGTGGCCAACGTGGCCGTTATCGATGGAGGTGATGGTTGGAGGCCAAGGTTGGAGTGGGAATGTGTTAAACGTTTGTGTGTCTGCTGTTTAGCAGGTGACTGCCTGGGGCATTGCAATGCTTGAGTGCTACTTCTCTCACTTAGGGACATGATAAAAGACACCAGTGTGTGGGAGAGCTCCCTCCTTCAGGGCTAAATCCAAAGCCCCTCAGAGTCCACAGGAGTTGAATTAATGGGCTTTCAATAAGGGCCTCAGTGGACAGAGCAACCCTTCATTTTACCCCTCCCCACCCTCCAAGCCCCCTCTTCCTCTGGCAGTGTTGCTGTATCTGTTACAGTCTGAGTCAGAGCTGGAGTTGCAGTTGCGGGATGGTGCACAGCCTGATTTTTCTGTTTCCTCAGATAAGGTGCTGGTAACGGCCTTCCAGCATTCTGTGGTGCCTCCGCCCATGTGTACCTTCCAGCTCCAGCTCCAGCAGGCGGTGAACCAGGTCGCATTTCACACAGACCCCACAAAGAGTGCAGACCTTGCTGTCCTCGACGCCAGCAACAGGATCTCCGTTTACAGAGTTGGTGTGTGTTTTCTCTTTCTCTCAGTTCCTGGGTTTGCTGGATCTCTGTTCCCTCTGTGGTCTTCTCAAGGGTGCCCTTTCAGGGCTCAGACCTCCAAGTGACATGTCTGTATGAGCAGGGACCCATGTTCCTCTCCCTCCAGATAAGGGATCTAGGCTTGCTGTCCCCTCCAGTTCACTCTTACTATCCCAACAAGTCTGACATGAGTGCAGCACCTGTGGTTCACTCTCTCTCAGCACAGTGAGCAGCCAGCTTTCACAGAGCATTTATTGTATTTAGAACAGAAGAATTACAGGGAAAACAATACTAAATCAACCATAAGTCTACCCGCATGCTGGGCCTACCAGGTGTCCCCTATCTTCCCCTTCTTTCCCCCCGTGGAGACCCTGACAGGTTCCAGGGCTTCACGCCCTTCCAGCAGGGTTTGCCCTCTTGGTTACAGTCTCAGGTCAGCTCAAGGATTAAATGAGGGACACTCAGTTACTTCAGGCTGACCTTTTACAGCACAAGCTCTTTCTTTGTCATCTGGGCTTCTTGATCCGGGTCTGATCCAGCCTATGCAGTTCCTCCTAGGGGATGGTACTTCTCTGGAGTTGTTTCCTTGTCCCAGGATTTTAGTCTGGGAATATAGTGTAGCAAAATCTCATGCCGTGGGTGAGTCAGTAACAGAAGGGTCAGGGAGGTGTCATTTGATTTGTAAAAACCTACAGAATCATAATTTCAGTGGTGTCTACCTCTGTGGTGTGGCAGAGGGGACTCACTGACATCCCACCCACCCCCACTCCCAGCTTCATGTCTTTCAGTTGGAAATTTTGATAATAGTGTCTTTGGATATGGGTCAAGTTGGGTATCTTTCAAAAGCTTTCTCCCACCATGCAATGGTACCAAGCATGACAAACCTAGAACAATCATGTAGATACATATTTCAGAAAATGTTTACAAATAAACTTATTTTAATTCTACATTAACACAAGGATCCATTGCTTATGTTTAAAAAAAAAAAAAAAAAAAAAAAAAGCAACCCTTAGTAATTCTAGGGAAGTTAACCTTTATTCATCAGTTTTCATCCATGTTGTCTCCTCTAGGGCACCACTGCTAGACACATTGTGACATTGATCCTCCTCTGTGCTCCGCTTGCACGTGTCCGTGTAAAGTGGGTTGCTCTCCAAACATTTGCAGGGTGGTGAGCATCTGGTCTTTGCACACATTTGATTAGCTGAAGGATTGATGTAGGAGTGTGTGCTATTTCACACACAACTGGTGTAATGAGTCCATCCTCAAAGATCCATCCAGGCCTGATCGGGGAGGGTAGTTCTGGATTTGCTCAGTCATCCTGGAGTTTGCTCTCTTGATAGCAGGTATAAATGCACCCCCTTGTCTGGGGCAATTTTTCTCTGTCTGTCTGTTTCTTGGAAAACATCTACCAGTGTAGCTCTGCAAGTGTTGTAATGTTGATCCTCAAATGGTAAACTCAGCGTATGAACTTCTCCAGTGCATTTATGACTTCATCAGCGACTGTCTTAGCTGTACCGAGCACCTTCAAAGTGAGGAAAGAGTCTTCAGATACTGAATCAAATGGCTTCCAGTAAGATAATTTGGTCTTTCCAGCCAATCTTCCAGTAGTGTCACTAGAAATCTTGTGGCACCTTAGAGACTAACAAATTTATTAGAGCATAAGCTTTCGTGGACTACAGCCCACTTCTTCGGATGCATATATATATATGCATCCGAAGAAGTGGGCTGTAGCTCACGAAAGCTTATGCTCTAATAAATTTGTTAGTCTCTAAGGTGCCACAAGTACTCCTGTTCTTTTTGCGGATACAGACTAACACGGCTGCTACTCTGAAACTAGAAATCTTGGCATAGAAACCTTGCAGTGTAGCAGGGTTTAACGGTCCGAGTGATAGGAACATGTCTCTGATGGATATACAGCGATTCTGTTCCCCAGCAGCAGGCACAAAACCAGAATCTTGTGGAAGTTTTGAGTAGCGTCTCAGAGAGAGTACTAGAGCATCTGTGTCTTATGCAAAAATATGGAGTTTGGTGGCACTGATGGCATGCAAGAAACTTTGTGTCAGCCTCCTCATGGGAACTATGAAGGAACTCCACTGAACAGTGTGAGGCGAGGCAGCAGCTTCGTTATGCCACGCAAAAACAAAATTCTTGGAGCAATTCTTCACATGCTGAAGCATTTTTCATGCAAGGTATGCTGTTAACTCATCCTTCTTGTGAGTATGAGATGGTACATTGTGACATTGGAGATGTTCTTGGAGTCAGTGATTTTTGCATTGAACAGGTGCAATGCCACGGAGTCTTCTTTCTGGTGATATTTGTAATTAATTCCTTTGCATACTCATCAAGTGGGAGATGGACTTCATTATAGGTCCAGTATTTTCCCTGTAGTCTCATAATGAAGTGCTCAGCCAAATCTTGGCAGGTGTTACATTTCTAGTTTGCGAGTTTTTACCTCAGCCACACCATCCATGTTTGCTATGTTGTAAAGTCTCTATTGGCGTAAGGTTCTGTCCCTTTGTCAGTAGGTGCTGGATTAGGAAGACCATGCAAAATGACCATGAGTTTGCTTTTTGCCTGGCACATATGCATTGTTCCGTCGCATTCGAACATCGATAGTGCTACCATGAAGAACTCAGACTTTCCCAAAGTCTCACATAGATCAACATCCTACTGAGATCTGGACACAACCTGGAGCCGAACAAACCATGATCTGTCTGAGATTAGCTCTGTACTGATCCCTGCCACCTTCACTCTGACTTTTTTCTTTGCATTTGAGCACAGGTTTCATCTGTTCTTCTTGTTTGGAATCCATAGATTGATGGAGCCTGGGATAATTCTTTTGGTTTTGAAGGCTTCATACAAGTCATGGCTAAGGCTAAGATTTTGTCACGGATGTTTTTCGTAAAATTCATGGACGAGTCATGGGCAATAAACAAAAATTCACGAAAGCCCATGACCTGTGTCTGACTTTCACTAAAAATAGCCCTGACAAAATGGGGAGGTGAGTTCAGCTCAGCACCCACTGTTGCTGGGGCTCTGGTGTCTCCCGCCATTTGGTGAGTGGGAGCTCCAGGGTCCCGTCCCCCCCACTCCCCACGCGTCAGCTGAGCAGCTCTGGGGGTTCCCTCCCACCTGCAGCAATTGGGAGCTCTGTGGTCCCCCACCTCCTATGGAAGCTGGGCTACTGCAGGGTCCCCTCACCCCCCCCCACGGCATCAGGAAGCTCTGGGGGTCCCCCAGCTGTGGCTGGGCAGCTGTGGGGTCCCCCCACTAGGGTGGAGGTGGAGGGCTGGCTTGGAGCTCCAGTTCTGGGGCAGAAAATGTCACTGAGGTCAATGGATGTCATGGATTCTGTGACTTGCGTGACCTCTGTGACATAATCGTTGTCTTAGTCATGTCCCAAAGTATCCATTCAGCTGACATCTTTAACAACTTCATCCCTAAGGACTGTTTTCGGTATGATATTAATGAGTTCCTGTAGGTCATCCATTGTGTATCCATGAAACTCCCGTGTACTGCAGGACAAAATGCTTTTCTGTAAAAATTTAGCAGTTGCAAACAGTCTTCATATTACTGTTGACATCAGCCTTTTTTCTTTGGATAGCACCACAACTTTTGCAGCTTTTAAGGATATGTGCTGTGATTCACCTCTATGTGTAGGATTACTACAAACCATGTCCATATCCCACAGTTCATCTTCAATAAGTGCTTCCAGAGCCTTTTGGCTAAGTGTTTGTTCCTCTTCAGTCCCATTCAGAGCAACTGTTTCTCTGTACTTAGCCTCTAGATTGGCCATCGCCACTATTTTCCTACCCATTACAGCGTCTGCAAGGCAATTAATGAACAATTTGAACTGCACGGTTTGCAAGAGTAAAATCATATTTGTTTCTGTTGCTATTACCTTTAGATGCAGCACATTACATATATTCTTGGTGCATCACTCTATGTGATATGCAGTGTCGTGTGTGGGTCTCTTTTGGGTCATTGCACTCATTTAACTTTACTTTCCGTGGGACTTTCTCGCTGACTGCTTCATGCGGTTTCTCACCTGTCTCACATATTGTAACTGTGCTTAATGGATGCTTTCAGGCTTATGGCAGAAACAGCAAGTGTTGTTCTCAAAACACATTCCATGGCTAGTATAAGGCAAGTCTCATCTACAGTTGGCCCTTGTCCTGTACTTCCTCTCCAATCTTGCCAAATTCAGTTTATGTGCACTTCCGATAGCGTATATGGTCCCTGGAAGCATTGTGTTTAGGTATTCTCCAAAGATTCAGCTACTCCCCATTGATGCCTAAAAATGATCAAGACCAAAGTAAAAACAAGTATTTTGTAATAAATTGCTTTGGAATTGTAATTAATTATGTGATGTAACTATGTGGGTACTAAGTATCAGAGGGGTAGCCGTGTTAGTCTGGATGTGTAAAAAGCAACAAACATGCGTCTGACGAAGTGGGCATTCACGCACGAAAGCTTATGCTCCAATACATCTGTTAGTCTTTAAGGTGCCACAGGACTCTTTGCAAACAGTACCCACATAAAGAAACAGATGCAGTCCAGTAATTATTGCCTGGATACTGACATCTTAACCAATGCCTCATTGCCATTCATAATAGATAAACAAAACTGATAATCCGTACCACTGACCTGCTTCGTTTTTGGCGATGATGGCAAATCAACCTGAAACACTCCTTTCATTTATAGTAATCTGTAACGTTAAAAAAATTAATCAGGTATCATGTTCTGAGCATTTAGCTGATAACACAGTACTGTCAGTCGAGGGCCACAATTTAGCTTTGAGTGGTGTGTGTTAGGCCTGTGTTTAAAAATCCAATTTTTAATTATTCTTTAACGTTTTCATGCATATATATCTGCATAATTGTTCTAGGTTTGTCATGTTTGATACCATAGTATTTGAGCGAGAAAGGGCTTTTGAATGATACCAAGTCAACCCATTTCTGATTACATTATTATCAAAATTTCCACTAATCCAAGGACCTGGAGCTGGGAGCCAGGCGGCACCAAGTCTCTGGTGCCATACTGCGGAGAACGACACCATTGGAATTATGAGTCTGTAGATTGTTACGAATCAAATGACACCTCTCTTACCTTTCTATCGCTAACTCACTCACGGAATTTCACATGCTCCCAATAATTACTCTCCACTGATTTTTAGCACCTGGAGGAAGCTTGGCAATGCTGCCTCGTGTAGCTAGAATACAATCCCCAGCTCACAAGAATACAGATCACGTTTCTAGATACACAAGTTAATGAATATCTCCTATGCCCACAGCATCCGGCACATCTCACAATAATTGTCTTTTGAAGTTTCCATACTTCCAGGGTCTCATATCTGCCACCTTCTGCATATTGTACTCCACGCCTGCCCCTAGGCATGCTCCTCCCTCTGTGTGAGCTGTGTGGAATGATGCTGGTGCTTGCAGATCAGCCTGGCGCACAGAACTTTCACTCTCAAATGCCCAGGTCTCAGACACAGCCCAGCCTTGTACCTATGGCCTCGTAGTTGATGGGAGGCTTGCATGACAAGCAAAACCTGTGTTTAACACCTATCTAGCTGGATGCCATCTCTGGTGACTCCTTGCTGAAGCAATAGCATCTGCACGTGAGTTTGTTGTGTGGCCTGTTCCCCCTTTTCTTGCAGAATGCTGTGAGGCAGAATGCATGGCTGCTAGGATTGGTTTGGCATCCTTGTCCTGAAGATGGCTGGGATCCCAGAGTGTAGAGATGGCAAAGGCCCCTCAGCCCTAGTTCAATGTAGGATTGGTCCCTCGTGGGCAGCCCATTGAACAGCACAGCTGTCAGTCTGCTGAGCGATAGGAGGGCTCCCCCCACTCCTCCAGGAAAGCTGTCACCTGTTTTCGGTTTCATGCTGCACACTTAAGAGTATGACTCTTGCTGTGCACAAGTGAGAGTTACAGAGGCAGTTGACGTAGAAGAGAAAGCATCATGAAAAGGCCACTGCACATTGAATTGCCCTCAGTAATGATTAGATTGGGAGCAATGTATTTTGCAAGTCTTTCGTGGTTGTGCTTGAAGGGTGCTCTAACATGCCTGTATGCTCCATTTGCCAGGTGGCGGCACTGTGAAAGACCCCACTGTTACATTGGGAGGAAGTGGATTTAAAGCTTCTGTGGAAACACCTCATCTGGAAAAAACCTACAGGTACTGCAGGCCTATTGTGAGTTCTGGGAAACAGGGCTCGGGGCTGTATATAGGCAGTGGCTGACTGCTGGGTGAGCGGTGCCTCCTGCTTAGCTTAAGGGCACTTGTTCGTGCTATACCGGGACTCTGGCCTCCACTGACACTAAGGAAGCACAAACGAAGCCCTGGCCGGGCAGTGTGGCACCCTCTCTCCCAGGGTGACTGGTTTGGGATGGAGCTCTGCCGACTAGCAGGGGCTGTGACCATCTCCAGGGTCTTAGCTCTTAGCACAGGAAGAAACACCACGTTCTGGCACCCCTAGCAACAGACTTTGTCATGCCACAGGCCGTGCTTGCCACCCCAGGGATACGGGCAGTGGAGGAATGAGGTGCACTAGTGAAAGGCTGCTTGTGCTGGAAGGGCCAGCCCCCCCCCCCTGCTCTCACACACCAAGCCCAGCCGACCGGGCAGGTGAGTCCCACTTTGAGGAGGCAGACGGCTTCCTAGGAACATGGCATGGATGCCAGATGCACCACCTTGGGTTAAAAGTGTGTGCTACAGATCAGTCAGCCTGGAGTATGACTATATCCTTTACTCTGATAGCCCGCATGTGCCGTTCTTTGACTGACTGCGTGTGTCCATTCCGCTTCTGGTGTGTGTGCACTCAGGACACCAGTGTCAGAGATTTGTCCTTTAGCAGTACCCATTGAGGTGATGCATGTGCCCTCTGCTGCCTCGTGCTGCTGTGCAGTCATATAAAAGGTGGACCTGATTCCCCTCAGTTCCTTCTTACTGTCCACGGTTGGTTGTCTGCGCATGTTAGCTTCTTCTTCGAGGGCTTGTTCATGTCCATTCCAACTAGCTGTGTGCGCGCGCATGAGCAGGGTAGCAGGATTGTTTTCCCATAGCAGGCTCCGTCGGGTCGGCCTGGGCGCCCCCTGGAGTCTTGCCCTCATGGCGCCCACTGTAGAGCCCTGCCAACCTGCCACCCCCTCAGTTGCTTCTTACCGCCAGTGACAGTACGCTGGAACTGTGACTTTGCACTCCATACACGGAGTTTATGTAAATATGTTTATAAGTGTGAATACGATGGAACTGGAATATGCTTTATGCAAAAGGTCTCTTGTAAGGTATAATTTCAAAGCTTAGGATCTACCCATTTGTGTGTTCACCCCATTTGTTTGCATGTATTATTTCTATGTCTGGAGTTAGGAGAATAAGATAGATACACTTGTATTACTGAGGTAAACATGTTAAGTGGAAGCCATTAAGGATCCTTCAAAATCAATCACCTGTAAATGGCTCTGTTTACTTGCAAATCTTCTGGGGTAGTTGCCCACCAGCCCTGGAAGAATGGAGACTAGGGGGTCTCACAGGACACGTGACATGTCACATGATACTGGAATCCATTTTAAAGCTGGTGCTTTTCCATTTAGGAGGGGTGGGGACCTCTGGAGACAAAGGATTTCTGCCTTGGGCCAAAGCTATAAAAGGGGATGGAACAGAACAAAGGGGGATGCGGTCATGAGAAAACCCCTAGTTACCACCTGAGCTGGAACTAACAAGAACTGTACCAAGGGAACGGATTGGGCCCAGACTAAGGAGGAGTCTTTTAGGAAATCCTCCACGAGAGCCACCTACCTTGCCAAGTGGAAGAGATTTTCAATCTGGTTGGTCCAGCACCGTTCATCCCTGACGCTCGCCTCTGTGCCATTTATTAGACCATCTTCTCCATCTCAAGCAGCAGGGGCTGTCCATGTCATCAATAAGGGTTCACTTGGCCACCATCTCGGTCTTCCACCCAGGTGCAGAGGGCCGCTTACCAGCCCTTTACGTCGTAGCAACCTGTCCAGACTAGGAGGAAAAGGAAGAGTCATAGGAGGAGACCACCACCTCCTCACTTCTCATCTGCTTGTCCAGACAGCCTGGAAATGCAAAGCAGTCTGATTCTTTTGTTGAAGACAGCTTACCAGTTTGCCTTGCAGCTGCTTCTCCTGTTCCTGTTTTTTCCAGTCGGTTATTTGAGAGGCCACTCTCACAGGAGGTCCTCCTTTGGGAAGTCCAATCTCTCCTGCTATTGAGAACCATAGAGAAGATCCCTTATCTCCACAGAGGGAAAGGATTTTATTCATGCTGCTTCCTAATTCCAAAGGCTCAAACCCACCTGAGAAAGCTGATCAAATATGCAAGGAATTTTGCATGGTCACCCTAGCATCCATTATTCCCTCCTTGGATCCTAGTGACTAGTATGCTGCCCTTGACTTGAGGGATTCGTATTTCCATGTGTCAATCCATCAAAGCCACAGGAAATTCCTCAGATTTATGATCAGTTTACATTCCTGACTGTTGGCCTGTCCGCGGCCCAGTGAGTGTTCACAAAATGCATGGTGGTCTGTATTCCTAAGGAAAACAGGAGTTCTGCTGTTTTCCATACCTGGACCACAGGTTGGTGAGAGGTCCGTCCAAGAGCCAGGTAGAATTCACTGTGGTCAAGTTTGTATTCAGAGTGCTGGAACCGTTGATCAATGAGGAAAAGTCAGTCTTCTCCTTGCTCAAAGAATAGAGTTTATAGGTGTGGTCCTGTATCCTATTGTAGCCGGGGCTTTCTTCTTGTAAACCAGAGTCCAGACTGTCAGCCACCTCATTAGACGTAAAGACCCATCCAACCATGGCTGTAAGGAGCTGCCTCAGACTTCTGTATGTGGCCTCGTGTAGGTATGTGGTTCAGCATGCCAGTCTTTATCTAAGGAAGTTGCAGGGCTGACTGAGCTCAGTGTACTCTCCGATATGTGACTGGACATGTTGGTCCGAGTGCCCACGGCAGTCTTAGACTCTTTGGACTCATGGATGGACCCAGCCAACATATGTGTGGGAATTCACCTTCGTTCTCCCACAACCCATACTGACTCTGGTTACAGACGCTTCTGCCCTAGATTGGGGAGCCCACCTGGGGAATCTACAGACTAACAGTCCCTGGTATGGCCAAGATTTAGCTCTCTACATAAACATGAGGGAGTTGAGAGCCATTCATCTAGCTCAGGGGTGAGCAAACTCTTTGGCCTGAGGGCCACATCTGGGTATGGAAATTGTATTGTGGGCCATGAATGCTCACGAAATTGCGGATTGGGGTGCGGGAGGGGGTGAGCTCTGGGGTGGGACTGGGCATGAATGTTTGGGGATGCAGGAAGATGCTCCGGGCTGGGATCGAGGGGTTCAGAGGGCAGGAGGCAGATCAGGGCTGGAGCAGGGGTTGAGGCAAGGAGGGGTGAGGGGTGCAGGCTCTGAGCGGTGCTTACCTCAAGCAGCTCCCGGAAGCAGCAGCATGTCCCCCCTCCAGCTCCTACACGGAAGGATGGCCAGGCAGTTCTGCACGCTGCCCCATCTGCAGGTGCCACCCTTATAGCTGTGGTTCCTGGCCAATGGGAGCTGCAGGGGTGGTGCTTGGGGCAGGGGCAGCATGCGGAGCCCCCTGGCTGCCCCTATGCATAGGAGCTGGGGGGGGCAGGGGACATACTGCTGCTTGCAGGAGCCATGCAGAGTGGGAAAAGCCCTTGATACTGCTTCCTGGCTGGAGCGCCGGAGTGGGGCAAGCCCTGGACCCCGCTCCCCAACAGGAGCTCGAGGGCCAGATTAAAATGTCTGGAGGGCCAGATGCGGCCCCTGGGCCATAGTTTGCCCACCTCTGATCTAGCTTGTCATACTTTCCTGCCCCACATCAAGGGAAGGAATTTTCTGTGTTGTCTGTAAGAACTAGTAGAGATGTTCTACATGAACAGACAGGGAGGGGCCATATCGTGTCTTTTATGCCAAGAGGAGATACACCTTTGGGCGTTTGGAACACAGAGATTCACCTCAAAGTCTCCTGCCATCCGGTTGTCCGGAACATTCCAGCAGACCGCTTGAGCAGATCTTTGCTAGTTAGTCATCACAAGTGTTCTCTCCAGCCTGATATAGTCCTATTTTAAGCCTGGGGTTTCCCCACATAGACCTCTTTGTAACTCAACTCATAAAGCGTCAGCAGTTTTGTTCAAGAGTAGGTTCACAGTCCAGTGTCTCTGACAGACACTTTCCTGTTGCCTTGGAAAGACAAAATTAATCTATGGTTCCCCTCTGGTTCCACTCCTCCCCAGGGAGTTAAAAGTCAAGCAGCATTATACTCTCATGATCCTCCTAGCACTGGCGTGGCCTTGCCAGCATTGGTTTTCCGCTCTGCTGAGTCTCTCAATCAGTCTGAGACTCCATTGACATTGCCTCCAGAAGCAGAGCTGTTTCACAGGACCATGGTCACCACCTTCATCCCGTGCCAGTTGCTCTTCATCGTAACCATGGAGCGTGCAGGCTGTAACACCCCAGCAGGAAGTCTCTTCAAGAGGTTGTTTTGCACATCCCTTGAATAGCCGAAAGTGATCTTCTTGGTATATTTACCTGTTAAAGTTGAAATGATTCTCCCTGTGGTCTCAACAAAAGGGGTTTCTCCAGGCCGGGTTCCTATACAGCATATTCTGGACTATTTCTTCTACCTGAAACAACAAAGTCTTTCTGTTAGTTCCATCAGGCTCACCTAGCAGCTGTCTCTGCTTTCTATCCTCCAATTGCTAGTTACTCCGTTTTTTCTAGTCTGATGTCACTCAAATTCTTGAAGAGTCTGGCCTGGTTATCATTCCCAAGTAGAGGATTCCTTAGAGGCTTTTAAGGTCACGCTTGACAAAGCCCTGGCTGGGATGATTTAGTTGGGAATTGGTCCTGCTTTGAGCAGGGGGTTGGACTAGATGACCTCCTGATGTCCCTTCCAACCCTGATATTCTATAATCTATGATTCTATTCTATGATTCTCTGATTGTATCGCTCCTTTAGTTTTAAATCAGATGTTAACAAGGCTGATGGGTCTGCCCTTTGAACCACTGGCCACCTGTTTGTTGCTTCATCTTTCAATTAAAGTAGCCTTTTTTGGTGGCAATTACCTCTGCAAGGTGAGTAGGAAAATTACAAGCCCTGGTATCTGACCCACCGTATACATTTTTTAAAAGGACGCTTTTAAAAGTATACTTATGCCCGTATCTTAAGTTTCTGACCAAAGTGACATCAAGTGAGAAACTAATCAGGCAATATACTTACCAGCCTTCTTTCCTAAGCCTTGTGCCCATATATTGGATGTCAGGAGAGCATTAGCTTTTCACTTGGACAGAACTAGATCATTCTCATAGCTGTTTATGGCAGTCATGGACAGGATGACGGGTACTCCAGTCTCGACTCAGAGAATCTTGTCATGGATTTCCTGTTTGTGCTATCACATTGCCAATGTGACTCTGCCAAATAGCATGGTAGCACACTTGATGAGATGGCGCACAGCTTCTGAAATGTATCTAACTCAAGTGCCTCTACAGGACATTTGTAGAGCTGCAACTTGGTCATCGGTACATATATTTGCATCTCATTATGCCATATCTCAACATTCTAGAAACAATGCCAGGTTTGGACATGTAGTTGTACAATGACTGTTCAGATAGACTCCAATCCCACCTCTGAATTCACCACTTGAATTCACCAAGTGTGCATCACTTGAAATGGAGTGGTTATGCACAATCACTCGGAGAAGAAAAATGGTTAATAACCTGTTCTGTAATTCTTGTTTGAGATTTGTTGCACATGTCCATTCCATGTCCCATCCCCCCACTCCCTATAGTACCGTCTGTCAACTAAGAAGGCGCTATGGGGAGTCGGGGGTGACTCTGCCCTTTATACCATCGCTCAGCAGCACAAGGGGCAGAGGACACATGCATTGTTCCAACAGGTACTGCTAAGGGAAAAATCTCCAGTGCTGCACGCTGGGCACACCAAAGTCTGAAGCAGAATGAACATGTGCAACATATCTGGAAAAACAACAGTTACAGGGATAGTAAAGTTAGTAACCTTTTCTATCCCCTTGCTGACTGGAGTGCCAGGGATGGCCCTCTTCTCCAGGTAGTGATGGTGGGAGTGACTGGCACATTGACACTGACTCTCAATCTCTCTCTTTCAATCGTACAGAGTCGAGGTGTGCTGCGGCGAGGGCAAGCAGGTGAATCCTCTGGCGTTCCGGCTTTTCACCTGGCTGCAGGATGACACCTTCTTGGCAGTCAGCCAGGGGCAGCTTGCCACGCACTCTGTCATCCACCATCTGACTGGAGGTCCTGAGGCAGAGGGAGGGCGCCTACATCTCCGGTACTGGAAAGGAGCTTTACACTCCTTGTGCTGCTTATGAAAACTTGCAAGCGATTCTAGAAATGAATAAAGGCCTCTAAGCTGTCATGGGATAAGAGGGAAGGTCCTCTCATGGGTTGGTAACTGGTAAAAAGATAGGAAACAAAGGGTAGGAATAAATGGTCAGTTTTCAGAATGGAGAGAGGTAAATAGTGGTGTCCCGCAGGGGTCTGTATTGGCACCAGTCCTATTCAACATATTCATAAATGATCTTGAAAAAGGGGTAACAGTGAAGCAGCAAAATTTGCAGATGATACAAAACTACTCAAGATAGTTAAATCCCAAGCAGACTGCAAAGAGCTATAAAAGGATCTCACAAAACTGGGTGACTGGGCAACAAAATAGCAGATGAAATTCAATGTTGATAAATGCAAAGTAATGCACATTGGAAAACATAATCCCAACTATACACCTACAGTGATGGGATCCAAATTAGCTGTTACCACTCAAGAAAGAGATCTTGGAGTCATTGTGGATATTTCTCTGAAAACCTCCACTCAGTGTGCAGCGGCAGTCAAAAAAGCGAACAGAATGTTGGGAATCATTAAGAAAGTTATAGATAATAAGATATAAAATATAATATTGCTTCTGTATAAATCCATGGTACACCCACATCTTGAATACTATATGAAGATGTGTTCAACCCATCTCAAAAAAGATGTATTGGAATTGGAAAAGTTTCAGAAAAGGGCAACAGAAATAATTAGGGCTATGAAACGGCTGCCATACGAGGAGAGAGTAATAAGACTGGGACTTTTTAGCTTGGAAAAGAGATGACTAAGGGGGGATATGATAAAGGTCTATAAAATCATGACTGGTGTGGAGAAAGTAAATAAGGAAGTGTTATTTACTCCTTCTCGTAACACAAGAACTAGGGTCCACCAAATGAAATTAATAGGCAGCAGGTTTAAAACAAAAGGAAGTCTTTTTTCACACAACGCATAGTCAACCTGTTGAACACCTTGCCAGAAGATGTTGTGAAGGCCAAGACTATAACAGGGTTCAAGAAAGAACTAGATAAGTTCATGGAGGATAGGTCCATCAATGGGTATTAGCCAGGATGGGCAAGGATGGTGTCCCTAGCTTGTTTGCCAGAAGCTGGGAATGGGCGACAGGGGTTGGATCATTTGATGATTGCCTGTTCTGTTCATTCGTTCTGGGGCACCTGACATTGGCCACTGTTGCAAGACAGGATACTGGGCTAGATGTAGCTTTAGCCCATACTTTATATTCTTATGCTCCAGGGGCCTGGGATGGGCCTGTGGTACACGTGCTGGCTGGCTCCTGCTGGTGAGCCAGTGCACCCCGTAAACTCTGGGTGCTATCAGGCTCCTCCCTACCATTTACGTGTTGTGGCTCATCGTGGGGATTTCTTGGCAAAAGGTATCGCATCAGATTGGATACCTGTGTGCTGCAGCGAAGGGGATGCTGGAAATGGCTCCGTAATCCAAGAGTCCGTGTGGGGCCTCTGCCCCTAGGGCCAGCACATTACTGGGGTCTTGGCAGAGATGCTGTTGAATGAGTATGGGGCACAAGGTGGTGCCATGCTTCTCCCAGGGGAGCTCCCACTGGGTCAGGGCCAGACACGTTCAGGGCATGGAGACAAGAAGCTAAATAGGGGACTTGGCTCTTCAGGGATGCCAGTCCAGCATTTCTTCTCAGCCCTGAGCTTCACCCCACTCTAGGAATAGCCAAGAGATCTTCCACTGCTGCCACACTCAGCTGGTAGTTTGTAATGGATTCTGTGGCCTGTCCAAGCAACTTCAGGGTCCCCACTGCTCATGCCGGGGGGCAGCTGAGCCACCAGAATTAACTTTACCACTTGGGGGCAGTAAAATTGAATGGGTGCTTGATCCGAATATCTGCTTCTTTTCTAAGTATCTGCACCTGTGGGTGCTCCACCATAGGAGTGCCTGTGCACGCTCAAGCAGAGAATGCAAAGCAGTGTCTGTGAGCCTATGCTTGCACAAAGCAGCACCTCGTGCCTCCTAACGAGGGCATATAAGGATCAGCCGCCATGCGGTTCCTTCTCAACTGCCTGCAGCTCAAGACAGAGCGATTGTGCATCCAGTTGATTCTACGGCTTCCAGCCTCTTCTCGATATTCCATTAGTCTTTCAATTTCTCCATTTCTTAGTTATTTTGTTCTAATTAGTTTATTTTATAGTTGTGATTAGAAGGGAGCTAATCCCTTCTCTCCTCTTTTACTTGGGCTTGCCACATCCTGGGTTATGCCAAAGACCTTGGGGTTTAAGCCCTGCCAGACCTGCCACAGGTCTTTTCCCCATAGTGACATGCATTCGAACTGCCTCTGCTGCCTTGGAGGCACCCACATCCTGTCTACAGGTAAGGTGTGTATAGGCAGATCATGGAATGATAGAGGAGCTAGATTCAAGGTCCTTCTAAGGCAGCAATCTCTAGCCCCAGTGGGGTCTGCTTCCTCCTGTTACATTTGCTACAAATCATGGCCTGAACAGAGAGACTGGGATGTAACCCCCCTGCAGCGTGACAGCACACTCCACCAGAGCTCTGTCTACTTCTATAGCTCTACTAAAGGTTATTCCTGTATAAGAAATTTGTAGTACTGAGACTTGGTCTTCCATCCATACCTTTGCCAAGCATTATGCTGCTGTTCCTCCTTCCAGGGATGATACTGCCTTTGGTGACACAGTCCTCCAAACCATCTTAGACTTACCTCCTGAGCACCCATCTCTCACTGAATTACTTCTTGGGAGTTTCTGAAGGGGGAGCACTCCTAGGGACATATACACAGAGAGCTTACTTAACTTACAGTAACTTGAGTTTTTCAAGGTGTTTTGTCCCTGCGAGTGCTCCACCTCCTGTCGTCTTCCCCCTCAGCTGTGCTTCACAGTCAAGAAGGAACCAGTTGGTAGCAGGTTACATGTCCTCCTTACATGCCCTCGTGCGGGGACACGAGGTGCTGCTTCGCACAAGCATGGGACCATGGACGCTGCTTTGCATTCTCCATTTGAGAGCACACAAGCGCATGCATCCTGTGGTTGAGCACCTGTAGGGACAAAACATCTCAAAAAACTCAAGTTACTATAAAAGTTAGTAATGGCTCCTTTTGACCAATGAGAGAGCTATAGCTGCAACCTCCTCTGCCTCCCCAGCATGCTCCAGGCACCTCTCAGTGAGCCCCACAGCCAGGTATCTTGCTGGGAAAGCTCCATGTTTTGTAGTGGTGCCCATTGCCTACTGATGGGTTTAGCCTGAGTTCTCTTTCTACTAAAGCTCCTAGATTCAAAGGGTGTTGGGTTGAAACATGGGCAGACATGCCCATGTATGTTGTAGAAATCCATTTCTTTGGGGGCCCACTAAAACCTGGCAGTGCCCATGTTGCGGTCCTGTGATGTAGGCAGGTCTGAACCATGTTTGAGTTGTGTCTGAATGTTCAACAGCTGTGAGCTTTGCAGGCTCTCTGGTCATCTGGGAAGGGGGGTTAAAACATGCCCATCTGTACATCCCAAGACTCATGATGAGAGTGAGTAATTTAGTGCCCCATGATCAGTGAAGTGTTGCTGGCAGACACGTGTTCCAAGCCAGTGGAGGTCAGTGAGGGACGGGGCCAGGACTTTTACTCTCTTCTTTAATTGAATTGGTGCAAGTTTAACATCACTCTGCAGAGAGCTGTTACGGAGACTAATGTGTTATCTATCCATTCACCTCCAACTAGTACTACCAGAAACGATGTCTGCTAGCCTCTCCCTTACCACCCCATTAAATGTAGAGGCATGTCCAGTGCACTGGATGCACATCTACTGTAGCATTGTAACATTCTCTCTCATGTACTTTTTCTAGTTTGTCTATGCCTGTGGATGGGGATGTGATCAGCCTGTGCTGTAATCCGAAGACCAGAGCAATAGCTCTGCAGCTGGCTGATGGGCAGATACTGAAGTACCTCTGGGGTGAGTGTAAGATCCCCGTCAAGATGGCTGGCTTAGAAACTGATGCCTGTCACGGAACTGTCCTGCAGTTTAACTAGCCAGTTGGAGTATAAGAATGTGCATGGACCTTGCAAGTTGATGATGTTGCTTTTCACATTACTTGGCTCTTTGGACTTTGTTAAAGTACTGATTTGTATCTGAACGTATCTAATTTTTAAAGAAAAGAATGACCATAGCTGTGTTTTGAAATGAAAGTCCAAGTTCAGTGGCTTTCAAAAGACAGATGTGGTATTGGGGGCTCAGTGACTTTTGCCCTTTTATCTCTAATGGAACAAATGTTCAGCTGAGCTCATAGACCCCACCACCCTCTTGGGATCTGCAGGAATTATGCTGTGCCCCAGCTGTTAAACAGTCTCTGGGAAGAACCCCTTATTTTAGTGTGCCAGACCCCCAAGGGGTCCCACTCTTCCTTCAAGGTAGGCCCGGGAGCATCACCACCTCCGAGACTGAGCCCCTGGGCTCCAACATGCCTGTTCACATTATGAACTCTGCCCAGAGAGTCCACCTGAGAGAGACTCCTGGTAGAGACTTGTACACCCTTCAGGGATCAATGAACCTCCTCAGGTATTTGCAGTGACACCAGGCAGCCTTTTCCAAGCAGATAGGGCCGGGCAAATGGGCCCACGCCCAGGGTGCCGTAGCCAGGGCAGCACCACAAGGGGCTCAGGCTTCCCTTGGCTGGCTGTGGCCAGACTCCTCTCTTCTCCGGCCCCTCCCCCACGCTGGGCCGGCAGGGTTCCCCCCACCCCCCTGGCCCCTCACTCCTCACCCAGACAGCTGAGGGCTCCAGCTCCGGCTCTGCCCCAGCCCCGGGGAGCCCCAAGTGGCGCGGCTTGCTGCTGGGGGCGGAGCCGACTCCCACCCTGCCTGAGGCCTTGCGTGGTGAGTGAGGGGTGGGGGGAAGGAGCCGGGCCGAGTAGGGAGGTAGGGGGGACTTAAAGTGATAGTGTGCTCAGTGTCTCTCAAACTTCCTACACACACACAGGCTTTCACACCCACATATTCTGCCTCTCTCAGTCCCCCAACACAGATTGTCATACACACACACAGTCTCACACTCCCCAACACACACACTGTCTCTCACACAGTCTCTCTCACACACTGGTGCACACACACACACACACACACACACACTCTCTGAGAGTGAGAGTATTGTTATTATTATTATTACTGCTTGGTACTTCCTGTCAAAATGCTTGTGATAAGCCAGGAGTGGCTAGGGGCTGCAGGGGGGCCGTGGGCTCTGGCAAGATGCAGCGCCCATGTGACAGCGTGAAGCCTGCCTTGACACGCAGGCCAAGTGCCAGGCACCACAAGCCACCGCAGCAGCACAGAAGTAAGTGTGGCAATACACCATGTACTGTACCACCCTTTCTTCTGCTCCTGGAGTAATGCCCACAACGTAGTTAGCCAGTACATTTTGAAGGGACTAGTCGAAGTAAGTGGTTCATCAAGGGACACTTAAATCACAATGGGCCATGGGAGACGCCCATCTACATTGAATGGACTTTCCTGTGGACATTCCATATGAAGTATAGGTAATGGCCCAGAGGCGATGGGGTGGGGGTGGGAGGAGCCCCTAGGAGCCAGGGGTGATGGTGGGAGGGGTGGCGCCAAAATACAAGTTCGCCCAGGGCACCATTTTCACCAAAGCCGGCCCTGCAAACAGAGTAGTGTTTGATATTCAACTGAAACACGGCATCGGAAGTCCTTAGGTTAGCATAGAGAAATAAAAGTTAAGACATAGTCCATCTGGCTAAGACAGTGCCATCAGCCAGCCAAGCTGATATGGCCTCCATTCCAGGCTTGCTCATGCGCGTTCGCTCTCTCTCTGCCCCTTTCTCAGTCCCAGGTGAGAGCCCTGTGTCTCTTCAAAGGGAGCGCTTAACTCCGCCATCTGTCACCTTTCCCTTTGTTCTCAAGTTGGGGCCTTGGCTTGGCTTCCCTGCTGAGAGGTGAGGGAAAATCTCCTTTCTGGTTGTTTGCTAGGTGTGAACATTCTGGTAATTGGGGCTTCCCTCTTGGATTCTCCATTGATGTGGGTCAATTTCAGCAGGTTCCAGGCAGTTACTTGATGACCCATTCATTGCACCCCAGATTGCAAGGTGACGTACACACCTCGTGTCTACTGTTCTTCGCCAAGAGGAGAGACGAGCCTTTTACCCGAGTGGGTAGCAGTGCAAAGTACAGAGGGAAACTGAGGCACACATAGGATTCCTATACATATTACTGAAAATTACTGTTTTGTGACATTTGCTATATGCTGGACTCAAATGGTCTCCGAGCTCAGTTCTGTTTCATATCATGCGCTTGTACTCTTACAACAGAATGTACTTATATAACACACCTATGTTGTTTTTATGAGGTATGTGTTGCAAAGGGTGTAGGTGTAATGTTTGTTTTATCAGCTGAGTTGGAAAATAGCCTTAATCTTCTCTGTTAATCTTCAGAGGCTCCCACTCCAGCTCTCGAACCTTGGAGGAGCAGCACTGGCTCTGCTGTTCGGTTCCCTTCTCCTTGTGTGCAGACTGCGCTGGCCATGATTGGTGGTGAAGTAAGTGAACAGCTAGTGGGTTCAGCGCCTAGGTCTGGAAAATTAGCCCCAAACACCTACCATGTGTTCATGTGGGCGAGTAGGACTGAGCATTGGGAGGACAAGGTCTAGAAACGTTCTTTAACATTGCTCTCTCCTCATTAGTGCCGGCAGGATGAGCAGTGTGTGACCAGCATAGCCACCTACACATGCATTGCCCTGAGAATGTCTGGTGGTTTATAATACACAAAATCCAGCATTATTATGGAAAACCCTGCATTAATTTGGAGACATAAATGTAGGGATGTTCAGATGGTAGGTCCCCATGGCAACTGTAGCTCTGCATCATGTGCACATGCAGTACTTGTCAATATTTTATATGGCATTAAACGCTTAATACAGCTGAACTGTATAGCCAAATTAAAAGAACAGGAGTACTTGTGGCACCTTAGAGACTAACAAATTTATTTGAGCATAAATTTGTTAGTCTCTAAGATGCCACAAGTACTACTGTTCTTTTTGCGGATACAGACTAACACGGCTGCTACTCTGAAACCTTTCATAGCCAAATTAAGTTATTGTGGGATCTTGTTACACTTTCTGTATGCAGTGTAGTTGTGTCAGTCCCTGGATATTTGAGAGACATGGTGGATGAGGTAATATCTTTTATTGGACCAACTTTTGTTGGTGAGAGAGACAAACTTTCAAGCCACAAAGAGCTATTCTTCAGGTCTGGGAAAGGTACTCCGAGGGTCACAGCTAAATGCCAGGTTGAACAGGTTGTTTAGCATAAGTAGTTAGCACACATTCTAAGGGACCATTCAAGGTAGAGTGGCCCATTAACACCTCTGCAGCCATAGGACAAAAAGGCGGAGGTAGTGGGTTACAGGTTGTTGTAATAAGCCATAAATCCAGTGTCTCTGTTCAGGCCATGATGTTTAGTGTCTAGCAGAGTTATGAATTTAAGCTCCCAGGCTCATCTTTTGAAAGTGGTATGCAGGTGCCCTGTTAGGATGGGGACTGATCGGTTAGATATAGAGTGATTACTTTGTGAGAAGTATTAACGCACAGGTGATAGGGTGGTTTTGTCTTTTATCACTTTCCTATGTGAGTTTATTCTAGACCAGGATGCTGATCGCCACCCCGCTGGGAAGGACGCCACCGGGGGAGCCCCCCACCCCTACCCCCCACCCCACCCCCCCGACGACCCAGGACCAGGATGCTGATCGCCGCCCCGCTGGGAAGGACACCACCGGAGGAGCCTCCCCGATGACCCAGGACCAGGATGCTGATCGCTGCCCCACTGCTCCAGAGAGGGATGCTCCGGAAGGAATCACCTCCTCAACCCCAGACCCCAAAACTACTTACCACCCGGCTGTCCGGAGGAGGGCCGCTCGAAGGGGAATGCATCTCAGAGCCCAAGATCTCGATGCTGCACGCTGTCCTTCCGGGCAAAGAGACAACGTGGCCAGCGAGTCCAGCGCCCCCCCAAGAGTGACTTCACCTCCCCAAGCTTCTCTACCAGACCCAGAGGAATCACCTGGCGAGTCTGCAGGCACAACAGAGATCCGCCGCACGGAGAGTGAGGTGGGGAAGAAGACCGCATCTACCTCCAGTACCCGCTCCCTACAGGTCTCCTCCTCTGCCCCTTCTGTCTCCCCGTCCATGGAGTCCAGACCCTCGCGGCCCTCAGCAAACACGTTCGTAAGACCTACAACAAACGGATTGCTTTCCGGTGTAGCCGCTGTGATCTCCCCTTCGAGACCCAAAAGAAATGTAAGTTTCGTCAAGCCACGTGCAGGGGACCCCCCACAACCACGAAAGTGAATCCCACTGACATCCTCCAGGTTCCAACCCTGACCCCCACCGATGATCTGGCTTCAGCACCCCAGCCAGCGTCCCAGAGTCACAGCAGATAAGGGGGGACCAACCGCCAACTGAGGGAAGCGTAACCCCCTCCTCGAGGACTGACAATGCCACCAAAAGGACCAGTCCCGTCTCCAGAATCCCCACGCTGGACCCTGCTGTGAGGGGGACCACCGCCACCTCTCAGGTCAACAACCTCACCAGACGCCTCAGCGACTTCATAAAAACCATCCGGCACAACACGGACGCGAGAGACTGCAGCGCTCCCCCACAGGTAACCTCATGCCGCCCTGCTGTAGGAGCAACTAGCATCATCCCCCAGGCTGCACGGCGAGATCCAGCCAACAGAGGAGCCTCCCGTAGCCCTCAGATCCCACAGCCAGACCCCACCACCGGGAGACCCAACACCTCCTCCAAGGTTACCCAAAGAGCCTCTGACTGCCAAAAACCCCATGCCCCACCAAGGACCCACGAGTCGGATGCCGCCCGCAGAAGAACCAGAACCATCCCCAGCGCTTCCAAACACGACCGCGCCCCGACAAAGCCCAGCACCGGAACCCCACTCCCTCCCGGAAGATCCAGTGCTGCCTTGGAGACACTGAGAGCTGCCCTCCTCACCACACCAGGACCCCCACCTCAAGACCCACCTGAACACCGCTCCACAGTCCGAGGGACAACAAGGCCGCAAACCGTCCCCGTAGCACCTGAACCTGCAGAGACAACACAGCAGGAGGAGCGACGGCCACGAGCGAGGGTCGCCACACCGGGGCAATCCGCCTGGATGGAGGAGCTGGCAAAGGCTGAGGACTTTGAGAACTTTGACACCCTGATGGACAGACTGACTGCAGAACTGTCTGTGGAAATTACAGCCAGAAGGAGGGAACCCCAGGAAGCCGCACAGGCCACTCGCAGATTCCCTGCGCCAAGCCGTAACAAGACCGCCAAAGAAGGCAGGAGAGGGGACGTCGGCCACCGCTAAGATCCGGCGGCTGCATCCCATATTCAGAAACTATACAGGATAAACCGGACGAAAGCCATGAGGGAGATCCTCGACGGGACCTCCTCCTACTGTGCCATCCAGCCCGAGAGGCTCTACTCCTACTTCAAGGATGTGTTCGATCACAAGGCCCAGACCAACTTGCGACGTCCAGCGTGCCTTTCCCCGCTACTCCGGATCGACCTCACGGAGGACTTGGAGCGAGATTTTTCCCTGCAGGAGGTGCAAGTGAGGCTGTCGAGGACCAAAAACACTGCCCCTAGAAAAGATGGCATCCGTTACCCCCTGCTGAAGAAGCGAGACCCCGGCTGCTTGGTGCTCGCTGCCATCTTCAACAAATGCAAGCAGTTCCATCGCGTTCCCCGCTCCTGGAAAAAGTCCATGACCGTGCTCATCCACAAAAAAGGCGACCGAGACGGCCCCGGCAACTGGAGGCCCATCTCCCTCTGCTCCACCATCTACAAGCTGTATGCCAACTGCCTCGCGGCAAGGATCACAGACTGGTCAGTGTGCGGGGGCGCCGTCAGCTCAGTGCAGAAGGGTTTCATGTCCTGCGAGGGATGCTACGAGCACAACTTCCTCCTTCAGACGGCCATCCAGGAGGCCAGGAGGTCCAAGAGGCAGTGCGCAGTAGCATGGCTTGACCTGACCAACGCCTTTGGGTCCATACCCCACCATCACATCTTTGCCACGCTGGGAGAGTTCAGGATGCCAGAAACCTTCATCCAGATCCTCCGGGACCTCTACAAGGACTGCACCACCACCATCTGCGCCACGGACGGAGAGACGGACGCCATCCCCATCCGCCGCAGCGTGAAACAAGGATGCCCCCTTAGCCCCATCATCTTCAACCTGGCCATGGAACCGTTCATCTGAGCCATCTCCACTGGCCCGACCGACTTCGACCTGCACGGCAAGAAACTCAGCATTCTGGCCTACACGGATGATCTGGTCCTGACCGCGGACGACCCAGAGAGCCTCCAAGGTATGCTAGATGCCACCAGCCGAGCTACTGACTGGATGGAGCTCCGCTTCAATGCGAAGAAGTGCACAACTCTGCACATTGACCGCAGCAAAAGGGACTCGGTGCAAACAACGGGGTTCCAGATCCAGGGTGAGCCCGTCATCCCCCTGGCAGAGGGGCAGGCATACCAGCACCTGGGCACGCCAACAGGGTTCTGTGTCCGCAGACACCCGAGGACACCATCCAGGAGATCTTGCAGGACGCCGCCAAGATTGATGCCTCCCTGCTGGCACCGTGGCAGAAGATAAACGCCCTGAACATCTTCCTGATCCCACGCATCTCGTTCACCCTAAGGGGATCCGCCGTGGCGAAGGTGCCCCCTCAACAAGGCAGACAAGATCATCCAGAAGTTGGTGAAGAAGTGGCTGTTCCTTCCCCAGAGAGCCAGCAATGAGCTGGTCTACATCGCCCACAGGCACGGCGGCGCCAATGTCCCCCGCATGGGTGACCTGTGCGACATCGCGGTGATCACCCACGCCTTCCATCTGCTGACATGTCCCGACGCCACGGTGAGGAACATTGCAGCGAACGCCCTGCGTGATGTGACAGAGGAGCGGATTGGCAGAGCCCCCTCGAACCAAGACATTGCTACCTTCCTGAGCGGCTCCCTGGATGGGGAATTCGGACGGGATGGGCGCAACATCGCTTCACTGTGGTCCCGCACTCGCAACACCACGCGTCACCTGGGGAAGCGCATCGGCTGCCACTGGGAGTGGTGCGAGGAGCGCCAGGAGCTCTGAGTCTGGGTGCCGCAGATCAGGTTGGACGCCAACACCCGTCACCTCGACGGCCAGGGGCTTGCTGGAGAGGACTCTGAAGGCCGCCATCCGCTCGCTGTACGTGGAAACCCTGAAGCGTAAACTGGACCAGGGTAAAGCCTTTGAGTTGACCAGCAAGTGGGACGCTAGCAACCACTTCCTCGCTGGGGGTGGCTTCACCCATTTTGACGACTGGCAGTTCATCCACCGTGCCCGGCTCAACTGCGTCCCGCTCAATGGAGCCGTCCACCACGGGAACCAAGACAAGCGTTGCAGGAAGTGCAGCTACCCCAACGAGACCCTGCCCCACGTCCTGTGCAGCTGCAAACCCCACTCCAGAGCCTGGCAGCTGCGCCACAACGCCATCCAGAACCGCCTGGTGAAAGCCATCGCGCCACGACTGGGCGTGATCTCCGTGAACTGCACCATCCCCGGTACCGACAGCCAGCTACGACCTGACGTGGTCATCACCGACGAGGCCCAGAAAAAGATCATCCTCCTCGACGTCATGGTCTCCTTTGAGAACAGGACTCCGGCATTTTGCGAAGCCTGAGCTCGTAAGCTGGAAAAGTACGCTCCCCTGGCTGACACCCTGAGAGCGAAGGGCTATGAGGTGCAGATGGACGCCCTAATTGTCGGAGCCCTGGGCGCCTGGGACCCCTGCAACGAGCGTGTGCTGCGGACCTGCAGGATCGGTCGACGCTACGCACGTCTCATGCGGCGCCTCATGGTCTCAGATGTCATCCGATGGTCCAGGGACATTTACATCGAGCACATCACCGGCCACCGACAGTACCAGGAGGCGTGATCCAGAGTGACATCGTTCTCCCACTACAAGAAAGGGACCAAGTGACCACCTCCGTTGGATCATATGAACTGGAACCATAAACTCCCTAAACATTAAATCTCCTCACTAAATGAGGGTCAATCCATCCTCATCATCATCATCCACTCATTATACTCAACACCCGAACACAATCACTCTATGAACTTCATACCCTCATATCTCAGTGTCTGTACTTTGACCCATCAACCTTTTACCCCCAATCGGGGATACTGCAGATTATGTATTCCTCATGCCACCTGATCTTAAGCCAAACTTTGCACCCTCGATAATCTGTATGTTATTCCCTGATAACCAGAAACTTCTATGCTCAAACTCTGCTCACAATTTTTTTTTAACATCATCTTAATAAAATTTTAAAGTTTATTCCAGTCTGTCTGGTTTCACCCACGTAGTTACTGGGGCATTTAGTGCACTGGATGAGGTACACCACATTTTGACTTGTGATAGGCATGTGTAGGATCTATACATCTTGAAAGGTGTGTTGTGGGAGGTGTTGATCATAATAACAGTGGAAATATGTCGGCAGGTTTTGCATCTGTTCTGGCAGAGTGTGGTGTTGGTGTGTCTTGATCTGTGGGGAGCATACTTCTGACGGTGACTTGGAGAGGCTTGGGGGTTGTTTGAAGGCCAGAAGTGGGGGTTCAAGAAAGATTTCTCTCCGGATGGGGTCCCAGTTAAGTATGGGTTGTAGTCGTTTGATGATACCCATATGGGTTCCAGCATAGGATGGTAGGTGACAATTAGGGGCTGGCAGTCAGAGGTGGTTTTATTTCTGTACTGAAGCCGGTTCTCTCGGGGTATCTGGGTGGCCCGTTCCATGATGCAATCTACTTCTCTGGTGGAGTATCCTTGTTTGGTGAAGGTGGTAGTAAGGTCTATATCCTGAACTTTCTCCCTGGAGCATATTCTGCAGAATCTAAATGGCTGGCTATCGATAACAGATTTCTTGGTGTGGTGGACTGGATGAAGGCATGTGTGTTGATCCATGGGTTTCTTGCATATGGTTGTCTGTAGGGTTCCATTGTTGAAGCTGATCATGGTGTCCAGGAAGCTGGTGCTGGTGTGGGAGTGTTCCAGAGACTTTAATGGATGTGGGGTAGTTGTGGTGGAAATGTATGGGGGATTTTAAGCCATCTGTCCAGAGGATGAAAATATCATGGATGTATCTCAGGTATATCATTGGTTTTGTGATGCATTTATCCAGAAAATCTTCAAAGTGGCCATGAAGAGGATATTGGCATATTGGGGAGCCATCCTACTACCCATGGCTGCTCCCATGGTTTGGACAAAGTGTTTGTTCTTGTGGGTGAGGATGAAATGGATGTGGTTGGGGTGGATATCTGAGGGTTGTCCGTTGTCTTGTAAATATTTGAGGCAGGCAGTTATGCTGTCATTGTAAGGGATATTGGTATATAGAGAGGTGACATCTGTGGTGTCAGGATGGTGTTCTGAAGGAGATTGTTAATATTGCAGAGTTTGTGGAGGAAGTCAGTTGTGTCCTGGAGGAAGCTGGCCCTTTGTGTGGTGAGTGGTTTGAGGATGGTTTCTAGGAGTCCCAACATTTGTTTAATACCTTTATTAATGATCTGGAGGATGGTGTGGACTGCACTCTCAGCAAGTTTGCAGATGACACTAAACTAGGAGGCATGGTAGATACACTAGAGGGTAGGGATCGGATACAGAGGGACCTAGACAAATTAGAGGATTGAGCCAAAAAAAACCTGATGAGGTTCAACAAGGACAAGTGCAGAGTCCTGCACTTAGGACGGAAGAATCCCCTGCACTGCTACAGACTAGGGACCGAATGGCTAGGTAGCAGTTCTGCAGAAAAGGACCTAGGGGTCACAGTGGACGAGAAGCTGGATATGAGTCAACAGTGTGCTCTTGTTGCCAAGAAAACTAACGGCATTTTGGGCAGTATAAGTAGGGGCATTGCCAGCAGATCGAGGAACGTGATCGTTCCCCTTTATTCGACATTGATGAGGGCTCATCTGGAATACTGTGTCCAGTTTTGGGCCCCACACTACAAGAAGGATGTGGAAAAATTGGAAAGAGTCCAACGGAGGGCAACAAAAATGATTAGGGGTTTGGAGCACATGACTTATGAGGAGAGGCTGAGGGAACTGGGATTGTTTAGTCTGCAGAAGAGAAGAATGAGGAGGGATTTGATAGCAGCCTTCAACTACCTGAAGGGGGGGGCGGGTTCCAAAGAGGATGGAGCTCGGCTGTTCTCAGTGGTGGCAGATGACAGAACAAGGAATAATGGTCTCAAGTTGCAGTGGGGGAGGTCCAGGTTGGATATTAGGAAAAACTATTTCACTAGGAGGGTGGTGAAACACTGGAATGCGTTACCTAGGGAGGTGGTGGAGTCTCCTTCCTTGGAGGTTTTTAAGTCCCGGCTTGACAAAGCCCTGTCTGGGATGATTTAGTTGGGAATTGGTCCTGCTTTGAGCAGGGGGTTAGACTAGATGACCTCTTGAGGTCCCTTCCAACCCTGATATTCTATGATTCTATGATTCATTCATTCAGTAAGAATGCCGTGGTCAGATATGATGGGACTGGCTGGGTTACTTTGTTTGTGTATCTTGAGAAGCATGTAGAAGGTCCCTGGTGTAGATTCATGGAGGATGGGTTTGTAAAGCTTCTCTTGGAGTTGTTTGGGGAAGGATTTGATGATATCCTTGAGTTCCAAGGTAAATTTGTGATGTGGGGTGGTCTTTGAGTTCTTTATAGAACTGTAGGTGGTGGTGGAGAGGGGTCGGTTTGCCTCGTTAAGGTAGTCATCACAGTTGGACCTGAACCTAACCCAACCCAAAATAAACGAACAAAAGCACCCAGGCAGACCCCTCATATCAGGCCACAGCACTCTTACTGAAGGAATATTGGGACAGAAAGCGATCACTCTATCTGATTTACCAACCCTCATCCTCAAAGGAAACCTGCACAACACTTTTTAAAGACAAGCCTGGGAGCTTAAATTCATTTCTTTGCTAGACACTAAAAATCATGACCTGAAGAGAGAGACTGGATTAATGGTTTATTACAGGGATAGGCAACCTATGGCATGCGTGCCAAAGGCGGCACACGAGCTGATTTTCTATAGAAAGAGACCTTTTAAAAATGTTAAAATGTATTACCGGCACGTGAAACGTTAAATTAGAGTGAATAAATGAAGACTTGGCACACCACTTCTGAAAGGTTGCCGACCCCTGGTTTATTACAACAATCTGTAATGCACTGACACCACTCTTTTTGTCATATGACTGCAGATGTGTTAATGGGTCACTTCACCTTGAATGGTCCCTTAGAACATATGCTAACTACTGATGCTAAACAATCTGTTCCGCTTTGCATTTAGGTATGATGTTCAGAGTACCTTTCCCTGACCTGAAGAAGAGCTCTGTGTGGCTCAAAAGCTTGTCTCTCTCACCAATAGAAGTCGGACCAATAAAAGATATTACCTCATCCAACTTGACTTTTTCTTACACTTCCTGTCAGGGCTGTCACTAATTGTTACATTAAATCATTATTATGGTTTGGTTTTATTTTCCCAGTTCACTTCCTTTTTAGAAACTGGATGTTAATCACATATCCAAATTCACACACTGGCCTCTACTATAGTGGGTTCCTAACGTCCTGTTTCCATGCTGCCACATGGAGGCCCTTGGGGTGCTTACAAGCTAAGTAAAACAATGCGCACTGCACAGCTGGGTCTGATGGCTTTCAAGCCATTAGCTCTTGTTGCTCGACCAGAGTTATTCAGAGATGGCAAGTGTGCAGTTCCTTATCAAGGAAGTTTGAAGCTTTCAGTAGAAAGATATTATTGAGTTTCCAACTGCAAGGGTCTGGAGACCTTTTTTTTTTTTTTTTTTAAGCAAGTAAACACTTTTTACATTGAGACCTCGGTGATCAAACAAATTCCTATCCAACTTCCTTCAATACTTCACTGCTATGTTGAAAATAAGCATGAGGCATTCCAGTCCTCTTGGAAATCTGACAGTCTAAAGGTAATGGGCATATAGCAAAGGCCCATCTCAGTTGTAACAATGGTGCTGCTAAACCAGTGCTGTAACATATTGTAATTGTCCATCCTTTTCATTATAGGAAGCCATCCTGGGTCTGACTGATAGATGCCGTTTTTTCATAAATGATGTGGAGGTACGAAAGTTTGTTTTGATGCTGTTTCACTTGTCTGTGTGTGATTATTAGATTTCATCTGCTGCTGCTTGTGCTCATCGATTTCATTGGATTCACTTTCCACAGGTGGCTTCCAATGTTACCTCATTTGCCAGATATGATGAGTTTCTGCTGGTGACCACCCACTCCCACAGCTGCCAGTGTGTATCTTTGAGGGACACATCGTTGAAAGGTAAACGTTCAGATATGGCCTTTGGTATGTAATAGGCCTTACTGTTTGCTTCCTGGGCCCTTTTCCCTCATGATGGAACCTAGACAAGCTCGCTTCCAAGGCCCCATGTCATGGCCATGGTGCCACTTCTTGATTGTCCAGAGTGGCTGCTCCTAATCGGTGCCAGTGAGTTCCCTATATCCTCTCATGGGCTCTTCATCCACTTCTGGGAGCTCCCTCTCACTTCCCAGCTCTCCCTAGCACAGGGAGGAGTAACTTACTCTCCACAAACCATTGTTGATCTGTGATACAACAGGAGTGACCAAAGGACATTTGAAATCACTGTGCCTTGGCCTGCAGAGAGACGGGGAGCAGCTGGGGGCAAGACTGGGCATGCAGGCCACCTGCCTGCCTGGCCCCCAGGAGGAGAAGTAGCTGGGGACAGGACTGGCCGTGCAAGTTGCCTGCCTGGCCCCCAGGAGGAGAAGCAGATGGGGACAGGACTGGCTGTGCGGGCGAGCTGCCTGCCTGCCCCGCAGGAGGAGAAGCAGATGGGGACAGGATTGGCTGTGCGGGCGAGCTGCCTGCCTGGCCCCCAGGAGGAGAAGTAGCTGGGGACAGGATTGGCTGTGCAAATTGCCTGCCTGGCCCCCAGGAGGAGAAGCAGATGGGGACAGGACTGGCTGTGCGGGCGAGCTGCCTGCCTGCCCCGCAGGAGGAGAAGCGGCTGGGACAGGACTGGCTGTGCAGGGTGCCCCCAGGAGGAGAAGCAGCTGGGGACAGACTGGCAGTCAGTTGGTGGGAGCCACCTCTTGTCCTCTTTGACAGGCTTTGCCTTCACCTCCCAGAACAAGGGTGAGTGCTCCCGGTGGGGGGCAGGTAGGATGGAAGGGATCCCGGGTGAACCATGTGGGGCAGCATCTGACTGGCACCTGGACACGGGAAGCTTGGGGGTGTCATGGAGGGGCAAAAGGATGAGGAGGAATGGCAATGTACATGGTCTGTGCTTCTGGCAGCTGCTTGTGTGTGTGTATCTGCCTGGTGTCTAGACTCAGCTCCTCAGGCAGTGGCTGTCTCCTCTAGAGACACAATGGGACTCTGAACCTGACTGATACCTGGGGGCGCTACTAGAACGTTGCTAACTATGGGTGGGTTCTCAGCAGAAACTCAGCAGACACCCTGTGGCTGGACTGGGGAGGTTGCGCTGTATGTAGGGACTTATCATACCCTTGCTGATACCTCTGCCATTCTCAGTTCTGCAGGCAGGCTTCAGCAGCTTCTCTACTCCCAACGAGACACTACGCAAGGTGGAGCGGGGCTCCCGCATCGTCACCGTTGTACCCCAGGACACCAAGCTCATCCTGCAGGTCAGCTCTCATGGTATTGCTGCAGCACCATGTGTTAGCCCACGCTAGGGAAGCCCCACCGTAACGCAGCACCCAGCTGTTTGGAGAGGGTAGTAGTTAGTACTTGACAATATATAGCTCAGCTGTGTAACAGCTTCTCTTGCTTTCCAGGCGATGGGATCACCACTCACAAATCTGCTGAACTGTAGATCCTGATCCTACTGGATCCTAATTATTACAGCTCATGCTGCCTCTCTGGGAGCCCCTGACAGGGGAGGGATTTTCAAATAAATAAGTCTTCAGTGGCTGCTCTTGGTGATACTGAAGCACCTCAGTAAATCACAGGGTCAGAGGGTGATCTCTTATTGTCTGTAGTAAAGGCCCTGCTTCAGATTCCACTTAGGGCCAGATTTTCAACCATTGTGGATGGTGAATTCTCCCCCTCCTCCCCCCAAACCTCTGCCATTCTGCTGAGCACTCTTGAACTCCAGCCCCATGTGAATGGGAGGTAGATGGCCTCTTGGCTTCATTTGCATGAAAATGAAACTGTCGTGTGTGCTTCATGCTTTCATACCATCTGTTGTGTGTGTTTCAAGCGCACTTGCCCCCACCCACTTGCTTTGATACCCTCTATCATATGCTCTTGCCCCTGCCCACCTGTTTTGATACTTCAAAAAGGGGAAGTACACAAAAATTAGGAGGCTAGTTAAACGGAAATTAAAAGGAAAAGTCACGAGTGAAATGCCTGCAAACTGCATGGAAACTTTTTAAAAAAACCACCATAATAGAGGTTCAAACTATATGTATACCCCAAATAAAGAAGTGTCAAGGACCAAAAAAGCTGCCATGGCTAAACTGGGTAAATGCAGTGGTTAGAGACAAAAAGGCATCTTTCAAAAATTGGAAGTCAAATCCTACTGAGGAAAATAGAAAGGAGCATAAACTCTGGCAAGTCAAGTGTAAAAGTATAATTAGGTAGGCCACAAAAGAATTCAAAGAACAACTTGCAAAAGACACAAAAACTAATAGGAATTTTTTTTTTAAGTATATCAAAAGCAGGAAGCCTGCCAAACAATCAGCTAGGGCCACTGGCTGATAAAGATGCTAAAGGAGCACTCAAGGAAGCTAAAAGACAAAATGAATTCTTTGCATCCATCTTCACTGCAGAAAATTCAAGGAACAGTCTCACATCTGAGCCATTCTTCTTAGGTGTCAAATCTGAGGAACTTTTTCAGATTCAGGTCTCAGTAGAGAAGGTTTTGGAACAAATCAATAAAAACTAATATTCACCCAAGAGTTCTGAAGGAACTCAAATATAAAATTGCAGAACTACTAATTGTGATATGTAACCTGTTGCTTAAATCAGCTTCTGTACTGGATGACTGGAGGATAGCTAATGTAACAGATTTTTAAAAGAAGCTCCAGTGGCAATACTAGCAATTACAGGATGGTAAGCCTAACTTCGGTATTGGGCAATTACTTGAAACTGTAGTAAAGAATGGAATGATCAGACCCATAGATGAACACAGTATGTTGTGGAAGAGTCAAAGCTGCTTTTGTAAAGGGAAATCATGCCTCACCGATGTATTAGAATTCTTTGAGAAGGTTAACAAATGTGGACAAGAGTGATGCAGTGGACATGGTGTACTTGGACTTTCAGAAAGCCTTTGACAAGGTCCTGCACCAAGAGTTCTTAAGTGACATGCGATAAGAGGTAAGTTCTTTGAGTGCTGGTCCCACACAGGGGTATGCATTCATGCCATGCACCTGAGTCCAGGAATTCTTTCAAGCAGTGTCCGTTGGCCCACACACACACCTCTTCGTGCTTCTGCCAAGATATGAGGCACCGTGCAGACGGATACCTCTCCAGGTCTTTCTTATGGCTGCATGATCTGAGTTGGAATCGTCTGTCCTCTCCTCCCTCAACTATTTGTAGCACCTGTAAAGACAATTGTAAATAGTTTTTATTCTTCCTAGCTTACTGGTTAGTTAAAGTTCATAGTATAGTTAGTATAGTGTGTTTTTTCCTTGGTTGGGGATTCCCTCCTTGAGTCTGGGATTATGTCTAGAGACCCAGGTTTCAAGAATTGCATCTCTTGCTCTCACGCCTTCTCTGTCAGCGATGAACATCAGCACTGCTTCTATTGTCTGGGCGAGACAATATCTCTGTGAAGTGCAGTATTTGTTGCTGGTTCCCACCCAGAACTCTGGCAGCTCACGAGCTCTGCCTACAAGAAATACCTGATGGAGAAGGCTATGAGGCCCCTTTCCAATCTGTTCCAGGGAGACCCCCTTGTACATTGGCTTGGTAGCAGAGCTTTCAGTACCTAAGCCCAAAGATTCTTCCTCAAGGGCTTCCCATGAGAGCAGAGGGCACTCATTGGGGGTAAGGGCAGATCCCTATCAAGGATGGTCCATAAGAGATGCATTCCCTCCCTGAGCCTGTCGAAATCGGGTGAGACTTCGTGTGTAGAATCTAAAGAACTGGATCCACTGAAAACCCCCAGAGCATGTAAAAAGAAAGATCTGCTGATTCTGATGATCACCCCAGTATCAAAGCATAAGGAATGACATGCGCCGGTTCTGTCTATAAGCTGTGTTAGTGCTGTCACGGAGTATTGGGGAACTCAGGGCCCTGCACCCCCGGCTTCCTGCGATTCACCATGACTCTCAGCCAGCCAGTAAAGCAGAAGGTTTATTTGGATGACAGGAATACAGTCCAAGACAGGTCTTGCAGGCACAGACAACGGGGCCCCCCTCAGTTAGGTCCAGCTTGGGGTCCCAGGGCATCCCAGCCCCCCGCTTTGGGAGGTCAGAGCCATCTCACCTCCCAGCCATCTCTCCAGCCCGCTTCCAACACTCTGCCTTCAGCGACCCCTCCCACAGCCTTTTTTCAGTTTCCCGGGCCAAGGTGTCACCTGGCCTCCAACCCCTTCCTGGGTTCTCATGTTACACGCTCAGGTATGCTCCTTCGGGCAGTCTCCCATCCCCCAATGCAGACTATCCTAGCCACACTCCCCTGTCAGCATTCACAGACCACAGTAAGAACAGTCCCAGTTCGTCACAAGTGCTATGGAGCGGTGCTGGTGCTGCAGAGTTGTTAATGCTGCTAGTGCTGCTATTCTTGGGGCTCTGGTGTTTGCTGCATTAGGAGAAATGCAGCATGTGGATTCAGCAGGCCTTGATGTTTTCATAGAGAGAGACCACAGGCTTGGTTCGGTGTCAAAGGTGCTCATCCGGGTTCATTGTCAGCAAAACACAGTACTAACACCCTGACCAACCGGTCACAGGGACACTGACAATGTATGCCCGTGACAAGCTCCGGCTCAGTTAGCATAACAGGATGCTGTCCCCTCGGCCAATACAAAGATGCCCCTCCTATGACTTCTTCTTTTATACACTGATACAAACAAGTTCTGTATCACGCTCCAGATGTTATTAGTTGCCACCCTTATTCTTGTAGCTACTAGTTTGAACAAAACATCCTCCTCCATTATCCTGTCATCCCATCCTTACCATATGAGGAGTCAGTGTGTTCCTGTACCATCTCTTGGGAATGTGTTTACACAGTTACTTGAGAACTCCGGATGTTCTTGTACCATCCTCTCAGGAATGTGCTTACTTGGTTTAGCTAATACCTAGTGTGTTGCGATTCTGCTAAGGCCAAGCTTACTCTGTCTCACTGCCTATTAGTTGCGCTTAGGGCGCCAGTAAGGCCTACCCTTATCGGAGAGATCATCTAATTTGTCCAAGGACCACCGGGCTTCCAGGGATGCACTGGTTCCATCAGACTTGATTGCTGGAACTCCGCTGACACTGGGGCATATGGCGACTTACACAACACTGGAGGATATCGTCCTACCTCATCCTCAGTCTCTCTGCTTCTCCAGCCTAGCCCTCTTGAGGGATATTACTACACTAGAGAAGGGTGCTACTATGGTGTCTCAGGAGCCATCCCACTTACAGCCCTTAGGCAGGAGTGCTGCAGTACAGATGACCTCGCCACTACTGGAGAAGGAATTTTCAGACTCAGATGAGTTGGAGGTGCTAGCCGCTCCAATATCTCCAGGGAGACCGTTGAGTCCTGACAGACATTCAAGGAGTCACGCTCAGTATCCCTCCGGATACGGCTTCCCCAGAAACTGCTGGTACTGATTTCCTTGGGTACCCTACAGCTCACTGACCCCTCCTTCTGGCTTCATTGGGGTCCATGGGCAGGCATCCAGGTCCTTCTTAGGGATCTATCAGTATGTGTGGAGGAAGACGTTGATCAGGACCTGCAGGTTCTGATAGCTGTCTCTTCTTCATCATTGGATAAAGCTGTCACTCTGTCCTCTCCACCTCTGCCGGATGACCATAGGCAGTACCAGGAACACTAGCTCCTGGATCGCCTGCAACCAGAGGGACCGAGTAAGGTGGCCCTCCCAGTTAATGAGGCCATCCTAGAACCATCCAGAGCTATTTGGGATCTTATGCCCCCACACCGAAGAGAGCTGACAGAAGATATTTCATCCCCACCAAAGCAGCTGAATTTGTTCTCCCACCCCAGCCCTGACTCACTGGTGGTACAGGCAGCTAAGGAAAGGGCCAGGTCGCACTATCAAAGGGACACACTGACTGACAAGGGTTCAAAGAGACTGGACCTCCTGTGGAGAAAGGTCATCCTTTCTGCAGGCCTGCAATTTTGTATTGCTAACTACTAGGCTCTGATAGCGAAATATGATTTTAATAACTATTCATAGAATATCAGGGTTAGAAGAGACCTCAGGAGGTCATCTAGTCCAACCCCGTGCTCAAAGCAGGACCAATTCCCAACTAAATCATCCCAGCCAGGGCTTTGTCAAGCTGGGCCTCAAAAACCTCTAAGGAAGGAGACTCCACCACCTCCCTAGGTAACCCATTCCAGTGCTTCACCACCCTCCTAGTGGAAAAGTTTTTCCTAATATCCAACCTAAACCTCCCCCACTGCAACTTGAGACCATTTCTACTTGTTCTGTCATCTGGTACCACTGAAAACAGCCTAGCTCCATCCTCTTTGGAACCCCCCATTCAGGTAGTTGAAGGCTGCTATCAAATCCCCCCTCATTCTTCTCTTCTGCAGACTAAACAATCCCAGTTCCCTCAGGCTCTCCTCATAAGTCATGTGCTCCAGCCCCCTAATCATTTTGTTGCCCTCCTCTGGACACAGTACTCCAGATGAGGCCTCACCAAAGTCAAATAGAGGGGAATGATCACGTCCCTCGATCTGCTGTCAATGCCCCTACTTATACAGCCCAAAATGTCATTAGCCTTCTTGGCAAAAAGGGCACTCTGTCGATGCATATCCAGCTTCTCATCCACTGTAACCCCTAGGTCCTTTTCTGCAGAATTGCTGCCTAGCCACTCAGTCCCTAGTCTGTAGCAGTGCATGGGATTCTTCCGTCCTAAGTGCAGGACTTAGGACTTAGTGCAAGCTTGCAGACTTTATGGGCAGGCTTCCCATGGAGGACAGAGCCCAATTTAAGACCTTCAAAGAGGAGGGCAAGCTAGTGGCAAAAAATGCTCTCCAGACACAGCTTGCAGAACCTCATGTGAAGGGATTCTTGGCTACAATTGTCAGGATTTCCTAGGGAGGTACAGAATACCTGCAGGACCTCTGCTCTTTTTAATGAAAGAACAGACGATTCATGTATTCAGTAAAGGACTCAAGATTGACGGGGGATTTAGACTCCAGAACCCAAGAGGAAACACCAGAGACCATCCTATAGACCAAGGCTATCCCCTCCTCATGCATCTTATTACCAGCACTCAGCTGAGCCTACACAAAAATGGCAGGGCATTCAGAGGCCTCGCTTCTCAGACCCCTCTTTTGCCATGACCTCTACCGATTCCCAGGCACTTGCTAAGGGCCACTTTCAACATACTGGGCAAGACTAACCTGCCACCAGTGATGCCACCCACCTCTTCTCTCATCGTTTTTGGGGGCTGTGTCATGCTGTTCACTCACAGATGGAGGATGATCACGACAGGCAAGTTGGGTCTTGGAGATTATTCATCAGGGATACTCCATAGTGTTCCCCTCCTTCCCCTTCCAGTCCCCTTTCAGGGACCTCTCTCATGATTCTTCAACAGGCAGCAGAATCCCTCCTACACAGAACATGTCCCATCTCAGTATTATGAGAGGGGATTCTACTCTCCATATTTCCTAATTCCCAAAAGAGATGGAGGATGGAGATCCATCCTGGACTTTCGGCAACTCAACATCTTTATTCGAAAGTCAAAATTCCACATGATTACATTGGCATCAATAATTCTCTGCCTTCAGAAGAAGATGTGGTTTTCAGCTTTTGACATGAAGGATGGATGCTTTCACATAGACATTTACTCCTCATACAGGAGATTCCTGTGTTTTATGGTAAGCCAGGAACATTTCCAGTTTCAAATCCCCCCTTTTGGACTAGTGACAGCACCCAGAGTATTCACAAAAGTCCTCTCTGTGGTGGCAACCCAGATGAGACACCAGGGCTTCACAGTTTACCCATATCTAGACAACTGGCTCCTGGTAAGCTGCTCCCACTAGGAGGTCAGGTTGACAACAGAGTTTCTCATACAGCTCCTTGCAGCCCCAGGTATTTGCATAAACAGAAGTCCGTTTTGTCGCCCATAAGGATGATAAACTTTATCGAAGCGACATTAGACTCTGTTTCTGCAAGAGCATTGCTCCCTGCAGACAGATTTCAGATGACAAACATCCTGGTTGCGTGCATTACCCACAGAGCAAGAACTACAGTGCGAACGTGCCTTACATTGTTAAGCCAAAGGGCTGTGTGCACCTACGTGATGCTGTTTGCCAGGCTTCATTTGCAATGTTTGCAGGCCTGGGTCCACTCAATTTACCTACCGGACAAGGACCACATCAGCTTCGCAGTGACCATTCCCACCAGAGTGATTGGCTCCCTTGCCTGCTGGTTGAACCTGGAAAAGGTGGGGGTGGGCTTTCACTTCAATACTCCCACTCCAGTGCCACAGGAGGCCAGACTACACATCAGCATAATAGAACTGAGAGCAGTCCACCTCGCGTGCAATCCGATCATACGCTCACTCCATGTCCAAGTGATGTCTGACAATGTCACCACCGTGGTTTACATAAACCAACAGGGCAGAGTGAGAGCTTGTCCCCTCTGCCTGGGAGCAGTCAGACTCTGGAACAGGTGCATCAGGAACCACATCACAATCCAGGCTGCTTACCTCTCAGGAGGTACCACAACTCCTTAGCAGACAAACTAAACAGACGCTTCTCGGCAGACCACGAATAGGAGATCCACAATTCCATCCTAAGTGAGATAGCCATACAATGGAGTGCATCTCAATGGGACCTCTTTGTGTCCCAAATTAATGGAAAATTTCCACTGTATTGCTCCAGGGTAGTAGTGGGTCGCGGTTCCCAGGGCGACGCCCTCCTGCTATCATGGAACAATTATCTGATAGGTTTTTTTGCCTGTTCCCCGGCTTCCACAGGTCATATGGAAAATATGTCAGTGTATGGGGCCAGTGTCATTCTTCTAGCACCCTACTGGCTCAGGCAGTTCTGGTTCCTGGAGCTTCTGCCAATATCTGCCTGCTCCCCAATCAAGATCAGCCCCTTCCTGAACCTCCTGACCCAGGACAAGGGAAGAATCAAGCACCCTAATCCATGGTCACTCCATCTCATGGCCTGATGTTGGGATGGGCGTCAGAAATAGAACATTCCTGCTTGGCTCCTGTTCAGGCTATCGTTACCCAAAATAGGAAGGATGTGACTAGAACTTGCTATGTGGCCAAATGAGGCATGTCTCGGCCTGGGCACAGCTCAGTCAACATTCTCCAGCCGCTGCAAATATTCCCATCATTTTAGGTTATCTCCTGTCCTTGAAGACCTCAGGTCTTGCCATTAGTTCATTGCAAGTCTACCTTGCAGCGGTTAGTGCCTGCCTTCCCTCATCCAACTACAGTACAATTTTTGAAAGGCCTAGTCAGGTCCTTCCCACCGGCGATCAAACCTGCACCTCAATGGGACCTTAATCTCATCTTGTCAACACTTGTCACCAAGGGCTCAAAGGTTGGTTTGGTGTGTTCCATGACCCTCCTGTCCATGAAGGTTGCATTTTTAGTGGCTATCGCTTTGGCCAGAAGGGTCAGCGAGTTCAGAGCCATCACAGCAGACCCTCTGTATACAGTTTTTCCACAAGGAAAAGGTTTCCCTTCGTCTACATCCCATGTTTCTACCCAAGATTGTTTCTGAGTTCCACATCAAAGTATTCATTTACTTGTATTTTTTCCAAAATCCCACACTTCTGCTGAAAACAGGAGACTTCACTCTTGATGTCTGGTGTGCCCTGATATTCCATCTGCAGCAAACCAAACCAATTAGAAAGTCTCCAAGTCTTTTTATCCCCATGGCAGAGAGATTGCGTGGGCAAGCCATATTCTCCCAAAGGATTTCTGAGTGGGTTTGGGGATTCATCCTAGAGTGCTACAGGTTAGCACACATCCCTCCCCCTGCAGGGTGTCACAGCTCACTCCACGAGAGCCCAGGCCACCTTCACAGCATCCCCATATGACATCCTGTTACAAGACCTTTTCAGGGCAACCACCTGGAGTTCTAGCTACACGTTTGCTACATGTTACGCTTTAGTTCATGCCTCAGCTGCAAATGCAACTGTGGGATCAGCAGTATTGCAAGCATCTTCGCTGATGGCTTCCTCGCACCACCTACAGTCAGAGCACTGCTTGCCAATCGCCCACGTGTGGAATACACATAGGGACCAGCACTCGAAGTAGTAGTGGTTACTTACAGTAACTGAAAGTTGTTCGAGGGGTGTGGTCCCTATCTGTATCCCACCACCTGTCTTCCGTCCCCTCTGCTCTGGATCCTGTTGTATTTATGATAAGAGCAGGAACTGAAGAGGTATCGTCCTGCACCCTCTGGCTCTCTGTCAGGAGCACGAGGAGCTCTACTGCACACGTGTGGGTCAACGGACACTGCTTGAAAGAATTTCCAGACTCGGACTCATGGCATGTATGCGTACCCACATGTGGAATACAGACAGGATACCGGGCTAGAGGGACCATTGGTCTGACCCAGTATGGCTGTTCTTATGATGCTTTGTCCCAAAGGCTTCTGTTAGTGTCCAATAAGAGGTACACTAAAGACCAGACTGGCAGCAATCAGAATGAGCTGCTGGAACCCAGGGCCCAAGAAAGTTGCTCCCTGAAGCGGTTCCTGGCTTGATTAGAAGGTGTCACATTTCCCCCTTAAGTCTCTTCTGAGTTTTATGGAAAAGCCATGCAGCCGTGGAGCGTGCGTCAGACACATCATAAAGCCTTCTGTAAAGTCGAGGGAACCTGCTTGCTCAAATGCCTGTGCAGCTTGCCCCTTCCTGGGGCTTGGTTTCATTGCTAGTAGGAGAACAAAGCTAGCCCAGGCTTTCTCCCCAGGCTGGGCTGCTGGAGCATTCCTGTCTCAGACCCTGCTCAGCCCATGCCCTCGATCTTCTCATTACGGACTCACTCCCAGCTCCTGTCTGTCTGGGCAGAGTAAGGAGCTGTCTGCCTCAGAGAGTCGGCAGAGCCTGCTCCAGCCTTTGCTAACAGTAGTAGTGTGGGGTGTTCCAGGAAAACACTGTCTGCCTGTTGCAGTCCTGCTGTTAGGGTAGATAGCACTTTACGTCGTAGACACCGAACCCTTCAGAGACTGGACTCCCTCCTGGCCATTGACACGGTCTGCTTCCTGCATTTCTCTGCTTGCACTGAGTCTTCTCTTGGGATTCAACCTCCTCTTGGGTTTGCTCTTCTTCTGAGGGTCTCTTGCACTAGCACAGCACTGTGATGTTTGGCTCCATCACATTCCTTCTCCCTCTGCAGCCATTGTGGGGAGGGGGATGTCTTACTGAACTGTAAAGACATTGAAACCATCTCTTAGATTGAGTAAAACTCTTTCTTCAAAGTGAAGGTCCTGCCTCCCCTTCCCAGCAGTCAAAATGAAGCCCCCGTTTCCTCATTGGGGGTGAGGGGGAGTTGGGGATTGCTGGCCTGGCCATGGCTGACCAGGATTTGAGGTGCAGAGCTCTTAGCATACTTAGGAGAAATTGTTGTTGGGATTAATTTTTTAGATGCCAAGAGGAAACTTGGAGACTGTTCACCACCGAGCCCTCGTTCTGGCCCAGATTCGGAAGTGGCTGGACAGGTGAGTGTCACTAATGTGTATCAGCGTGCATCCCCCAGGCTCTTGTGGGGTGAGCAGCTGGAGGAGGGTCGCACTGTCCTGGTGGGATATTGACCGGGACCTGCAGAATGAGGGCATTAAGCTCGAGTGAAAGGGGGACTGCTTCAGGAGAGTTCACAAATCGTTATGACTTAGCAAGTGGAAACAAACCAGTTCTGGCAGTTGGGCACTCCAGGTAACTGCCACCTGCAAGCAGAGCCATCTCAACATTTCTCTTATTGATGTACAGCTCGTGCTACGTGCTTTAGTCCCTGCTGCAAGGAGCTTGCTAATCAAAAGGACAGACAAATAGGTAGAGGTTAGGGGACAGGAACAACAATAGGCAAATTACACAGCCAAAATGCTTCTGAAATAAATGTAGTCAAACTTTACTAATTCTGGGTCACTGAGAACGAAAATGATGCTTAAAATTGTTGATTGGCTCTAGTTTTCAAGATATGCTATTGGGTCAGTATATACGACCCTTGACTTGGGAATGGCGGAGGATAAGTGAGTTATAAAGGGAAGGGATCTGAATTTAAACCAGAAATGACTAAAATACATCTTTGACTGGATCTATGAATAAATCTATGACTAGGTTTGGACAGTACTTGTTTTTTAGGCAAAACAATGAATGATGCAATCTGAAGCTGGTATTGCGTCATACATGATATTAATTGCATCATGTTATTCCTAGACGTCATGGATGATGCAATCATGACGAAGCTTACATCACTCTGCTGAACAAATTTCCCTATATCAGCTCTAGAAATCATACAGTGTCGTGCTCTCTTATTTGTCAGTGTTTGATTTTGCAAAGGGACACATTTCTGTTTAACCAAAGTGAGCAGAGATGCCTCGTGCTTGTGTGAACAGTGCAGATAACTTCTGCTATGTTTGTGGTGAAGTGACTTTTGCATCACAAAAGCGCAGTTGTCAAGGCTGCTTCCCCACTCTGAACTTTAGGGTACAAATGTGGGGGCCTGCATGAAAACTTCTAAGCTTAACTACCATCTTAGATCTGGTCCGCTGCCACCACTCCCAAAATGCTAATTCCCTTCCCTGGGTAGCCTTGAGAGACTCTTCACCAATTCCCTGGTGAATACAGATCCAAACCCCTTGGATCTTAAAACAAGGAGAAATTAAGCATCCCCCTCCTTTCTCCCACCAACTCCTGGTGGATCAAGATCCAACCCCCTTGGATCTAAAAACAAGGAAAAATCAATCAGGTTCTTAAAAAGAAGGCTTTTAATTAAAGAAAAAGGTAAAAATCATCTCTGTAAAATCAGGATGGAAAATAACTTTACAGGGTAATCAAACTTAGAGTCCAGAGGAATCCCCTCTAGCCTTAGGTTCAAAGTTACAGCAAACAGAGATAAACACTCTAGCAAAAAGCAACATTTACAAGTTGAGAAAACAAAGATAAAAACTAACACGCCTTGCCTGGCTGTTTACTTACAAGTTGGAAATATGAGAGACTTGTTCAGAAAGATTTGGAGAACCTGGATTGATGTCTGGTCCCTCTCAGTCCCAAGAGCGAACAACCCCCAAAACAAAGAGCACAAACAAAAGCCTTCCCCCCACCAAGATTTGAAAGTATCTTGTCCCCTTATTGGTCCTTTGGGTCAGGTGTCAGCCAGGTTACCTGAGCTTCTTAACCCTTTACAGGTAAAAGGATTTTGGAGTCTCTGGCCAGGAGGGGTTTTATAGTACTGTCCACAGGAGGGCTGTTACCCTTCCCTTTATAGTTATGACAGCAGTATAAACACTATGGTTAAGAAAGCCTATCACCTTTATTTTGGCTGCAAAATTGGAGATCAGGACAAGAGGTGGGCCCCACACATATGCTGCAACACTTGTGCAACAAATCTTCGCCAGTGATTGAACAGGAAAAGGAAATCTATGCCTTTTGCAGTGCCAATGATTTGGAGAGAGCCAACAGATTATACCAGCAATTGTTACTTCTGCATGGTGCCTCCAGTTGGGAAAGGTGTGTCAAAGAAGAAAAAGTGGACTGTGCATTATCCAAACATTCCATCAGCTATACGCCCAGTACCCCACGGAGAAGGACTGCCAGTTCCTGATGCACCAGAATCATTCTCACTTGAGTCAGATGAGGAAGAGGATGAAACTTCTGGTCCTGAACCATCAATGTCACAGAACCCACATTTTCTCCCATCCTCTTCCTCTGAACCACACCTCATAACACAAGGTGAACTGAATGACCTTGTCAGGGATTTGGAACTACCCAAGAGTAAGGCAGAGCAGTTGGGCTCCAGACTACAGCAGTGGAATCTCCTGGCAGGTGATGTTAGGGTTTCCATGTTCCGTGACCGTCAAGGATCTTGTCCCATTCTTCTTCATGGAAGGTGATCTTGTAGTCTGCAACAACATCGATGGTGTGATGGCAGCCCTCAACATCGTTCACGATCCAGATGAGTGGAGACTGTTCATTGATTCATCGAAGACGAGTCTTAAAGCTGTTTTACTGCATAATGGCAATGTGTTGCCATCAATTCCAGTTGGTCATGCAGTCCATATGAAGGAAACCTATGACAACATGAAACAACTTTTGAGGTGCATAAACTATGACCAACATCAGTGGCAGCTTTGTGGCGATTTGAAGGTTGTTGCTCTCTTGCTTGGTCTGCAGACTGGATACACAAGTACGCTGTTTTCTCTGCGAATGGGATAGTCGTGCAAGAGATTCCCACTACATCAAGAAAGATTGGCCACTCCGACAGTCATTGGAGCCTGGGAGGAAAAGTGTTCAGCATCCACCACTTGCTGAATCCAGGAAGATTTTGTTACCACCTTTACACATCAAGCTGGGTCTGATGAAGAACTTTGTCAAGGCCATTGACAAAACACAAGCAGCTTTCAAGTACCTCCTTGGAAAATTTCCAAGGTTAAGTGAAGCTAAGATAAAGGAAGGTGTCTTTGTTGGTCCTCAGATTCGTGAACTTCTTCGAGATGATGCATTTGACCATGCACTGTGTGGCAAGGAAAAGACAGCATGGAAAGCCTTCCAGTTAGTGGCAATAAATTTTCTTGGAAACAACAAGGCAGACAACTACAGGTTGTTGGTGGAAAAACCTCCTCAAGGCATACAAAAGCCTTGGTTGCAACATGTCACTAAAGATAGATTTTTTGCACTCTCATCTAGATTTTTGTCCACCGAACTGCGGCGCAGTGAGCGACGAGCACGGCGAGCTATTTCACCAGGACATTGCAACAATGGAGAAACGCTATCAGAGCAAATGGAGCCCATCAATGCTTGCAGACTATTGCTGGACAGTGACAAGAGATGCTCCATTTAATGAATACAAGAGACCAGCCAAGAAGGGCCGAGTAGACACTGAATAGGACTAAACTTTGTACATAAAAGTTTTTTGCCTTTTGTTTCATAATAAATTTTATTTACATAACCCTTTTGCTGATTTTTAAAGTGTTACATAAACAGGACAGGTGAAATATTATCCTGTAAAGCAACCATAAACACATGAAAAGACCTAGGTTTACAATTTATGATTAAAACTCTATCTACACAATATACATAGACATAAAATGTAAAAACTTAAATAACTTAGAAACAGTAGCCAATCAGTTGTTTTAATTGTCATATTTGAATTCAGCACATCAAAATACATAATAAATAGCACATTTTATCTCTGAAGCAGACGACTTCTCAAAAATTTTAGACCAGTGTTACGTGTAGGTCATCTGGATTCACTGTGAGCAGCACTGCAGAACAAGCTGGGAGAAATGCCATCTCTTCCCCTCCCCATAATTATAACTTATCCTAGAAGACAAGACTGTCTCATGGAATAAAACCTTGCTAAATGTCACTGTTCTAATGGAATAGAAAAGTGCCCGAGACTAGAGCTGAATGGATAGTTGTTTTATTCAGCCATTGAACCAAAAAATCGGGGCGGAGGGGGAATGATTTCGGGTTAAACCTGGAACTGAAATTTTTCACTTTTTCCTCTCCAAAATGAAATGATTTTATTTTTTTGTTATGCTTTTGGGTGTGTGTTACTTTTAAAAATTTTTAACAACTCCTGGCTAAATTTCAAAGTGAAATATAGTTTTGGGAAGTTTCACTTCAAGAATGTCAATGAACTGTTTGGACTTTTTCTAGTTTTTTTCATTTAGGTGTCTGAAACTGCTGTATTTCTGAAAATATTTTTTTCATCTGAAAAATGAATTTTGGGCAAATAAACTATTCACGGGGGGGAAAAATCTGCCCAGCTCTATCTGCGACCCATACACTGTTATCTTTAAACCCAAATGTAACTCTCTTCAAAACTGGCCCACACCTGGTTAAATGCTACCCCAGTGTGATGTCTGGCTGGGCCAGGACAGGAACTAGGCATGGGCACAGCCAGCCTGATTTGCAGAGGGAAGGCAGTGAAAATTAAGCCATAGAGGTTTATTTAGTGTCTGGCAACTGTTCCCCTCCCTCCCTTTGTATATTAGATTGTAGTGCACACTCCTCTAAAAACCTGCTGTATTTGACCCATTCCAACAGGCTCATGTTTAAAGAAGCATTTGAATGTATGAGGAAGCTGAGAATCAACCTCAACCTTCTTTATGATCACAATCCCAAGGCAAGTTTGAGTCGCGCTTGTACCTCCCCTTGCATGTTTTTTTGCCTCCCAGGGAATGTGGGATTTGCCAAAGGATGTTGTGAAGGCCAAGACTATAACAAGGTTCAAAAAAGAACTAGATAGTTCATGGAGGATAGGTCCATCAAAAGCAGTGGATGTGTTATTCCTTGACTTTAGCAAAGCTTTCGATACAGTCTCCCACAGTATTCTTGCCGGCAAGTTAAAGAAGTATGGGCTGGATGAATGGACTATAAGCTGGATAGAAAGCTGGCTAGATCGTTGGGCTCAACAGGTAGTGATCAATGGCTCCATGTTTAGTTGGCATCCAGTATCAAGCTGTGTGCCCCAAGGGTCGGTCCTGGGGCCAGTTTTGTTCAATATCTTCATTAATGATCTGGAGAATGGCGTGGACTGCACTCTCAGCAAGTTTGCAGATGACACTAAACTGGGAGGAGTGGTAGATACGCTGGAGAGTAGGGATAGGATACAGAGGGACCTAGACAAATTAGAGGATTGAGCCAAAAGAAACCTGATGAGGTTCAACAAGGACAAGTGCAGAGTCCTGCACTTAGGACGGAAGCATCCCATGCACTGCTACAGACTAGGGATCGAATGGCTAGGCAGCAGTTCTGCAGAAAAGGACCTAGAGTTTACAGTGGACGAGACGCTGGATATGAGTCGACAGTGTGCCCTTGTTGCCAAGAAGGCTAATGGCATTTTGGGCTGTATAAGTAGGGGCATTGCCAGCAGATCGAGGGACGTGATCATTCCCCTCTATTCGGCATTGGTGAGGCCTCATCTGGAGTACTGTGTCCAATTTTGGGCCCCACTGTAGAAGAAAGATGTGGAAAAATTGGAAAGAATCCAGCAGAGGGCAACAAAAATGATTAGGGGTCTGGAGCACATGACTTATGAGGAGAGGCTGAGGGAACTGGGATTGTTTAGTCTGCAGAAGAGAAGAATGAGTGGGGATTTGATAGCTGCTTTCAACTACCTGAAAGGGGGTTCCAAAGAGGATGGATCTAGACTGTTCTCAGTGGTACCAGATGACAGAACAAGGAGTAATGGTCTCAAGTTGCAGTGGGAGAGGTTTAGGTTGGATATTAGGAAAAACTTTTTCAGTAGGAGGGTGGTGAAGCACTGGAATGGGTTACCTAGGGAGGTGGTGGAATCTCCTTCCTTAGATGTTTTTAAGGTCAGGCTTGACAAAGCCCTGGCTAGGATGATTTAGTTGGGAATTGGTCCTGCTTTGAGCAGGGGGTTGGACTAGATGACCTCCTGAGGTCTCTTTCAACCCTGATGTTCTATGATTAGCCAGGATGGGCAGAGATGGTGTCCCTAGCCTGTCTGCCAGAAGCTAGGAATGGGCGACGGGATGGAGCACTTGATTCCCTGTTCTGTTCATTCCCTCTGGGGCACCCGGCATTGGCCACTGCCAGAAGACAGAATACTGGGCTAGATGGACCATTGTGTCATTGGTCTGACACAGCATGGCCGTTCTTATGTAATCAGGGTTTATAAAGCTCTGTCAACACCACATCAGAATCCCACTGGCCAATTAGGGGAGGAAGCTTTTCCTGGCAACAGAGGAGGTCGAAGGCAGCAATGTTAGTGGAACCTGTGCTGCTTGTATCTACTAAGGCCTTGATCCTGTAAGTGGATCCATGTGGATGGATTCTCAGCAGGGGGGCACAGATCTGAGTGAAGGGTAGAGCTCCTAGGGCTGTGAAGATAATTCTGTTCCATGTCACACTTGGAAGGTTATCTCCCCTGAGCTGGCATTGCCTTGTACTGAACAGCTGGCATGAGAGCTTGGGGCATGTCGGGTACACAGGTTCTTAAGGATGGTACCCAGTGCTGTACAGCTCCTACCGTCTGCATGCAAAGAACTGTAGTGTGTGCAAATGGCAAGAGTAGGGTAACTCGGGTTTAGAGTTGGATATGCCCATGTGCAAATTTAAATGACCCTTTGAAGTCGCTCTGTGTGTTTTGTGTTAATGTGCCTGTAAATAACAGCATCAGCACTGAAAGGGTTTTGTTCACTTCAGGTTTTTCTGGAAAATGTGGAAACCTTCATAAAACAAATAGATTCTGTGAATTACATCAACTTATTTTTCACCGAGTTGAAGTAAGTATTGTTCTTCTGATAAAAGAACACCTGGTAAATAAAGCCGCAGTTTCATTGTTCTGGAAGCTGGAGAATGGGGGCTGGGTCTCAAAGAACCAGAGGATTCAGTCTGACCAAGTGGATGGTGACTGCTTCCAACTGCCAGGTGAGCTGGCTGTGGGCCTGGTCCATCCAGGCAGAGGGATTCAGCAAGATGGACTCACTTGTGACTATTGGTTTGATTTGGCCAACTGGGGACTTACGTTTTGTTTGGCTGTAGTACTTTGTAGTAGGGCTGTCGATTTAATCACAGTTAACTCAAAAAAATTAATCACAATTCATTGCAGTTTTAATCGCACTGTTAAATAGTAGAATACCAATTGAAATTTATTAAATATTTTGGATGTTTTTCTACATTTTCATATACATTGTATTCTGTGTTGTAATTGAAATCAAAGTGTATATTATTTTTTATTACAAATATCTGCACTGTAAAAATGATATAAACAAAAGAAATAGTATTTTTCAATTCACCGCATACAAGTTCTGTAGTGCAATCTCTTTATCATGAACGTGCAACTTACAAATGTAAATTTTTTTTGTTACATAACTGCACACAAAAACAAAACAATGTAAAACTTCAGAGCCTACAGTTCCACTCAGTCCTACTTCTTCTTCAGCCAATTGCTAAGACAAACAAGTTTGTTTACATTGACAGGAGATAATGCTGCCCTCTTCTTATTTACAGTGTCACCTGAAAGTGAGAACAGGCATTTGCATGACACTTTAATAGCTGCCATTGCAAAGTATTTACATGCCAGATATGCTTAACATTCGTATGCCCCTTCATGCGTTGGCCACCATTCCAGAAGACATGTTTCCATGGTGATGACACTCATTAAAAAAATAATGCGTTAATTAAATTTGTGACTGAACTCCTTGGGGGAGAATTGTATGTCTCCTGCTCTGCTTTACCCATATTCTTCCATATATTTCATGTTATAGCAGTCTCGGATGATGACCCAGCACATGTTCATTTTCAGAACAATTTCACTGCAGATTTGACAAAATGCAAAGAATATGAGATTTCTAAAGATAGCTACAGCACCCGACCCAAGGCTTAAGAATCTGAAGTGCCTTCCAAAATCTGAGAGGGACAAGGTGTGAAGCATGCTTTCAGAAGGCTTAAAAGAGCAACACTCCAATGCAGAAACTGCAGGGCCTGAACCACCAAAAAAGAAAATCAACCTTCTGCTGGTGGCATCTGACTCAGATAATGAAAATGAACATGCGTCGGTCCACACTGCTTTGGATTGTTATCGAGCAGAACCCGTCATCAGCATGGACGCATGTCCCCTGGAATAGTGGTTGAAGCATGAAGGGACATATGAATCTTTAGCGCATCTGGCACGTAAATACCTTGCGATGCCAGCTACAACAGTGCCACGAGAATGCCTGTTCTCACTTTCAGGTGACATGATAAACAAGAAGTGGGCAGCATTATCTCCTGTAAATGTAAACAAACTTGTTTGTACGTAATTCTGCATTTGTAAGTTCAACTTTTATGATAGAGATTGCACTACAGTACTTGTATGAGGTGAATTGAATCACTATTTCTTTTGTTTTTTTACAGTGCAAATACTTGTAATCAAAAATAAATATAAAGTGAGCACTGTACGCTTTGTGTTCTGTGTTGTCATTGAAATCAATATATTTGAATATGTAGAAGACATCCAAAATATTTAAATAAATGGTATTCTATTATTATTTAACAGTGTGATTAATCGTACTGTTTTTAATCGCTTGACAGCCCTAGTTTGTATTTTTTTCTGGTTTGCCATGTGAATGAGAAAATCTCAGCAGTTGCTTCAGTAGTTGACATCCTCTGATTTAGGGGTCTCCTGTGGGAATTGCAGAGGGGAATAAAGAAACCGTTTTTTTCTAAGGCTATTATTGTTTAGGCTCCTGACTAAGTGATTTTTCAAAAGGCTGAGTATGATTTGCTCCCTTTAAAGGCACTGGGAGCTGCTGGTTTGCTCAGCACTTCTGAGAATCAGGCCACTTCTTTAGATACCTAAACGTAGAGTGTGGAGTCTCATTTTGAAAATCTCAGCCTTAAATCTTTGTTTGGGAACCTAAACAAATGGCTTAATTTTCAAAAGTGCCAATCATCTTCATGTCAGAAGTGTCTGAGCCCTTCTCTGCCTGAGCCCTCCAGTTGTCTGACAAAGAAAAAATCATCTTGAAATGGAGTCTGCCTATTGCCCTGTATCACTTGTAGAGTAGAAGTTTTATGTTTCCCTGGGGAAAGGATAAGAGAATAAACCATGCACGATGGATATTAATCCACTTCATGAGTCCTTTCCAGTTGTGCCAGATAATGACAGGATAAGGAACTACATAGAAGAGAGAGTACTAGTAATCTTAAAGTGCATTGTACTGTACTCCTCATTTAACGTCGTCCAGGTTAACGTTTCGTTGTTACGTTGCTGATCTATTAGGGAACAAGCTCGTTTAAAGTTGTACAATGCTAGGGTTACCATATTTTAAGTGTCCAAAAAGAGGACACTCCACGGGGCCCCAACTCCGCCCCCAGCCCTGCCCCTTCCCGGCCCCAACTCTGCTACTTCCTGCGAACATTTGATTTGCGGGAAGCCTGAAGCATGCAGGCAGCAGGTAAGCTGGGGCTGGGACTGGGGGGCGCGAGGAGGCGCGGCCCAGTCCAGCCCCCCCCGGCCGAGCGGCTCCCTCCAGCAGCCAGCCCAGGCCAAGAGGGTCTGGCCCCGGCGTCTCCCGCCCGGGTTGGCTCGGGCCCTGCGGCGCCGGCCCCACTGAGCACCGCTGGCCCCGGCCCTGGCCGGCCGAGCCCTTGGCTCAGGCCCTGGGGCGCCGGCCCCTGGCCGAGCGTCCCCAGCCAAGCGCCGCTGGGTCCTGGCCCCCGGCCGAACACCGCTGGCCCCTCCCTCCCTATTTTCCCGGACATGTCCGGCTTTTTGGGATTTTCTCCCGGACGGGGATTTGAGGCCCAAAAAGCCAGACATGTCCGGGAAAATCCGGACGTATAGTAACCCTATGCAATGCTCCATTATAACGTCGTTTGGCAGCTGCCTGCTTTGTCCACTGCTTGCAGGAGTCTCTGGAAGAGCAGCCCCTCCTTGTGGGGAGGCTCCCCAAAATTCTCTGTAAGGTATGTGGCTCAGCTCGGCAGCTGCCCAGCAGCAGTTCAGCTGTCCCTCCCCCCCACCCTCTGCCTTGGAGCTGCTCCTGGAGTTTCCTGCTTGCTGGGGAAGGGGGGGAGAGGGGTGCTGATATCAGGATGTCCTGCTCCCCCACTCTGTACCCCTTCTCCACAAAGCAGAGGAGGGGGACAGGGCTCAGGGACAGAAAGTAGGGAGCTTGCTGGAAGCTGTTGCTTCCTGTCTGAACTGGCTGATCTGCTTAAAAGGGCAGCGTACTTGAAGTGGGGCCAGCGTACTTAAAGGGGCAATGCACGTTGCTCTCTCTCTCTCATGCATGCACCCCCCAGCACTTTGGAAAGTCAGCACCTGTGCAGCCGTGCATGTGCTGTCAGGAGGAGGGAGTGGTGCGCTCCAGCTGGATAGTGTGGGCTCAACATCATGTTCAGTTTTTGCAGGGAAGTGTTTGCAGCTACTGCCCTGCATCTATTGTGTTTCCTCCCTCCTGCCTCAGTCCATGCTGCCTTGTAGAGTGTGAGGCTACATTAACAACAGCTGATTAACCCTTGAGGGCTCAGCTGAGTGCTAGTTCATCATTTAGCAGCAAGGCATTCCCTGGGAAATATCCCACCTCTGACTCCACCACCTCAACCAAGCTTCACAGTCATTCATTGCTGTGTACAATATTAAACTGTTTGTTTAAAATTGTTTAAAACTTATACTGTATATGTACATAATGTCTTTTGTCTGGTGAAAAAAATATCCCTGGAACCTAACCCTCCCCCTATTTACAGTCATTCTTATGGGGAAATTGGATTTGCTTAACATCGTTTCGCATAAAGTTGCATTTTTCAGGAACAGAACTACACCGTTAAGTGAGGAGTTACTATATATGTCTTCTGGCACGAGTATTTGTGCTGGGCTGTGACTTGGGGCCCAACTGGTATTTATAGTGCATGTTTCTTCTTAGAGAAGAAGACTTCACAAAGACTATGTACCCATCTCCAGTTAGCAGCAACGTCCCGCTACACCAGTGTCCTGATCAGAAAAAAGTAGACCTTATCTGTGATGCAATGAGAGCTGCCATGGAAAACATCAATCCACAAAAGTAAGTGAAATGCCATCTGCAGTTTAGAGCAGAACAGTAATAGAAAGTCATTTTTAGAGCTGGCTAAAAAGTAAGAAACATTTTAATTTCAAAGGGGTTGAAGTGAAGCCCTATTTTTCTTTTTTTTTAAATATCTGAAAACATAAGACTCTTTTCACTTATTGACAACTAGCTTTTGATAAGTGAAAAACTGAATTTTTTTAGAAATTTTATTTAAAACTTTTAACAAAAAATCAATGTTTGACAGTGGGGAAAATGTTTTGGTGAAAAATTTTGCTTCAGAAAAAAGGCCTTTTTTCAACAATAAACTTTGTTTAAAAAAAAAAAAAAAAGTTGACTAGCTTTAGTAACTTGCACTCAGCTCTGTTGGCCAGAGGTAAAGGCTGATGTGGTGAGGAAGCCAGTTTTCTGTTTTAATTAAGGCATCATCAGAGTTTATACATGTACTGTATCCCAGGGATCATCCCGGGCAAAATGTTCCTCCTTGGTATGTTCTTCACCCTTTATTCTTTTCAAATAAAAAACAAAATCCCCAAATCCCAACCCTTCCATTAAAGCAAAGACCACACTAAAATATTCAATAATAGAACTTAAAAAATACAGTAGAACCTCAGAGTTGAGAACACCTTGGGAATGGAGGTTGTTCATAACTCTGAAATGTTTGTAACTCTGAACAAAACGTTACGGTTGTTCTTTCAGAAGTTGAACATTGAATTAATAGAGCTTTGAAACTTTACTATGCAGAAGAAAAGTGCTGCTTTTAACCTTACTTTAAATGAAACAATCACAAACAGTTTCCTTAAAAAAAGATTTGACAAGGTTAAACTTTCCCTTTATTTTTTTAGTAGCTTATGTTTAACATAGTAATGTACTGTATTTGCTTCTTTTTTCCCCCCCCCTTTGTCTTTGCTGCTGCTTGATTGTGTTCTTCCGGTTTCAAATGAGGTGTGTGGTTGACTGGTAATTCTGGTGTTCGTAACTCTGAGGTTCTATTGTAGATTGTTGATCTTCTCCTTCTGATTGGTTTCTTGTTTTGTTTCTTGTTGTCTGTTTCCCTCAGATACTGTCTTTCAATACTGACATCCCATGTGAAGAAAAGCACCCCAGAACTGGAAATTGCCCTTCAAAAAGTGCACGAGCTGCGAGGTACAGTGCTCTTAGTTCAGATGGCAAGTAAAGGGCTGCACATCTGGGGAGAGTTCAGAGAGTAACTCTGATTATTAGCATTATTTACCCCTGATTTTTGACTCTGAATAACAGAAATTTGTCCAGGCCTCACAAAGTTCAGTTCAGAGTCTATGAAGTTAGCTGTCACAATGAAATAGCACTGGATAGCACAAAAGAGACAGTCACATATGGTTACTGTTGTTTGGTGTTGTGATCATTAGTCTGTAGTCAGGGATTGGTTAATCATATCCGTGAATGAGCCTGGGTGTTTTAGCTGCCTCCTTGACCCCCTTTTTTTTTTTGCATGGGTGTTCTGTGTGCCCCATGCCTGTTGCTGGTCCCTCAGCGTGGCACACTTGATGTCATTCTGCAGTGATATAAGCAGGATGCAAGTTGTGTTGTCCCTTGCTTCAGGCCAGGCCCTGAAGACTGCCATGCTGCTGTTCAGGATACTATGTGAATAGCTGAGGCAGGGTGATTTAGATGGGAATTGGTCCTGCTTTGAGCAGGGGGTCGGACTAGATGACCTCCTGAGGTCCCTTCCAACCCTGATAGACCGTGCTGTTTCTAATGAGCTAAGTGAGCATGCGTTCTCATGGTGTGCCTGGAGCTCACGGAACAGCCTTTGATTGGTGCAAGGTACAAGTGATTTTTGATGGCTGTTTCCCACGATTACAGAGACTGTTTCACCAGCAGCTGAGGGGGTGACTGCAGAAGCAGCGTTGAAGTATCTACTCTTCCTGGTTGACGTCAGTGAACTGTACGATCACTCCCTGGGCACATACGACTTTGATTTGGTTGTCATGGTGGCAGAGAAGTCTCAGAAGGTCATTGTGATACTACTTGTTCTTACCGTTTTCTAATTTTCAAAACAAAATTACCAAAGTTTCAAAGGTGGATCAATTGACACGTTGTTTCTGAACCATAACTCTGTACCAGTCCAGACACCCATCTTCCAGCCCTAAAGTCCAAGCGCCCTCACAGGCCAGCCCCTGACTATTTCCTCAGCACTGTTTGGGAAACCACCCGCTCAGGTTTGGGGAATATACCCTCCCAGGGGCAAGGGTGCTCTGTCCTTGGAGAGCAGAGTTAATGGGGTGCTGACTTTGTGCCACTAGTGAGGAGAGGTGTAGAAATCTTGGCTTTCCACTTCTGTGCTTTTGAGGTGATCAGGTACATGGTGTACTGTGACCTCAGCTGAGTGACAGCACGTGTGCATGTGAATTTTCCAGTTGGGTTTCGTTTAGGAGAGGCTCTCCATGGCACTCTGTTTCGGAACTGGCTGGTACGTCACAGAGATCCCCAACTCCAGGGAAGGAGCTGCTGCTGGCCCTCAAGTAAAAACACTGTTTATAGTGTTAGGGGTTTCTTCCCAACCATTAAGGCTGGAAACACTTTTTTAAAATGAAATGTGAGATTCTGGAATATCCACTCGCTGGCAAAAAATCAGACAAGACTGAGAAGGAAACAGTTTTGATCAATCAGGACGTCAAAAATTAACACAATTGTAAACTGAAAGTAGAGCCGTCCTCTGTCTGCCCATGACATGCTGCTAAAATCCAAATGGGAGTTGATTTTCAAATCTCAGTAATGAACTAGCTAGAAGGGCCTAAAACCATAAACCAGTGGTTCTGAACCAGGAGTACGTGTACCCTTGGGGGTATGCAGAGGTCTTCCAGAGGATACATCAACTCATCTAAATATTTGCGTAGTTTTACAACAGGCTACATAAAAAGCATTAGCGAAGTCAATACAAACTAACATTTCATGCAGACAATGACTTGTTTATACGGCTCTATATACTGAAATGTAAGTACAATATTTATATTCCAATCAATTTATTTTATAATATGGTAAAAATGAGAAAGTAAGCAATTTTTCAGTACTAGTGTGCTGTGACACTTGTATTTTTATGTCTGATCTTGTAAGCAAGTAGTTTTTAAGTTGAGCTGAAAGTTGGGCGTATGCATGACAAATCAGACTCCTGAAAGGACTTCAGTAGTCTGGAAAGGTTTAGAGCCACTGCCGTAAACCATCCAGAGGGAGTGATATTTAGTAACTCTCAAGCTAGCAGATTTGATTGATAGTTCCAGCTTTTCTTGCTGATTATGGGCTGCATGTTGTGGGAGATGCAGTTGCCAGAGTATTATTTGACTGAGCAGTTTGACATATAAGAGGCAACGCAGTTATCTGATGTGCTTTGCAGGACCCTAAGGAGTATCTACCGTTCTTAAACACCCTCCAGAAAATGGAAACCAACTATCAACACTACACTATAGACAAATACCTGAAAAGATACAAGAAGGCACTCTGCCACCTCAGCAAATGTGGTAAGTGCCCTGCATGTATTGTGTCTCTGGGACGTGATTCTCTGTTGTAGCATTTCACCACCTTCTACAGAATAGGATAAAAAGAAAATGAGTGTCACAGGAAGCCAATGTGGGATCCTTGTTTGGCTTTGTTGCTGTTGCACAGATTAACTTCGTTACTTGATTTTATACCTTGCTTTGGAAAGGCACTTTTTATGGAGGGTTCTTTTGCTGAAGCACAAGTTCTGTCGTAAAAGTGGCTTGTAAAGGAAGCAAGTTGATCATTAGGCTCTGTTTGTTGTGGGCATGCAGAGATGGCGTTGTGTGGCTGAAATAATGGCACGGTCATTAGTTCCTGTGTCCTGAATGGCTCAGATCACTTTATTATTGTTCAGGTTGTGGCCAGGAAACAATCCTGGCTCCTATGACAAAGCTCCTATGGGCCTGCATCCCATGTCCTACAGAAGCTAAGGTGTAGCTCGGTGATACTCAGATCTCAGTGGTTCAGGAGCCAAATTAGCAATCCGCACAGGAGTGTGAACTCCTTGTTTCATTTACTGTAGTACTATAGATTCATATTTAAACAGTATGACAGAGGACATATTTGACTTGCACACACACATACACGCACACAATTCTTACAGCAAAATGACTGACGAAGTATTATTATTTTATCAACTACAGTTGGTTAATACTAGGGCTGTCAATTAATCTCAGCTAACTCATGAAATTAATATTTTTAATCAAGATTAATTTTTTTGAGTTAATCGTGCTGTTAAACAACAGAATACCAATTGAAATGTATGAAATAGTTTGGATTTGTTCTACATTTTCTCATATACATTATATTCTGTGTTGTACTTGAAATCAAAGTGTATATCATTTTTTGTTACAAATATTTGCACTGCAAAAATGATAAAAGAAATAGTATTTTTCAGTTCACCTCATAAAAGTACTATAGTGCAATCTCTTTGTTGTAAAAGTGCAACTTACAAATATAGATTTTTGTTTTGTTACATAACTGCACTTAAAAACAAAACAATGTACAACTTCAGAGCCTACAAGTCCACTCAGTCCTACTTCTTCTTCAGCCAATCACTAAGACAAACAAGTTTGTTTACATTTGCAGGAGATAATGCTGCCCTCTTCTTATTTACAATGTTACCTGAAAGTGAGAACAGGTGTTCGCGTGACACTTTTGTAACTGGCATTGCAAGGTGTTTACGTGCCAGAGATGCTAAACATTCGTAGGCCCCTTCATGCTTCGGCCCCCATTCCAGAGGACATGTTTCCATGCTGATGACACTCATTAAAAAATGATTAAATTAAATTTGTGACTGAACTCCTCGGGAGAAAATTGTATGTCCCCTGCTCTGTTTTACCCGCATTCTGCCATATATTTCATGTTATAGCAGTCTTGGATGATGACCCAGCACGTGTTGTTCATTTTAAGAACACTTTCACTGCAGATTTCACAAAACACAAAGAAGGTACCAATGTGAGATTTCTAAAGATAGCTACAGCACTCGACCCAAGGTTTAAGAATCTGAAGTGCCTTCCAAAATCTGAGGGGGAGGAGGTGTGGAGCATGCTTTCAGAAGGCTTAAAAGAGCAACACTCCAATGCAGAAACTGCAGGGCCTGAACCACCAAAAAAGAAAATCAACCTTCTCCTTGTGGCATCTGATTCAGATAATGAAAATGAACATGTGGCGGTCCATACTGCTTTGGATTGTTATCGAGTAGAACCTGTCATCAGCATGGACGCATGTCCCCAGGAATGGTGGTTGAAGCATGAAAGGACATATGAATCTTTAGCACATCTGGCACATAAATATCTTAGAATCATAGAATATCAGGGTTGGAAGGGACCTCATGAGGTCATCTAGTCCAACCCCCTGCTCAAAGCAGGACCAATTCCCAACTAAATCATCCCAGCCAGGGCTTTGTCAAACCGGGCCTTAAAAACCTCCAAGGAAGGAGACTCCAAGGTAACGCATTCCAGTGTTTCACCACCCTCCTAGTGAAATAGTGTTTCCTAATATCCAACCTAAACCTCCCCCACTGCAACTTGAGACCATTGCTCCTTGTTCTGTCATCTGCCACCACTGAGAACAGCCGAGCTCCATCCTCTTTGGAACCCCCCTTCAGGTAGTTGAAGGCTGCTATCAAATCCCCCCTCATTCTTCTCTTCTGGAGACTAAACAATCCCAGTTCCCTCAGCCTCTCCTCATAAGTCATGTGCTCCAGACCCCTGATCATTTGACTTATAGCTTATCCATTAAAACGACGTTTTTCTGATACAAGGTGGTTCAAATCTCTGTACTTGGCGAACAGAATTATCAGACTAACAATCCTTACCATTTTAATGTGCTCTGAGATGCAGTGACTAAGAAATATTCCGAGAGCACTGTGACGTTATCTAATTAAAATATAGGGTTACCATCCGTCCGTATTTCCCTGGACATGTGCGGCTTTTGCATCTCTAAATAGCCGTCCGGGAGGCATTGGTAACAAGGTTAAAACATCCAGGGTTTTTTTCTCCCTCGCCTCCCTCCCTCCCTTCCATGCAGAGTGCGGCTGCTGATCGGGCAGCTGGGCCAATTGACCCGCTCCCATTGGCCTCTAGCAGCTGGGGCCCCCCCCTGCTCCCCCCTCCCTCTGTCTGCAGCCCTGTGTAACACCCAAACCGACCCACCGGTCAACGTGTTTTGCACGTGGAGCCAGAATGGTAAGGGGAGTCGGGGGGGGGGGCAGTCAGGGAGCGGGGGAGTGTTGGATGGATCCCTGGCCTCCACCTGGCACCCCCCCCCCCCGCACACGTTTTCTCCCCCCCCCTCCGTGGGCCCTCCCGCCTGCTTGTACTGCCAGATCCACCAACTGCTGTCAGCTGCCCCCGGGTCCTAGCGTCCCCCATCCACTAATGGGAAGACAGGCTTCCCTTACACTGCCCTTCCACCCTAGCCCTGAGCCTCTCCAACGCCCCAAACCCCTCATCCCCAGCCCTCATCCCCCTGCCTAATCTTCTGCCCCAGCCCTGAGCCTCCTCCTGCATCATGAACCCCTCAGCCTCAGACCCACAGCCCTCACCCCTGCATCCCCTCCTATCCCCTAACTCCCTCCCAAACCCCCTCCCTCCTTCCCACACACCCCCTCCCACCCCCTGCCCCAGCCCGGAGCCTGCACCCAGCACCCAAACTCTATCCCAGAGCCTGCACCCATCCTGCACCCTAATCCCCAGCCCAGGACCTGCACCCCAGACCTCCTCCCCCCACCCAACCCCCCTCCCAGAGCCTTAGGCAGGTGGGGGGGAGGGGGTTCTGGGCACCACCAAAATTTCTACAACCCTGCCACCCATGCGAGTGGATAAGGGTTGGGGCAGTCAGGGGACAGGTAGGGTCCTAGGGATGGGGGGTTCTCAGCAGGGGGCAGTCAGGGGACAAGAAGCAGGGGGGGTTGGGGTTCTGAGGCGGACAGTCAGGGGGTAGGAAGTGGGAGGGAGTGGAAGGGGGTGGGGCTTCCTCCCCTCCCCCCCAGTGTCCTCTTTTTTCATTGTGGAAATATGGTAACTCTATTAAAATATGAACATGCAAATCACTGTGGCTACCACTGTTATATAATTGCAACAAATCTTATACAAAATATAACGTATGGCCAGAAAGGGTTAAGCAGCTTGCAGGCTAAATGCCCAAAGCCAACCATTAAAGACAAGTTAATCTTGCGACGCCGGTTACAACAGTGCAGTGAGAATGCCTGTTCTCACTTCAGATGATGTTGTAAACAAGAAGCAGGCAGCATTATCTCCCGCAAATGTAAACAAACCCGTTTGTCTGAGTGATTGGCTGAACAAGAAGTAGGACTGAGTGGACTTGCAGGCTCTAAAATTTTACATTTTTAATGCATTTTTTTAACATAATTTTACATTTGTAAGTTCAACTTTCATGATCAAGAGATTGCACTACAGTACTTGTATGAGGTGAATTGAATCACTATTTCTTTTGTTTTTTTACAGTGCTAATACTTGTAATCAAAAATAAATATAAAGTGAACACTGTGCACTTTGTGTTCTGTGTTGTCATTGAAATCAGTATATTTGAAAATGTAGAAAACATCCAAAAATATTTAAATACATGGTATTCTATTATTGTTTAAAAGTGCAATTAATTGCGATTAAGTTTTTTAATTGTGCGATCAATTTTTTTAATAGCTTGACAGCCCTAGTTAATACCATAGTAAAAGCATCCTGATTGGTTAATAAGTAAATCACAGTGTTGTAATATCATGTGCTGCAAAGAGCCCCTTGTGGCTCGCAAGCCTCAGTCTGAGTATCACTGGTGTAGCTGGTAAGTTGTGCTATGGCCCCAAAGCTCAGCCAGCCAGCCTTTCCCGCAGGGCAAGTGAACTGGTGAGCGTCGTGTACCCTGCCATGCTGTGTCTGTACCACTGGAGGACAGTGAATTGTTTCCTCAGGTACAGAGCACTTCTCTGAATTTCTGAACTTGGTGAAGGATCAGAATTTGTATAACGAAGCCCTGAAGTTGTATCCACCTGATACTCCAGAACACAAGGTGCGTGACCTGTGCTGTGAACCTAGGGAGTGGTGGTTCTGTGCTCATGGAATGCTGGCCCCTGCTGGTTGCAAGGGATTAATATGGAATGCTTGAAACCAGGAACTCCTGTTCTCTGCACTGCACTTCCAAACTGTTTTGTTTTGTTTAATGGTGAACTGCAGCTGCTCTTACTGCCCCTTGGTAGGTGAGGGAGGGGATGTTAATAATGAGAAGTGTCTGCGATGCTCCCTGTCCCCCATTTGGGGGGCTGCTGCTCAGATCCCAATCCTTTGCAGCATTGCTGTTCCTGCCCCCCCCCCCCAATGTTTTCCCTGAGAGACCTGCTTCTCTCTTCCCCCCCCCCTTGCCGTTCTGAAGTCACCCTGCAGCTTGTGCAATAACTGACCTGTTATGGGCAGGAATCCTGAGTAGCCAGAGAACTGCTGCCCCGCAACCAAACCCAGGCCTTGGCCTCATGGGATCTTGCCATGGTGGGCTTCTCACTGCCTGCATGACAGCTGCCGAGAACCTAGCCAGCCCCAGGAGGCGCAGAGCAGTATGCATGTGTGCATGCCTGTGCGCTCTTGTCACGTGTGAGAGAGAGCGCGTGTGCATTCTTGTGCCCTGGGATGTTGGCCAGGGCAAGCCCTGAGCCAGCTGGCTACTGTGAGCTAAACCAGGACCAATTTCCTTGGCTCCTCTTTCTTCAGGCCTGTTGGTGATTCCATTCTCGTTGTTTGGTCTGACTCGCAGGCTGTCGGCAGTGCCTTTGGCGAGCACTTGAACCAGAAGCATCTGTATGAGCAGGCTGGACTGATCTTTGCCCGCTGCGGTGCATTTGAGAGAGCCCTCGATGCCTTTCTGAGTAGTGGTAGCTGGCAGCAGGCCCTCTGCATGGCCTCTCGGCTTGGTTACACGGTGGATCAGCTGGCTAGTCTTGCAAGGAGCCTGGCAGGTAAGAGTCGTTGGGTGCACAGAGCACAGGTGGCCATCTGGAGTCACTAGTTCAGTGTGGAACTTTCTGACACTTCACTGGGAATGTCAGATTCTTTTTGCAGCAAAAGGGTAGATTTTTTAGAGGCCAAGACCTTCAGAGAAAAAGGGCTGAGCATAGAGCTGAAATATTGCTAAGAGGTGTGCCATGCCACCCCACAGCATTCATACCCAGGCTTGGTGTGTTTAGCTGCTGGGGAGGCATGTAATTCATTGCAGGAGCCAGGACCATCATGGGGGAATACTCTTGGATGCACCACTAGCCTGGAGCAAACAATCCCAGCGAGCTGTCTTCTGCATCCTCCTCTGGTGGAGGTGTGTTGAACTTCTCTTCTGACACACTTTGCCAAAACCACTTAGTTTTCACACAGTTCTGCAGCAGCGAAGCCCCATGTCTCGTCCAAGCCTAATGAGAATGGGCAGAGCTCTTGCATGGCTCAGCGCTATCCCCACGTAGAGGACTGCTTGTGAGAGGAAAGGCTGTGGAAGGAAGCGTACTCGCTTGTTCTAGAACAGAGGTCCCCAAAGTGTGGGGCATGCCTCCCTAGCAGGGTGCAGAAGAACACTCTGTTCCTGGCCTAGAGCTGAAGCTGGGGGCAAGGTTGGGAGAGGAGGCGCACCTGGCCGTGGGCCTGGCTGCTGGCCCCCACCGCAGCCTGGCCACGGCTCTGACCCCAGCCGCGGCCCCGTTTCCGGCTGCGGCCCCAGCCTCGGCCTCTTACCCCTGTCCATGTTCCCGCCCCCAGCTGTGGCCCTGTTCCTGGCTCGCGGGGTTAGAGGGGGGTGTGGACAGGGGTAAGGTGGGGGTGACCCTCAAAAGTTTGGGACCACAGTTCTAGAAATGGCCCCAATAACACATCAGTGGGTCTAATGGTCCCTGTACAATCTGATCCCCCATTCCCCACTCACAATGTGACCAAAATGACTCCTTAGCAGACCCCACCCTCCTCGAGGGCTGGTAAATGTAACTGTGTGTTGTGATACAGTGGGGTTGGCCCCCAGCAGGGTGGCATGGCTCTGGTGTACCCTCCTCCCTGCCGGTTTGCTGGAAACCCTTGGCTCCTGTGTGCCCGCTCTCTCATTGGTTGTTATTCCTGTTACTTAAATTGTGACTTAATGCAGCTCGCCGCATAGGGAACGGGATTGTGACAGTGGCGGGCTGTTCAGTCCAGCAGACAGAGGTCTGACAGATCCAGTGGTGGGAAGTAAGGCGTAAATTGTGAGGCGTGAGGGGAGTTCACCATTGGAACCATTTTTTTTCATAGATTCAGTGCCAAACAGGACCATTGTCGTCATCTAATTTGACCTCCTTACGAAGAGTCACGCTGAGTGTTCCATCACTGGCAGATTTAAACCAAGAGCTTTTCTGAAAGAGATGCTCTAGTTCGGTTAGGAATTAATTCAGGGAAGTCCTATGGCCTGCGTTACATGGAAGGGCAGGCAAGATGATCACAGTGGCCCCTTCAGACTTTAAAAATTTGACTCTTATTAGAAGCTGTTGGTTGTAAAACAACTTTCTAAAAAGCTTAACTGGACAGTGCAGCACTGGGACCCAGAGGGCAGGGCAGTGGGCTGGGAGTCAGGAGACCTGGGTTCTGGTCCCTGCCCTGCCCCTGACCTGTTGGGTGAGCCTGGGGAAGTCATTTCTCATCTCTTCCCTTTCCTTTCCCTCTCTGTGTACAGACCGCAGGCTGTTTGTGATGCACCAGACATCATGGGGCCCCAGCCTCAGTTGAGCTCTCTGGGTGCTCCTGTCATGTACGTGATTATTACTGATGAGGATTAGATGGCAAAGCTGCTGGGGAATTTTCATGGCACAGCTGCCTTTCCTCTCTCTCCTTGATGCCCATTTCTGGTCTGAGAGATGAGCGCTCATTGAGCAGAGAAGGGATGACTGTTCCTGCAGACCTCGTGCTGGCAGTGGGAAGGCTGGGGCAAGTTCTGCATGAGCAAGATCTGTAAGGTCTGGCTCAAGTTTAAATAAAGGAAACCTCCATTTGCTGTTGTTTACACGCAAACATGTTCATGTTCTCTCTCTCCCCTGGGCATAGGGAAAATGGATGCAAACAGGCTTCCTTCAGCCAGCCAGAAGAATTAGTATTAGTGGGCTCATGGATGCTACAGACTGACGCTGCGGGTTCAGTAGCCCCAATGGTGGGCATCCTCCACTTTTAGATCAGGTCTCTTGTCTGGACCCAAACTCCAGCTATTCCTGAAATGCTTAATTCTGTCCTTCTTTTCTAGGAAAACTAATTGAACAGAGGAAACATGCTGAGGCAGCCATACTCCTGGAGCAATATGCACAGGTACCATGCACCCTGGTGCACCTCCCTTTTGCCTGCCCTCATTCCGATCTCTCGACCCAGGGCTTATGTCCCCTCACTGTCGTATAGACTCTCTGTTTGGGCACCTCTGACAAAAAGATTAACCAGCCTGGGGCTGAATAGGAGCTAAGCAGAAGCTATAGGACAGGACAACAAAGCCTGTGGTGTGCTTCCAAGTGTTTATGGGGGGGACTTATCAGTGGTATGGTTGAGCTGGGTGTAATAAATTTCAGTTGGCTGCCAAGAGTCCTGAAAGGAACACGTCTGTGTCTGCTGCTGCAATAGCTATTGAAGAATACTGGCACTGGATGTGTTGCAGTTTAAATCACACTTGTATAGACACTTAAGTAGACTTGATTTTTGCCCTCTGCTGTCAGGAACTTGAAGCCAGTCTCTGTTCTCACATGCCTGTGGAGTGAGCGAGTGCCCAGGAGTGGTGCTGGCCCTGGCATTGCCGGGCTAGGTTTTGGGATGGCAGGTAGGATAGTGGAGGAGAAAATCAACAAAACTTGGAGTTAAGATGTCCTTATGCTGAAAATATGTAGATTGGCTTCAGGCAGGATTCCTGACACTGGCTGCAGTACAGTTGTGATGGGAGCTGTGCTTGAGCAGTTGCAATCCAGAAGCCCAATGCCCCATGCCAGAGGTAACGCCTGATTGTAGGACAGTAACCATTGCGTCCTTGGTCTCCTTTCCCCAGGACTACGAAGAGGCTGTGCTCCTGCTCTTGGAAGGGACCGTCTGGGAAGAAGCCTTAAGACTAGTAAGGGCATTCCAAAGTACTAACTCCTAGAGAGTTCCTAGTGTGTCTATCTCCTGAGAGAACTCTCCACTTCCTCACCTTGCTCTTTCCCCAGATTCACAAATACAGCAGACTAGACATTCTGGAGACCAACTTCAAACCTGCTATCCTAGAAGGTGAGTCTCTTATTATTGTGAGGAGTCCTCCATGCAGAGGGCTCTCTGCTTGTTTGTAATGGAGTCCTAGGGAATGTGGTGAGACCTGGCATCGGAAGATGTTTGGAAGGCGTTTCATTGGCTCTGCCTAGTTACAAGTGGATGGCTATTTGTAACACCGACAGCGGGCAGGATTGAACATGGGACTTCTGGAGCTAAATACATGAGCCTCTACTGCATGAGCTGAAAGCCACATGGCCTTTAGCTAAGGCTGTAGAGCAGACTCATTCTCTCTTTCTAAGTGGTCTTGGTGCCACTAGATGGGACAGGACACCACACCCAGGAGATGTGTGGGTTACATACTTCCTCTAGATGAGGAAGTGTATCCTGAACTTCAGAGACTTCCCAGTTAAAATCCTGGATGAGCCCCCACTTGTAACACCGACAGACCCTGTTCATTGGTGGACGGGATTGAACCTGGGACATCTAGAGCTAATACATGAGCCTCTACTGCCAGAGCTAAAAGCCACATGGCTGCCAGCTAAGGCTGTAGCAGACTCATTAATCTCTCGCTAAGTGGTCTCGGTGCCACTAGATAGGACAGAGCACCACCCCAGGAGGTGTGTGGGTTACATATTCACATCTGACTCTGCTCAGCACAGCTTAGCATGCAGCAACGTGACAAGCACTTTTGACTCAATCTTGTCCTCCTTGAGATCAGTGACAAAATTCGCCAAGACATCAGTGCTGTGTGATGGGATTTATGTGCATGGGGGAGAGTGAGGCTGGAAAAGTAGAAATATTGTTGGTTAGTAAAGGAAGCGCATTGACAGAGCTGTGTGCAGGGAAAGTGTATGTATATGGAGCTCCTCTGTGGAGGAGTTTCAAGGTGGCTTAGCCTTCCCTTTCCTGCTTTGAGGGCTAAAGGAAGGCTGGGCTGATATTGCTGGAGAATTCTCCTTCTCTTGGTGTTGGAGCTGGGAGTTGGGTGCTCTCTTCTCCTGGACCATCTTAATGAAAGGGGAATAGAAGAAGGGTCAGTACTACTGTGGCCACGAGCTTTACAAACAAGAGCCTCAAGTTAGGCTTCTAAACCCCAGGCTAGGCACATGGATGCCTTTGGCACTCTGGGTTTAGCAAACTACCTTTAAGCTCCTGTTGGCTTTTTTTAAGCTTTGAATTTCCATCCATCCTATGTGATCCCTGAAGAGTTCTGCCCCCACTGTGCTGGGCTCCCAGGCTTCAGAAAACGAACACAGCACATGTTAACAATACGAACACGTGTTGACTCTAGCTCTGCTTCCAAAGGAAATTGAAAAAGGGTTTTAAAGTTTAGAATGTGCTTATTTATCTTTGGTCTGAACCTAACACCTTCCTGGCCCCTTTGCACCATCTGCTCTCTCTGCAGCTCAGAGAAATTATTTGGTGTTTCTGGATTCTCAGAAAACAACGTTCACTCGCCACAGAAAGCGCCTCCTGGTGGTTCGAGAGCTGAAGGAGCAAGCCCGCCAAGGGCTACTGGGTATGTTTTTGAACCAATGCAGGTCAATAACTAGTGTCAATAACTAGCGATGTCTTAATGAGTTCCTGAAAACACCAATGAAGTGGTTTCCCCATAGGAGCATAAGAATGGCCATAGTGGATCAGACCAATGGTCCCTTTAGCCCAGTATCCTGTCTTCTGACAGTGGCCAGTGCCAGGTGCTTCAGAGGGAATGAACAGAACAGGGCAATCATCGATTCCCGGCTTCTGGCAGTCAGAGGCCTAGACACCCGGAACAAGGGGCTGTGTCCCTGACCATCTTGTCTAATAGCCATTGATGGACTTATCCTCCATGACCTTATCTAATTCTTTTTGAACCTAGTTTTTTGGCCTTCACAACACCCCCTGCCAGCGAGTTCACTGGTCGACTGTGCATTGTGTGAAGAAATACTTCCTTTTGTTTTAAACCTGCTGCCTATTAATTTCATCGGGTGATTCCTGACTCTTGTGTTACGTGAAGGAGTAAATAACACTTCCTTGTTTGCTTTGTCTTCATCATTCATGATTTTGTAGACCTCTGTTATATCCCCCTTAGTTGTCTCTTTTCTAAGCCAAACAGTCTTCCTGTGCTCTCCTTAGGCCCTGTTGCTGGGGTCTGCTGTAGCTTGTGAAAGTGGCCTTCTGGTTTGATATTTCTTATACATTTTTTTTCCAAGAGTCAGAGAATTAGAATGTGACCTGTTGATTTCATTCACTTTGTGTGAAATCTTCGCATTTCCTGCTTTACAATTTAAATTTTTTCTTCTACAGAGCTGTCAGTGTGACAGCTTTCCTGAGTTAAACACTTCCACATACATGTAAAAGCCCCACAGGAAAGGACCATGTTTTCCTTTCCACGCTGGCCAGTTGGAGTTTAGTCATGATCCGGACACATGCTGCATTGTAGAGCACCTGTTAGAGGTGAGGTTTCAGGTTCATTCCCCTTTTGCCAGTTCAGGGAAGCCCATGGGGATTATTTTAAAAGAAAGCTACTCCTCTTTCTTCGAGTTTGTGTCCCTATGTGCACGCACCTATGAACTGGAGACTGTAAAGTGGTGTCCATTGGCCCACATCTATGCAGTGCAACTCCTGGTGCTCCCAGACGAGGGCAGATAAGGAAGTGTGACCCAACTGCCTCTTAAAACCTTCTCAAAGATCGAGGCAGAGCGATTGCTGTCCATTTATTCTTCTTCCAGTGCTTGCTTATGTCAATTCCATGTTAGGTGCGTGCATGCGTGGCTGCCAGAGATTTTTTGCCTTAAGGAATCTGTAGGGCCAGCTCTGGCGCCCCCTGGAGCCCCGCACTCGTCTCGTTATATGAGGCTCCCCCAGTTCCTTCTTGCTATCTGTGCGCGCTCTCAGTTCCTTCTTACTGCCCATGACAGTTGCTGGAACGCCTTTCTCCTTTATGACAGCAAGCGCGCCTAGTGGTTTTTCTTCTACAGTTCTTAGTGTTAGTAGTTAGTTAAGTTCAGATAGTTAGTAGTCCATTCAGGGACATTGTCCCAGGGATGGGGCATGCTCCGTTCCCCTGGCTTCAAACTGTGTTCTGCCTGTCACAAACCTATGCCAGTCAGCAACTCCCACGCAAGCTGTTTAAAGTGTCTGGGGAAGACACACATCAAAGACAAGTGCAGAATTTGTAAGGGCTTCAGGCCAACGACACAGAGATCCATCCAAAAGCCTTGCTGATGAAGGCGGCACTTAGACCATCCCACTCTGACTCGGCACCAAGCACGTCGATGTCGGTACAGAGTGCTCCACTGGCACCATTCACCATCACTGTTGCCGAGCAAGCAGCCCAGGAAGCAGCGCACAGATCGAGGGCGCTTCCCTGCGCTAAAGAAAGACAAAGAAGGGGTGGCAGGCAAAGGACCCATGTCGGGCCATTTGCTCTCTTTAGAGTGACAAGAGGCAGCCTCTCCATCAGGGCTCCAAGCCCAGTAAGGGAACCACCTCTGACTCCCAGGAGCGGTAGGGAACCCTTGCACCTGGTGGTGCTTTCAACGTCAGAGGTGTTTCAGGCGGCCAGGGACCTCTTGGCTCTACCAGTGCCACCCACATCGCAGGTCTTGCCTTCAGCTGCAGAGTCAGTGAAGGCATCCCCTTCCAAAGGGAAGCCCACCATGGGCCCACCGCAATGGTCACTGGGCCAATGCCAGTCCCCAGAGTCCTGGCACCGGTCGACAACACCGCAGCCCCAGCGACGTTTGTCTCAGTCTCTCCGGTACTGGTCGTCCTCCTCTCGGCACCGGTACCTGATGCTACGGTGCCAATCACCAACCCTTCGGCACCGGTCTCCAACGCCTTAATCCCTGACTCCGTGTCACTCTCCGCTGTCTCGGCACTGATCTCTTCCACCCGGCACTGCTCCCCGGCCCCGCTCATAGCCGACAGTGGGAGGCTCCGACTTAAGTTCCCTCTAAGCTGCGTGGCCATGCAGCTGCCTATTAAGCTCTGCACAGGGGCTCAGGGCTGCAGCGGGGACCTGCCTTGGCCAGGGGAGAGGAGCCCCTCCCTCGTCCGGCCCGGCCCACCCAGTGGAGCTGCCGTGGCCAGGGAGAGACGCCTCTCCCCCGGCCCCGAGCTGCTGTGGTGAGAGGGCTGTGGGGAGTCCTCTTTTCCCTCTGCAGCCCCGGGGCAGCCTGCACCAGAAATCCCTCATCCCCAGCCCCACCCCAGAGCCTGCACCCCCAGCTAGAGCCCTCACCCCCTGCACTCCAACCCTCTGCCCCAGCACTAAGCCCCCTCCCACTCTCCAAATCCCTCGTCCCCACCCCTGCCACATGAATTTTGTTATGTGCACCAATATGGAGGTGATGCCTGGGGCCCCCCGCCACCGCTGCTGGTCCTGGATTGCTGCTCCAGGGCAGTGCCAGGGACCGGCTGCCTGGGGCTGCCGGAGCAGCGGCCGGTGCGGCTGGGCTCTGGGCTTCCCCAGCTGCTGGGCTGGTTCTGGGGTCAGCACTGCAAGATGCACGGAGGTCACAGAAAGTCATGGAAGTCTTGACTTTCCGTGATCTTGGTGAATGATTTGCAGCCTTAGTTATAATATCTGGGACTCCATGGCTAAATTTAAGGATTCCCTGCCACAGGAGCTCAGACAAGAGTTTGCATCCATCTTGGAGCAGAGCAAGCCAGTGGCCAGAGCCCCTCTCCAGATAGCATTGGATGTAGCCAATTCAGTGGCCAGCTCTATGGCCTCCACTGTGTCCATGCCCTCTCAGAAGGTGCCGCAGTCTATTCAGGACCTCCCATTTGAGGGCAATGCTCTGCTTTCAGAGAAGACATACCAAGCTGCATGGCTTGAAAGATTCCCGTGCCACACCTTGCTCCTTGAGCCTGTACCCGCCGAAGGCCTCTAGGAAACATTTCCAGCGACTTCCACCGCCTAGATTTTTGGGTCCACTGTGGCAGAGCTCCTACAAGAAAAGAGACAGAGGCTTTAAACCCTACTGACTCACCCCGTCCTCCTCGGCTGCCCTGTCGGGCCCAGATTGGCCCATGGCAGGTATTTTGAGGGTATGCCCGAGGACAGTCTTCCAGTCTGGCCTCAGGATCCATTTCCCCCATTCGTTTCTGAACCATTTGTCTCCTTTCCTCACTGCATAGACCCAGGTGACCTTGGACCCCGTTGGGTACTCACACCGTAACACTGGTTACACCCTGCAGTTTTCCTCACTCCCTCCCACTCCCTTCCCCGGTCCCTCTTCAGGGACCCTTCTCATGAGCATCTCCTCATCCAGGAGGTGGAAACCCTCCTACGTGTAGGGGCCATAGGGGAAGTTCCTCAAGATATGAGGGGAAATTTATTCCTGATATTTCCTATCCCAAAGGCCAAAGAGGGCCTCAGATCCATCCTAGACCAGCATGGCCTCAACAAATATCTCAAGAAGTTGAAGTTCCACATGGTCTCCTTGGCCTCCATCTGCTCTCTGGATCCAGGGGACTGGTACGCTGCCCTCGACGTAAAGGATGCCTACTTCTATATTTCTATTGTCCGGGCCCATGGGCACAGGAGATTCCTCTGATTTGTAGTGGGCCAACGCCATTAACAATTCACGGCGCTGCCCTTCAGCCTTTCGTATGCTCCGAGGGGCTTCACGAAGTGTATGGCAGTAGTGGCCGTTTTCCTGAGACGTTGAGGCAGATCTACCCATACCTCGACAACGGGCTTGTTAGAGGCAGGTCACAAGCCCGGGTTCAGCACAATCTCTATTTAGTGTGGCCCACCAGTCGGGATCTGGGCCTGCTTATAAACGAGCAGAAATAAATTCTGACCCCTGTTCAGTGGATAGAGTTTAGAGGAGCAGTACTCGACTCCACCCTGGCCAGGGCCTTCCTGCCAGAGTCCCAATTCTGAGCCATGTTGGACTTCATTGTGCACCTCAGGGCAAACCCGCTCACAACCGCCTGGATATGCCTCAAGCTGCTAGGCCACATTGCAGCGTGTACTGACGTGCTCCAGCACACACACGTACGCCTCAGATCCCTGCAGATGTAGTTGGCATCCATTTACACTCCAAGTAGACAGTACTGGTCATAGCCCTGTTGAAGACCTTCCATTAGAACAGCCCAAGCTCTTCAGCGTGGATACAGACTCCTCACTGCGTGCCCTTAAGGATTCAAGTCACTGGGAATTTATGACAAAAAGACATTTTAGCAGATCTCAAACACACAGCTTTCCAGACGGTTCCAGTACCACCCACAGCAGGCCTTTCCTAGGCCTTCGGAGCCTTTGAGGGGGAGATCCAAACCTCACGCCCCTACCAATACCCAGTCAGCACCTCCTTCTAACAGACAGTTTTGACAATGTGGTCAAGAGAATTGAGCAGCCTATTTCCCCAGATCCTCTGCTCTCTACCATCCATCCCTCTTTCGGAGACTGATTATCCCACTTCCTGTCTGCCTGGAAACACATCACTTCAGAAAAATGGAATCTAGAGGTGGTTGATGTGGAATATTCGATCCACTGCCCCGTCCCTCTTCAGGAACCCTTTTCATGAGGAGTTCTTAGAGCAGGAGGTCCAATCTCTCCTGTTCTTGGGGGCAATCAAGCCAGTTGCCTCTGAGTTTCCGTTCGATTCCAATGGTTCTATTCCAACTATTTCCTAGTTCCCAATGGGGCAGATGGTCAAGCCTAATACTTGATCTCAGCAAATTGAATACCCGTGTCCTTTCATAATACTTCAGGGTGGTGACGCCAGCCACCATAATTCTATCCCTAGATCTGGAGGACTGGTTCGTCATCCTCAATCTCTAGGACACCTACTTTCTTGTACTGATCCTCCCCTTCCACAGGCATTTTCTACATTTCCAAATAGGTTCAGATCATTACCAGTGCTGAGTCCTCCCCTTTGGGGCTGTGACGGGGCAGCCCCGCCCCGCATTAGCCCCTGCGACGTCAGGCTGGTAGCTCTGACGGAGGAAGTCCCGCCCCGTTCGTACTGAGCATGCTTCAAGTGCTCAGGGAGTATAAGGGGAGGGAATTCAGCTCAGTCGGGGCTGGCAGCCGCAGGGGAAGGACCCAACTGGGAAGCTCCTGCAGAGGACCAGCCGACGCCCTTGAAGCCGCCAGGAACAGAGGCTTCTACAGGCCGGCACGAACCCCTACTGCGGGAGGAACCAGGGGAGGCGACGGACCTGGAGACCTGCGGAGAACCCGGGGATCCGTGGGAGACCACAACTCCCAGGCCGGTAGGAAGCAACCCGGGGGAGGTGATGGACTGGTACCTTGACCCCGGTAAGCCTCAGCGTGTTTCGGTAGGACCCCCCCTGCTGAGCCAGTAGTAAGGTCCTACGGCCCTGTAACGAGGGCTTGTTCCATGGACTTTGGCCACTAGGCCGTGCTGCCCTGCAACCAGGGGCAGTTATATGGACTCTGGCCACTAGGCCATGCCGCCCTGCAACCAGGGGCAGTTATATGGGCTCTGGCCACTAGGCCGTGCTACCCTGTGACAAGGGTTTATCCTATGGACTCTGGCCACTAGGCCGTGCTGCCCTGTAACGAGGGGCGTAAACCCTCACAGGGGCCTTTACAAAGTCCTCTCAGTGGCAGCAGCCCATCTACATCAGGGGATCATCACAGAAGTCCCATACTTGGATGACTCACTCCTCTGGGTCCATCAGTTGTAGAGGGCCAGTCAGCAACCTCAAAGGCACTAGCCCTATTTCATTCCCTGGGTCTTTGTATCCGTCTGAAGAAATCGACACCGACTCCAGTCTAGAGGATACACTGCATTGGAGCCAGACTCCCTAACTGCCAGGGCCTGCCTATCCAAAGAAAGGTTCTCCACCATGTCCAGGTTTAAACTGTACAAGGCAGTCTGCAAACAACTACAAGGGCCTCCTTACAGCTCTTAGGCCATGTGTTGGCATCCATGTTTGTCGCATCTTATGCAAGACCGTGTCTCAGCTGCTGTCAGATGTGGACAGGCACAGTCTCTCCATTTGCTTAACCGAACCCCTGAATTCTGGGCTTTCAGCTGGTGGAGGGACCCGTTGCAAGGCTGCAAGTAACCCCATTTTCACACTCTCCACCATCAAAAATCCTCACAATGGATTCCTCTCTTGAGTTGGAGAGGCCACCTTCAGGGGCCACAACTCAGGGCAGGTGGTCCTCACAAGTCAAGCTTCACATCAACACCCTTTGAACCGAGAGCCATCTGCTATGCTCACGAACACTTCCTTCACGACATACAGGGCTACTCGTCAGGATAATGCTGGACAACAGGACAGAAATGTGTCATATCAACCAACACAGTAAGAGCAAGTTCCCATTCCTTATGTGTAGAATTGCTAAAATTGGAACTGGTGCTTTTCGTATCAGATAGATAAGCCATCGAGAGTTCTACCAGGCCTCCAGAATACAATTGCAGACGCCCTAAGCAGGAACTTGCATCAGCACCATGAGTGAAAACTCAACAATTCTGTCTTCCAGAGCATTTACCAAAAGTGGGCTCTCCCCGGAGCGGACATCTTTGCTCCCCCAACCAGCTTTATTCCAAGGGAGGACATGACTGCAATTAATTGGGAGATGCCCTGATAACACCATGGAGCCATATTCTACTGTACATTTATTTGCCTCCACCTATAATTCTCAAGACCTTGATCAAATTGCGACAGGAAAGAGCAAGCCTTATTCTCATAGCATCGTCATGGCTGCGCCAGGTGTGGTTCTCGAACCTCCTTCACCTTTCAGTAACAACACCTCCCTGCCCTCCCCTCAAGAAGGGTGTCCTGTAAACCTACTACTTGCAAAACTTACCTGCAGAATCAGAAACATTTCCATCCCTGATGTTCTCTTAACTCTTGTCAAGCCTCAGAAGTTCTCTCCGAGATCCTAGACTACCTGTTGGACGTAGACACCAGTTTTGTCAATGAGCTCAGTCAGATTAATCCTTCCACTTGGCCATTGAGGGCTTTTCAGTGGTTGCCCTTCCTATTACGACCAGGTTCCTTAAGGGCTTATACATCTCGTTTCCCTCTGTATGGAACCATCTACCCCATAGGACCTTAATTTCATACTCAGCACTTTAAGGAAACCAGTAACTATCTGTACTCTCCTGCACCTCATTCCTTATAGCTCTCACTTTAGCTAGACGAATGGGAGAACTTGGTGCACTCATGGCAGACACACCGTTGACTACTTTCTACAAGGATATGGTCACACTGTGTCCTATCCTCATTTTCTCCCTAAGGTTTCTTTGGAATACCATGTTAATCAGGAAATTAGTCTACCAGTGTTTATCCAAAGCCTTATGCCTCCAGACAGGAATCTAACCTGCACACACTACATGTCAGAAGGACTCTTGCCTTCTACTTACACAGACCCAAGGCCTTCATTACCTCTCCCAGACTCTTTGTATGCTTTGTGGAAGGATGAAAGGGCAGCCCATTTCAATGCAAAGATTATCAACGTGGGTCTCGGGTTGCATTTTAACATGCTACGAGACTGGCAGAATACAGCCCCCTCATAAAGTGACAGCACACTCCCTGGTAGCTCAGTCCACATTTATAGCCTCTCTGAAAGATGTTGCAGTTGAGGAAATCTGCAGGATTGCAACTTGGTCCTCATCCATACATTTGCCAAGCATTGCGCTATTTTACCAGTTTTCAGAGCTGACATGTCACTTGGTGAGTCCTCCAGTCTGCCTTGGATTTGCCTCCTCACCACCCACCTCCACCTTAAGTTACTGTTTGGGGGTCTGCTACGATGGAGCACCCAGAAGGACACGTACTCGAAGAAGGAGAGATTACTTACATGCACGGGAATGAGTTCTCCAAGGTGTTTTATCCCAATGGGTGCTCTGCTGCCTGCCCTCCTTCCCCTCTGCTGTGGTGTGTCTGACTTCGTGGTTGAGAAGGAACTGAGTGGCAGTGGGTCTGCACCTCCCTATGTGCCCTTGTATGGGACCACGAGGAGCTGCTCTGCCAGGCCCACACTGCTTTACAGTCTCCCGTCAAGAGTGTATAGGTGCGTGCACATCCTTCTGGGGAACACTCATACCAGCAAAACATTTTGAATTCAAGGTACTGTACAGGTAACTAACCTTCTCGTCCTGCTGCAAGGGTAAACGTAGCCCAGCTAAGTCTCTGTTCCCTCTGACTTGGCTGTTGAAAGATCATGATCACCACCAAGGGTAGAGGGATGAGGGCCATATCTTACACCAGCCCTCTACCACGCCTGTTCTCTTCACCTCTGCCATGTCCTGGGGGAGCCTGACGGTGGGACAGAGGCTCTCCCAGTACCACCAGGGGACTGGTCCAGCAGTAGAGGTCCCAGGTAAGACTGTTTCTTGTGGAGGGAAAGTTGGAGATAAATGGAGAATGGTCCCATTCTCCATATTTCCATGGTACTTCGACTTCTCCAGACAGACCCTGCTTGGAACTAGGATGTCCTGTGTTCCTCCCCTGGACTGCCCATTGGCATCGCCTGCTCTCAGCGTAACCATGTGCTGTTGTTTTTTCCTCTGGTGCTTGTAAAATAACCTCTACCTTCATTGGGGATCGGGGGAAAGTCTATCTTGTTGCTAATTTGTTTTGCAGACGATGAGACACCCAACTGTCTGGAGGCAGACCTTATTTCCGAAACCAGCAGCATCGTGACAGCCAGTGACACGAGTGGCAAATACTCGCACAGTAACTCGAGGATATCTGCGTATGTCCCTGCCCTCAAACCAGATTGCAGCTGTTCATGCTGTACTGGGGGGACGAGAGGTGGAATGCACGGCTGGATCTAACTCCATCTGCACACTTACGCAGCGGTGGACTCTCGCAGCTATGGGTGCAGACGTGAGAGTGCACCAGCAGTTGTAGAATTTGGTTTCAAAAGAAGAAATGTGCTGCAGACAAAGCTGGTCCTGCAGGCTGGGTCAGAGTTTCTGCTGCAGTCCAGCCCGTTAGTGCCATTCCAGTGACGCAAGCAGCTGGATCTGTCCAGCTGCCATGGAAGCTGGTATAGCTCCTGTACAGCAGCTGCTCTCGGGAGCACCACGGCAAACACAGACCAGCTCCTTGGCAGCCACACCCAGCAGGCAGTGGGGGCAGTGGGAAGCCAGCCCTCTGTGCCTTGGCTGGCAGCCCACCTGTCTTTTGCTTGTTTTAGCAAGAGGTGTACGTACCGCGTTAAGATGCATTTGTTTGCAGGATTTATTGGGGGGGGGGGGTCGTGGCTGGGGATTATGACTTCCTCTTGTAAGAGGAAGAAGAAATGTTGGTTGCTCTGTCCCGTTCTGTTGCCCATGGTGATATTGGACATTCCTTTCTTCTAGCCGATCCTCCAAGAACCGTCGCAAGGCAGAGCGCAAGCGGCACAGTCTGAAGGAAGGGAGCCCTCTGGAGGACCTGGCCCTTCTAGAGGCCTTGGGAGAGAATATCCGCACTACTGAGAACATGAAGGGTAAGGCCCCTGGCTGAGCCAAGCCAGCGTCCGGCTTGTGCGGCTGTCTGAGGCCAGGTGCCACCTTCTGATCTTGAAGGTTGGGATGCAAAGAGTAGCTACTGCCCAAGCCTCGAGAGTGGGGGAGGGGGTCGCTGAAGAGAGCAGCCTCTTCCCCAGAGACACCTTGGCAAGGAGCCAGGATCAGGACTACTGATTGCCTTTGCTAGTTCAAACCTCTGAGCTGTCACTGCTCTGATGAGTAAAAAATAGTCCCAGCCCCAGGTGTAAAGAATCCGAGTGAGATGAGCTGGACTGTGCTAATGTGAAGAGAGCTCCCCTCATGCTGAGCCCACCTGGCACCAGGGGTAACGGCAGCTATGTTCTGCTGCTCCCTTTGCCCCGTCCCCAGTGCTAGAACAGCACCACGGCTTGCTTAGTGAACCTGGTTGATTGCTGTGATGGAGCTTGCTCTGATCTCTTCCTTGCAGGTGAAGTGCACAGCTTATTAAAGGGGCTTGTGCTCTTTGGCTACGATGAACTGGCCAGGGAGCTGCAGCAGGCCCTGGAAGAGGCTTTGCAGTTGATAGAGAGGTCACTCCCGGAAATCTGGACCAGAGACCTGCAACAGAATCCTGCTAACCCAGTAGGTGCTTGCTCCCTGATGGCTGTGACCTGAGTCGCTGTTTGCAACTTACGTATTTGTGGTGCTGTGGTATTGTTTATAGAGACAAACCTCAGAGTCTTTAACTCAGACAAACTCTGACTGGAGTCGGTGGCAGTGTAGGCCTCCAGATCTGCCCCTTTTGCAGTCTGTCAGATAAACCTTTTAGACAGTGTATTTCTAGAGGGGTACTGCATCTTCCCACTGCTCAGACCCTGGGCTGCCAGCCAGCCTGTGCACTGCCTGCTACCTCCGGTGCTGGTTAGGAGTGATCCGCCCGTCTCGCTAGAGCTAGGGGACTTCGATGGCTTGTGTGTTCCTTCCATATTCAATGCACTGACTTCATATTAAAACTTTGTGTTAAGTGATGCAGTTTGCAGAGTTCAGTGCAATATACTCTTCCTTTGTATGTTTAGAATTGAGCAAAGAAATCTTTATAATGGTTGAACCGTTAACATCCTGAATTAACCGCTAACATGTCTTACCTCCACTGCACTTCAAATATTAATGTTACTGTAGAAGGGCTCGGCCGAGGCTCGTCCCTCCACAGGGCTGTGGGGTGTCCCACCGCCTCGCAATAGTTCACTATGGGCCCAGGTCCTCGGTCAGGGCGGGGCAGCAAACAAACAGTCAGGAGCTCAGGCCCTCAGGCAGGGGCTGAGCCAATAAGCCCAGGCCCTAGGTCAGGCGTTTCCCAACCTGGAGCTAGGCCACAGGCATCTGGCCTCTCCGGGGGCTGGCTTTCAAGTGAGCTCTGCAGTTGGCTTTTCTACTTCCTGTCCTGCGCCGTGACCTCTGGGGGGCGGGCGCAGGATCCACTGGCTCCGCCCACGTTGGTGCTCGGGGAGGCTTGTCCTTCATCAGGGCTGTGGGGTATCCACCGCCTCGCTACATTACCAATACAATGACTTTAGTCTCCCTAGTGCCCTTGCTCTTGTACAATATATACATGCCCCATGATGAATGGGACAGAAAGAGGAGGAGATGGAGAATTAAATCAGACTTTCTACAGTATTGGCAGCCCCACGTGGTCAATATCATGACAAGCTTAAAAAATCACAAAACTCTTTAAAAATATGAAATTTTTTTCCATGCTTTCTGGTTTCCCAGCCTTTAGGGTTAACTCAGGTCACATTTTGAAACTTTTCTCCCTAAGCACCAGGGCTAGAAACTTATTTTTAATGTAAGTTGAAGTTCTCCTGCAGTCACCTGCCTCTAAGAGCTGGGTCTTTAAGACAGACACACACATCACAAGACTTGTGATAAAATCTCAAGAATTGGCAACGCTGCCACACCAAAGGGGGCTGGCATGGGGGTGTGGAAAAGATCTCACGCATGGTCCTGAAGTCCAGGTGCTCCAAAGATGTCATTCCTGCCAGCCCCTACTGCTGTCTTTGCACAGGGCTTCAGTAGGCTCTTTCAATGTTAACCCCCAGCTCTTTCTGTCAGTGATCTGTGTGGCTCCCAGGGTGCTCTGTCTCCTCTGGTGGTGCCCTCAGATTGCAACAGTGTCGTGCAGCTTTACCTCCCTGCACTAGCCTCTATGCAACAGTCCCATCACATAGTTTGTCACAGAGCCCTGCACTGGTTCTGAATCTGATAGCAGCTGTCTGGGCAGGCATGAGCTCAGCTGCAGATGGATGGATACGTGCTATTAGCATTGTCATGGGGGGAGGAGCAGGAGCGCAGATCTCCCTTAGAATCCAATGGCAATATCAAGCAAGCTCCCATCCTGCAAAGGGAGCACTAACTGCTTCAGTGGCAACAGGCAGAATCATAGAATCATAGAATCATAGAATATCAGAGTTGGAAGGGACCTCAAGAGGTCATCTAGTCCAACCCCCTGCTCAAAGCAGGACCAATTCCCAGCTAAATCATCCCAGCCAGGGCTTTGTCAAGCCGGGCCTTAAAAACCTCCAAGGAAGGAGACTCCACCACCTCCCTAGGTAACGCATTCCAGTGTTTCACCACCCTCCTAGTGAAATAGTTTTTCCTGATATCCAACCTGGACCTCCCCCACCGCAACTTGAGACCATTGCTCCTTGTTCTGTCATCTGCCACCACTGAGAACAGCCGAGCTCCATCCTCTTTGGAACCCCCCTTCAGGTAGTTGAAGGCTGCTATCAAATCCCCCCTCATTCTTCTCTTCTGGAGACTAAACAATCCCAGTTCTCTCAGCCTCTCCTCATAAGTCATGTGCTCCAGACCCCTAATCATTTTTGTTGCCCTCCGCTGGACTCTTTCCAATTTTTCCACATCCTTCTTGTAGTGTGGGGCCCAAAACTGGACACAGTATTCCAGATGAGGCCTCACCAATGTCGAATAAAGGGGAACGATCACGTTCCTCGATCTGCTGGCAATGCCCCTACTTATACAGCCCAAAATGCCGTTAGCCTTCTTGGCAACAAGAGCACACTGTTGACTCATATCCAGCTTCTCGTCCACTGTGACCCCTAGGTCCTTTTCAGCAGAACTGCTACCTAGCCATTCGGTCCCTAGTCTGTAGCAGTGCATGGGATTCTTCCGTCCTAAGTGCAGGACTCTGCACTTGTCCTTGTTGAACCTCATCAGGTTTTTTTCTGCCCAATCCTCTAATTTGTCTAGGTCCCTCTGTATCCGATCCCTACCCTCTAGTGTATCTACCACGCCTCCTAGTTTAGTGTCATCTGCAAACTTGCTGAGAGTGCAGTCCACACCATCCCCCAGATCATTAATAAAGATATTAAACAAAACCGGCCCCAGGACTGACCCTTGGGGCACTCCACTTGAAACCGGCTGCCAACTAGACATGGAACCATTGATCACTACCCGTTGAGCCCGACGATCTAGCCAGCTTTCTATCCACCTTACAGTCCATTCATCCAGCCCATACTTCTTTAACTTGGTGGCAAGAATACTGTGGGAGACAGTATCAAAAGCTTTGCTAAAGTCAAGAAATAACACATCCACTGCTTTCCCCTCATCCACAGAGCCAGTTATCTCATCATAGAAGGCAATTAGGTTAGTCAGGCACGACTTCCCCTTCGTGAATCCATGCTGACTGTTCCTGATCACTTTCCTTTCCTCTAAATGTTTCATAATTGATTCCTTGAGGACCTGCTCCATAATTTTTCCAGGGACTGAGGTGAGGCTGACTGGTCTGTAGTTCCCCGGATCCTCCTTCTTCCCTTTTTTAAAGATGGGCACTACATTAGCCTTTTTCCAGTCATCTGGGACCTCCCCCGATCGCCATGAGTTTTCAAAAATAATGGCTAATGGCTCTGCAATCTCACCCGCCAACTCCTTTAGCACCCTCGGATGCAGCGCATCCGGCCCCATGGACTTGTGCACGTCCAGTTTTTCTAAATAGTCCCGAACCACTTCTTTCTCCACAGAGGGCTGGTCACCTTCTCCCCATGCTGTACTGCCCAGTGCAGCAATCTGGGAGCTGACCTTGTGCGTGAAGACAGAGGCAAAAAAATCATTGAGTACATTAGCTTTTTCCACAAAAAAAACTGCCAGTTGGGTGGAGCTTGGGGGGCTTGGTTTTGGAATCTTCTACTTCATTGTTATAAGGACTTGAATATTGCTGATGTGCCAGTATTGCCTATTCTACAGGTCCTGGGCCCCAATTCAACTGCAAATAGCATTATGGCCGCCTATCAACAGCAAAGAATTGCAGCTCCTGCAGTACAAGGTTAGTTGAAGCATACGGCATACTAATCATAGGTGCAGGATATCTCCAATGGTAACGTCACTAGGGCTAGCTATGTTACAGAGCTATGGCCTCGTGATGCAGTTTGGAGATTGATTTGGTAGGTCAGTCGTGTTTCTGATGTTCCCTCTTGGCATTAAACAGATGTGTCTCTTGTAAGGGTTACACTTCTCCCTTCATGAATTCCTGTGGCAATGTTGTGGTGCTAGGAGTGCATGGCACTTACACCTGACTAGACAGACCATGTTCCTGCTTCACAGGAGTTGGAAGTCTAAAGAGAAGGGAGATTATTTCTGTGGTCTGACTTAAATCATAAATCATTTATACCTGCTCTTTTTCACTAATAAAAACTCACCTGGTAGGGTTCCCCCCACAACCTGTGTAATGTTGTTTTAAGATGAAATGCAACCAAGTTAAAGAAACCCAAAAGTAGCTTGTGAAATGCTGAAAAAGGAAGACACTGCCCATGCACTCCTAGGTGAATGTTTACCAGTGTTGGCCGTTGCTGGGTCAGGACCTTGAGAAATCAGAACTATAGGCTTCCTGAGCACAGCTGGGTGATGTTTTTTTGACACACAAGATTTTTAGTAAAAAAAATGCATATGGTGCCCCAAAGCTATCTGTAAATTTGGGCTGATGAATAATCGTTTTGGCCAAGAAAAAACACAATTAAAAAAAAAAAAAAAAGTCTAAATGTTTTGTCAAATTCAGATGTGGCCAGTTTAAAAAAAGAGTGGAAAAACACCCATAAGTGATCAAAACAAAAAGGTTGGGAGGGAAATTATTTTTAGTCATCTAAAATGTTTTGGTTGACTTGAAACAAACTAACTGAAACTCCCCACCCCCCAAATCTAGTTTCAAATTGACCCAAAACCTTTCAGTTGATTCAAAACAAAATTTGAGTCTTTCATTTAATGGGGGTGGGGGGGGAGAGAGAATGAAAAAGTTGGTTTGGTGTCAAATTAAACTGGATTTTTTTTTTTATTTGATCCCTGCACCAAAAAATCCATTATTCGCTCAACTTTATTCCTAAGCCTTCTGCTGCCGGGGAGATCTCTACTAGAATAAGCATTGGCTCAGAACCCAGCCCATTCCACTGCATCTTTCTGCTCCTTCAGAACATTGTGCAAATGATCATCAATGCTATGGAAGGTGTTAAATGATGATCAGTGGAGTCCTCTACCTATAGGGCAGACATAGCACCCCCTCCATGTTGCTCACCCCTCTTCTGGAAGGGCTTCAGGTGAGAGGATAGCTGTGTCTTCATGCCAACTAGCTGCATGACATCCTCACTGGAGATGTCCAACAAGAAGCTGGTTGTGTTAACGTGTGCTATGATGTGTTGCTTCTCCACTGAGACCTTATCTCCCACAGCTAGAGTAATAGGCCTGTAAAGACCACAAGCCAGGACCCCTTTCATCATTACTTGCATGGAAAGGCTGTGTAATGCTTTTCCTACTCCTCTGCGCAAACTATTGGGTGTTAGCATTGCAGAAACCACACAGTGGAGGAGGGTGAGCTGGGTTCTTCCATCCTCCCACTACTGGTTAACACCTGTATTAACCTGTTGCAGTGTTGGTTTGCACTGGGGTCCTGAAGAATTTGCTTTAGCCTGAAGAGCATGTATTGCTAGCGAGATCTACAAGAAGGAAAGAATCCAACTTGCCTAGGTCCCACATTGGGTTTGCAGACTTACTGTCAACAGAAATGTTTTCCTTGTGTAAGTGGACACGTTTGAGGTGGAATAATTGAGCTGGTGAACTTAGAACTCCACAATGCCATGTTTGGATTTCCTCTTCAGAGCCGCAGTGCACGTTCAAGAGGAAAATGAAAAACTAAAATGTTGGGCAGGGATATTGTATGGGCTTTGTTAGAAAGCATTTCTTTGCCTTGCAACAAAGAGGGTTTACTGGTGGTGATGGTTGTCGCACTATGCAGAGCTGTTCATGACTGTGTGTGCCTATTCAGGGCAGACTATCAAAAGCAGGACAGACACCCTAAACTGGTGGTATGTTCTAGAATTAGATTTCACCAACCCAGTAACAAATGTGAACTCCTGAAGCACTACAGTAGTCTTACCATGGAGTTACAGAGGGTCCTCTTGGGCACTCCAGTCTATCTTGCCGCCCAGGCAAGCTGGACTAAAGTGATAAATGGTCACTTACACCAAGAATCACAAAAGATTCAGATTGCTCCCAGTCCCAAGAGACCAGTCACTTACCCCCAGGTCAGTTTGTATCTCACACCAAGGACAACGTTCATAGCCAACTCTATAGTAAACTAACTAAGGGTTTATTAACTAGGAAAAAGAAATGCCTTCTTTAACCTGTAAATAACTCAACATATATACACAAATGAGTTAGACTGTGGTTCCAAAAGGTGACAAGCTGCAGTAATCGGTCAGCACTGATTGTCTTTTAGGGCTAATGCAGGTTGAGCTTGGAGATCTCTGCTTTTGTTTCCTAGCTCCAGCCCTGTGACAGTCTAAACAGCAAGAGATGAAGAATTTTCATGTCAGCTATCTTTTTTTCCTCCCTTCCAGAATTCAAGCTGATGGGATGAGTTTTCTTGCACATAGCACCTTGATGGGTGTAAGAGGGCCATCAACCCAGTCTTTGTTTCACAGGAACCCATTAGCTTGGTAGTCCTCTTTGAGGGGTGGGGGAGCCACTCCTCCTACCTCAGTTCACAAGTTCAGAGCAGGCATTTTTACAGTTATAAAGCAAAACTTATATTACCTTATAGCATGGGATACAAGCATTTCAATTTGCATGCAGCAATTTACAAGCATTTTATAGTCCAAACACATCCTTACAAGTCTTGAACAATACTAACACGTGAGCTGGTCTGGTTTCCAGCTAAATTTCAGTGCTCAGCTGGCACCTGCTCTACTAGCGTCACAATGGTATCTGTAGAAATGCTTTTGCTTGGGGAGAAATCTGGCAAACCCACCTCAGTCCCAAAAGAGTTAGATTGGCCAAGTTGTAGATTGATACATGTGTCACTTGCCCCTGGAGGCCCTCGAACTGGAGTGGTCCTGCTGAGCCCCACTTAGACATACTTCCCTTCAACCCCCTTAGGCCAGTCTCCTAAAAGAGAAACTCTCATCTGTCAGCAACCATTGATGGGCAGCGAAAGAGGAGTCATGGAGGCTTTCCAGTGTTCAGCTCCTAAGGGAACTTCAGGTAACCTTCTCTTCTCTTGCTTTTCAGATGCAGAACTTCTTATTCCTCCAAAACTCAATAAAAACATCCAGTGGAAACTGAATCTCTTACAGTAACCTGAGGCCAAGAAATCCTGCTGGACACTCAACTGTAGTTTATTGTAAGCTCATTATGTCCCCTTTATTTTGTTCTTTCTCTCTCTCTCACACTCAAACGCACACACACACTTTAAAGAACAAGAGAGGTAGTCCCCATAGAGAAGCCCTTACTGGTGCTGTCTGAGTTGAACATCTACCAACTCTCTTCCTCTGTCCTTTGGCAGCTCTGGTGCATTGTCCCGAAGACAGTTTCCAAGCCAGCCTTCCTGGCTGCAGTACATCACTGCTGCCATGACATTTCAGTCATTTTAAATAGCCCGGTTTTACCCTTTGGATCCTGTATCCCTAATAGTCCAGCTCATGCATTTTTTAAGAATGTTAAACAGAGCAACAGTCTCCCTGGTGCCCTGAGCTTTGTTTTACTGTTGAAAGTTAGATGGCTGTTACAAGACATTAGCCAAATTCTGTCGTGTTACACCAGAGTCAATCTCAATCTCAGGTCACACCACTGACTGCAGTAGAGCTACTGTACTCTACGCAACTAGGTCCTCAGCGCATCTTTGCCAGTTTACACCAGCAGCAAATATGGCCCCAGACTTACACTGCTGTACATTAGAGCAGACTATGGCACGTTGTGCTGTGGCAGAGTGATTATTGTACACATCTTCTCCTCTTACCAAAACATAGCATAATAAAGATGATATTGCTTCAACTGTATCTCCAAACTGCCCTGAGTCTGTTTGTTGGACAAATGTTTTGCATGAGCACTTCAAATCAGACTATCCCAGCCTCCTGGATACAGGAATGAGCTGTCACATGGCTGCGGTCTATGAATGTTCTCCCCTGGCATCCTGGGGAAAGGGTTGGCGCACACAAGCCATCTCCAGGTACAAGTGATGTGCTAAAAGAGGGACGGACTTACCATTTTTATCAGGCTGACAGAATAAATTGACAGCTAACAAATCTCCTGTACACTTCACACACTTGGCTAGCAGGACTCCACAGTCTGAGGGGGACAGATATTGCAATTGCATGTGGGTTATGAATGGTTTATGGACTACTGGGGCAGAGATTGTGTGCCACTCCACAGGGAAGGGTTGTCACAGCTCTGCAAGGCTCTACAAATGGGAGGGTGATTTTTGTGACTCACTCAAGCTGTAAACAGCCCCCTCCCCTCTCAAGCCATACCACCCCCCGGTAACTGAGACCGCTTGCAGCTACTGGGTTTTCCTGAGACCAGCAGACAAAGAAAGGGGCTTTTGGTGTAAAAGGGCTGCATCTAAACTGCCACAGGGCCTTCTTTGTAATCCAGGAAATGGACAAGACCTTCTGTCCAAGGGGCCTCAACCCTCATGGAAGGGTTGGAAAGACTTCAGTGTACTAGGGCCCTATAGTGTGTGTTTAAATCCAGCTATGGTTTTCTATGATGTTTCAGCTGTAATTGTAAATGTGCTTGCCCTGAAGGAGCTGTGTGGTGACTTGTAAGTGCTAGCTATACCCTGTTCATAGGCCTCAAAGAAAGCAATGCCGGGGTGCAGGCCCATAGGCAGACTGGCTTGTTGAGGATATCACAACATAAAACAGGGGCTGTGCACCCTTAACCCCCCCCACCACCCAAACACACTCAAAAGGAGTAGGACAAAGGTCCCTGCCCACAGCCAGGTGATTGCTGGAGCCCTGTTTAGCACACCTAGAGTGGACCATGGAGCTACATATTCGGTTAATCTGAAACTCTAAGCTACCAGCCTGGGCCTATTTGGGGCACTAAGGGCTAACGTATTAGTCAGAAAAATTCCATTGTGACCATAGCTGGTGGTCAGCAGCAGACTCACTGTAGATGCTGGAAGTGGTGCTGTTTTTCTATATCACTTAATCAGGAGTTTAACCTTTTTTCATTTGCAAATCTATAAAAAATTTCAAGAGGAGGTGGGGAGGCCTTTGAAAATCTTAGTCTATGGCCCCCCAGTGTCCCTGGACCACAGGCTGAAAACCACTGCAATAGACAATGGGTCTGTACCAGCTGCTATATCCCTTTTACACTGGTAAATCCTCTTTTGTCAAATAGGCTATAGTGAAAATTCCTATGAAACAGATGAGATAAAAAGCTGTTAACGTGCAACACAGAATGCTATGAGCATTTAATACAGCCACAGTGGAACACAGATCCAAACTTCATTTTAGCAGCTCGGGTTGTTACCAGTATCTGAGAAAGAAACAGAGGTTCTTAGACATCTACAGTCCCCTCAGGGTGGCAGTACTGATTCTAAGCTCAATCTTGTCCACTTTGTACTCAGAAACATTTCCTATAGATGAAGAAAGGACCCCGTTCTTCATATTCTCTTCGGTAAACCCAGAGCTGCTGAAAGGCATTGAGTGATGCCAAAATTGACCCTCCAGTCCAGACAGAAAACTTTCTGTCAGGGGCTGCTGCTGCGATGGGGTCATCATTGGGGCACATCTTTGTCAGCTCGCTCTGGAAACGGTCAGAGAAACCCTTCAGCAGGGTACAGCCTCCGCACAGCAAGATATTGCCCATCAGCCGCTTCTTGAGATCAGCATCACACTTACTGAGGCAGGTCATGGTCAGCAATGGAAGTGCTGGCTGCTGTGAATCTATCAAGGATGGTTTGAAGAGCATTTCAGCACACAGGAATCTCTCTTTGCCAATGGGAATTAGGTGCCCATCTGGAAGTTCATAATCAACCTGCTGTTTCCGGAGAGGCAAACTCATGTCATGCTGAAGGTCCAGAGACGTATAGCAACACTTTTCCTTAATGTCCTGTATCATATTTAGTTGTTCTCCAGTAAATGTTTTCCCAGCCTCATTTAATAACTTCATGAGGTAATGGGTGAGGTCTGATCCAGCATAGTCTACTCGTCCAGTAATGCTTGGCATAGTATAACCTTCATAGATAGGGACCACATATGAAACACCATGGCCACTTTCTACCACAAGAGCGGAGGTCTTTCCGTATGAATACATAGATAATCTGGACTGGTAGGCGATATGCATGGCAGGAGTGCAGAACGTTTCAAACAGCATCTCGGCATATTTCTCCCTGTTGGTGGTAGGACTCAGTGGAGGGTCTGATACCAGGACAGCATGCTCCTCTGGCTGAATCTTCATCTCTTTGTGGAAAATGTATTCCCAAATGTCTTGGACACAATCCCAATCGACCACTATGCCATGTCTCAAGGGATTGACCAGTTTTAGGGGTATTTTCACATCCTGAAGTTCTTTTCCAACAAAGGTTTCTTTGCGATTGTCCCCAGTTTTAGCAGTCTCCTGGAAATGCTTGCCCACTGTAGATGAAATAACATGGGAGGGACGAGGCTCTCCAGCAAATCCACACTTACAGTAACCTGTGCCAATGTCTATGATCACTGCTCTAGTCTCCTTCACAATCTTGGGGCTTCTCTGAGTTGATGAAGCGCTATCCTCTTCAGGCTTTTTACTGGTCCTAACTAGTACCGCCCGTTTTGCAGGACCTTCCTGGATTGTTGCTACCGCTACAGAACTGGTGCTTCCTTTGACTGACATTTCCTTTTTCTTTTGTCATAGATGTTGATTCCCTTTGACTGGGCTGGCAGAAGCCATGGCAAGCCGAGAAATCCCAGGGGTAATTTTGGAACTTTCATGCCACTGACATCACTGATTGTGACATCAGCTATCTGCTGGCCTTTGGGCTACAGCTTAGTACAGGAGTAGGCAACCTGCGGCACGCATGCGGATTTTCAGTGGCACTCACACTGCCCAGGTCCTGGCCACAGGTCTGGCGGGCTCTGCATTTTAATTTAATTTTAAATGAAGCTTCTTAAACATTTTAAAAACCTTATTTACTTTACATACAATAGTTTAGTTATATATTATAGAAAGAGACCTTCTAAAAATGTTAAAACGTATTACTGGCACGCAAAACCTTAAATTAGAGTGAATAAATGAAGACTCTACACCCCACTTCTGAAAGGCTGCCGATCCCTGGCTTAGTATTTCAGAACTCTTCTCTACTTGAGGACGTTTTGGGGAAATACACTGCTTGTTTAGCATACCAGAGAGCTACTGGGGTCGGGCTGCAGCTGTTTCTACCACCATCTCTCCTAAAGCGGCTCTGAGGAGTAGTAGTAGGGGACAAGGGGACTGGTCTATGCCAACATTCCCCACTGCTGCTACTGGCTGTGGAGCGATGATGGGTGCAGATACAGCAAGTAGCCATGTCTGCAGTGCACATAAACCAGGGATTGTTCTAGGACATGTCTAGCACTACATTTTTTTCCAAGGAAACAAATTACTTCCTCCCCAGCCGCCTCCTGAGAAGGTCTAAAGTCATTTTTAAGTGTTTCACTAACCAATATACCTTTTGGACCTGATTTGTTTAATATTCAACAAGTTTCCATCTCTCAAACTGTGTGATTGTGGTAATTTAAAAAAAAAAAAGGTGTGAGACAGCCCATGTGTTGCTGGACCCTGTCACATTGATGGGGTGTGGCTGATTTGCTTAAGAACATGCTGAAATACAGAGAGTCAGACTTGTGCTGTAGCCATTTGTAGCCTTATCACCCCATTCCTGCCAGCGACGTGTTTGCCACTAAGAAATACAGAGCCCTAACAGCCCGCGTTAATGAAGAGGTTTGGCATGCAGTGAGGTACAACAGGGACACTGTTGTAAACCACCACAATGAGGCTGCCTCCTACTGAACAGCACCATTGTCCATCACAACATCACTATGAACCATACCTTCAGCAAGATCCAGTACTGGTTTCTACCCAGTCTGAGAGGGGAAGGGGACTGGGACTGCTGTCTAAGGAGGATGGGGCTCTCTTCAGAGTCCATTAGGGCCAGTGCTTGGCTAGAGCAGTCCTTGTTGAGAAGTGCAAGAATATCGGTCCCTTGGGTTGGACGATTCCTCTGCAGTGTTCACAAGAAGCAGAAGAACAGTATCTTAGTCTTAGCTAGTGTTATTCTAAGCAATCTTTTTGCTGTGAATGGCAAAGCCAATAGCGTTACCACTTCATCCTGCTCAGTCTAATGTAGACAAGTTCTATACACGGCTTCCGGCAGGAGTCCTATGAGGATAAATGCCCTGGATTCTGACAAAATACTGCAGAATTGAGCCCCTCTAAAGGAAGAGACCAGACCCCCTTATTACAGCAGAAGGTATGCTTTGTTAAACAACGGGGTTATGAACTACATCAACCGCAAGACAGGCAGATTTTAAAGCCTAGCGTTGTGGGTGTTCAACACCTCTCAGAATTAGGTCTTGTGGCTAGAGACCGCTGCAGGGGTTAGCCTTTCAGGCCTGCTGCCCAGCTAAATGTGAGAGTTAAGCATCCATGATCTTAGTGAGATACACTAGGTATTTTGTATGGTGGCACAGAGGCCTTTTAGTCGAGATTTCATTTGATTGAATGGACACCACTTTCTAACAATATTTTGGCAATCACCATGCCAGACCCAATAAGAGGAACACAGCCAAGAGAGAAGTCAACTTACACATCACTGGGAGCCACAGGGAAGTGCCCTCACACCATACACACAAATCTATAAATACCTACCTGGGGAACTGTAACAGGGTGCTGATCAAAGCTCTATGGAAGCCAGCACCCTGATCACCCCCCCCCCCCCCAGGGTACTGGGTGAGGTTGAAATAGACGAGCGCACTTACACCTGCTGGTAGCCTGATGAGTTAATGAGTAATTAGCACACCGGCTGAAGAACCCAGGAAGGCAAACAGACACTATAAAAAAGGCTAATCCAGGGAGCAGGAAAGGGCTTCTTAGAACTGCTGCTATGTGGCTGAAATGTACCTGGAGCGTAAGAGGAGGCAAACAAGCAAACAAGGTGAAGGTACCTTGGGGAACCTGTGCACTGCTTCATTCAAAAAGTGGGCTGACCAGCCAGGGTTTTCTTGGAGAGGAAGGGGGAAGCCCGTTCACAAGTGTGGGCTTGTCCAGGATCCATCTGTCAGCCACAACCAGGAAGGCTTGAGAGGTGGCCTGTGACAGGACAGGCTCGATCTGGAAAAGATGGAGGAGTTCGTGCTCCGAAGGGGAGGCGGAGGACATTGCAGACATTCCAACAGACCAAGTGACAATCTGCTGGGATGGCAGGCAGAGCAACAGCATGTGTTTCAGGCGCTCATGAAGGAGCAGAGCCAGGTACAGCAGCAGTTATTACAAAACATAACAATTCCTGCCAAGGGGGAGCAGGCCTTGAACTTTAAAATGAGCGTGGGGATAATCCAGTGTTCCTATGGATGTTCGAGAGAATCACTGCTAGTGCAAGCTGAGATAAAGTATTATGTGATTAGCCTCTTATCTGGCGGGAGAAACACAGTCTGCTTACATGGCATTGAGTGAAGAGCAGGCCACAAATCACGAAGCGTTAAAGGGTGCTTTACTGGACTATGTAGGCTTGTGGACGAAAGGTACAGACAGAAATTTAGGGAAGCCACATGGACTTACGGGGTTGGGCCCAAAGCTTTCATACAGAAGCTGAGAGATTGGGCCAACCACCGGCTGAGTCTAAAGGGGCAAGATTTGGAAGAGGTCATGGATACCATTATATTAGAACAATTTATGCAGAGCCTCCCAGATACCACTAAGGTCTGGATGAGGAAGCCAACCAGAGAATGGATGCAGCAGTAAAACTGGCCAAGTGTGTTGAAGCAGAATTTCCCAGGAAAGTGGCTCGTCCCCCACAAGAAGGGAATGTGAGGGGGGGAAGAACTGGGGCAGGCTGGCTAACCTAGTGAGGAGGGCTTTAAACTAGGTTCACCGGGGGAAGGACACCAAAGCCCTGAGGTAAGTGGGGAAATGGGATCCTGGGAGGAAGCACAAGCAGGAGAGCGCAAGAGGGGAGGACTCCTGTCTCATGCTGAGAAAGAGGGACGATCGATGAGTTATCTTAAGTGCCTATACACAAATGCAAGAAGCCTGGAAAACCAAGCAGGGAGAACTGGAAGTCCTGGCACAGTCAGGGATCTATGATGTGATTGGAATAACAGAGACTTGGTGGGATAACTCACATGACTGGAGTACTGTCATGGATGGATATAAACTGTTCAGGAAGGACAGGCAGGGCAGAAAAGGTGGGGGAGTTGCATTGTATGTAAGAGAGGAGTATGACTGCTCAGAGCTCCGGTATGAAACTGCAGAAAAACCTGAGAGTCTCTGGATAAAGTTGAGAAGTGTGAGCAACAAGGGTGATGTCGTGGTTGGAGTCTGCTATAGACCACCAGACCAGGGGGATGAGGTGGACGAGGCTTTCTTCTGGCAACTAGCAGAAGTTGCTAGATCGCAGGCCCTGGTTCTCATGGGAGACTTTAATCACCCTGATATCTGCTGGGAGAGCAATACAGTGGTGCACAGGCAATCCAGGAAATTTTTGGATAGTGTAGGGGACAATTTCCTGGTGCAAGTGCTGGAGGAACCAACTAGGGGCAAAGCTTTTCTTGACCTGCTACTCACAAACAGGGAAGAACTAGTAGGGGAAGCAAAAGTGGATGGGAACCTGGGAGGCAGTGACCATGAGATGGTCGAGTTCAGGATCCTGACACAAGGAAGAAAGGAGAGCAGCAGAATACGGACCCTGGACTTCAGAAAAGCAGACTTTGACTCCCTCAGGGAACAGATGGGCAGGATCCCCTGGGAGAATAACATGAAGGGCAAAGGGGTCCAGGAGAGCTGGCTGTATTTTAAAGAATCCTTATTGAGGTTGCAGGAACAAACCATCCCGATGTATAGAAAGAATAGTAAATATGGCAGGCGACCAGCTTGGCTAAACAGTGAAATCCTTGCTGATCTTAAATGCAAAAAAGAAGCTTACAAGAAGTGGAAGATTGGACAAATGACCAGGGAGGAGTATAAAAATATTGCTCAGGCATGCAGGAGTGAAATCAGGAAGGCCAAATCACACTTGGAGTTGCAGTTAGCAAGAGATGTTAAGAGTAACAAGAAGGGTTTCTTCAGGTATGTTAGCAACAAGAAGAAAACCAAGGAAAGTGTGGGCCCCTTACTGAATGAGGGAGGCAACCTAGTGACCGAGGATGTGGAAAAAGCTAATGTACTCAATGCTTTTTTTGCCTCTGTCTTCACGCACAAGGTCAGCTCCCAGATTGCTGCACTGGGCAGTACAGCATGGGGAGAAGGTGACCAACCCTCTGTGGAGAAAGAAGTGGTTTGGGACTATTTAGAAAAACTGGACGTGCACAAGTCCCTGGGGCCGGATGCGCTGCATCCGAGGGTGCTAAAGGAGTTGGCGGGTGAGATTGCAGAGCCATTAGCCATTATTTTTGAAAACTCATGGCGATCGGGGGAGGTCCCAGATGACTGGAAAAAGGCTAATGTAGTGCCCATCTTTAAAAAAGGGAAGAAGGAGGATCCGGGGAACTACAGGCCAGTCAGCCTCACCTCAGTCCCTGGAAAAATCATGGAGCAGGTCCTCAAGGAATCAATTATGAAACATTTAGAGGAGAGGAAAGTGATCAGGAACAGTCAGCATGGATTCACGAAGGGGAAGTCGTGCCTGACTAACCTAATTGCCTTCTATGATAAGATAACTGGCTCTGTGGATGAGGGGAAAGCAGTGGATGTGTTATTCCTTGACTTTAGCAAAGCTTTTGATACGGTCTCCCACAGTATTCTTGCCGCCAAGTTAAAGAAGCATGGGCTGGATGAATGGACTGTAAGGTGGATAGAAAGCTGGCTAGATCGTCGGGCTCAACGGGTAGTGATCAATGGCTCCATGTCTAGTTGGCAGCCGGTTTCAAGCGGAGTGCCCCAAGGGTCGGTCCTGGGGCCAGTTTTGTTTAATAACTTTATTAATGATCTGGAGGATGGTGTAGACTGCACTCTCAGCAAGTTTGCAGATGACACTAAACTAGGAGGCGTGGTAGATACACTAGAGGGTAGGGATCGGATACAGAGGGACCTAGACAAATTAGAGGATTGGGCCGAAAAAAACCTGATGAGGTTCAACAAGGACAAGTGCAGAGTCCTGCACTTAGGACGGAAGAATCCCATGCACTGCTACAGACTAGGGACCGAATGGCTAGGTAGCAGTTCTGCAGAAAAGGACTTGGGGTCACAGTGGACGAGAAGCTGGATATGAGTCAACAGTGTGCTCTTGTTGCCAAGAAGGCTAACGGCATTTTGGGCTGTATAAGTAGGGGCATTGCCAGCAGATCGAGGGACGTGATCGTTCCCCTTTATTCAACATTGGTGAGGCCTCATCTGGAATACTGTGTCCAGTTTTGGGCCCCACACTACAAGAAGGATGTGGAAAAATTGGAAAGAGTCCAGCGGAGGGCAACAAAAATGATTAGGGGTCTGGAGCACATGACTTATGAGGAGAGGCTGAGGGAACTGGGATTGTTTAGTCTCCAGAAGAGAAGAATGAGGGGGGATTTGATAGCAGCCTTCAACTACCTGAAGGGGGGTTCCAAAGAGGATGGAGCTCGGCTGTTCTCAGTGGTGGCAGATGACAGAACAAGGAGCAATGGTCTCAAGTTGCAGTGGGGGAGGTCCAGGTTGGATATCAGGAAAAACTATTTCACTAGGAGGGTGGTGAAACACTGGAATGCGTTACCTAGGGAGGTGGTGGAGTCTCCTTCCTTGGTGGTTTTTAAGGCCCGGCTTGACAAAGCCCTGGCTGGGATGATTTAGCTGGGAATTGGTCCTGCTTTGAGCAGGGGGTTGGACTAGATGACCTCTTGAGGTCCCTTCCAACTCTGATATTCTATGATTCTATGAAGAAACTAGATCCCTCAAGCAGGAAGGTCTGGGTGTGAGAGACAGGAGGAGAAAAAGGCCATGTCAACCAGCTGGGATATTACTTGCTACCACTGCTGGGGGGAAATGCTACAGTAAGTGGGACTGCCCTTATATGTAATGTGGACTGGGGGAATTTTGCAGCTAGACTGGGGTGATGGAGACATCTAGGAAGAGTGTGAAAACAATCCCCGTAAGGGTGGGCCATAGGCTAGAGGATATTGACCTAGTAGCTGGCTGTTCGCTCTTGCGGAACAGGCTGATTAAAGTACAGTGGTTTTGGGAGGGCGAAACCCTATATGTGGAATGCATACACAGGGAGAAAAAAATAAATATCCAATGGCAGTAGTGCCATGGAAGGTTCCAATAGAAAGGGGTCAGGGTAGTGGAAACCTTGCCCCATCCGGTGGTCAGGGGACGGTGTGAAACACGTTCCCTTTAAGGAGAAGAAAGGAGGCCTGGGGAAAGGAACCTCAATGGGGAGTGAGGAAAAGAGGGGCTGGGATTAAACATGGACCCAGAGCCCACGAGCTGTGATATGAGAAAACCCTAAACAGATAAGCCAAGAAAGTGGATCAGAAAGGCTGGGCAAAGGAGAAGCAGGAAAGCGAAAACCCTAGAAAAATACCAACAAGCTAAGAAAGCAAGGCCTAGGTGGGGAATACCAGGCAAAGAAGCTGGAAAAGGGGATGAAGGAGTAGGAGTCACCCAAATAAAGGACAATCTGAAGAAAGGGCAGGAAGTGAACCAAGATACCCCAGTTAGGGGGACTGTAGGACGGAGCGACCACACAAAGCCTCTTATGGGGGCTCAGAGACCCTTGGAGTGGGAGGGGTCTGTTGGGGAAGAAACCCCAGTGTGCTCTACAAAGGAAGGAGCAAATCCAGAGCCAGGATCTGTAGGCTGTCCCTGGTGTGATGACCCATGGGAGGAAATTGAGTTGTGGGGTAAACCCCCACCTAAGGAGTGCTTATTCTGTGGCTGGAGGATGGAAGCCCCCATGGGTGGCCCATGAAAAAGCAGACTAGAGAACTGCAGGGGTGGTGAGAGATCGCCGCCTCCATAAGGAAGGTAGAGCTTGGTCAGGCAGAAAACTGAGCCCTAGTGGAAAAGAGGGCCCCTAACCAAGCTGAGGAAACAAAATGAAGGAGGTGGATGACAGGGCACTGTTAACAGCCTGACATGTTCACAAGTAACTGGCTTAGCCACTGAAGAACCCAACCAGTATAAAAGGCTAACCCAGTGAGCAGGAAGAGGCTCCTCATTACTGCTGCTCTATGGTTGTATTGTACCTGGAACGTAAGAGGAGACAAAGAAAAACATGTGGTGAAGGTACCTTGGTGGATGCGCATGCTGCTTACTTCACCAAGCGGGCTTACCACACGGGGTCTCCCTGGAGAGGAAAGGGGAGTCTGTTTCCAGGAACAAATACTTAATAATGGGCTTTTCAATCTAGCAGAGAATGGTTGCAAGTAGGGCTGTCAATTAATCGCAGTTAACTCACGCGATTAACTCAAAAAAATTAATCGCAATTAATTGCACTTATAACAATAGAATACCAATTGAAATTTATAACATTTTTGGATTTTTCTATATTTTCAATATTGATTTCAATTATAACACAAAATACAAAGTGCACAGTGCTCACTTTATATTATTTTTTATTACAAATACATGCACTGTAAAAAAAGAAAAGAAATAGTATTTTTCAGTTCACCTCATACAAGTACTGAAGTGCAATCTCTTTATCATGAAAATGTAACTTACAAATGCCAATTTTTTTTTTTTTGGTTACATAACTACACTCAAAACCAAAACAGTATAAAACTTTAGAGCCTACAAGTCCGCTCAGTCCTACTTCTTATTCTGCCAATCGCTAAGACATTGACGGGAGATACTGCTGCCTGCCTCTTAATTACATCACTTGAAAGTGGGAACAGGCATTCTCATGGCACTGTTGTAGCTGGCTGTGACGTTATTGATATAATCTGGGACCATATAGATCATTGTTGCAACCAAGGTCCTGTAGTGGCACCCAAATCTTGTATAAAGGGGTTCAAATGGGGTGTCTAAGACAAGGCTATGGTTTACTGGTTATGATTATATTGTCTATATGTGTGTATCACTTTTGTAGTTGAAGTTAGGAATACTGGCTCTATACTGTCTGTATTTCAAACTTATGCTATGCTTCTGGGTGACATCCCAGACAAACTGGTGTTAGCTCTGCCTAGCCTGCTTGATGGCCCATTAAGGACCATCAGCTATACAATGGACCCATTGAGAGAAGGCAGATACGCCTTGTAACTCAGCAAAGTATGCAGGGACTGGCCCATGTGACTCCAGACTCCATGTTGCTGTAATTTTCCACAGTAAGAACAAAGAGGTGTGCTTACACCTGGAAAAGACTATATAAGGCTGATGCCTCATCTCCATCTTGTCTTCAATCCTGCTTCATACCTCTGGAGGAACTTTGCTACAAGCTGAAGCTTTGAACAAAGGACTGAGGACCCATCCCAGCGGGGGATGTATTCCAGAGACTTGATTTGAACCTGCAGTTTATTCCATCGCTGCTGCAAGCCTGAACCAAGAACTTTGCCATTACTGTATGTAATTGATTCCATTTAACCAATTCTAACTCTCATCTCTATCTTTTTCCTTTTACGAATAAACCTTTAGATTTTAGATTCTAAAGGATTGGCAGCAGCGTGATTTGTGGGTAAGATCTGATTTGTATATTGACCTGGGTCTGGGGCTTGGTCCTTTGGGATCAGGAGAACCTTTTTCTTTTACTGGGGTATTGGTTTTCATAACCATTTGTCCCCATAACGAGTGGCACTGGTGGTAATACTGGGAAACTGGAGTGTCTAAGGAGATTGCTTGTGAGACTTGCGGTTAGCCAGTGGGGTGAGACCGAAGTCTTAGTCTGGCTGGTTTGGTTTGCCTTAGAGGCGGAAAGAACCCCAGCCTTGGGCTGTAACTGCCCTATTTGAGCAATTTGTCCTGAGTTGGCACTCTCAGTTGGGTTCCGCCAGAACCGCTTTGTCACACTGGCGTCACAAGATATTTATGTGCCAGATGCGCTAACGATTCATGCGCTTCTTCGTGCTTCGGCCATCGTTCCAGAGGACATGCTTCCATGCTGATGATGCTCGTTAAAAAACTAACGTGTCAATTAAATTTGTGATTGTACTCCTTTGGGGAGAATTGTAGGTCTCCTGCTCTGTTTTACCCACATTCTGCCATATATTTCATGTTATAGCAGTCTCGGATGATGACCAAGCACATGTTCGTTTTAAGAACATTTTCACAGCAGGTTTGACGAAACACAAAGAAGGTACCGATATGAGATTTCTAAAAATAGCTACAGCACTCGACCCAAGGTTTAAGAATCTGAAGTGCCTTTCAAAATCTGAGAGGGACGAGGTGTGGAGCATGCTTTCAGAAGTCTTAAAAGAGCAACACACTGATGCAGAAACTACACAACCCGAACCACCAAAAAAGAAAATCAACCTTCTGCTGGTGGCATCTGACTCAGATGATGAAAATGAACATGCGTCGGTCTGTACTGTTTTGGATCATTATCAAGCAGAACCCGTCATCAGCATGGACGCATGTCCCCTGGAATGGTGGTTGAAGCATGAAGGGACATACGAATCTTCAGTGCATCTGGCACGTAAATATCTTGCAACGCCAGCTACAACCGTGCCATGAGAACGCCTGTTCTCACTTTCAGGTGACATTGCAAACAAGAAGCAGGCAGCATTATCTCCTGCAAATTGCAACCAACCTTGTTTGTCTGAGTGATTGGCTGACCAAGAAGTAGGACTGAGTGCACTTGTAGGGGCTAAAAAGTTTGACATTGTTTTGTTTTTTTATGCAGTTTTTTTAGTACAAAATTTTACATTTGTACATTCAACTTTCATGATAAAGAGATTGCACTACAGTACTTGTATAAGGTGAATTGAAAAATACAATTTTTGTTTTTTACATTGCAAAAACAATTATTTGTAATGAAAAATATAAAATGAGCACTGTATACTTTGTATTCTGTGTTGTAACTGAAATTAATATATTTCAAGATATAGTAAGCATCCAAAAATATTTAAAACAAATGGTATTCTAATGTTGTTTAATCGCGATTATTGTTTTAAATCGCTTGGCAGCCCTACTCGTAACACGATCCAAAGGCTGGAAGTTGAAGCTAGACAAATTCAGATGGGAAATAAGGCAGACATGTTTAACGGTGAGCATAATTAACTATTGGAACATCCTACCAAGGGTTGTGGTGGATTCTTCATCATTGACAATTTCTAAATCAAGGTGGGATGTTTTTTCTAAAAGCTCGGCTCTAAGCATTATTGTAGGGCAGGTCTCTGGCCCAGGCTATACAGGAGGTCAGCCTAGATGATCCCAAGGGTCCCTTCTGGCCTTGGAATCTATTACATCTGTATCAGGTGCTTAGCAGAATTTTGCATAAGAAGCTGCCACATTTACCCCCAGAAAACCCTTGAGAGACTTCGCAGTCAGATACACTGCAGGACTGATAGGTCACAATGAATCTACAAAGTACTGATCTTGAGGCTGCTTTATTTGTCTTCTGAAAAGTTGTTACAAAAGTGTCAGTCGTATGCTGTTTGTACTAGCGAGGAACCTTTCGAGTGTTGAATTTGTAATTCAGCTAAAACAAAAGTCTATGCAACTTGACAAAAAGTTTTGGGGGACTGTTTTTAGCCTTAGACTGATCAGATTTCAGAGTGATTTTTACAGTTACTTTGGCCAATGTTTCTTGAGATGTTCCTTTAGCTGTGGGATGGTGGACTGGTGTTGCTTGCACACATGACATCTGAGGGGCAACTTGAGGAGCTCAGAAGTCCCATCTTTAACCAGAACTTTTCCTTTGGTCTCTACCATCTCTATCACATCTGAAGGAAACAAAGACATTTGGTATCAGAACAAAGTGCACTCTCAGCACTATGAAGAGTGTGTGCACGCTGCTTTACCTATACAACATTTTATCACTGCAGAATAGGATTGTTCTACCCCAACATTCCACATTCTTTCTTCAGATATTCCACCTGGAATTAGAAGAGCCTGTCCCATTGTTAAACATAAGCCAATGAAATGCTGTGCTAGTTTGATCAGAAAACCCAAGTTATCCAATATCCAAAACTAAGCAGGACCTTCCACTTTTTCTAACACACTGTTTAAGATTTACATTAGCTTTGAAAATACATGAAAACGATAAAATTATACATTATGGAGTAAATTTTATAAAGTCTTTACCTTGAGAGTTTAAGAAGTATTCTGTAGTAAAAGAATTCCAGTGCTTTTTGTTTTTAAGGCAAGGGGAATCAAAATCCTGGCTGATTACATGGAGATGTACTTGACTGAAACACAAGTAATCATGGTTTTACATTTACAAAAGAATTACACCACCGTTAGCTAGATAAGAGTGTTTCCCTACTAAGCACTGTGGCACAAGTTCACACCTGCCCTAAACAGATCCAGCTCCTTGGGATGTCTCGGGGACATATTCGTCAGGGAGGTCAGTTACATGTGGGGATCAAACAGCTGTAAATGGTAATTCACCGGGAGTTAACTTAGCCACTGATGAAGATGGCGTTAGCAAGGAAGGCAACTCACAAGGTGGTGTAGGATAAAACAAGGTGATTCAGAGGCAGAAAGGAGTGCAGCCCAGAATTACTAATAGTGCAATTCCAATGAATGCCACACCTTCAGCGGAGAGGGTGGGGGGAGGGTGTGCGTGCGTGTACACACACACACACGTACGTCTTTGCTGGAAACATTACGTCGGGGGACTTAGGAAAGCACTTTAGCCCAAGTTTATATTTGAGTCGGAGCCTTTGGCTCTATCTGTACTACAAATTTAACCACCTCTGACAACCTGGTTGCAACATGGTCATCCCATAAACTAGCTGTAATTTGTAGTACAGAGCCTGGACCGTAACTAGGTTAAAGACTTGGTCAAGGCTCAAGACAAAATGTAGTTCTTCGAGATGTGATACAGACATGTATTCCACTTGTGTGCATGCCCAATGCACCGGAGCCAGGAAATTTTGCCTAACAGTACCCATAGGGGGCAGCACTTGCGCCTCACGACTGTACCTCCTCCTCTGGCTATATGAAGTGGTGCTGCCTTGACCCTTCCTTCACACCGAATGCCCATAGATGCAGAGGGGATGGAGGCTGGGTCGTAGAATACACGTCTGCATCACATCTCAAACAACAACAGTTACACGAGTAAACATTTCTTCTTTGAGTAGATACAGCCATGCATTCCACTTAGTGACTCGCAAGCACCACTCTCAGGAAGTGGGGTAAGGGATCGACTATCAGAGTGGTACTCTGCGATGCAGAACAGCCACGGCCTCATTGCCTCCTGGCACAGCACACTCCTTGCCTATATAATAATACATCGCAGTTGTATGGTCAGTAAATACATGAACCACTGAGCCCCTGATGCAGTCTAGCAAAGTGTGACAGGTATCGTGATGGCCCAAAGCTCCAGCACATTGATATGCAGGAGCGAAGCTTCCTGCCCCGCCACAGACCGTGGACTCTCAGCAACCCCAGAGGGAGGCATCAGTGACAACAATCCTAGCAGGTAAGGGCAGGGGTGAAAGTGGGCCAGTACAGGTAAGAAGTGGCTGCTGGTACCGTCCCATATGCAGCCGACGTTAAAGCGCTGCCTTTTGCCCTCCCCCCCAACGGGGGGTGGGGGGAGGGGCAGCTGCCCCCGGACCCAGCAATTTAACAGCGGCTGGAGCCAGGCCCCCACACCAGTAAGTCTTCTATGTGATCTTCACCCCTCGGTAAGGGCCAGATGAAGGGAACGTCCTGAACCATCTGCCAGGATGGAGTCTAGGATCAATGGAGGGAGGCAGAGCAAACTGCCCAAAGGGTGAAGGGTTGGACAGTAGGCTGCTCTTGAGCTACATTTGAAGGTGGCGAAGATGCAACCTGGCAAATTGAACCACCTGAGTGAATGCAGACATGTGGCCCAAGAGCTTCGAGCACTTCCGAACTGCCATGGAAGGTTGAGACTGCAGACTGAGACAAAGGCACCAAATCATCTGAAAATGGTCAGTCAGCAAAAATGCTCTCAAACTCTCAGTCTATTAGGGCCCCAATGAACTCAATTTTCTGAGTGGAGACCAATGTTGACTTTTCAGTGTCTAGGATTAGATCCAGAGAGTTGAGTAAGCACAGCATAACGTGTATGTGAGAAAAAACTTCTTCTCTGGACCTGCCCCTTAGCAGCCATTTGTCCAGATATGGGAAGACAAGGATTCCCCCCTTCTTCCTGAGGTACGCTGTCACCACCACCATACATTGGGTAAAAACCTGGGGTGGGCAGAAGACAGACTGAAAGGAAGGATATGCACTGAAAATGGTGGTTCACCATGACAAATTGGAAAAATCTTCAGTAGCTTGGGAGAATCGCCACATGGAAGTAAGTGTCCTGAAGGTCCAGAACAGCAAACCAGTTGTTTTGAGTCAACGTGGGGAGGGATGCTGAGAGGGACCATTCAGAACCTGAGATATCTGATATATTTGTTGAGGTTGCAGAGATTGAGGATAGGGAACCAGATTTGGGAACCATAAAGTACCATGAATAAAAACCTTAATACAGGCACTCCAGAGGGACCTCATCCACAACTCCCAAAGCCAGTAGCGACCAGACCTGCTCGAGGAGCAGTATCTCATGAGAAGGGTCCCTGAGGAGGAAGAGAGAGAGAGGGGGGAGGCAGGGTGCAGGAGAATTGGATAGCATAGCCCAATGTGATGGTGTTTAGGGCCCAGTGGGCAGTGGTAACTGAGCACCAAATATTGTGAAAGTGAGCTAGCCTGTCCCCAAATGGCGGGGACCAGGGTAGCGGAAGTCACAACTGGACTGCTGCTCTGGACAAATGAGTCAAAACGGGTGCTTGGGGACAGCATGTCAACTGGCTGAACCCAGAACCTGAATGTCTCTGCCCCTGGACCTAGGCCCCTTTCTGAGGTAGTTCCACTTTCTCAGGGGAGGAAAAGATTGCCCAAAGAGGCATTGCAGGCAGGATTGTTGCTGCTGACCACCATACTGGCAATTTTGCACTGCCTGTGTATACTCCCCCAAGGAACATACAGTAGCCCTAGAATCCTCCAAGGATTTCAGTTTTGTTTGAAAAGAGGACCTGACCATTGAAGGGCAAGTCCTATATAGCCTGCTGCACATCTGGAGCAATACCCAAATTTTGCAGCTGGGGTGCCCTCCTCATGGTTACCACTGAGGCCATCACTTTGGCTGAAGTATTCACTACATCTAGTACAAAAAGTGTAGCAACGTTCTGGGCACCAAGAAGCCCTCGGCAATAAATGCCCGAAATTCCTCCCTGGAGGTTTCAGGCAGCTGGTCTGTAAATTTAGACAGTCATCCAATTTACAAAATAGTATTTGAACAACACCACCACCTGTTGGTTGACAATCCGCATTTGTAGGGAAGAAGAGGTGGTGTAGTTCTTTCTACCCACTAAGTCCACTCTATTAGAGTCCTTATTCTTAGGAGCAGACTTAAATCTGCCCAGCCGAGCTTTGTCATTCGCTGCAGTTACAACCAAAGAATTAGGATCTGGGTGGGAGTCAAACCCCTGCATCAGGACAAAGTAGCATTTCTCCAAATACTTTGCTGTAGGCAGCATTGAAGCCAGTTTGCTCCAAAGAACCTTTGCAGGCTCTAAGAGTGCATCATTAATGGGGAGGGACACTCTCCCTAGGGCAGATGACTGCAGGATGTCCAGCAACTAATGGGTGTTCTCCTGCAGGAACTCCACCTGGATGCCCAGGGAAGCAGCCAGATGCTGCAGAGTGTCCCGGTAGTCCTTGAAGTCCTCAGGCACTGAAGTGGAGGAAGAGCCAGGCACGGCTGAATTGTTCAGGGATGATGAAAAGGCAGTTAACTGAGCGAATGACAGGTCCCGTTGATGAACTGGGGGACCTGGATGGGACAACTCCAGAGGCTCCACAAGGGGAGGACAACTGGTGCCTGAACTTGCAGTGGGTCAACAGTCTCAGCCAACAGCATGCCTGGTGATCTTGCCTGTTCCGAGGGAAGGGCAGCAAAGGGCTGATAGAATTGTGAGAATAAATAGTTGGCTAAGGGAGTGGTGCTATAAGGAGGGCTTTGGGATGTATGGCCACTGGGAGGCTTTCGGGGACAGACACCTGTTCTCGAGGGATGGGCTTCACCTGAGTAGGGAAGGAAATAGACTTCTGGGAGGGAGGCTGGCTCATCTTATCAAAAGAGCTTTAAACTAGGAAGTTTGGGGAGACGGTTGGGAGATGCACAGTTAATCTCCACGCCAGATTCCTGTATGAAGAAGGTGAGTAAAATGAGAGGAGACATAGCTGGGGAGATGAGATTGGACATAGGAAGGACAGGGGGGATGGACACAAGGAGGCCCACAACATATAGTGCTCCTAATGGGAGAGAGGCTAAACGACAAACATTAGGGTGTCTATACACCAATGCCAGAAGCCTAGGTAATAAAATGGAGGAATTGGAGCTCTTGGTCCAAGAGCTGAAACCAGATATCGTAGGAATAACGGAAACGTGGTGGAATGGCAGTCACGACTGGAACACAGGTTTGGAGGGGTATGCGCTGTATAGGAAAGACCGGAACAAAGGTAAAGGTGGGGGGGTGGCATTGTATGTCAATAGTGAAATAAGCTGTAAAGAAATAATAGTTGATGGATTAGACAACACAGAGTCCGTCTGGGCAATACTCACACTGGGTAATAGGACTACTAGAGCCTCTCCGGGGATAGTGCTTGGAGTGTGCTATAGACCGCCAGGATCGACCCAGGATATGGATAAGGAACTATTTAATGTGCTTAGAGAAGTAATTACTAATAGAAACTGTGTAATTATGGGGGACTTTAACTTCCCGGATATAGATTGGGGAACAAACGCTAGTAGCAATTATAGGGCTCAGATGTTCCTAGATGTGCTTGCTGATCAATTCCTCCAGCAAGTGGTAGCTGAACCGACGAGGGGGGAGGCCATTTTAGATTTGATTCTGGTAAGTAGTGAGGACCTCGTTGAGGAAGTGGTAGTAGGGGACAATTTGGGCTCCAGTGATCATGAGCTAATTCGGTTTAAAATACATGGAAGGAGTAACAGAATTAAGTCAAAGACTAGGGTTTATAATTTTAAAAAGGCCAATTTTAACAAATTAAGGGGACTGGTAAGGGAAGTGGATTGGGCAAACGTATTAATGGATTTAAAGGCAGAAGAAGCCTGGGATTACTTTAAGTTAAAGATGCATGAGCTGTCGGAGGCCTGTATTCCAAAAAAGGGAAAAAGATTACTAAGCAAGAGATTTAGACCGAGCTGGATGAGCGACCGACTCAAAGGGGCGATTAGGAAAAAACAGAAAGCGTACAAAGAGTGGAAGAGGGGAGGGATCAGTAAGGAAATGTACCTAAGTGAAGTCAGAGAATGTAGAGATAGAGTGAGAAAGGCCAAAGGCCGTGTAGAGTTGGACCTAGCGAGGGGAATTAAAAGCAATAGTAAGAGGTTTTACAGCACATAAATAGGAAGAAAGCAAAGAAAGAAGAAGTGGGACCGCTGAAGACTATTGCCGGAGAGGAGATTAAAGACAATCTAGGCATGGCGCAATATCTCAATGAATATTTTGCATCGGTGTTTAATGAGGCCAATGAAGGGATTAGGGATACTAGCACCACTACAGAGGGGCGTTCAGAATGGGGGATTACCGTATCCGAGGTAGAAACAAAACTTGATCGCCTTAATGGGGCTAAGTCGGGAGGACCGGACGATCTTCATCCGAGAATATTGAAGGAATTGGCGCGGGAAATAGCAGGCCCGTTAGCGATAATATTTAATGAATCTGTAAACTCGGGGGTGGTCCCGTTAGACTGGAGAATAGCTAATGTGGTTCCTATTTTCAAGAAAGGGAAAAAAAGTGATCCGGGTAACTACAGGCCTGTTAGTTTAACATCTGTAGTGTGCAAGGTGTTAGAGAAAATTCTGAAAGAGAAACTAGTTGAGGACCTGGAGGTTAGTGGCAATTGCGATAAATTACAACATGGTTTTACGAAGGGCAGATCGTGCCAAACGAATCTGATCTCCTTCTTTGAGAAAGTAACGGATTTATTAGATAATGGGAATGCGGTGGACCTAATATACCTGGATTTCAGTAAAGCGTTTGATACTGTACCCCATGAGGAATTATTGGTTAAACTGAAAAACATGGGGATCGATATGAAAATCCAGAGGTGGATAAGGAATTGGTTAATGGGGAGAATGCAGCGGGTCGTATTAAAGGGTGAACTGTCAGGTTGGAGGGAGGTTACTAGTGGAGTGCCTCAAGGTTCGGTTTTGGGACCCATTTTATTTAATCTATTTATAACTGACCTCGGAACCGATTGCAAGAGTGGGCTGATAAAGTTTGCGGATGATACGAAGGTGGGAGGCGTTGTAAATTCGGAAGAGGATAGGGATATCCTGCAGGGAGACTTGAATGAACTTGTGAATTGGAGTATCAGAAATAGGATGAAATTTAATAGTGAAAAGTGTAAGGTGATGCATTTGGGGATGACTAATAACAATTTTAGTTACAAGATGGGGACGCATTGGTTAGAAGTAACGGAAGAGGAGAAGGACCTAGGGGTCCTTGTAGACCGCAGGATGACTATGAGTCGACAATGTGACGTGGCGGTGAAAAAAGCCAATGCTGTCTTGGGATGCATTAGGCGAGGTATATCTAGTAGGGATAAGGAGGTCCTGCTTCCGTTGTACAAGGCGCTGGTGAGACCTCATTTGGAGTACTGTGTGCAGTTCTGGTCTCCCATGTTTAAAAAAGATGAACTCAAACTGGAACGGGTGCAGAGAAGGGCCACTAGGATGATCAGAGGAATGGAAAACCTGTCGTATGAAAGGAGACTAGAGGAGCTTGGGTTGTTTAGTCTGACAAAGCGAAGGCTGAGAGGGGATATGATTGCTATCTTTAAATATATTAGAGGGATTAATACAAGGGAGGGAGAAGAATTATTCCAGCTTAGTACTAACGTTGATACGAGAACGAATGGATATAAACTGGCCGTGGGGAAGTTCAGGCTTGAAATTAGACGAAGGTTTCTGACTGTCAGAGGGGTGAAATATTGGAACGGCCTTCCGAGGGAAACGGTGGAGGCGAGGGACCTGTCTGGTTTTAAGATTAAGTTAGATAAGTTTATGGAGGGAATGGTTTAATGGTAAAACATAGTAGTCAAGGAAAACCAAGCAATGGTAGGTAAATAGCATAATGGCTAAAAGGGGTCAGGATGGAGACTCTTGCCTATATGCTCGGGGTCTTACTGATCGCCATATTTGGGGTCGGGAAGGAATTTTCCTCCAGGGCAGATTGGCTGAGCCTCTGGAGGTTTTTCGCCTTCCTCCGCAGCATGGGGCAGGGATCTCTAGCAGGAGGGTCTCTGCCGATTGAAGTCACTAATAACAGGATTGGGGACTTCAGCAGCAGAGTCCAGGGAAGGGGTAGGGACGGTTTTATGGCCTGCAGCATGCAGGGGGTCAGACCAGATGATCATAATGGTCCCTTCTGACCCTAAAGTCTATGAGTCTATGAGTGAGAATAGAAGCGCAACTTCTGAACGAGGAGTGTCCCACAGGTTCCATGGGGGTCACTGGGCATAAGGGTAAGGCATAGGTGACCAGTGGGCACCAGGCCAGGGGCCCCTGTCCTGACTGCAGGAAGAGTGCCTATCTCTGTATCCATGCTGCTACAAGAACAGAACAGTTCCCAGTGTAGGCCAAGTGATTGGAGCCAGACCCAAAGTGCAAGCAACCGGTCCAATCATCCAAAGCAAGGGAGGAACCTGTGCCAACAGTGAAAACGGCCCAGCCAGCAGTCAGTATGCCACCATTGTCTCCAGTGCTGGGAGTGGCATCAGTCCCAAAATCAGCAGCAGTCCCAAAGCAGCAGACAGTGCAGAGGTGGAGGGCAGGGAATGCCACCACAATAATATTAGTAGCATGACATGCAGCGGTGCTAAGGAGTTTTCTGGTGCCAATGAGATCCATTGTGCTGAGCCCGGCACTAGACTCAGTTCCACAGTTGGTGGTAAGGCAACATCAGGATGCAGTACCAACAGACCCAAAGGTTCAGCAGCCTGTCCGGACAGCGAAGCTGTGGATGACATAGCCTTGGAGAAGTCCTGAACCAAAGCAGAGCTCGGGATGGAAAGGCACAGGAGGTCCAACATCGCTGCCACCTGATATGGACACCGTCAATGTCAGCACCGGACTCAACGGACGCCCTGGTCCTGGAACCAGAGTCAGCAATACGGGGCCTCTCACATCCCCATGTGGTACTAGGGAGTGGTTGAACAGATGCTCCATCCCGCGTGTCAGCAGTAGCCATACTTTTCCTGGAGGAGTAAGAAGAGTCTCCTTAAGATCTGGAGTGGTCATGCTTGGTCTTGAGATCTTTTCTTTGGCGCGTTCAAAGGAGAGTGGTTTCTACACCTCTTTGGAGAGGCAGTGGCTCCAGAGCATGAGCCGGTACCACTCACTGATGGCAACCTCTGATCTGACATAGGCCTTGGTACTGAAACAGGCCTCGTGGCCTGCTTGAGATGGCTCTGCTTCAGGCAAAAGTCTCTAGCCACTTGAGTCCATTTTGTGAACAATTTACAAAATTGAAAACCACTCTTTGACGTGAGCCTCGCCTAAGCAGAGCAAGCACCTTGTGTGAGGGTCGTTGTTGGGGATTTCCCACACCCACACAAAACAGACGTTTAAATCCTGGTGAGGGTATCACCAGGGAAAACACTTTACTAAGCCAGCTAACGCTAACACTAATACTAAGGGTACCAACTAACTATATGCAACTAAGTCAAAGGATGAGGAATTGTGAGGTTAAGAACTACACAGCACTCCCATTCCAGCCAGGGACAGACGGTAAGAACGAACTAAGGGGGGGTCGAGATGGTGCCACATCATGTAGCATGGGGAACGGCTATGGCCACAAGGTGCAAGTGCTGCCCCCTCTTAGTACTGCTAGGCAAAATTCTGCAGCTCGGACGTGCTAGGTGCATACATGGCTAAATCTACTCAAAGAACCAGTCTGCACCATAAACTGGAACATTCACCACTCTGCTCCAATTTTTACCAGTGTTAGGAGAGCAAGCCTTCATGTAGGCTTCAAGAAAAGTCTACTTCTGACTTCTAGAAGATAAATAAAAAGTTGCCATTTTCTTATAAAAATTTTCTTACTTTTAAAGATGTGATTATATATTTCTGAGTAAGCAAAAAAAAAATCTTGAGATTAATAAAGGATAGCTAATACCACCTGTTTAACTTTTATATGGTTTAAATCAGTGGTTCTCAAACTTTTATACTGGTGACCCCTTTCACATAGCAAACCTATGAGTGCGACCCCCTAATAAATTAAAAACACTTTTTAATATATTTAACACCATTATAAATGCTAGAGGCAAAGTGGGGTTTGGGGTGGAGGCTGACAGCTCGCGACCCCCCATGTAATAACCTTGCAACTCCCGAGGGGTCCCGACCCCTAGTTTGAGAACCCCTGGTTTAAATGGTCTGGATCGTTATGTTGCAGACTCTACACCTCTTAAGACATCCAACATTCCTGTTTCTCGAGACACACACACACACATCATAAATCAAGAGAATTTCATTTTGCAAATTTTCAAAATAAGGCCTTATCTCAGTAAATCAAAAAGGCTCGAGTCCAGTACACAACCTGGCTATATAGGCATGAAATCGATACCACCTCCAGCAGATAACCGAAATAAAACTGGCTGAACAATCTAGCCTTACCTCATGCTGGGAACTGCATGGTAACCCAATCTGAACTCCAAGCTATCTTTATCCAGGCATTGTTGGATCAGCTTTTCCCCAACAGCATGCATGTGTTCTAGTAATTCAAGATGCTCTTTTGTTACTGATTTTAGACTGGAGATGGAGTCCCACGGTAAGATTAGCCAGTGGTAACGAGCTTTGGGATATTTATCCTTAATGACTACAACCCTTTCATCTTTATAAACCTAGTAGAGAGAGAGAGAAAAATCAAGGTTATTTACCATTGACTGGGGTTTCCTGGAACATCATTAATAAAAATAATCAACTTGAATTATCCAAATATTTGGCTTCACTAATCCACACTTATATGCTCCATGCTAGTGTCGCAGAACCATTCAAAAGCAGTTAGTATGGTATGGGGCCAATGTACATACAGATGTACAGAGTGCATCTCTGAAACAAGGCAGGGCTAAACTTACTCCTTATTTCCAAAGCAGGGATGGAGGAAGGGTGAGTATGGATCTGTGGAGAAAATACATTTGGAGCTCTCCAGTGACTGTTAAGTACACTATTTTTCCCCCCATCATAAACATACCTCCAGAGATCCACATTGACTGATTACGAAGCAATAAACACTTATCTGAGAGACAGTGGTGGAAAGAGTCTTGAGATTTCTATTTGACTATATAAGTCACCTATAAGCCATACTCAACACATTTTACTACAACCGGTGAAGTATTTGGATCAATATATCCCACCCTCTGGGCACTTCTCTGCAGGTAGCATAACCAAGATAATTTACAAAAACTTGCATTTGCAGTGAGATAACAAACAGGCCTTTCCATATCTGGTTTATAGATCTATAAATGCCAAGGCCCGTATGGAGCACTATGAGCATCTAGTCTGACCTCCTGTATAACACAGGCCAGAGAACTGCCCCACAATAATTCCTTTGAACTAGAACGGATCTTTTAGAGAAACATCCAATCTTGATTTATGCAGATTGGCCACCTAAGGTAAGGAGCCACTAGGCTGCAGCAGACGCGCTCAGAGACTGCATTCAGCAAACGTTCTAGGAGGAGACTAATGACCACCTTGCTTTAACAGAAATAATGAAGAGGCAAAAAGCTGTCAATGCCTTTGGTGCTCACTTACCCAGCTAAGGTGATTTCACCCAGAAAGCCACTTGCAAGGAGAGGATGTAGAAAACATATCCCTAACTCCCTGAAGTCTCTATATTTCCTGAGGTCAGACTGAAATCGCTTGGCTGCGTGGGACACACTTCTGGAGGGTGAAGGAATCCTTTCATCAAACATTTCAGCAGAGGATGCTCCAACAGAAATTTGCCATTTATTGCTTGTCAAACAGAAAGCAAGCACCACAATGTTGTGCAGAGGCTTGTATTTTTAGTTGTCCAAAGCAGGTGAGAGATTTAAAAAGATGCATTCAAAGAAGTGGGCTGTAGCCCACAAAAGCTTATGCGCAAATAAATTTGTTAGTCTCTAAGGTGCCACAAGTACTCCTGTATCAAAGGGGTAACCGTGTTAGTCTGGATCTGTAAAAGCAGCAGAGTCCTGTGGCACCTTATAGACTAACAGACCTATAGAAGCATGAGCTTTCATGGGTGAATACCCATTTCTTCAGATGCATGTAGTGGAAATTTCCAGGGACAGGTATAAATATGCAAGCAAGAATGAATAAGGCTAGAGATAATGAAGTTAGTTTAATCAGGGAGGATGAGGCCCTCTTCTAGCAGTTGAGGCGTGAACACCAAGGGAGGAGAAACTGCTATTGTAGTCGGCTAGCCATTCACAGTCTGTTTAATCCTGAGCTGATGGTGTCAAATTTGCAGATGAACTGAACCGGTGATGTTGTAGCTGATCTGGTTAGGTCCTGTGATGGTGGTGTTGGTGTAGATATGTGGGCAGAGTTGGCATCGAGGTTTGTTGCATAGATTGGTTCCTGAGTTAGAGTTGTTATGGTGCAGTGTGTGGTTGCTGGTGAGAATATGCTTAAGGTTGGCAGGTTGTCTGTGGGCAAGGACTGGCCTGCCTCCCAAGGTCTGTGAAAGAGAGGGATCATTGTCCAGGATAGTTTGTAGATCACTGATGATACGTTGGAGAGGTTTTAGCTGGGGACTGTATGTGATGGCCAGTGGAGTTCTATTGGTTTCTTTCTTGGGCTTGTCTTGCAGTAGGAGGCTTCTGGGTACACGTCTGGCTCTGTTTCCTTATTTCCTCATGCGGGTATCGTAGTTTTGAGAATGCTTGGTGATGATTTTGTAGGTGTTGGTCTCTGTCTGAGGGGTTGGAGCATATATGATTGTATCTCAGTGCTTGGCTGTAGACAATGGATCGTGTGGTGGGTCCGGGATGGAAGCTGGAGGCATGAAGGTAGGCATAGCGGTCGGTAGGTTTTCGGTATAGGGTGGTGTTAACGTCACCATCACTTATTTGCACCGTGGTGTCTAGGAAGTGGACCTGCCGTGTAAATTGGTCCAGGCTGAGGTTGAGGGTGGGGTGGAAGCCATTGAAATCGTGGTGAAATTTTTCCAGAGTGTCCTTCCCATGGGTCCAGATGATGAAGATGTCATCAATGTAGCGTAGGTAGAGAAGGGGTATGAGTGGACGAGAGCTGAGGTCAGCCATAAAAATGTTGGCATATTGTGGGGCCATGCGGGTGCCCATAGCGGTGCCACTGGTCTGGAGGTATATATTGTCACCAAATTTGAAATAATTGTGCGTGAGGATAAAGTCACAGAGCTCAGCAGCCAGTTGTGCTGTGGCATCATCAGGGATACTGTTCCTGACACCTTGTATTCCATCTGTGTGTGCGATGTTTGTGTAGAGAGCCTCTACATCCATGGTGGCTAGGATGGTGTTTTCTGGAAGATCCCCAATGCATTGTAGTTTTCTCAGGAAATCAGTAGTGTCAGAGAGATAGCTGGGAGTGCTGGTGGCATTGGGTCTGAGTAGGGAGTCCACATAGCCAGACAGTCCTTCAGTGAGGGTGCCAATGCCCGAGATGATAGGGCGTCCAGGATTTCCGGGTTTATGGATCTTGGGTAATAGATAGAGCCCCGACCAGGGTTATTCTAAGGGTAGGTTGATTTGTTCCTGTGTTAGTGTAGGGAGTGTCCTGAGGAGATGGTGCAGTTTCTTAGTGTATTCCTCAGTGGGGTCTGAGGGAAGTGGCCTGTAGAATTTGGTATTGGAGAGTTGTCTGGCAGCCTCCTTTTGGTAGTCAAACCTGTTCATGATGACAACAGCACCTCCTTTATCAGCCTCTTTGATGATGATGTCAGGGTGGTTTCTGAGGCTGTGGATGGCATTGCGTTCTGCACGACTTAGGTTATGAGGCAAGCAATGTCGTTTTTCCACAATTTCTGCCTGAGCACGTCAGCGGAAGCATTCTATGTATAGGTCCAGACTGTCATTTCGACCCTCAGGAGGAGTCCACCTGGAGTTCTTCTTCTTGTGCTGTTGGTGGGAGGGTATCTGTGTATCAGTGTGCTGTTCAGTGTTATCTTGAAAGTATTCTTTGAGTCGGAGATGGCGAAAGTAGGCTTTCAGATCGCCGCAGAACTGTATCATGTTTGTGGGGGTGGCAGGGCAGAAAGAGAGTCCCCGAGATAGGACAGACTCTTCTGCCGGGCTGAGTGTGTAGTTGGATAGATTGACGATATTGCTGGGTGGGTTGGGGTACCACTGTTGTGGCCACATGTGGCAGGTAGGATTTTAGACAGTTTACGGTCCTTTTTCCTTTGTAGAGAGGTGAAGTGTGTAATGTAGATCTCCTGTCTTATTTTAGCGAAATCCGTTTGTGTGGAGGGTTGGTTATTTATGAGAGTCTCCAAGTTGGAGAGCTCTTTCTTGATGTTTTTCTGTTTGTTGTATAGGATGCTGATCAGGTGGTTCCTCAGTTTCTTTGATAGAGTATGGCAAGTACTCCTGTTCTTTTTTGCGGATACAGACTAACATGGCTGCTACTCTGAAACCTGTCATTAAAAAGAATAGTCAGCCTGTTAAATAAAACAGGCAGAAGCTCTAGACTGACTGTAATACAAAGAGAAGGATGCACATTCAGGCTGGGAGACCTGTGACTCGGCTCCTGGTGAGGTCACAGATTGTCATACCAATGAGCCAAGGGATTCTAGAAACAAAAGGAGAGGCCTACTGCAATTCCAATTATATTCATGTCTTCCAGTAGGAGGAGGTTCCAATCCCTTTTGGGCACTGCTTTTCTAGTGTGGGAAGGAGAGATCACTTATTGGCAGCTGCTGGATTGAATAACTAAGACTTGTGGACCCAACAGCTTGAGGGAGTGAGTTTCACCATCCTGACTGACTCCTCCCTTCACTGGGACCCTGGGAACTACCATCATACCACCGGTTCTTTGTTGGCCTGAACTTTAAAGCCATACCAACTAGAAAGGGGGAAACAAATGACATCACCACCTCCACCAGCTTCAGCTAAATCCTCCACAATTCCTGGGGAGATGTAAAATTCAAGTTCCTACTGTTGCCCCTTCCCTATTATGGCATTTTCCTCCCCCATATAATTTCTCCTCTTGCCTATCTTTGCCTTCTGCCCAAGCAGAGTCTGGCTTGGCCAACCAAGACAAAGCCACCTTTACAACCCTGCTGTGAACAGAGGCCAGCCAGCCCGACCCTGGTAAGAGCTTGCCAGGTCTTGAAGTGGCTAGTAAGATTGCATGCTGTGTCTTTGCCCTCCCTGCAGTGAGGCTGCCAGGGAGACAGGCTTGGTTTTCCATCCCTGCTATCCTCCTCTTATACTTGTGTGTACATCTTCCTGGCTTTGGGTTAAAGGAAACAGAATCAAAGTTCAACAACTCAAGACTGTAAAAAACTGGCTCTCTTTCCTGCAACTAGGACAGATAATGCCATCTTTAACACCACCCAAAGCTGGCTAGCAGAGATTTCACCCAATAAAAATTTCTATACAACAAATGAAAAAAGGAATCAGAAAAATTGTTAAAATAAACTTTTACTCAACTTTTTAAGTTTCAGGTACTTTAACTGTTTCCTTTCTTTATCGGGGAGGCCTGGTCTACACTACAAAGTTAACAAGGTGAACAAAACCTGCCTTGCATCAGCTTGTTGTGCACATGTCTACATTTAAATATGGCTCCTGTGGATGTAAGTGCCCTTTTACCCCAACTTAACACCACCTCCAAGAGCGGCATAGAGCCAAAGTTGATCTTCTTGGGTCAACAGTGTGAGTGCAGACGCTGCATTACTTAGGGCGACTGTAGCTGTCCTCCAACAGCTGTCCCACAATGCCCCACACTGAACACTCTGGTCATCATTGTGAACTCCACTGGCGAGCCGTCATGGAGATCAGAAGAACCCTCCCCTTTAAAGCCCTGCAAATTGTTGAACTTCTCTTTCCTAGTTGCCTGGCTTGGTGAGCACACCTAGCATCTCTCCATTGTTGAGTGCAACTGTCCAGCTGACCATGCCAGCTACACGCTTCAGACACACTCCTGACTGGAGTAGACAAGAGATATTGGATCTCCTGGGCCTGTGGGGAAAGGAGGCTGTGCAGGGCACAGCTCAGAACCTGCCCTAGAAACGTGGCTATTTACAAGCAGATTTCTCAGGGGATGCAGAAGGGCTACAACAGGGACCAGCAGTGTTGTGTGAAAGCCAAGTTGCTGCGGCAGGCACATCAGAAGGCCAGAAAGGCCTTCAACAATCAAGTTGGTGCCAAGCTACAGACCTGCCGCTTTTACAAAGAGCTGAATGCCCTATTCAGTGGAGACTCCACCACTCCCAAACAGCACCATGGATTCATCCGAGAAGCCAAAGTCACAGGCCCCTGCCATGAACTGTGAGGAAAAGGAGGATGGGAGACAGACAACCAGGGGATCCAGCTACGCAGCAAGCCAGGACCTGTTTTTAACTCCAGCACAGTCCAATCAGTCAGAATCATAGAATATTAGGGTTGGAAGAGACCTCAGGAAGTCATCTAGTCCAATCCCCTGCTCAAAGCAGGACCAATCCCCAACTAAATCATCCCAGCCAGGTCTTTGTCAAGCCTTACCTTAAAAACCTCTAAGGATTGAGATTCCACCACCTCCCTACGTAACCCATTCCAGTGCTTCACCAACCTCCTAGTGAAAAAGTTTTTCCTAATATCCAACTTAAACCTCCCCCACTGTAACTTGAGACCATTACTCCTTGTTCTGTCATCTGCTACCACTGAGAACTAAGCTGTGGATGACATAGCCTTGGAGAAGTCAGGCTGCTGGTCCTTTATTCAGCAGCCTGTCCAGACAGCAAAGTCTTAAACGCTGTTACAGAATAAAATTCTATTACTCAGAACAAAATTCTTCTTTATTAGTTCTCAACATATAGTGGCTGGCACTCAGCAGTTCTGAAAGCGTCCAATTACTTGTTACTGTGCAGAAGATCATTCACAAACAAAATCAAAGGATGCATTAACAATGTTATATTCCTGTATATACACAACAGAATTTACCACATGATTCATAGTGGGCTGCAAAAGAGCAGAGCCAGGTGGAGCACACGACTATACTGTACACTACTCTGCCTCACAGTTACAATGCTCTTTCATAGCTTCCCTGAACTGTACAGCTCCACGTTGAGCTCTTTTAATGGCCTTGTATCTGGCTGTTCAGATTCAGCAGACAGATGCTCCACCTCTGCCCTCCACCCCACGGAAAGTTTTCACTCTTTGCTTCACAGATATTATGCAGGACACTGCAGGCAGTTATGACCATTGAGATATTTTTCTCATTGAGGTCCAATCTTGTGAGTAAACAACGCCAGCAACCCTTCAAATGACCAAAAGCACATTTGACTGTCTTTCTGCACCTCCTGAGCCAGTAGTTGAAGTGCTCCTTGGTGCTGTCAAGGTGTCCATTGTACGGCTTCGTGAACCATGGGAAGAAGGGGTAGGCTGAGTTGCTCAGGATCACTATCAGCATTTCATCACCACCAATGGTAATCTACCTGTTGGGAAGGAAAGTCCTTGCTTGCAGCTTTCGGAACAGTCCTGGGTCCTTAAAGAGGTGAGTGTCATGCACCTTCTGTGACCAGTCCACCACACTGATGTAGATGAAGCATCCCCAGTGATCCATCAGCACTTACATAACCATAGAAAAGTAGGCTCTTTCTGTTAATGTACTCTGTGGCAAGGTGGGCTAGTGCCGTCTATTGCTCCACAGCAATTCGGGAACCCCACAGCTGCAAATTCATCCACTATGTCTTGCACGTTGCAGAGAGTCAGTCCTACATAGTAGAAGGCGATTAATGGCCCTGCACACTTGCATGACAACAGCCCCTGCAGTAGATTTCCTGACTTCAAATGGATTCCCAGTTGATTGGAAGCAATCCAGCGTTGCAAGTTTCCACAGTGCGATCGCCACTCGTTTCTCCACTGTTGGTGCAGCTTTCATTTTGGTGTCCCTGCACTGGAGGACTAGGACAAGTTTGGCACACATATCCAGAATGTGGCCTTGTACAAGTTCTGCAGCTATTGCTCATCATCCCAAACCTACATAATAATGTGATCCCACCAGTTAGTGCTTGTTTTTGAGGCCCAGAACCAGCGCTCCACCATCTTGCAGCTGCTCCGTGACCACCAACCACCACCTTGAATCAGGTCTTGCTATGTCCCACAGCAATCTGTCCTCCAAGGAATCATCATGTTCCCCGCATCTCTTCTTTCAGCTTTGCAAATACTGCAGGATGTTGCACCCTGTTCTTGCAACAGTCATGACAGTAGTGCAGAGCTACGCAGACTCCATGTCACATGGGTTTGTGGGATTTTGAAAAAAAAGGCGCAAAAATCATGGGATATAGATCACATTAAGGGATGGAGACAGCTGCAAACTGAAAAGTTGACCCCATGCTTCCAGTCATCCCAATTGACTTGCTTTGGCCCCATCATGCATTGCCAAAAGACAGTGCACTGGACGGTGGCAAGTTGCACAGTGGGATACTCACCCATAGTGCACCTCATCCTGCATCGATACAAGTGCTCCTGGTGAGTATACGCACCATTAACACAAGCATAGGCGGCGACTCCATGGGTGCTGCACGGCTGGAGCACCCACGGGGAAAATTAGCGGGTGCTCCACCCCCACCTCCTCCCCCGAGTGCACCGCATCCCTGCTTCTCCCCCTCCCAGGGCTTCCTGCCCGCCGCCAAACAGCTGTTTGGTGGCGCTTAGGACTTTCCGGGGGGGGGGGGGAAGAGTGGGGACGCGGCACGCTCCGGGGAGGAGGCGGTAACGAGGCAGGACAGGGACTTGGGGAAAGGGGGTGGAGCGAGGGTGGGGCCAGGGGTCAAGCGCACATGGGGCAGAAGGGAAGTTGGTGCCTATGAACGCAAGGAGCCAAGTATGCACACGCACAAATGATGTACTGACTGCGGCGGCTGTATGTCGACATAACTTGAGTTAGTAGCATAGATATGGGCTGAATTTAATAAAAAAGTTAAGTGGTTTTAATTGTGGTTACAAAGCAAGTGAACCAGCAATAATCTGATGTAAAACCTCAAACAACAATTAGCTGTTTAATTGTGTAGCAGTTTTAACAACGCTTTATCCTTTTCTGGGTAAGGTATCCTGATTATCAACACAATATTCTCAGCCACTTGCTTAGGGTATGAATCAGCACTGAAATAGCTGTTTTCTTCCATATGGAGAAAGACTTGCATTTGTGAGGTAAGCGATCCACGAACAAACTATCCAGGCTTCTGCTAGAACTCATTCTCTTGATGCAGTAGAATCATATAACCGAAGGGGGTCAAAATCCAAGTCTGTTTGGCAAATCTTCCTCTGGCTGAGAACAGCAAAGTGAGGGGAAATTTATGTGATGTCAAGAGGGCGAAATACTAGAATAAGTGAGTCCAAACTAAAGCAGCTATGATCCTAGCAGCGCTCTCCTATGCTGTATTCCATAATATTTTGGGAAACACCCACCTGCAACTCCTTTTAGCCGAAAGGCACCAGTCAGTGCCAGCCAGCCCTTTCCTTCCCTGGTCTAATGGTAGGGGCAACTCCAGGTAATTCAGCTGGGAAGGTCTCAGAAGGAGCAGGAAGCCACTGTCTTCCAAGGACCTTCCACCAAGATTGTCTTTCACCTGATCGCACCCACCTTGCTGGCGTTCCCAAGATGGTTGAACTTCAGGACCTAGTGCAAAGTCCAACTATTCACCCACTCAGGCATTTGTTTATGGTTGGCTGGGATGTGAGCAAATTCTTGTCTATGAATGGGCTCAGAAAACTGGATCTTCACCCTCTTGCACACCTAGAGGCCAGGGGGCTACCTAGGTTTCATCTTGCTAGAGTAATTTTCCTCCATCAAGATGGAGATTCCAGTCTCCATCTCATAAAATTACTTATTGTGTAATTACTCAAAGTGTGATCTGTGACAAAGTCTTGAGACTCAAGATCATCATCTGTTGTTTCAGCTAATAAGAGTAGTCAAACTTCTGCTTATCAAAAGCACTCTGCTATAGTCTGCATGATAATATCTCGGGAGGTGGGGGGAGGGAGGGAGGGTAGCCACCACCACATAAGAGTTGAAGTTTGAAGAGACACTGGTTCAGACATTAGGCAACAGGTTCAGTATTATGATACTTAAACACTCCAATTATCAATTTGATTGGATTTTGATTTATAACAAAAACAAGATCCACCTTTTTAGACTATAAAGTCTGATTATTTTTGGTGCTAATTTGATTAGTTAACTCTAATTTAATATTTAGACTAATTTGGTTTAGTCTTGATCTGATTTTGATTGGATAGTGATAATGCTTTATTTCTAGTTTAGTTTAATATTACTGATGATAACCTATCACCGAAGCTAAGCTTTCTTGGTTTTATTTTTGTTAGTTTTTGTGTTTTAATAAAGTTTACGGCACTAATACAGTGTCTCATTTCTTCACCAGCCAATGTGGGTCCAGAACCTTGGAGGACCCAGGGGACACAACTGGTCAACCTAACAGCCCAATGACCTCTCCTAATTAGTCCCTGGGTCTCATAAGTGCCTGCTCTAAGCATGGTATTGTGATTGCATTTCAGATTTATTTTTTTGGATCCAGATGTTGAAGCAAGTGATACATGCTTTATGCACAAAGCTATAAATGAAACCAAGTGACCATAACAGAGGAAACTCTAGTGCTAGAGGACATGACTGTCACAGCATTCTTGGATTCCATGAAATTCCACCCACACGCTCTTTTGTTAATTGGGTCACAGAATCTACCTCTCCTTAACCACAGGTGTTAAGAAAAGCAATTGGGGAGCATCATATTAACAATGGCTCTCCAAGGTTATAGAGGTCTCCTGCTGGCCTGATGGAAAAGGACTAATGCATCTAGAAAACAGGTTGATATACATAAAATTACCAAATGTGCATGTACTGTAACATGCAGTTGGCTCAACAGCATTCTGAATGGAATGCTCATGGAATGTGGATTGGTAAATTATTCCAAGTATAGTGTGGATCATTCCCACCTGCATTTTTGGGTCTTGCATAGAGATCTTCAGACCTTGACTCCAATGTCCTAAATGTTCCTAGAGTATAAATAGAATAGGCACTTTCAGAAGAAATAAAAAAAAAAATCTAATGATATTTAAGCAGAATCCGAAGTCTTCAATTAAATAATTTTTATTATAACTCCAATATTGCTTTGCTGATACCATTTTAACACAGGTATGTATTTGTATTTTCTTTTTTAAAAAATGAGGAAATATTTCTTTTAAACCTTTTTTTTAAGTAAAGTTTGCAAAGTAAAACATTTTCAGTTGGGAAATTCCAGAATTAGAGTTACCCAGGCAAGTTTAGTTTGGCCCTCTTATACATCTGCATTATGACACAGCCCTTAATTACATGATCACAGGCCATTTTTCTACAGGACTCTGCAACATTCAATGCACAGGATAGATGGTGCTCTGGGAACAAGGCAGCCATTAATATTTCTTTGTGTATTTGTCATTCAGTGGATGGCCTCAGCCTTGCTCTATGTCACCATTCAAACCCTCTACTGAATGAAACACTTTAATTTCATTTCTATTGCACCCATTACCATAACATCTTAACCTCACACACATTAATATGTAGCTTCAACAACAATATGGGCTAGGGTGGGTGAGTTGTGTTTTTTTAAACAGACGGTGCTCAGGCACTGAGAGATTACGCCAATGTTAGCAAAAACCTCTACTAACTTTGGGTCGCTCAATGACTGGGTGCCCGGTTTGAGACACTTGGGCCTGATTTTTTTCCGAATATGTAGCATTTTATAGCACTGTATATATTCAAAACATGGCACAGATATCAAGTTAACCCTCATAACCCCCTCATGAGGCAAGTGTGTAAGCATTACTGCTCTTTCAGAGGTTCTCAAACTTAATTGCATCACAACCCCCTTCTTACAACAAAAGTTACTACACGACCCCAGGATGGGGGACAGAAGCCTGAGCCCACCAGAGTCCCACTGCCCTGGGCAGGGGGACAAAGCCCAAGCTTAGCTGCCCCAGGCGGTGGGGCGCAGGCTTCAGCAAGTCTAATGCCAGACCTGGTGACCCCATTAAAATTAGTTCAGGACCCACTTTGGGGTCCCAATCCACAGTTTGAGAACCACTGTGTCTATTTTATGGATGGAGAAACTGAAACAAAGGCAAAGTGAGTAGCCCAAGGCCACACAGTGAATGAGTATCAAAGCCAGGATTAGAAGAACACAGGACTCCCTGTCTCCCAGCCCTGTGCTCCTGCCAGTAGAAGTGCTTAGGTCTTGTGGGGGAAAAAAAAACCAGGCCCCAAGTATGGCACCCAGAAAACGAGGAACACAGAGTTAGTGGCGACCTCTGGAAAGTTTGGTTTCAGTGAGAGGGCAGAGGCAGGGACAAACTCCCATTCTTTTAACATAGTTTTTTGGTATGTGATGGATGCTTAATTTAAATGTGCTACTCTGAAAAGTGACTGGGAAAAGATCAAGGGGTTTCATTGGCTCCCACTCGCTATTTCCAGGTCAAATCTCCTCTATTTCCAAGAGAAACAATGGATTTCCTAGCTGCCAACCCCGCAAATCCACCATAAAATCAGAGTCAAGCTGAGCTCTTCTGGCTCACACCATCACCCACCAACAAGGTTCTTTGCAGCTGGAACCAAAGTCCTGATCCCGCAGTCTGCTGCAGGAAGCTGGGTGCACCCATGTGAAGCCCCACTGATTTCAGTAGGGGTCCGCCCATGTAGATCAGACTGCAGGATCGAAGCCTTAGTTAGCAATTCCGTGGCTGATGTACAAGCCAGAAGGGAATTCAGCTTCCTCCCCCAAAGCTATGCTGGGTTTTCCATGCGAACAGGAGTCACTCAAGTAGAACTGGTTTCTGCTCTACAGTCAGCTGATTTGACTGACTACACTGAGGCTCAGTCTACACGGAAGAGCTTTTGATGTTCTCCCACAATTGCCGTAGCATCAGTGCAGCTCCACGAGTGCTGGCAATGATGGGCGTGCTAGGGCAGGGTATTCTACTGCTCACCTTGTGGCTGGAAGAGCTGTCATGGGGAGAGGAGGAAGAACTGCTGGTATTGTTTGGCTTGCAGCTTGAACTACCATCTTGCAAGTCTGGTTGCTCCATTTTCATACTTTTTTCAGACATGTTTTCCATGTTACTATTCCCAGAGTCTATGTATGGCCTCTTGTTTGCTTTTGTCTTCCCTTCTGCTCGTGCGCCAGACACCCCTGTGACTTCCAAGAATTGTATAGTATAGGGGTAAAGTTTATTCACAAGATGTAGAACCTGTCCTGGCTTCAGCTTCACTTCTTCATCCTTCCCAATATCCACTAAATCAACACTGGCTGGGTTAACTCCCATCTTTGGATAATCAGAAAAAAGCACAATGTAGGAATTGGCATACAAGTATAGACCCTAAATTCAGATATACTAAAACCCAACTACTCCAAACTGTTCTAAGACACCCCTGTCCCTGCAACGCAGAGACTGAAGAGTACATGGCATTTCCTCCGCCCCGCTCCACATACTGGCCCATTTTAATGCAAATCAAAAATTGGAGTTGGAGGTATAGATTTAGAGCCTCATCCTGCAATCAGAACTGCTAGAACAAACCCTGCACCAGCATGAAGCCCTAATGAGCCTAATGGGATCCCACATGGGAACAGCGTCTGGGTTAGCAGAGCTGGCTGGGACCACATACCACCATGAAGCCCTGCACCCCACTGGGGTCTGGGTTGGTGGCACTGGCTGTGACCCCACCAAAGCATGCAGCCACACTGGGATCCTACATGGGTACAGGTTGGTGGAGCTGGTTGTGACCCTGCCTTGCCATGAAGCCCCTGTAACCTCAATGGAGCTGGTCCCACATTGGTACAGGGTCCACATTAATTGTACTGGCTGTGACCTCACACGGCCACGGAACCCATGACCCCCATGAGGTCAGTTCCACATGGGTACAGGGTCCATGTTAGCGATATTGGCTGCAGGATCGAGATGTGTCTTCACCTGGGTTTTAAGGCCTTTGGCATACTTTTAGGTGCTTGGAAAATAAATAAATAGCAGCTGCATCAAGTCTGACTCCAATATTCAGCATCAGAAACCAGCACCTTGGTTCCAAACAATTATACTTTCTGATCAGTCTCCTTTATAGTGATATTTGTTTTACTGTGCTCCAACTGCATGGCATCTTTGGAAGATTCTTAGCATAAGCTGGTTTATTTCATTGGTGACTAGCTCTGTGAGAAGATATTGCCATTCCAAATATGTGTGAGAACAACTACGACAGGCCTAATGCTGCCCTCAGTTACACAGGAGTAATGCCATGGGCAGAACTGGGCCCCATGTTACAAATATTTCAAATAAAAAAAACAATGAAAAAATATAACAAGGAGTACTTGTGGCACCTTAGAGACTAACCAATTTATTTGGGCATAAGCTTTCGTGGGCTATAACCCACTTCACCCAATGCATTGAGTGGAAAATACAGTAGCAGGTGTATAGTACATGAAAAGATGGGACTTGCCTTACCAAGTGGGGGGGTCAGTCTAACGAGGCAATTCAATTAACAGTAGAATACCAAGGGAGGAAAAATCACTTTTGTAGTGGTAATGAGGATGGCCCATTTCAAACAGTTGACAAGAAGGTATGAGTAACAGTAGGGGGAAATTAGTATGGTAAAATTAGTTTTTGTAATGACCCATCCACTCCCAGTCTTTATTCAGGCCTAATTTGATGGTGTCCAGTTTGCAAATTAATTCCAGTTCTGCAGTTTCATGTTGGAGTTTGTTTTTGAAGTTTTTGTTGTTGAAGAATTGCCACTTTTAAGTCTGTTATTGAGTGACCAGGGAGGTTGAAATGTTCTCCTACTGGTTTTTGAATAATTCCTGATGTCAGATTTGTGTCCATTTATTCTTGTGTGTATAGACTGTCCGGTCTGGTCAACGTACATAGCAGAGGAGCATTGCTGGCATATATCAGCAAACTCAGCAATGCTCTTCACAGCTGCCCTATTAAAGGTACACTCACAAGGTGAGTTAAACTGAAACTTTGACCTACCTTTTCTTTCATAGCTATTTACAAATCTATATAATCCTTGTGTATTTCTTCCCCAAAAAAGTGTTTTAAAAATTCAAGTGCTTCCAGAAGCTCTGCTGGTGGCTCTAGAGGTAGCATTGTCCTCTCTAAGTCAGTTATAACTAAGGCTAAGTTTGTCATGGATATTTTTTAGTAAAAAAGTCTTGGACAGGTCACAGGCAATAAATACGAATTCACAGAAGCCCATGACCTGTCCCTGACTTTCACTAAAAATAGCCCTGACAAAAGGGGTAGGCGGGTTCAGCACCCACTGCAGTGTTGTGTGGGAGCTGCAACGTCCACACAATGGCACTATGACTTGGAGCCCCAGGCAGTCTGCATGAGTAGAGGTTTTAGCCCTTCTCAAGTTTCAGCTGGAATCCCAGGATATTCTGCTGAATTATAATGCCCTAAATTTTCAGCTGAATAAAATTTTCATCACTTTCCATCCTGAACCATGTGCTGTTTAAAGACTATTCCCTGACACCCTAGCACTGCACTTCCTTCAGGCCAGAAGCAATCCTCGTATACAGTGAAACTTGCACTAAGTGCCATCTTCAGCGGCAACTGCCTATCTGAATACAGTCACCGTGTTCCCAATGTTTCTTGTACAGTTATATTCAAATTGTAATTAAAGCTTACTCACTAGGCAACCAGCAATTGCTGATCCCTTAGGGGTTTCACTGAATATAGTTTGCAGCCAAGTATAAAACATTTATCAAGCAGCTGGGGTCTTTGGAGGGAAGATTTGTTTCTAACCAAGTTCAGTGAGACAGCAGTGGTGCTTTTTGGACCAGTAGGCCACTGCATCCAGAGTACGGTATTTGTAGTACAGTAGTGTAACGATTTCTGTGAAAAGCTAGTCTCTCTCTCTGGTAGGTGATCAGTCTAATTTGGACACAAATTAGTTGTGACAAAGTTAATTACCATTAGATGGCCTGAATAAAATAAGTTTTTTGATCTCAACTCTACCCCTAGCAGTCAAGTGTTAGACGGGACTGCAAGGATAACTCCCAAGATGATTAACACACCCAGAAACCCAGACAAACAAACAGAGGCCTTGTCAAGGCTAGGAAAACAGGTTGTTTTATTAAATATATCTGCTAACCCTGGGGGAGGAACCTAGTAAAGGTGTTAAACCCTGTCTACCCTTCATGCTAAGTAGCGTTTAAAATTGTGTTAATTAAAACACTACCTATTCTCCAAGTCTAGACAGCCCAGAGAGAGGCCACCCCCAGGCCCCAGCAATGGGGGGGAGGGGGGAGGGGGGGGAAGCAACACGAGCAGCAGCAGAAATCTTAGGCCATGTCTACACTACAGGACTATAGCACCATAGCAATGCCATAACATAGACACAGCCCTTTAGTGACAGATGGGGTTTTTCCCATCATTGTATTAGCACCGTCTCCCTGAGCGACAGTAGCTAGGTCGATGGAAGCATTCTTCTGTTGACCTAGCTGCATCTACACCAGCAGTTACGTTGGCATAGCTACAGCTCTCAGGGGTGTGGATTCTTCACACCCCAAGCGACGTAGCCACAACCACCTAAATTTTAAATCTGGACCAGACGTAAATCTTAGCCACCTTCCAGGATGTTGCCCAGTGCAGGGAAAAGGAGTGAAACAGCCCTCCCACTGCAGCATACAGAAGTAGTATTACGGGACTAGCTTATCCACTAAACTCCCTGATTGACCCCTTCTCCAGTGTCTGGACATTTTAGATTGCAAGCTCTGTGATGGGATTGTGTCATCTGCCATGTTTTGTAAAGCGACAAGCACAATGACAACCCTAATACTGGACATCCATAAATGAACATACCTGTTTGATCTTGACATACCCTTTATTACAGTCCGCTTTTAGCTGCACTGAAAAGAAACAAAGCATCAGAGAATTACCTAAACATAGGAGTCAGGCTGCTGGAGTAAATTGACACAGCTCTACTGAAGCCAAATTCAGCTGGGGATCTGGCCCACAATGTATGTTCCTATTAGCTTTCATCAAATGGGTGAAGATAGAAATATAAATCCTAATTGAACTCACTGGTTCAGTTTATTTAGTTAATTTACAATTAATAAATAATACTGAGAGTCAACACATCTATTTAGAAGCTTTGACAGGTACATTAAAACTGTATGCAGCTCAAACATAGCACCGACCTTGTTTTGAGTTCACATTTTCTGAAATCCCAGATTTCTGTATTAAAGTTGTGTCAACAGGTGTTGCTAATATTCTTCTCCCTAGACAAAATTACAAGCATCTACACAGCAGATTGCTAGAAATTACAATGACACTATTTAACGACTGCCCTGCCTTATCAATGGGATTTGTATTAATGTACATGAAATAAAGTTTCCCAGCACTGGCCTTTCTAAAGTTCCAGAGGTCATATGTGGCTTATAAACCATATGGCTTTTTGACTCGCACCTGTATAATGATTCCAGTCATAAGCAACTGACTGATGTGCCTGAGCAAAGGAGGAAATAGATTGGAGTCATCCCAAGCATCCACTCTCATAAGCTTGTACAGATTTTTCAAAGAGCTAAGCTTTGTTGTAACATATTCAACAGAGCTTCTTTAAAAAATTTGCAGCTAGCACCATGTCAAGGCTGCTTCCCCACTCTGAACTTTAGGGTACAAATGTGGGGGCCTGCATGAAAACTTCTAAACTTAACTACCAGCTTAGATCTGGTCCGCTGCCACCATTCCCAAAACTAATTCCCTTCCCTGGGAAGCCTTGAGAAACTCTTCACCAATTCCCTGGTGAATACAGATCCAACCCTTTGGATCTTAAAACAAGGAGAAATTAACCATCCCCCCTCCTTCCTCCCACCAACTCCTGGTGGATCAAGATCCAACCCCCTTGGATCTAAAAACAAGGAAAAATCAATCAGGTTCTTAAAAAGAAGGCTTTTAATTAAAGAAAAAGATAAAAATCATCTCTGTAAAATCAGGATGGAAAATAACTTTACAGGATAATCAAACTTAAAGAGCTCAGAGGACCCCCCTCTAGCCTTAGGTTCAAAGTACAGCAAACAGAGATAAACACTCTAGTAAAAGGTACATTTACAAGTTGAGAAAACAAAGATAAACTAACGCGCCTTGCCTGGCTGTTTACTTACAAGTTTGAAATACGAGAGACTTGTTCAGAGAGATTTGGAGAACCTGGATTGATGTCTGGTCCCTCAGTCCCAAGAGCGAACAACTTCCCAAAACAAAGAGCACAAACAAAAGCCTTCCCCCCACCAAGATTTGAAAGTATCTGGTCCCCTTATTGGTCCTTTGGGTCAGATGCCAGCCAGGTTACCTGAGCTTCTTAACCCTTTACAGGGAAAAGGATTTTGGAGTCTCTGGCCAGGAGGGATTTTATAGTACTGTACACAGGACAGCTGTTACCCTTCCCTTTATAGTTATGACACACCACTTGGTATTTTATAGTTGTACTAGAAGATATGATACCAAGTAAACTATGACTAAATCACATCCTTGCTACAGAACCTTTTATAGAGTTCTATAGCAGTGGTTCTCAAACTAGGTCCGCCGCTTGTACAGGGAAAGCCCCTGGCAGGCTGGGCCGGTTTGTTTACCTGCCGCGTCCGCAAGTTCTGCCGATCGCAGCTCCCACTGGCCGCATTCGCCACTCCAGGCCAATGGGGGCTGCAGGAGCGGCAAACGGCGGACCTAGTTTGAGAACCATTGTTCTATAGAATTTAACAGAGACTGTTACCCTTACTACAAAATGCATATAGTTCCTTTTCAATATATGAAATGCACCTACTGGTACTTCTAGGAACATGAACAATATATAAAAATCAAATTCACTGGAACCTGGAGAGAATGTCAAACTCAGAACACTCTTCTCTATATGAGTTTACAGGTTTTCAACAGACTATGACTGTTTTATAAAGATCAATTTCTACTCCTCCTGGTGACAGAAAGGCCATGTTCCCTCATGCCTGTCAGATTATACAGCCCTTTGCGAGCTCCTATAAACAGAATAGCTATAATAGGTAAGCAGCTCTACCTAGAGAGCAGAGATCTTCTGTGGCTAAAAGACCCACTGGATTGGAGCCCCATGACTGATGATTACACAGCAAGCCAGAGAGATGCCTGCTTTGGTTTTCAGAGAGAAGCTGTAGTTCCCATCTGAACTGCCCATCCCTTAAATGTAAGATTAAATCCCAGCTAGGCTTTAGAGTTTACAGTCTATCAAAATAATGTAACCAAACATAAGAACAATGAAACCGAAATGAATCTCACAATCTGACATGACACCATCACAGAATTTCTATACTTGTACCTCACAGGTTTCTTACACTTTTTTTGGAACTGCTGGATTGTCATCAAGCCAGCAGTTGCACGTAAACTGAAGCTGTAACTTACCTTGTTGCCGTGAACACTTCTTGTCTGTTATCTCCGTCTCTGGGCCACGCCCTATCACTACTGTTTTTAAGTGTGGCAGTTTGATTCGCTGACAGCATTTATCTTTCCTCACTAGCCAGCACACCTGCATTATTGCACTGTGGGGAAAAAAAAAAAAAAAAAAAAAAACAAGAGGAGATTGTCTGGCAGGATTACATTCAGATAGGGATTATGAGAATTTTTCAGGTTTAGCTTACATCAGTTAGAAAAAAAAAAGCCCCTCATGGGCCAGGTGTACACTACAGAGTTTTGTTGGCCCCCTGTTTCAACATAGAAAAAACAAAACACACAGTACACATTGAACAGGCAGCTATACTGGCAAAACAGCCCCTTTGCTGATATAACCTATGTCATTCTTAGAAGTGGTTTACTATATTAACAAAATATCTCCTTATGCCAATGTAAGCTGCATCTCCATTAGGGACCACGACAGGAGACTTGGAATTCCTGGGTTCTATTCCCACTAAACCAGGGATTCTCAACCTTTTTTCTTTCTGAGCCCTTCCCCCCCCTCCCCTATAAAAACTCCATGGACCATTCGTGCCACAATAACTGTTTTTTCTGCATATAAAAGCCAGGGCCAGTATTATGGTGTAGCAAGAAGGGCAATTGCCGGGGGCCCCATGCCACAGGGGACCCCAGGAAGCTAAATTGCTCAGACTTCGACTTCAGGCCTGGGTGGCAGGGCTCAGGGCCTCAGCCCCATGCAATGGGGCTTCAGTTTTCTGCCTGAGCCACAGCAAGTCTAATGCCGGCTCTGCTTGGCAGACCCTCTGAAACCTGTTTGCAGCCCCCACCAAGGGCCCCTAGACCTCTGATTGAGAACCACTCCACTAAATCACTCATTGGGTGATCCTGATTAAGTCATGTAAGACTCGGATGCAATTTTCCCAGGATGGGGTCATCCTGAAATTACTGGTGCATATTTACAACCTGAACTATAGATTAAAGGTTCTTTTTGTCATCCTCTCCCCCCCACCACCACATTTTTGATCCATCTGCATGGCTGCAGGACAACTGCTACCTATTATGCTGAATAAGTCAAGCGACTAAATATAATTACATATTTGTATTGTGAGTGGGGGGTTTTTAAACTACACATATAAGCACATCTTAAATCATCTCACTCAAATTACGATGTGCATTAATTTTCCTACTCGATAAAACCCTAATCATGTTGAAATCTAAAAGGGACAAAGTTTGACAGAATATAGAAAGTACCTCCCAAACAGCGAATTATGTCTATACTACTATCCAGCATGGAAAGTTCTCTCTCTGGAAAACCTCAAATAAATTACCGCAACCATTTCATTTTTACTTGACATACCTTACTGGATAGCTACAAAAACAACAAGGAGTCTGGTGGCATCTTAAAGTGGCACAGATTACTGGATAGCTAAATTTTACAGATGATTTTGTATCAAAATTCAAAACAGAGCAGTTAATTTTAATATTAATCAGTTACCATGTCATATGGCTCAAGTACCAAAGAAGTGCCATTATCAGATGAACATAGGATTGCAAGTGGCCTTCTGAGTCACTGAATCCAGTCCTCTGCAATTGCAAGCAACCCTGTCATATAATCCTATTTACAAACGTATCAAGCTCCCTCTTAAAACTACTTGGATATCAGGAAAAACTATTTCACTAGGAGGGTGGTGAAACACTGGAATGCGTTACCTAGGGAGGTGGTGGAGTCTCCTTCCTTGGAGGTTTTTAAGGCCCGGCTTGACAAAGCCCTGGCTGGGATGATTTAGCTGGGAATTGGTCCTGCTTTGAGCAGGGGGTTGGACTAGATGACCTCTTGAGGTCCCTTCCAACTCTGATATTCTATGATTCTATGATTCTACTTAGGGGAGGGATAGCTCAGTGGTTTGAGCATTGGCCTGCTAAACCCAGGGTTGGGAGTTCAATCCTTGAGGGGGCCACTTAGGGATCTGGGGCAAAATCAGTACTTGGTCCTGCTAGTGAAGGCAGGGGGCTGCACTAGGTCCCTTCCAGTTCTAGGAGATAGGATGTCTCTGTTAATTAATTAATACTTCGGTTATTTGCCCCCCCCCCCCCACTACTATTGGGGCATGTCCCAGAACCTCACTCCTCTGATAGAAACCTTTTTCTCATTATCCAGTCATAATGATGTACTTCATGGTACTTCAGTGTCTATATTGAGTAAAGAAAAAATTTTCATGAATAAAAATAAACTCAAGTGACTGAGACAGGGAAGACCTTGCCAGCCGATGGTGCACTAGAACAGCGTTTCTGAAACTGGGGGTACTCCAGGGGGTCTGTGGGCCCCTCTGATCAACTCCTCCCTCTCCCTCCCACTGCCTCCTTTATGACCGTCCGTGCCGCTTCCGGAAGCGGTCAGCACGTCCCTGTGGCCAGGGGCAGAGGGTCTCCGCATGCTGCCCCTGGCCTGACTGCCAACTCCGCAGCCCCCATTGGCCATGAACTGCGGTCAGTGGGAACTGCGGGTGCAGTGCCTGCAGGCAGGAGCAGCGTGTGGAGACCCCCTACCTAGGAGTTGCTGCCAGAGATGTGCCAGTCGCTTTTGGGAGCCGCAAGAGGTAAGCACCGCCCCCCTCACTCCATCCCACAACCCTACCCACAGCCTGCACCCAAACTCCCTCCCAGAGCCAACACCCCTCACTCCCTCCCACACCCCACACCCTGCCCCAGTCCTGAGCCCCCTCCAGTACCCAAACTCCCTCCCACACCCAAACTGCCCAGAACCCGCACCTCCTCCCGCACCCAAACTGCCAGCCCAGAGCCAGTAACTCTCACTCCCTCCTGCACCCAAACTCCCTCCCAGAGCTCATACCCCCTCCAGCCCTTCAACCTTCTGCCCCAACTTGGTGAAGGTGGGGGAGAGTGAGATACAGAGGGAGGGGGGATGGAGTGAGTGGGGGCATAGCCTCGGGAAGGGGGCAGGGCAGGGACTGAGCTGGGGAGCTTAGGGATCCCTGAAAAATTCTAAATCAAAATGGGGGTCCTCAGGTTGCTAAAGTTTGAGAACTGCTGCACTAGAAGAATGTCTATTCCAATAGCTTTCAACCTACAAGGAAGGGACATAACATGCAGCACTGCTGTCAGAGATATGAAACTGGAAGAGAGATCATCACAGTGCTGAGTAATACTTGGTTTGTACAGCTCATCTGGTGACACACAAAGCAGATCACTGTTAGTTTTAATCATTTACTATTGCATTTTACAAAATAGAGTAAAGGTCTTAATTCAGCATGCTCTACTCAAGCAGAACTTTGATTAACGTCAATTGAAATTTCATTCGGGTAACAAGCATGAAAGAAGGGCTCTGTTCAGCCCCAAGATATGTTGACTAGACCAAAGAAATAGGGGCAGAGAGAAGTTATGTTAGTTTATATTTTACAGCACTAGGTGGTGTTTCTACACTATATATTACCTATTTATTGTACTGACAGGGATGGCGGGGGGGACTGCAAAAGTTAAGGGATCAGTATCTCCTCGATGGGTATGAATCACTTCAAGTGGGGTATGCTGACACACTGTCTTCCTGATTCAGAGACAGTGGCTATCTCCATGTAAAATCCTAGGGGAAACAAGGCACGTGTCTATATTGAGGTAACTAACTGAGGTAAACCAGAGGTGTGGGGAGGGTAGAGAAAAGGGGGGGGGGGTTAATAAGGTTGTCCTCAACACTAGCTACACTGAGAAAAAGCTACCTGTGCTTTGTCTCTACTAGGATTTATACCTGCTACTGTATCTTCCACTCCATGAATCTGATGAAGTGGGTTATAGCCCATGAAAGCTTACGCCCAAATAAATGTTAGACTCTAAGATGCCTCAAGGACTCCTTGTGGTTTTTGCGGATAGAGACTAACATGGCTACCACTCTGAAATCTACTAGGATTGTACACTGAGATAGTGTTTTCACATTGAGATAGCTTTCATAGAATCTAAGGCCATAAATGACATTTAGTTTGACCTCCTATATAGCATAGGCTATTAAATTCCACCCTGTTGCTGCAGTCTTGAGACCATTAACTTGTGTTTGGCTAATGCAGATCTTCCAAAAAGGGATCCACAATCTTGATCTGCAGACATCAAGCGAGGGAGAATTCACCATTTCCATTGGTGTTTGTTCCAATAATTATTCTAAATTTGTGTCTTAATATTTATTTTAATTAGTCAGGTGTCAGTTTCCAGCCTCTCTCTGCTAGATTAGAGTCCTCTAGTACCCGGTATTTTCTCCCCATTAAGGTACTTATACACTAATAAAGTCACCTTTCTATCTTCTTATTGTTAAATTAAAGAGCCTGAGCATTTTATGTCTCTCATTGTAAGGCATTTTCTCCAGACCTCAAAGCTTTGTTACTGGCTTTTTTCTGCACCCTCTCCAATTTTTCAACATCCTTGTTAAAATGTGGACACCAGACCTGGATGCAGTATTCCAGTATTGGTCTCACCAGTGCTGTATACAGAAGTAAAATGACTCCCTTACTCCTATTCACTATTCCCAACATCACACTGAGATCTCACATTCAGTTGCTTGTCCACTATATAGTCCCTACTTCCTTTTCAGGAAAATTGCTTTCCAGGATATAGGTCCGCATTCTATAGGGTTGACCTGTAGTCTCTGATCCTAGATGTATACCTTTGCATTTGGCTGCATTAAAACATGTTTTGTTTGAATGGGCCCAGCTTACCAAGTGATCCAGACGGCTCTGTCTGACAGGCCTGTCCTTAGAATTATTTACTACTTTGCCAATTTTTGTCAACTGAAAATTTTATCAGTATTGATTTTATATTTACTTCCAGATCAATACTGAAAGTATTGAATGGCATTGGGCCTAGCACTGATCCCTGAGAACCCCATTTCTTTTAGCAGTGAAGACGTAGCTAACATGAGTGCAATGGGTCTTTTGGAGGGTTAATGGTGCTCTCTCTCTCTCACACAGCACAGGACAGCAGCATCAGGACTCCTCCCAAGTTACACTGATCCAGTTATACTGCTAAAACCCAACGGGGGACACACTTACAGAAACACCTTTTTGGGGTTAACTTATGAAATTTAAGCTAAACTGAAAAAAAGCCAGAATGAGACTGTCCAAACAGGGGGAGGGGTTATAACAGGATAACTGTTTATATCAGTTTAAATTCACACCTCAACTTACACTGCTATAGCTTGCCAATGTAAGCAATTTAGATCATTTGTTTTTAAAACAGATTTAGGGCTTGTCCACACTGGTACTTTACAGCGCTGCAACTTTCTTGCTCAGGGGTGTGAAAAAACACCCCCCTGAGCACTGCAAGTTTCAGTGCTGTAAAGTGCCAGTGTAGACAGTGCACCAGCGCTGGTAGCTATTCCCAAGGGCTCCCAGCGCTGGTAGCTATTCCCCTCATGGAGGTGGTTTTGTGCTGCGATTACACAGCCACCTTAAAGCACTTCCGCGGCAGCACTTTAACATTGCTAGTGAAGACGTGCCCTTAGTGATGTAGTTAAACTGGTGCAAACCTCTGCTTGGACACTTTAAACTTGGTTTAGTTTAAACCTGTTCCTATTCAGCTTAACCTAAACTATATAACTACAGCAAAGAACTTAGTAGAACTGTCCCATCTGGTCAAGGCCTTAGAATGGGGCAGCTCTGTACAGGCCAGGCCTCAATCACAGCACATTACACATCCACCTTGTACTAAAACAGAACCAGCCCCTCCTCATATACCCCCCCCCCGCCCTCTTCTCCCCTCCTCCACCAGCCCCAGCCCCCCCCTCCTCCTCCTCCATCAGCCCCAGCCCCCCCCCTTCCCTCCTCCTCCTCCACCAGCCCCCCATTCTCCTCCTCCACTAGCCCCCCTTCTCTTCTCCTCTCCTCCTCCTCCCCCCCCTCTTCCTCCTCCTCCAGCCCCCCGTCTTCTCCCCTCCTCCTCCACCAGCCCCACTCTTCTCCCCCCTCCGCCAGCCCCCCATTTACAAACCTCCCCTCCCTCCAACTCCCCCTTCACAAACCTCCTCACCCCCGCCCCTCCCCACGAGGAAAAGCCAGTTACCCTCTCGGTGCCCTCATCAGACGCCGGTGCGTGGCTCGCAGGGCACGCTGGGAGCTGTAGTCTCGCAGGCCGGCCCCGGAGGGACGAGGAGAGATCACGGGCTGTCATTGGCTCTCGCCTCCTCTCTCCTCCCCGCATTCCTTTCCCAGCGTTGATTCGTCTTGGGAACAGAGGGGCGGGACTTCCGGGGCGAGGCTTCGCCGGCTACAAAACTCCCCGGATGCGCTGCAGCAGAGACCGGCTCGGAAAGAACTTTCTAGAAAAGTCAGGAGCGGCTCGAGTAGCCGAGACAGACACCCGGAGCCCGCCTAGCCCCCGCCTGCCTGGTGAGTGGCCACCGCCGCCCTGTTCCCCTTCCGCGGCTCCCGGCCCGTCCCTCCAGGCCGCCGCCCCGGGCCGGGCCCGGCCCGTCCCTCCAGTCCCCCGCCGCCGCCCCGCTCCCCTCCCGGCCCGTCCCTCCAGTTCCCGGGCCCGGCCCTCCCGTGCCCCGCCGCCGCTCCCGGCCCATCTCCCGTGCCCCGCCGCCGCCCCGCTCCCCTCCCGCGCCTCCCGGCCCGTCGCGCCAGTCCCCCGCCGCCGCCCCGGGCCGGGCCCGGCCCGGCCCTCCAGTCCGCCGCCCCGGGCCCGGCCCGGCCCTCCAGTCCGCCGGCCCGGCCCTCCAGTCCGCCGCCCCGGGCCCGGCCCGGCCCGGCCCTCCAGTCCCCCGCCGCCGCCCCGCTCCCCTCCCGGCCCGTCCCTCCAGTTCCCGGGCCCGGCCCTCCCGGTCTCCGCCGCCGCCCCGCTCCCCTCCCGCGCCTCCCGGCCCGTCGCGCCAGTCCCCCGCCGCCGCTCCCGGCTCATCTCTCGGCCCCGCCCCCGCGCCGAGGTCCGTGTCTCGGGGCTCACGGTCGGTTCTCGCAGGCCGGCCGCCATGGTGAAGGAGACCACGTACTACGATGTGCTGGGGGTGAAGCCCGGCGCGTCGCAGGAGGAGCTGAAGAAGGCCTACCGCAAGCTGGCGCTGAAATACCACCCCGACAAGAACCCCAACGAGGGCGAGAAGGCAAGTGGCCCTGCCGGCCCCGAGGCGGCGGGCGGGGGGAGCTTGGCCCCTGCACGTGGGATTGGGTTCCCAACCGGGCTCTCTCTTACAGGCTGTAGAAATGTAGGTCATGTGCATGTAGCTGGAACTGCCTAACATCGAGCGGGTGTGGAGTTTCCAGTGCACATACAAGCCTCAAAAGAGGTTTAGTGTTAAGCAGTTTATTCCTAGTAGTTATTGGAGGGATACTGGTGAGTTGCAATGTAGTCACTATCGCTTAACACTTATTCTGATCTGTTTCTTACAGTTCAAGCAGATTTCTCAAGCATATGAAGTACTTTCTGATCCCAAGAAAAGAGAGTTGTATGACAAAGGTGGTGAACAGGCTATTAAAGAGGGTGGTACTGGCAGTAGTTTTGGGTCACCCATGGATATTTTTGATATGTTCTTTGGAGGAGGTGGAAGAATGCAGAGAGAGAGGAGAGGTAATTTGACCATTTCTGTGATATTACCTAAAGTGACCATTTACTATTGAAGTATTTACTGTAGAATATGTAACTGTTCAGAGTATGGTGTAAGATTAGACACTGACTGCTGTGTAATACTTTTTACAAACTAAACAGTGGTGTTGTTGTTGTTAATGCTGTGCAACAGTGTCTAAAATGATTAGAAACCATAGCTGGTTCCAAGCGAATGACATTTTAGGTAAAACGTTATGCTCTTTACAGGTAAAAATGTTGTTCATCAGTTGTCAGTAACTTTGGAAGACTTGTATAATGGTGCAACAAGGAAACTGGCTCTGCAGAAGAATGTGATCTGTGACAAATGTGAAGGTATGTTAATGTTTACTGTTGGATTTTTATGATGGTTTTTCAAATAACTGAATATTGGAATTAAAATCTGTTCATCCGGGTTTAAAGAAACCATCTAAATCCAGGGTAACTTTGTTCTAGGTAAATTGTAAATGTACTTCTAGTTAAACCAAAATCAATTCTAATTTGACTTTGCTGTCTTGTCATCAGGCCGAGGTGGTAAGAAAGGTGCAGTAGAATGCTGTCCCAATTGCAGAGGTACAGGCATGCAAATACGAATTCACCAGATAGGACCAGGAATGGTTCAGCAAATCCAGTCTGTGTGCATGGAATGCCAGGGACATGGGGAGCGTATCAGTCCTAAGGACAGATGTAAAAGCTGCATTGGAAGGAAGATTGTTCGAGAGAAGAAGATTCTAGAAGTTCATATTGATAAAGGTAAAGCATTCAAGGAGAACTTGGCTGAGTTTTGTAATGTCTTAATAGATTTGTATTAACCTTGGATTTGCATTATACAAATTTCAGTAATCGAAAGAGCTATTACCCAGTGGCAGTGTTACATGCACATTAAAATGCGTAGCAATTGTGTTGCTTACTGTTAAATGGTAAAACATGTGCAGAGCTCTAAAGGGTAGATTTGGCTTCAAATATATACATCTTCATGGCTAATGTCAGTGCAAATTACTGCTCACTTGTTTAGTAAGCATTAACTTGACTACACCTAGTGTCATGTTAGTTGCATATTGATTACTGGATATGCAAACAGTGGATTGATTCACAGTGAAGAGAAACTGACAAGCAGACTAATGCCAGAATGCTGACTAATTACTGACATTTTTTTAAAATAAAACAAGCAAGTGGAACACTTGGTGATGAATTAAGTTGCTTTAGTATTACTCCTTTAGGAATTCTGTGCCCAAAAATTCTGTGCACAATATTTTAAGATTCTGCAAACTTTGTCAATAAATAAATAGAGGCTCCAGCATGGCAGTGGGGAGCACAGGCCCCTGGCTGCATGGAGGTGGGAGATCATCCTGCAGTCCCCATTTCCCCCCACCCTCCCAGACAGGGACTCAGCAGTGAGGCTGCACTTGACCCTGACACAATGCAAGGGCTAGGGCTGCCCCACGAACACCCTGGGGCCCTGCCTCTCTGCGCCAGGTGTAGGCAGGCTCAGCCCAGCAGGATCAAAGTGTGGAGGGGCTTAGTGTGGGACAGTCTTCGTGCTGGCAACTCAGTGGGGGATCTGGATTCACACAGGCTCGTTGGGGGTGCAGGGGCAATGGGACTCCACGGGGGGGGGGGGTGTCCAAGTGAAAGCGTATGGGGGGGCTGCTGCTGCCAAGGGGCTATTGTATGCCAGGCTCCTTCTTCTCCCTCCTTTCCCTTCATTCCCTTTTCCTTCCACCCCTGCCCCACTTCAGGTATTCACTAGGAGGACCCAGGAGGTGATGTCCAGCTGCAGAGTCAGCTAGCCTTTGTGGAACCCTCTTTTACCTGGGCAGCTCTGTGTGCTTGCAGAAATGGAGGGGGGGCAGTGGCACATGACCCTGTATGTCTCCCCAAACTGCACCATGGGCATCCCCAGCCCTATGCCCACCATGTAGATTTACCTCTCCGCTAGCTGCTCCAGACACCAGAAACCCCGCTGGCACGTGACTGCTCTTGCAGCTTCCCTTTGCTTCACCGTCACTTTCTTCAGGGAAGCAAATAAATTTGCAGGGGCGGTGCAGAATTCTCCCCAGGAGAATAACGTTTTCACTAGTCTTGAGGATTGTACAGATCCTGGTCATTCTACTGTATCTCAGTAAGATCTACTAAAATTTGTGGTGTAAAAATAATGTTAAGCCTGTAATGCAGGGGAGGCCACCCTGAGCCTGAGAAGGAGCCAGAATTTACCAATGTACATTGCCAAAGAGCCACAGTAATATATCTGCAGCCCCTCGCACTCCCAGCGCCTCCCAATCACCAGCAGCCCTGCCGATCAGCGCCTCCTGCTTCCTCCCCGCACCTCCCAGTCAGCTGTTTCATGGCATGCAGGAGGCTCTGGGGGGAAGCAAGGGCATGGCAGGCTCAGGGGAGGGGGCGGGAAGGGGTGGAGTGGGGGCAGGGCCTGTGGCAGAGCCAGGGGTTGAGCAGTGAGCACCCCCCAGCACATTGGAAAGTTGGCGCCTGTAGCTCCAGCCCCAGAGTCGGTGCCTATACAAGGAGCCACAAAATCTCTTCTGAAGAGCCACATGTGGCTCCAGAGCCACCCCTGCTGTAATGCTCCGAACTCAATCTGTTAAGCAGTCCTAACAGTCTTGCTCCAGGTGCTACTGACCTACATTGGCTTGAACAATATCTTGCAAAGTTAACCAGCAGAGTTCACTACAAACTGTCCTCTGAGGTAGGGGACGGGGAAAGGCCATATTGTGCAACAGATGCAAGAAGCTTCTATTGCTGAATAGGCCTTGTCAAAAGCTGGTCAGTACTGGCTGTGGAAGAACTTGAGCAGTCAAATGTTAACCGCTTCACAAGCATGCAGCATACTACCAACTGGCTGATGTGCCTGACCCTCCCAGTAACTGCATTCTACATCGACACTCGAAGTCTCTGTAATATGCCCAGAATTTTAAAGGAGGGAGAATATTGAAGCAACAGTTTCAGGGGGCAGGAAGTGCAGAAATTGGCACTAAGATACATGCAACACTTCCGGGATCTAGTATCTTCATCTTGAACGATTCAGACCTAAATTTGTTCTTATTACATGGTTGAAGCATGCAGGCCTCCAGGGTGCAGAGGGCTTTTCCTTAGTGCCTAAGGGAGTTGCATGCTTTTTGACAATACCACCCTGAATCTCTACACTGTTGCCATATCTTTACAATTTGGCTGTTTGCTGTCAACTCAGCTGGTGTTGAGTAAACCTTTCTGGACAAGTATCCACATCACCACAAATTACTGTGCTTAACACTGCTGGCAGTCTCCGAAGCCAGGGTCTGAGTTCTGACTTGAGCATCCAGTCAGGATTGAATACTGGTAATACAGTATGGCAAAGACTACACTACTGCCTGTATGGTCACTTCATGTATGAATAGAGAACTTCAGCATATAGTATGAAGTCCTAAAACACAAGCTTAAATTACTGTAGGATTCCACTTTCTTGCACTTGATTAAAATTCATTTCTGTGCTTGACTGTTTCTAGACTGACTGTCCATACACTGAGACAAAGGTTGGTGAGGTAATATCTTAATGAACCAACTTCTGGGAGGGTGGGAGACAGGCTTTCCAGTTTACACAGAGCTGCCTTTTTTTTTTTTTCCAGGCATATACATCTCTATGCATTGTTTTGCAGACTACTTCAAAGTCTGAGCATGGGGTGGGCAAACTTTTTGGGCCGAGGGCCATATCTGGGTGGGGAAATTGTATGCAGGGCTAGGGTGTGGGAGGGGGTGTGTTGTGCAGTAGGGGTGCAGGCTGTACGAGGGGGCTCAGAGCAGGGGTGTGGACTTTAGGAGGAGGCTCAGGGCAGGGGCTTGGGGTGCAAATGTAGGATGGCACCGGGGCCAGGGCAGGCTCCCTACACACCTGCCCTGGCCCTGGCCCTGTGCCACTCCCAGAAGCTCTGTGACCCCTGGGGGGGGCAGAGGGCTCTGCGTGTGCTGCCCTTGCTGCACCTCCAGGTACCTCCCCCAAAGCTCCCATTGGCCATGGTTCCCCATTCCCGGCCAATGGGAGCTGCTGGGGGGGGTACCTGGAGGCCATGCACAGAGCCCTCTGCGCATGCCCCCCTCACCACCACCACCTGGGGGCAGCAGGGACTTGGTGCCGTGGGCCGGATCCAAAGCCCCGAGGGGCTGGATACAGCCCACGGGCCGTAGTTTGCCCACCCCGACAGCATCTGGACAAGCAGATATCAAAAGCATGGTTGGTGGCGGGGGGGTGCTTGGGCCCTGCCCTCACCCTGCATATTCCCCACTTCTTCCCACCTGTTCTGCCCGCTCCTCCCCTCCCTCCAGTGCTCCTTATTGTCAAAAGCTGGTGCATGGTGGGTGGGTGGGAGGGAGGAGATGTGGGTGCTGAGCACCTGCTAATCTTCTCCTCCCTCTTCCTTCCCCCCCCCCCCCCCCGGTGGGTTCTCTGATCAGTAGACTATTCCACCAGAGTTGAAATGAAGTGACTTCGATGTGCTAAATCAGAAAAGCAGGGTGTTACCCCAAAAGGAAAGACCTGCCTGGTTGTGTAGCAGTGGCTTTTTGATGGGAGAGAGAACTGGAGGCCTTATGTAAGAGGGCTTCGTATTCACACACTTACAGCATCAAAATCATGCTTAATCCTAGTAGCTCTGCAGCAGTTATGTACAAAACAGCCAGTAGGTGGAAATACAGGGGGGCTTTAAGCAAACCACTTGGGACTGTGGTGGTTGTAAGTAGTCATCTCTGCTGTTCTGCTTTCATTGAGGAGTGACCTTTATAGGTGGCAATCCTGACTGGACTTGGGCTGCTTGACAACTAAGCTGTGTGTGCCCAGCAATTCAATATGCTGCCATAGCCCGGATTGCCTTTATGCAAGGCTCTGGAAATGTAGCTGGTTAGTCATGTGTAGTGCTTTGGAGGGGGAGAAGTAGTTGTAATAGGTAGGTTCTGATATTGCATCTGTTTTGTAGCACAGGTTAGAGCCTGCTAAAGTGATGATATTTTTGTATTGTAGATATTTAAATTCTAATTACATGTGCCTTTGCAATAGGAATGAAGGATGGTCAGAAGATAACATTCCATGGGGAAGGGGACCAAGAACCAGGACTAGAGCCAGGAGACATCATTATTGTCTTGGATCAAAAAGACCATTCAACATTTACAAGGTAAAGATCTAGCTGAAAGTCCTACGCTCACATGCTTGATGCTTCTGTGTTGTCCAGAAACTTCACACATTAGGACTGGGTTATTCCTTCCAATAGGTATTTAAACTCAACCAGCTCTATCCAACTAGACTTCAATTGTTGTAAGCTGGCTTAGAGTCAGATGAATACTTGGCTTATTCCTTTAGAGCAGTGGTCCCCAAACTGTGGAGAAACACTGAGGGACAGGGTATGCAGTGGGGCCCCAGCTGTTGCTGAGCCAACTGCAGTAAAGGGGGGGCACAGACAGATTCTATTACAGGGGGGTGGGGAGCTCAACAGGAAGAGTTTGGGCACCACTGTTGAGTTTCAGAATATTTGCAGAGATACTTGTTCAATTAGTCTTATAGCTGTCATTGCACTTGTTGCTTTGCAGATGTAAGATCTCTCCAAATGGCTTATAGACCAACCAAAGAGTGGGTAGTTGGGAGTAGGCTATTACAGAAATCAGGGTCAGAATCATGAGTTTCCATGAGTGTTCAGCACGTGCATTCATGCTGACTTGCTCTGAATCTGCAGCGATTATTGCAAGATGTTATCAAATATCAATCTACTCCATTAGCTGTCTTTTCAAGCTACTTCTTTGCTAAGCCATAGCTGTTAAACAGACAACCAAGCCTGGTTTCAAGAAAAATAGACTCAGACCTGAGGTTTAGTTTCTTGTCCATGTGGATCCTGCTTCTGGTGCCCATGCTCCATCAAACTTGCGAGATTAGAATCTTTTGACCAGCATTGTCTGAGGTGGTGCCTATGTACTGCATGTCTCTTCTCCCCCACTGCCCCCCCTTTTCGGCTGGAGGGCATATTAAGCAGAACAGCCACAACTATCTTTCAGTTGCTCTCACCAGTGGCAGGAAGATGGAACTCAGTGGTGTCTGCCTGGTGCCCTGTAGTACCTTCTTTAAAATCAACTTTGTAAATACTAGCACTGTTAGTTACGGGATCTTCTTTACCCTGTTGACAGTCCCTTTGTTTTCTTTTAAACTGCTTGGCACCAAGGCACCCTCCTACCTAATGGCAAAGCCTAAGCCCTCTAGTCTCAGTCCACACCTATTGTGGGATGGACTTATCCCACTATCTGAATCACATTTGGTCTCTTCTGTTTGGGCAAGAGCCATGTTCTGAACCATTACTCTTATGGGCCGTTCTTTCCCCAACAGAACTTATTGCTTCAGAGATACTTGGCTAATGTGCTATGTGGTGGAGCAGCTCAAGGGGAACACTTAATTTGGAAAGACCTGCCTCTGGCTGCAAAAGGGATTTCTCTCCCAGAGATCCCACTTCCTCAGCACCCAGTAAGTAGGGACTCTACCCTAAAGGCTCAAGTTATTGAGAGAGGGGCTGCAACCCCTTCAGTCAGCCATCCTTTGTCTTCCAAACAGCACCAGCTGGACACTTGGCACCAAAGTCTGCTACTGCATCAAGACAGGACAGAGCTGAGCAGTGCTCTAAGGGCAACTCAGTGCTGATATTATTCTAAACTGAGCACAGAGCCTGATAATCAGCTTCCTAGCCTAGTGTTCTTTACCTTACTCTGCAAGCAGCCTGTGGAACGAAGTCCACACCGGTACTGGCAGAATTCTCAGTGGGTCAGACTCCCTCATGTTGGGTCTGGTACTGGTTCCAGAGTCCTTATGCTACTGGCAGACTTCTTACTGACTATTGACACTTCACCCCTAGCACCAACCCCAGTATGCCACCAAAATTAATCCTTTGGTACCAGTATTTCCCCCTATCCTACCACTGAGGTCAGCACTAACCCCTAGAACAGATTTGCTGTTAATCTTCCCCTGCACACTTTCTGCCAAATCAGGCCCTTCACCAGGGATTCATGATGTAAAGCAATTTACAGCTCCCCCTCAATCACGCCAACCAACTTCAGGGGTTAACGCAGGCTCCTAAATCCCCCAGAACATGTTGACATCCCTTTGTAGACATCACTTTGGGCACCAGCGTCTTCTTGATCTGATCCTTTCAGCTTCCCACCCTTGCCTTATTGGACATTCTGGGGGCCCCATCAGGGCAGTGAATTTGACTTGATCTGAACAAAACCTTTTTCATGGAGTTGCTGGTGATGCAACCTGTTTAGGTGTTTGCCTGGCTCTAGCCATGCATGTCTCAGATTAAGACAGCCCATTCCATGACTCCAGCCATCAACACAATAAGGGCATTCTGCTTACAATCCACAGGGATTCTAGAGAAGTCCAAACAACTATCAAAGAGCTCTCCATTGACTGATAATCTGTTAGCTCTTGCAAGGATGAGTTACATACCCTAAAGGGGCACAGGACCTGCTGTCAGGAGAAAATATGTAATGTATCCAGGCTAGTTCAGATAGAACTTTCTCCCATTGGCACCAGAAGGTGCTCATTATTCCATGTCTCACTTTTTCCCTCAGAGCCCCCTCCCTTCCCAACAGCTGGTTTCTCAGTTGGGTTCAGATCCATGTACCAGTCCCACTAGAGCATCCTTATGTCTACCCCATTTTTGGTTCCTGCATTTCCTATTTTTCTCAGGCATGGGCTGGGATTGCTACAGACCAGTGGAAAACATACATCTCTTTTAATCTACAATTCCAGTCCTGGCCCCTCACCTCCCCACTTCCCTGCTCCTCTTAAGGGACCTACCTTACATGACAACCTGAGGGATAGTTGATGTGGAATCCTTGCATCATAAGTACTCAGGAGTTCAGAGGGAAAGGTTTCTATTCCTGATACTTCCATATCCCCAAAGAACAAGGGATGCATCTTGTGCTGGACCTGAGATGACTAGACAAACATGCACAGCACTTACATGATGACTTTTGACAGACCTCACCTCCACTCTCTCCAAGGCTAGTTGAGGTCTGTTTATGACCCCGTCAAACAGCATATGGGGACACACTTCATGGTCCTAATAGGAGTAGGATTACTAGCTTCCCTAAACTGGATGATGACCTTGATAGTGTGCAAGAGGTACCATTCTGTAATCTGTACCTTACCGCACACTGCAACACTGATTACAGATGCATCCATGGCAAGTTGGAGAGGCCCACCTAAACCACCTGCAAGTTCAATACATGTAACTTTGGAAAGAATCCTCAGTCCACTTCAGTGTGCTATAACTCCAGACCAAGTGGACTACCCTCCAGAGCCTTTGTACTGCTACTGGAAGGAACTACTGTAGAGATCTGACAGACAACACCTCTACAATGTATATCCACAGGTGGGGGTGCCAACTCACCCCCTCCTCCCCAACTTGTCAGGAAGCAATTGTCCTGTGAAGGTGGAACCACTTCCACATCTTGGCTCCATGGCACTTCACCTACCAGGAACAAACAATGGAACAGATTTCTTCACCAGACACTACTCAGCCAACCATTAATGGTCACTGGAGACTTGTTCTCAAGCCTAGCAAATGACTCCCTGTGATAAAATAAGTTTAGGAAGGTGGCAAGCCAGTCCTTGGTCTCCAAAAAGGTTGAGAAACACTGACCTAGACCATCCCTGATAGACCTGTTTGTTGCAATGCCCACAGTTTTGCTCCAGGGCAGGTGACAGCTAAGGCTCCCTCAGCGATGCCTTCCTCGTTCCTTGGTCTCAAGGTCTTTTCTGTGTTTGGTTTGTTTTTTTGCCCCCCCCCCCCTCCCCACTGCCATAGCTCAGAAGGAAGATCTATCAGACTTGCTAGCAGAGTAATTATCCTAGCATCTTGTTGGGCCAGACAGCAACTCGCAGGCCTACTGTATGCATCCACACAGCCACCAACTTCTCTCCCCAGTCTGCCAGACTTATTGTAGGAAACTGGGGGACATTCTCCATCTAGGCCCATCTTTACATCTGACTGCTTGGAAATGGGCTCCCGAAGCCCTACAGACAGGGACTGCTCTACAGAGGTCCAGTAAATACTTACATTGATCTGCAGAGGGCTTCCTCCTCTAAGGAGAAGTTTCTGTCTGGGCTTCACAGCACTCATACTTTAGAAGGCCCTATTCTTTTTCAAGCTTATATGGTGACTGGTTCTGACCCATCCACTCACTTGTGTGCCACTTCCTGGGACCTATATGTAGTTCTTACGGAACCCCCTTTGAACTCTTATTGAACTGCTCTCTCCACCATCTTGCATTCAAAACCACCTTTTTGGTGGCTCCCCTGTCTAACAGGAGTTAGTTGTATTCAAGCACTGTTGGCAGACCCTCTTAAGTTGTTTTCAATAGGGATATGGTGATGCTGAGATCCTGGAAGTTCCTCACCAGCATGCTGTCAGATTTTCACTTAAATCAAACTGTCAGACTCCTTGCTGTCCTCAGATGAGACCGGCTGAACATGTAGATGTTTCCAGAGCCCTTCTTTCTTCTTCGAGTGATTGCTCAGGCGTGTGTGTGTGTGTGTTTGGTACCAGAAGTTTTTCCCTCAGCAGTATACATAGGGGACTAGCTCTTGCGCCCCTGGAGTGGCGCACATATGCCACAGCATATAGGGCACCACCAGTCCCATCCATCCTCAGTTCCTTCTTGCCACCAGTGTCAGTGCATGTAACTGTTGCTGCTTCAGCCAGCACTGTTGCTTCTCGTTCGTTCGAACCCATTTACCTCCTGTGCGTGTGTGGTTTCCCTCTAGTTTGTTTCCTTATTCGTTGGAGACTTGAAGCCCTGTGATCACTGTAAAAGGCCCCCATGCCCATTAGCAATCCACATAACAGTTTACGGTGATTGGGTGAAGGTCCTACTAAGTGCAGAATCTGCAAGTCCTTCAAGCCCAGGATGGAGGAGCATGACATTCACTTGAAAGCAGCACTCCTTATAGAATCTGCCCTTACAGCAAGCCTGCAGACTCCTTTGATGTTCTCTGCCATGTAGTCCCAGCTAGGGTAACTTTGCCCCTACATGAGGGGGTTGTGAAAATCACAAATGCTCTCTGGCAAACCCCCTCGTCCTTGCCTGTGATCTCCAAGAGGGTGGCGTGCAAGAACTTTGTGCCATCCACGGGTGTTAAGTACCTTTTTATACCCATCCTGTTCCCAATTCCCTAGTGGTAGAGGCAGTCAGCCACAAGGAGAGACAGGGTCAACCAGGGATTACCCGCAAGAATAAAGACTCAAGGAGACTAGACTTGTTTGGGCATCAAGTTTATTTGACCTCCAGTCTACAGTTGCGGTTGGCTAACCATCAGGCCCTCCTAAGCAGCTATGATTTTAATATGTGGCAGGCCATGACCAAGTTCAACAGTGCCCTTCCTGAGGCTTCTAGGAAGGAGTTCCAGACTATCCTGGGTGAGGGCTAGACTGTGGCCAGAGCAACTCTCCAGGCGGCGTTAGACATGGCGAACATTGCCGCCCATACCATGGATGACATCAGTCATCTCATTCAGGGCTTCGTGGCTGCTCCTTGGCGGTCTTTCCTCAGAGGCTCGGCAGTCAATGCAAGACCTCCTTTTCAACAGGCACGCTCTGGTTGCAGAACAGACGGACAATAAACTCAGTGGCTTGAAAGATTCCCGCGGGACCCTGAAAACACTGGACCTGTACGTCCCTGGCCCTTCCTGCGAGCGGTTTAAGCCGCAGCCACCTTGGAGCCAGGGGAGCCACCCTTGGCAGGAGCCTCCCCATAAAAAATCCAGGGACTACAAGATGCATCCGATGAAGTGGGCTGTAGCCCACGAAAGCTTATGCTCAAATAAATTTTGTTAGTCTCTAAGGTGCCACAAGTACTCCTGTTCTTTTTAGGGACTACAAGAGGCGCCCTGGCCACCAACCCCATCTACATCCCAGGCAGACTCAGCCCACAGTAAGCAGACAGGCAAGCGCCCGTTTTGAGGGTACACACAAGGGTGACCTACCAGGATGTTCCCTAGATCCTTCCTCCCATCTGTTTGCCAACCGCCTTTCTTCCTTCCTTCCCTGTGTGGGCGTCGATAACATCGGACTGATGGGTCCTCAATATAGTGGCGCAGGGTTACACCCTTCAGTTACTTTCTATCCCCCCACTCCCCCTTCACACCCTGTCCCTCATGAGTCCTCTCACGCAGGAGGTAGTGGGTCTACTGCAGCTGGGTGTGGTGGAGGTAGTTCCCATAAACATCAAGGACCTCCGGGGGGGGTCAAATCAGGTTAAAGTCTCTTGGGTGGTATACAGCTTCTGTATAATCTTCCTGTAATTAACTAATCTGTGTGGGGAGGAAAGGGTGGACTAACTTCTGGAATAAAATCAGATTTCTGCAAAGACATACTAGGCAGTTCTAGTGTTCGCAAAGATTTTTCCCAAAATTTTCAGAGCTCTTGCATGTGATGTATGTATTCAAATATAAACTGTTCTGTAGGCGAGGTGAAGACCTGTTCATGTGCATGGACATACAGCTGGTTGAGGCACTGTGTGGCTTTCAGAAACCTATTGCAACGCTGGATAACAGAACTATAATTATTACCTCTCATCCTGGTAAGTGTGTTTAAAAGTATTGCTGTTAAACTTGTGCAGCTAGCAAATTATCCTTGAGTTCTCCAGTTGTATAGTAAAGGGACCAAAAGAGCATTTCAAGTATCTAAAAGTTATGTGGGCCAGAAAGTGTAAATCTCTTGTTCAAAGTCTTGTACTGTAAAAACACTCTACTTAATCTTTAAGTTTTAACTAGTATGTTCTGGTGGATGAAGCATTGGATTAATAACTCAAACTAATGAAAGATGCAACTTGTACACCATGATGTACAACTTTCATAACTAACTTCACTCCACTCCACAACAGATAAGACCATATTACATGCACGGCTGTTTCTAACTTAACTTGACTAGATATGTGGGGGGAATTTATGAAGGCCCCAACTCCTGTGAAAACTGGAATTCTTGAGCTCAGAATTCATGGAATAGTCTCTGTTCAGTCAGAACATACTGCATAAGAGCGCTTCTTTCAGGATGCATGAACAAACAATTGCATATGTATGCAGTGGTGATGTAGCTGTGTTGGCCCCAGGATATTAGAGACATGGTGTGTGAGGTAATGTTCTATTGGATCAACTTGTTGGTGAAGAGACAAGCTTTTGAGCTACACAGAGCTCTTCAGGTCTGGGAAATCTACTCAGGACATATTCTATTTAGCTGTGACACTATCTGTTCAATTTTGTAACTACTTGCCCTAAAACTAAGGGAAGGTGACGTGGCCTGTTAACACCCTTGTAGTCATAGGTAAGTCTGTCACGGATTCTGGGACTTCTGCAGCGGCTGGTGTGACTGACCCCAGGGCTGCTGGGATAGTCTCATACCACCACAGCACCAGTGGCAGTCCTGGGCCACACGCCACTGCCCCAGAGCACCGCAGTGCCCCTGGCTTCCAGCTGCCATGGATCGAGGGGGTACCCCACAGCTCCCAGCAGGGGAATTACCTGGAGTCGCAGCAGCAAAAGTCACGGCCAGGTCACAGCTTCTGTGAATTTTTTGTTTTGCCCATGACCTGTCCGTGACTTTTACTAAGAATGACTATGACAAAATCTTAGCCTTACCCATAACTTAAAGCTTCATTTTAGTCATGGGTATTTTTAGTAAGTCATGGACAGGTCACAGGCCGTAAACAAAAATTCACAGCCCATGGCCTGTCCATGACTTGTACTATATACCCCTTAACTAAAACTTGGGGGGGGGGGGGTGGTCCAGGGGTGCTGGTGGGTGGCCCAGGGCCCCTGCTGGTGCTGGGGAGGGAGAGGGGGGGGGGGAGAAAAGTTTGGTGGGGCTCACAAGCTCCCTACTGAGCTCTGCATGTCCTGCAGCTCTGGCCGGCAAAGGGGCTCCAATCACTGTTCCCACTGTAAGTGCTGGTTCTGCAGGCGCAGCTCCCATTGGCTGCGGTTCCCAGCCAACGGGAGCTGCAGAGGCGGGGCTTGCAGGCATTGGCAGTGTGTGGAGCCCCCATCCCCTCCGTCTATGCCTGTGGGAGCCTCCTACCCCTAGGTAATTGCCTCCCACAACCCCTTTCCCCTAGCCCTGAGCCACTTCCCACACACCTAAACTACTGCTGCTGGCTCATGGGCTGCCTGGCTCAGGCAGACCCTGAGCTAGCACTGGCTGCTGCAGAATCCAGAGGTCACTGAACCCATGACATCCCTCACCCACACACACTCCCAGCCTTAGTCCTAGGACAAAAAAGGGGATTAATGAGTTACAGATTGTTGTAATGAGCCACAAATCGCATGTCTAATCAATCGGTGACATGAGGTGGGGGGATGGGGGAGTCTAGCAAAGTTATGACAGCATTATGCAGATGTCCTTTGTGGATGACAATTGATGGTGAGTGATTGCTTTGAGAACTGTTCACCCACAGATGACAAGGTGTTTTTGTCTTTTTATCACTTTCTTGTGAGAGCTCATTTGAGTGTAATGGGGTGGGAGGGATAGCTCAGTGGTTTGAGCATTGGCCCGCTAAACCCAGGGTTGAGTGTTCAATCCTTGAGGGGGCCACTTAGGGATCTGGAGCAAAAACAGTACTTGGTCCTGCTAGTGAAGGCGGGGCTGGACTCAATGACCTTTCAAGGTTCCTTCCAGTTCTAGGAGATAGGATATCTTCATTAATTTATAACAATTCTCTCTTGATATTTGGGTGGCCTACTTCTCTGGAGTGTCCTTGTTTGGTGAAAGTGGTTTTGAGCATGTTAAGGTGTGTATCGTAGGCTTTCTCCTCAATGCATATTCTGTGGTATCTGAGTGCATGGCTGTAGATAAAAGCCACAGAATATGCTCCAAGGGCCACCCAAATACCCTGAGAGGACCTGATTCAGTACAGAAATAAAAATCCCCTCTGACAGCACACCCCTAGTTGTCACTTACCCTATGCGGGTTCCAGTGTGGGGTGGTATCATTAAACTGCTACAACCCATGCTTGGTCAGGACCCCATCCTGAAAAAGCTTTTCCTGAACCCCTACTTCTGGCCTTCAAGCAGCCCCCCCAAGCTCAACAGAAGCAAGCACCCCACAGACCAGGATACCAACTTAAAGCAACACCAGATACAACCAGAACAGACGTATAACAGCTCCCACAACACCCCTTTCAAGATATAGGGGTCCTACACATGCGGTGTACCTCATTCAGTGCACTAACTGCTCCGATTACACTTATGTAGATGAAACCAAACAATCGCTACACTCAAATGAACTCACAGTAAAATGATAAAGTCAAAAACAATCACCTGTGAGTGAACACTTTTTTTACAAAGCAATCACTTTCTGACCATTAGTTGTCATCCACAAAGGACACCTGCACAACACTTTCAAAAGATGAGCCTGGGAGCTTAAATTCATAACTTTGCTAGATACTGAAAACCATAGATTGTTTTAATAAGCCACAAATACAGTATCTAACCAAACTGTAACCCACCAATTCTTTTTACCCTCTGACTACAGGGGTGTTAACAGGCCACTTCACCTTGAATGGTCCCTTAGAATATGTGCTATCTGTTTATATTTAGCTGTGACACTAAGAGTACCTTTCCCTGATCTGAAGAAGAGATCTGTGTGGTTTGAAAGCTTGTCTCTTACCAACAGAAGGGCAGGGGGTTGGACTAGATGATCTCCTGAGGTCCCTTCCAACCCTGATATTCTATGAACAGAAGTTGGTCCAATAAAAGATATTACCTCACCCACCTTCTCTCAATTCACATTATATAGCCTTTTAAGACCTCTTCTGGATAGAGGAGAGTTGGCACTACCATTTACAGGCAACCAGGTTTTTAGCAGCCTTAATGAAGTGGGATCTGGATCAGTATAGTTTCATAAATCTTAGCCCAGAAAACAGTGTGAAAGGGAGTTGAGGGGAGATCACACAAATGTAGCAACTATAATAGCTTATCTTCTGTGCCTGGGTTTTTGCTTTAGGTCAGATCGTCAAGCATGGAGATATTAAATGTGTGCTGAACGAGGGGATGCCAATTTATCGCAGACCATATGAAAAAGGGCGCCTGATCATTGAGTTCAAGGTAAGAGTTCAGTCAGCTTTGTATAGTTAAACATGGCTTAACATTGAACATGGCGGAAACTTGTCCGGTTAAAGTTGACTTCTGTTTCTAATGGGGGCAAGAAGACAGCGAGGCACTCAATCTTTACCTGTTTCTGCATTCAGTTCTGCAAAAGGCTGTGTAAGCTAGTCCAGTAGACAGGGTTATACTGCTTAGAATAAAGCTGAAATACTGACCTTTTAAAAAACGTTGTGCCTAAAATAGCATGGAGAGGATCTTGGATGTGGACACTTTTTTTTTTTTTTTTTTTTTTTTTTTTTTTTTTGAAAACTGCTTTATTGGAACGGTCATCTTGTAGGCAAAACATAGTGCATAGATGGAGATCTGGAAAACCTGATAATGGAAGGCAGCCAGACTGTATGAGAGGTTGGACAATGAAGTAAAAATGTATTCTACTTGCTAGCTTGGTTTTTTGTTTTATCTGTTTCTGCTTGGGAGCCTAGAGCTATCAAGAGCCCTAGGACTTTGCTAGGAACTGATGCTTGTAGGAGCAGGGTTGCACACACCTCTCAAAGCAGTAATGATACACTGTGGTGGAGAAAAGACTGTACAAGCAAAGTTTACGAATGGCCATTCTTACTGATTTTCAGGTAAACTTCCCAGAGTGTGGCTTCCTCCCCTCTGATAAGCTGTCTCTGTTGGAAAAACTGCTACCTGCAAGGAAGGAAGTGGAAGAAACTGAAGAAATGGATCAGGTAGAGCTGGTGGACTTTGACCCATCTCAAGAAAGAAGACAGCATTACAATGGAGAAGCCTATGAAGACGATGAGCATCATCCTAGGGGTGGTGTTCAGTGTCAGACATCTTAAAATGGCCAGTGAATACCTATTGTGATGCTTGTTTTGTATGCATTAGTGGATGAGTGAAGAACTACAAGCAGCTCACTCTCACTCCTTGCTATTGTTTTGTTTTAATATTCAACCATAGTTGTGTTTTTTAAAACAAGTTAATGAATAAAATCAATAATATTAGAAAACCACACACTGACTTTGCAATTTATGTAAAGTTCAGGTTGCAAACTCAGCTGAAGTTGACCATGAAGTCAGTCGCCCCTGGCTGCTTGTCTTTATTTCAGGCCTTGTAATTCTTGTATTTTAATTGTGTGCAAATGCACTGGCTTAGATTAAGATTGAGTGGTGGTCTTTTAGATTCTATGCCCTGTTAATGAAGTATACCCACGTATTTATTTATAATTCATGTTAAGATCAATTAAAGTTTGTTCTAATCAGACTGTAGACTAACCTGTGACTGTCTTGGATTTGTACTGCTATTCATCAAATCAGGACTTACTCTAATGCAGCTGCCCAGTACTGTACTGATTACCTCACTCTGACAAGGATGCTGTCAATCTTCACATGCCCACTTAAATGCCTGACAGATGCACCAGCTCCCTCAGCCTTCTGGATTTGAGGTTTTACTGATCCTTTTGCTTGCCAGCTTCATTCTTTTGTGACCCACTAGTGGATGAAAAGTGAAGCTTCCTGCTGTTATAAGCACAGGCAACTTGTCAGGCACTAGTGCACAGTGGGACTGCATTAACCTGCCTAATTAAGGAGAGCTAGACTTTTAATCCTATAGTCCTTATTTGTGAGTGAGGCAAGCAGAACAACTGAACTTGCTATTCTAAATCCCTAAAGTAGTCTCTGCCTACTGATGTGAAGTTTGACCTCCAACTTGATGCATTAAGTTAGAGGAAGTAGCACAGACCCAGTACTGGGGAGTGAAGGTGGAAGATGCATGACCCTGTATAGGGAATTCAGTACTAACCAGAAGAGTGGATGACCAATTGAGAGTCCAGTATTTTTATCAAAATTCTCCTTTCTATGTGCATAATCTTAATCTAATTCTTGAAAGATTCTGTATTGTTCCAGTTCTTGTAGGCAAAACTTTTCCAATATAATAACAAAACCATTCAATGGCTCCTGAGACTATTTTGTGGTATGTCTACTTTCAGGCTGGAGGGGGGGAAATGCACAAAGTTTCTGAAAAGGGCTGTGTTCAAGTCAGGTCACGTATTGAAATATGAAGTGGCACATTTTAGTCAAACTACCTACTTAAAATACTCTAGACACACAAGGTGGGTGAAGTAATGTATTTTATTGTACCAACTTTTGGTGGTGCCCCCTGTTGTCTTCAGATTTGTATATTTTCACAAATCTAGCAGATTTACTGATAGTGGCTGTTTCTCATTGTAGAGGTCCAGTAACTGCAGACCCACTCTGTTTATAGATGAATTCAGTTAAAGTTAATGGAGAGTTGTGTTGTATGGTTGTCAGACAAACATACACCTTGAAAAATGTCCTTGCCATTGAATGGGAAAGACATTCCCTGCTAGTTAAGTGAGCAGTGTAATTCAAAGGAGTGAGGAGAGGGCACTGTAGCCACATCACACAAGCTGGTTGAGGGAGGGTCCTTACACTTTGGATGGTATTCAGCACGAAGTTAAAATAAAGAGAGTTGTAGTAGCTCTAAGAGTATATTAAAGGCAGTAGCAAGAGGTTTGCTGTGGAGTAGGACTGTAAACAAGCTGCCATGCAATAACCTGGAGAAAATAATGTACTTGTTTTTTCCATAGGTGAATCTAAAAGTTGTTAATTTGCTCCACAGCCATTTCTCCTGTAAGATAGTGTATCCATCACTTGTTTGCTTAACTGCATATTTCACAGGAACATTTTCATCTGTAATGCTTTCTGGTAATGGAAACAGTTACATGCTGTGACGGGTTGGATCACAGAAACCCCCTAGGGAGCTGCCACCCGATGTGCAAAGACTACCCCTGCTTCTGTTTTCCCTGCCAGCTCAGGACTCCAGCACCCTGTCTTGCTGAGCCAGCCACTCCCGTCTGGCTCCAGACACAGATCCAGGGTCTGAATCTCCTGTCCCAAAGCTGCAGGTTTACCTGAAAACAGCTCACAGTAGTGTGCTTGTCTTTAGCACTCAGATGCCCAACTCCCAATGGGGTCTAAACCCAGATAAATCAGATTTACCCTGTATAAAGCTTATGCAGGGCAAACTCATAAATTGTTCGCCCTCTATAACACTGATAGAGAGAGATGCACAGTTGTTTGCTCCCCCAGGTATTAATACATACTCTGAGTGAATTACTAAATAAAAAGTGATTTTATTAAATACAGAGAGTAGGATTTAAGTGGTTCCAAGTAGTAACAGACAGAACAAAGTAAGTCACCAAGCAAAATAAAATAAAATGCGCAAATCTATGCCTAATCAAACTGAATACAGATAATCTCACCCTCAGAGTAAGTTTCTCAGACTGGACACCTTCCAGGCCTGGGCACAATTCTTTCCCCTGGTACAGCTCTTGTTGCAGCTCAGGTGGTAGCTAGGGGATTCTTCATGATGGCTCCTCTCCCTCCCTGCTCCCCTCCACCCCCCCATACACCCCCTGCACAAGGCAGGAACCCCCCATCCCCCTGGGTTTCCATCTCCCCTCACTGGAAGAGCACCAGGTCAAAGATGGACCCCAGTCCAGGCGACACAACCACATGTCACTGCAAGACCCCACCACTCACCGGCCAGCACACACATACACAGGGAGACTCGCAGGTAAATACGGCTATCTGCAGACAATGGGAGTCATCAAGATTCCAAACCATCCTTAATGGCCCACACTTTACATAATTACAATAGGCCCTCAGAGTTATGTTTTATATTTCTAGTTTTAGATACTAGAGTGGTACATTTCTACAAATAGGATGATCACACTCAGTAGATTATAAGCTTCTTAATGATACCTTACAAGAGACCTTTTGCACGAAGCATATCCCAGTTACATTACATTCACTTATATTTTTATAAAACCATATAGACTGCACAACGTCACACATGCTATGATACATTCTCTGTTTAGTAGCTTAGTTTACAGCCCAGGAGTGGGGTTCTCACAGCAGAGCAGGGTAAGGCTGGCTCCCAGAGTCAAGGGTTGGAGTCACCTACAGATCATTGGTCCAGATAACACCAGAGGGGAACATCACAGTGGTGCAGCGAGCAGGGTCTATGTGCAGCTTGTTACCAAGTGAAGTTCACACTTTAAGCACTGATATTTGATTTTATTTTTTTAAGTGAGTCTTAAGTGCACTGGCTAAGAACAGTCAGGAAGAGGTCAGTTTTGTTTTCTGTTTGTTTATTATAGGTGAGGGAAATCAGCACAAGAAAGCAGAAAAATGACTACCAGTGAGGCAGCTACAAAACTAGAGCTGGCCAGCAGGGCCGATTCACCTTTTGTGGACCTGGTGCCAAACATACTTGTGGGATGCTATGGAGGCAGTGGAGCATGGCATGGGGAGGTCAGTTCCCAGAGTGGGGGGTGAGCCAGAGGCTATGGGGCATGGCAGGGGCAGCCCCACTCTGCCCAACGTGAGGGCACTATTTACAAACTGGCAGTTGCCAGACACACAGTGGTGTGGCCTGCCCAGCCCTGTGCAGCCAGCATGCCCCTTCCCCTTAGGTGTGGGCCTATGCCCAACTCCCTATGGCCAGAGCCCCCTGGACCCACTATGCCCAGTGGCCCCCCTGACCAACCCACAAATGCACAGCACTGCCCATAGCCCCACTACAACTGCCCAGCACCTGCCACACAGAAGCCCCATTTCATAATGCCCCAACACCCACACCTTCTCCCGTTCCCCAAGAGACCCACTCCCACACACCCTGCCTCCCAGCCACACTCACCGCTCCGGCTGGGAGGTGACTGTCGGCCGGGCTGAGCTGGCAGCGCAGCCTGGGCTGGTCCCAGGGCCGGAAATCGCTCCGACCCCTCAGGAGTAGGGTGATCAGCCAGGCTCCCTCAAGATGCACTTGACTGGATGGGTCCAGTCAAGCTCCCCTATATTATCTTTCTGCTCCCCTGGCTGAGACTGGCCAGGCTTCTGCACCAGTCCCAGGTGGCTCAGCTCCAGGGAGACAGGTGGTGGGAAGCAGAGACTGCCCAGAGCCAGAGGGGCACGGGGTGTAGAGGAGCCCTCAGCCAGCTGGCAGGCAGGCCAAGAGGAGCAAGTGGTGGGCGGGGGGAGCCAGTGGGGTCTCAGGGTGCAGTGCAAATGGAGCAGGCGGGGGTCCCTTCTGAGCATAGGCCCGGCTCCATGGAGCCACTGGACCCATTGTAAACCCGCCACTGCTGGCCAGACTGGAAGCTGCAGAGAAGGAAAAGGACTGCGTGTTTCAAATGTGGCAGGCACAAATGAGGCTCAAAGAAGCAGCTGCAGCTAGGGAAACAGGCAGCAGAGGCAGCCAGAGAGGAGGCTGTACACAGAAGGCCTATGGAAGAAAAAGAGTGTGTGGAGAAAGAGCAAAAACACCAACTGGACCTGCTAGAGAAGCCGAACCAACACCCTCCTCCCCCCCCCCCCCCCCCCGACTCTCATCACTCCAAAAATCCACAAATGGGAATAATTATGTCCTGAATACAGTGAAGAGGATGATATTACTGAATATCTGACTACCTTCAAAAGGCTGTGTAATACATGAAATCCCTGATGAGAGAGTTCTTATCCTCATTGTGAAATGAACTGGTAAAGCTCAAAATGTATTCAATGGAATGCCCATTGAAGAGGCTTTAGACTATTGTAAATTTCAAGATACTGTTTTGGGAAGTTTTCAGATAACCCCTTGTGATTGGGTCGGGCCAGGTGGCTACAGGAGAGTGATAGAAAGCAGATATATTGGCCCCAGGTTAAGCAGGTCCCTTTTCCCTGTATAAGGTAAGGGGCAGTTCCAGAACAATCAGGAACTTGCTGGAACAAAGTAAGGCAGATGGGCTAATTAGGATACCTGGAGCCAATTAAGCTGCTGGAATCAATTAAGACAGGCTAATCAGGGCACCTGGTTTAAAAAGGACCTCACGTCAGTCAGTGAGGGGTGCATGTGAGGAGCTGGGAGTAAGAGGTGCAAGAAGCTGAGAGTGAGTAGGCGTACTGCTGGAGGACTGAGAAGTACAAGCATTACCAGACATCAGGAGGAAGGTCCGGTGGTGAGGATAAAGAAGCTGTTGGAAGGAGGCCATGGGGAAGTAGCCCAGGGAGTTATAGCTGTCACTCAGCTGTTACAGGAGACACTATAGACCTCTGCAATCCACAGGGACCTGGGCTGGAACCTGGAGTAGAGGGCAGGCCTAGGGTCCCCCCCCCCCCAACTCCTTATTTGATATAAGAGGAGTTGATCTGGACTGTGGGTCCAACCAGAGGGGAAGGTCTCTGGCCTGTCCCCTGACCTATTAGCTGGGCCAGCAGAGACTCTGGGGATTATTCTCCTTTTCCCCACGTGGGCCAGTGATGAGGTTAGCCAAGTGAACGGCAGGTTTGTGCCAGTAACGAAAGGAGCCAAACTGAGGACTGCTGTGAACCTCTGAGTTGAACAAATCCGCCAGAAAGCGCAGAACCCACCAAGGCAGAGGAGGAACTTTATCACACCCTGAAACAGAGAAAGTTAAATTTAGGAATCTTAAGAGGGATATTGGTATGAGTAATGGGGGATATGTAAACAACATGAAAGATTTGTTGGGGAAACGGGTGTGGGATAAACAGGTGGCAAGTTTTGAGGGAATATTGGTTCTTGTTGTTCAAGAGCATTTCCTAAGCATATGTAAAGCAGTGTCTCTGGGACAAATATGTAAAGTCTGTGGAGGAGATGGCTCTTTTTAGCGGATGCCATTGAACAGAATCAGGCATCTATTGAGGGCAGGCCACAGAAAGAGGGGTTTAAAACTGGTGGGAAGGGAGGATCGCATTTTGCCCCTGGGAAGAGGGGAGGGGGTTGGGAGCTAAACATTCTCTTACCTAAAAACATTCCTCTACTGGTAATTCCTACCCCAAATCTCCTGTAAAAGCAGAAGAGCCCCAAAGGTGCTATCAGTGTAATTCCACTGATCACCTGAGGAATACATGCCCTGTGCTAGGAGGAAGCAGGCAACCAATAGCTCATGTTATTTCTGCTGTCCTCACCACAGAAACCCCCCAGGGAATTGAAACCTATCATATTGGTTCTGTGAGGTTAGCCTCTGCAGAACCAGATATGGAGCATGTTAAGGCCGTCCAAACTGATGGCAGGAAATGCTTGGGGCAGAGGGATGCAGGAGCCCAGATCTCTCTGGTTAAGCAGCATGTGGTCCCAAAGGCCAGTATGTTGCCTGGCCAAATGGCAGAGACTGTGGGGGTGGGCGAAAGCAGATTCCTCGTACCACTAGCTAAGATCCATGTGGTGTGGGAAGGTTTGGAAAGTGTTTTGACTGGGGGGGTAATGGAACACCTCCTAGGCGATCTGCTTCTTGGTAATGATTTCTTCTGTATAGCTCAGGTCAAAGTATTTGCCTGCAGCAGGAGGGAGTGTTATGCTGGGATCCCCGAGGGAAAGGGGAAGGTCTCAGGAACTGCTGAGAGACTGGGAGAGTCTGCAGCCGGGGGAAGCCACATGGTTCCAGGTGGGAGAGACCAACTCATGCACTGCAGCTGGAGGCAGCACCACATCAGAAAGGGATGGGGGTGTAATGCCTGCCAGGGAGAGAACTGCCCAGGTTGTTAGCTGCCAGCACGTCGCAGCTGAACCAGAGACAAAACCAGCTCTAGGGAGCATAGAGCAATGTGTCCCAGAGGAGAGCCCAGAGAAGGGACAGGGGATCTCACAAACCACTGAGGTGGGTGAGGATTCCTGTGGCCTTGGCTACACTTGCAGATGTACAGCGCTGTGAGTTAAACCTGACTTCGTGCAGCTGAGTAGGGAAAGCGCTGCAGTCTGTCCACACTGACAGCTGACAGCGCACTGTCGTGGCCACATTTGCGGCAATTGCAGCGCTACTGGGAGCGGTGCATTATGGGCAGCTATCCCACAGAGCACCTTTTCCCATTCTGGCGCCGTGGGTTATGGGAAGGGGACGTGGGTGTGGGGCATTCAGGGTCCTGTCCCAATGCCCCGTGATGCATCGCTTCGCATCCCAGAAATCCCTTTGTTTCTGTTCACCTTTGGCGCCATCTTTCAATGGTTTCTGTGCAGCGCGATCTGTGTGCGGGAAATGAAGCCCGAACTGCTGAGGCATATGCTGACTTATCTCCCCAGCACGTCACGTTTGGCTGTCGAACTATTCCTTGAGATCCAAAGTGACAGTGAGAGTGAGGAGTCAGACGATGCTATCGAGCCTCGTAACACATACGACACGAAATTGCTTGTGGCATTCACGGACATGCTCAGCACTGTGGAACGCCGCTTTGGGGCTCGGGAAACAAGCACAGAGTGGTGGGATCACGTCGTCATGGAAGTCTGGGATGACTTTGCACAAATGGGGTTCCCTAACTGGGGAGGGGCGATAGATGGGACGCACATTCCTATTCTGGCACCACCCTACCTAGGTTCCGAGTATGTTAATCGGAAAGAGTATTTCTCTGGTTCTCTAGGTGCTTGTGGATCACTGCGGGCGTTTCATTGACACTAACACAGGCTGGCCTGGAAAAGTGCATGATGCACGCATCTTTCGGAACACTTGGCTCATCAGGAAGATGCAGGCCGGGACTTTTTTCCCAGAGCAGAAGATCACGGTAGGGGAAGTTGAAATGCCCATTGTGATCCTTGGAGATCCCGCTTACCCGTTAATGCCGTGGCTCATGAAACCCTACACAGGGAGCCTTGACAGTAGCAAGGAACGGTTCAACTACAGGCTGAGCCGGTGCCGAATGACTGTGGAGTGTGCCTTTGGCCGTTTAAAGGACCGCTGGCGATCTCTGTATGGGAAGCTGGACTTGGCCGAAAACAGCATCCCTGCGGTTATATCCGCGTGCTGTGCCCTCCATAATATTTGTGAAGGGAAGGGTGAAAGCTTCACTTAGGCATGGACCTCCGAGGTTCAACACCTGGAGGCTGAATTTGCACAGCCAGAGAGCAGGGCTATTACAGGAGACCACTGCAGGACTGCAAGGATTAGGGATGCCTTGAGGGAGCAATTTGAGGCTGAAAACCAGCAGTGATATCTGGTGCCCTGCATGGGGGTGAAGTGCAGTAGTTCCAATCTTTAGGAATCAGTGTCTGCTAAGCAGACAAGTAGACTTGCAGTGTCTGTTTATTTCCTGGGCTAAGGAGTCTTTTTCTTCATGCAATAATAAAGAATGTTTTCAAAGCCAAAGAATCCATTTATTGAAAAGAAACAAGGGGGTGGAGTGGGGAACAGTGCAATCACAGACTCGCGTATGTCCTGTCTGGTGTGCTGTGCAGTGAGTGCTGCACTTCAGGACAGCTATACTGCATGGTGATGGGGGCTGAGTGCAGAGGGTAAGGGTCGTAGTTTTCAGGGCTGGGTGGTGAAGATACTGGTGTTAGAGGCAGCGGGTGGCGTGAAGAACACGGAAGTTGGGGAAAGTGGGTTGGAGGTGACAGTGGGGCACAACGGAAAGAGTTTTGGGACAAGGTCTGTGGGGGGGGTGGCGTCAGTGGTACTGCTCCTCTTTCTGCATGGCTACCAGCTCCTGGATAGTGTCTGCTTGGCACTCCAGCATGCTTATGAGCCGCTCCGTGCTTTGCTGCCAGTGCGCTGCGTTTTCCTGGCGGATCCTGCTTTCTCTCTCCCTCCAGTTCTGTGCTTTCTCATTCTCTTTAATAGATTGCCGCATCACTTCTTGCAGCATGTCTTCTTTGCTTTTTCGCAGTCTCTTCCTGAGTCTTTGCAGTCTCTGAGCAGGTGATAAGAGGGACGGCTCAAGGTTGATGCTGCTGTATAGGCAAAATGCAACATTTAACAAAGGCAGCATAATTTATACCAAAGTAATGATTCCCTCCGCACTAAAGGAGTAGAAAACACACAGGGTCTACACAATAGCATAATTTTCCCATCCGAAACAGAGCAGACACATCCCACAGGAGCTTCAAAATGGTGAGTAAGGGGGACTGATTGTTTCAGGGCTGCACTGTCCTCTGGGTTTCTGTGTCTTGGGGAGAGCCAACAGCGTCAGGGGGGACCTACACTGAACACTGTCCCAACATTTTCCACAAGAGGATTATAAGCTTTGTAATGATACCTTACAAGAGACCTTTCGCATGAAGCATATTCCAGTTACATTATATTTAACTCGTTAGCATATTTTCATAAAATTGTTGCCCGCCCTACAGGGCTCGAGGGGACAACAATGGTCTGTCGCCCGGTGTGCTTGGCACCAATAAAGACACCGAGGGGAGAAAGCAAGCCAAGTTTATTTCAGAGCTCTGAAATGGCACTAGGAGACCAGCATGTCTCAAATCCAGTGCAACAAATACAAACAAATTTTACCTTTTATACTCCAAACTGCATACATCTTTTTGTCTGGCTGTTCCCCCTTACCCCTCCCTTCCAGACAACTGTTACAATAAGCTCTACATAAGCTTGTGAGAACTTTCCCAGTCTTTGCGACCTTGGATTAGATGCCTGCAAACTAACTACCCCTCCTTTCTCCCGCTCCTTATCTCTATTATTTCTGCTAGTGTGAGTGAAACTGCAGCCATCTGCTAAAAAGCTGATATTACATTTCTGCTTCAGCCTACTTCAGAGCATGTAAGCAGCTAGCATAGAAGTAGGTGAGAGTTCCCCAGATGGATTCACTGTGGTTCACAGACCCAGAGCAAAAGAGCTTCATCGGCACTTTTGGCCTTCCACTCTCCTGAGTTACCTGGTAGCTATACCTAGTGGACCCCAACAAAATCATATAGAGTGCAACATCACACAATGGATTTGGCCTGATGTGAGGGGTTCTCTCCAGATGCTGTTTTTAAACCGGTCTCAGAAAATAGCTCACGAACAAGAGAAGCGGCTAATCAAACCTGAGAGTGACAAATGGTGAACACTTGGGTTTCTGGAATGGCAAAGAACCCTTACCATGGGCTTGGGTGCCATGAGGGTTCTCTAAGAGACGGGAAGCATCACCAAGTTAAGGGCTCCAGAGAAACTGGCCAATATTTTCAAACTTTAGGATGCCTGAATTTCAGCCCCTAAACCCACTTTGAAGCAACTAACTAAAAGTGACCTGATTTCCATAGGTGCTGAGCACTCAAAACTCCTAGTGAAATCAACAGGAGCTGTGGGTGCTCAGCTCCTCTTCAAATCAGGCCACTTATAAGTTATTTAGGTGCCTAATTTAAGGCATCTAATTTTCAAAAGGTAACCAAAGCCTATTTCTTGCCGTTACAGGATGAGTTTTGCTAATAGCAGATATCACTGACTAAAAATCCAACACAAATGGTGAATCAATGGGAATGATGTCATAAAAGGATGACATATCCCCTCTGGCTTGGGTAACAAATGAAGTAGCAGCCCATTGGTTCTCAGACAACCAATCAGAAAGTATGTTTTCTCTGTCTGCACTGAGCTTATAAAAGGCTGCAGGCTCAGACAGGGTCAGCATAGCACTGTGGTGATTTCAAGAGGTGGCTTAGCCAAGCCACACTTTGTCAGGCCAGTCATAATCAGGCCAGACCAGGAAGAAATCAAAGAAGGCAAAATAAGAGAGAGAAAACCAAGTGAGCAGAGCCAGGAACAGAAGGAAAGAGAGTCAGGCAAGCCAAGCAAAGAAAGACACAGGCAAGTGGAGCCAAGCAAGGAAACATCCACTGAAGCCAAGCAAGTCAAGAAAAGAGCTAGGCAGGCCCATTCCTGAGTAAAGACTCAGGTAAACCAAGCAGAGAAAACAAAAGAAAGTCAAGCCAAGTGTTGCTGGAACACTAGACGTCTGCAACATGTCTGAGACTGAGTCTGAGCACTCTGGTGAGACCTCAACTGCAAAAGACCCTAAGGCCAAAATCACCCGTTCTTCCCGCGCTGGGCTGCAGTTCTCTGTCAGTCGCATAGACAGATTGCTCCGCAAAGGACAATTTGCAGACCGTATTGGAGCTGGAGCCCCAGTATATATGGCCGCGGTGCTTCAATAAGTGACTCATGAGATTGTGGATATTGCTGGGGAAGTCGCTGCACGCAGCGACAGGAGCGTCGGATTTCCCCACGGCACTTGCAGCTGGCCATTCACAGCGACTCAGAGCTCAAGAAACTGCTGGGAGGTGTCAGCATCTCTCAGGGCAGAGTCCTGCCCTTAAATCAGCCTGTGGTTTTACCTTCCAAGAAGAGGAATGGCAGGAGAGCCATCAAGAGAAGGATTGCCCCTGCTCCTGTCCCTGTTAAGTGAGAACAGAGCAAAGGGGAGACTGCCACCCCAGATTTGGGAGAAATGACATTCTCTTGATTGCAAGGCTCTTTTCAAATGCATCAGTCTGGTCTAATAAAAGCAGTTAAAATGCCTGGTCTTCTTTTGTGAATTAATTTCCTCTTTTACTATCCTACAATTTTAAGGGATCATTCAGTTGGTCAGGTAGCTGCATTGATAATATGGTATAAAAGCCTAGAAAGATAGAACTCAATCATTTCATTAAGAAATTTACATCAGAAATTGTCTAAATGGTGTCAAGTATCAGAGGGGTAGCCGTCTTAGTCTGGATCTGTAAAAAGCGACAAAGAGTCCTGTGGCACCTTATAGACCAACAGACGTATTGGAGCATAAATGTCTAAATCGTGTAGATTCTGGGAGGTGATTTCTGTGGTTTTTTTTCAGGCATTTCCCCCAATAGATTGAAGATTAGGAACATTTTTCCCATAGTGAAGTTGATGTGTATTGCATGTTTTGTGAAAACAGAACAAACTCATGACAGAAAAATTTAATCCATTACACATGAAGGATAAAGCCTATGGGCCTGGTTTTTCTTTTTGTTTTGTTATGTTTTAGTTACCCCATTACAAAACCATTGACTCGTTTAGAGTAATATCAGATTTATACAGTATAAGTGATACTAGAATCAGCCTTTCTGAAATTATTAAATACCTGGAGGGGTTCACATAAACTTTGATCACCTTTTTAAAGGGAAAACATTACCCACTGGCCAGCACACAGGTATACAGGGAGAGTTACAAGTAAAAGAGAGCCATCTGCAGACGATTGTCCTGGTTAATGGGAGTCATCAAGATTCCAAACCACCATTAATGGCCCAGACTTTGCATAATTACAATAGGCCCTCAGAGTTATATTTCATATTTCTAGTTTCAGATACGAGTGGTACATTTATACAAATAGGATGACCACACTCAGTAGATTATAAGCTTTGTAATGATACCTTACAAGAGACCTTTTGCATGAAGCATATTCCAGTTACATTATATTTAACTCATTAGCATATTTTCATAAAATCATATAGAGTGCAACATCACACAATGGATTTGGCCTGATGTGAGGGGTTCTCTCCAGATGCTGTTTTTAAACCGGTCTCAGAAAATAGCTCACGAACAAGAGAAGCGGCTAATCAAACCTGAGAGTGACAAATGGTGAACACTTGGGTTTCTGGAATGGCAAAGAACCCTTACCATGGGCTTGGGTGCCATGAGGGTTCTCTAAGAGACGGGAAGCATCACCAAGTTAAGGGCTCCAGAGAAACTGGCCAATATTTTCAAACTTTAGGATGCCTGAATTTCAGCCCCTAAACCCACTTTGAAGCAACTAACTAAAAGTGACCTGATTTCCATAGGTGCTGAGCACTCAAAACTCCTAGTGAAATCAACAGGAGCTGTGGGTGCTCAGCTCCTCTTCAAATCAGGCCACTTATAAGTTATTTAGGTGCCTAATTTAAGGCATCTAATTTTCAAAAGGTAACCAAAGCCTATTTCATGCCGTTACCGGATGAGTTTTGCTAATAGCAGATATCACTGACTAAAAATCCAACACAAATGGTGAATCAATGGGAATGATGTCATAAAAGGATGACATATCCTTAGTGACATTTTCAAGAGTGGCTAAGTCACTTAAGTGCCTAAATCCCAGTGAGTTCTAGTGGGATTTAGGCACTTGTGAAACTCTCTCCTGGTCTCATGTCCAGCGGTTTCTGTCCCCTGCAGGGTTCCAGTCCAGCTCTCTCCTGCTTCTGTCTGCGCTGTCCATGATGACGCCCCTTTGCGTAGCCCCCGTGCAGGGCAACGGGGCCCTGGCCCACAAGAAGGTCGAGAGGGGTGAGTAGAGAACCCGTCGGAGAGCTTCTATCATCTGCCATATCCGAGATCAGGGCATCGTGGGCCTGATTCTGCTCCTCTCCCCCATGCCGGGGTCACCCCTAGATCCACTTATCCACTGAATGCACTTTCCCGCCCCCCCACCAGCGCTGGGCCCAAAGAAACGCTGAGTTCTCCAAAGGGATCGCAAGGCCGGCCTGCGCTAGTGAGCCCACTACTCCCATTCGCCGGCCTCCAGCGCCTGGGAATGGGCCAGCCGGGGTCGGGGAGGTGCTGCTCGACTGGCTGTTTGCTTTACACAGCTTCGTTATCCCTTTCTCCGGTAATGGCTGCCAAGCCCCCGGCAGTGACTGAAGAGCGCTGGTGCCAACCGCAGGGCAGCGTTTGGGAACCAGGCACCCCCCCAAATTGGCTGGGAGTTCTACCCTTCCATCTCACCAACTCCTATACTAGGGCTAGCCCCGGCTAACAGCTGGGGATCTCTCGCTCATGCCTAGAAGCCTTGCCCCCAGAGTCCAGGCAGTAGGGAGAGCCAGTTCCTCCTTGTCAGGGGTTTTCATTCCCTTCTCCCCACACCTCCAGCGGCTCTGGGAGCTGCTCAGGGGCTTGCCCAGGCAGGCCAGGGGCTGAACCAGCTCCAGAGGTGCTCAGTGCTCAGCAGCTCCTCCCCCTCGGCTCAGCTATGGGGGAGGGGCACACAGGGGGATTGTCTGGGGGGTAGGGGAGCTGGGGGGCTCAGGCTCAAGGGAGGACCCTGCGGAGGGGAGGGGCAGTTTCCGCCCCAAAGACAAGCCCCTCGATAGGATGTCTGGAATTTTCAAAGGCGCCACAGGGAGTTGGGTGCCTAAATCCCACTGAATTCCAATCACAGTCGGGTGTCAAACTCCCTTAGGCTCTTTGAAAACTCCCATTTAAATTGTCACTGATGGGTCTCATAATTGACATTCGCTGAGATGGATCTGGCAGCGTCTCCCCCACCCTCCCCAAACGATTTCTTCAGCAGTACGGACTCAGGAAGGATACAGAGCCTTGGTTTACACTTGATTCAGGGGCTGCTAACAGGGAGTTTCGCAAGGGAGTTGGGAAGGGGAGCAGGAAGGGGGCGAGGGTCTCTTGCCGGTTCCATCTGATTTCTCTTGATTCCCCTTAATACTTATAAGCAACTACATTCATAACTTTTTGCTTAAACAACCCTTTCAGCGGACAGGGGGCTGCAGACGGGAGTTTGACAGAGGGAGGCTTACGATGGTTAGGAAGACCCGCAACACCTGTGCCAGCACTGCTACTGTCTCCTCCACCTGTGCCTGTAGCCAGACAGAGTGCCTGAGCATGGATGCCTCTACCCAGATCCTGGTGTGGTTTTGCAAAGACTGTAACTTGCAATTACCACTTACTGATATCCAGGCTGGGGGGACCATCCAATGTGAGAGGTGCCTGCTGGTGGAATCTCTCAGGCAGCAGGTGGGAGAGCTACAGGAGGAGGTGGCTAGGTTGAGGAGCATCCGTATCCACGAGCAATTCCTCGACAGTGTCCATGTGGTGACAGCTGAGGTAGCTGTCCCAGTACACAGGACTGCTGATACACCACTGGTGGAGGAGGAGATGGCTCAGGGTGGACACTGGCAGCTGGTTACTTCTGGCAGCAGGCAGTGCTCCACCCTTGCTCCGAACCCTCCTGCCGTGGTTATAGGTAACCGTTATGCTCTCCTTCATACAGGAAAGAAGGAATCACTCCCTACAGTAAAGGAGGAGAAGCCTCGTACCCCTAAGGCTGGAGAGTCTGCTGCCACCACTGCGAATAGGAAACGTAGGGTAGTGGTGGTCGGAGACTCTCTGCTGAGGGGGACAGAGGCGCCCATCTGTTGCCCTGACATTTCATCTCGGGAGGTATGCTGCCTGCCGGGGGCCCATATCCGAGACGTTACGGAGGCATTGTCGAGGATTATCCAGCCCTCTGACTACTACCCCATGCTACTCATCCATGTGGGCACAAATGATACTGCGCGGTGTGACACTGAGCGGATCAAGAGTGACTACAGGGCTCTGTACGGGTGAAGGAGTTTGGAGCGCAGGTGGTATTCTCTTCGATTCTTCCTGTCAAAGGTAGGGGCCCAGGCAGAGACAGATGCATCATGGAGGTGAATGCCTGGCTGCGAAGATGGTGTCGCCAGGAGGGCTTTGGCTTCCTAGACCACGGGATGCTATTCGAGGAAGGACTGCTAGGCAGAGATGGCGTTCACCTTTCGAGGAGAGGAAAGACCCTATTCGGACACAGACTGGCTAACCTAGTGAGGAGGGCTTTAAACTAGGTTCGACGGGGACAGGTGAGCAAAGCCCACAGGTAAGTGAGGAACATGGAGACCGGGGAGATGGGTCGGAAACAAGAGGGAGTGTGGGCTATATTGGCAGAGAGAAAGGAGAGTCAGGACAAAACTGGGAGGAAAGATCAAACCAGTATCTTAGATGCCTATATACAAATGCAAGAAGTATGGGGAATAAGCAGGAAGAACTGGAAGTGCTAATAAATAAATACAACTATGACATTGTTGGCATCACTGAAACTTGGTGGGATAATACACATGATTGGAATGTTGGTGTGGATGGGTACAGCTTGCTCAGGAAGGATAGACAGGGGAAAAAGGGAGGAGGTGTTGCCTTATATATTAAAAATGTACACACTTGGACTGAGGTAGAGATGGACATAGGAGACGGAAGTGTTGAGAGTCTCTGGGTTAGGCTTAAAGGGGCAAAAAACAAGGGAGATGTCATGCTAGGAGTCTACTACAGGCCACCTAACCAGGTGGAAGAGGTGGATGAGGCTTTTTTCAAGCAACTAACAAAATCATCCAAAGCCCAAGATTTGGTGGTGATGGGGGACTTCAACTATCCGGATATATGTTGGGAAAATAACACAGCGGGGCACAGACTATCCAACAAATTCTTGGACTGCATTGGAGACAACTTTTTATTTCAGAAGTTTGAAAAAGCTACTAGGGGGGAAGCTGTTCTAGACTTGATTTTAACAAATAGGGAGGAACTCGTTGAGAATGTGAAAGTAGAAGGCAGCCTGGGTGAAAGTGATCATGAAATCATAGAGTTCGCAATTTTAAGGAAGGGTAGAAGGGAGAACAGCAAAATAGAGACAATGGATTTCAGGAAGGCAGATTTTGGGAAGCTCCGAGAGCTGATAGGTAAGGTCCCATGGGAATCAAGACTGAGGGGAAAAACAACTGAGGAGAGTTGGCAGTTTTTCAAAGGGACACTATTAAGGGCCCAAAAGCAAGCTATTCCGCTGGTTAGGAAAGATAGAAAATGTGGCAAAAGACCACCTTGGCTTAACCACGAGATCTTGCACGATCTAAAAAATAAAAAGGAGTCATATAAAAAATGGAAACTAGGACAGATTACAAAGGATGAATATAGGCAAACAACACAGGAATGCAGGGGCAAGATTAGAAAGGCAAAGGCACAAAATGAGCTCAAACTAGCTACGGGAATAAAAGGAAACAAGAAGACTTTTTATCAATACATTAGAAGCAAGAGGAAGACCAAAGACAGGGTAGGCCCACTGCTTAGTGAAGAGGGAGAAACAGTAACAGGAAACTTGGAAATGGCAGAGATGCTTAATGACTTCTTTGTTTCGGTCTTCACCGAGAAGTCTGAAGGAATGCCTAACATAGTGAATACTAATGGGAAGGGGGTAGGTTTAGCGGATAAAATAAAAAAAGAACAAGTTAAAAATCACTTAGAAAAGTTAGATGCCTGCAAGTCACCCGGGCCTGATGAAATGCATCCTAGAATACTCAAGGAGCTAATAGAGGAGGTATCTGAGCCTCTAGCTATTATCTTTGGAAAGTCATGGGAGACGGGAGAGATTCCAGAAGACTGGAAAAGGGCAAATATAGTGCCCATCTATAAAAAGGGAAATAAAAACAACCCAGGTAACTACAGACCAGTTAGTTTAACTTCTGTGCCAGGGAAGATAATGGAGCAAGTAATTAAGGAAATCATCTGCAAACACTTGGAAGGTGGTAAGGTGATAGGGAACAGCCAGCATGGATTTGTGGGGAGGGATAGCTCAGTGGTTTGAGCATTGGTCTGCTAAACCCAGGGTTGTGAGTTCAATCCTTGAGGGGGCCATTTAGGGATTTAGGGATCTGGGGCAAAATCAGTACTTGGTCCTGCTAGTGAAGGCAGGGGGCTGGACTCGATGACCTTTCAAGGTCCCTTCCAGTTCTAGGAGATGGGATATCTCCATATATTTTTTTTTAAATCATGTCAAACCAATCTGATAGCTTTCTTTGATAGGATAACGAGCCTTGTGGATAAGGGTGAAGCGGTGGATGTGGTATACCTAGACTTTAGTAAGGCATTTGATACGGTCTCGCATGATATTCTTATCGATAAACTAGGCAAATACAAATTAGATGGGGCTACTATAAGGTGGGTGCATAACTGGCTGGATAACCGTACTCAGAGAGTTGTTGTTAATGGTTCCCAATCCTGCTGGAAAGGCGTAACGAGTGGGGTACCGCAGGGGTCTGTTTTGGGACCGGCTCTGTTCAATATCTTCATCAACGACTTAGATATTGGCATAGAAAGTACGCTTATTAAGTTTGCGGATGATACCAAACTGGGAGGGATTGCAATTACTTTGGAGGACAGGGTCATAATTCAAAATGATCTGGACAAATTGGAGAAATGGTCTGAGTTAAACAGGATGAAGTTTAACAAAGACAAATGCAAAGTGCTCCACTTAGGAAGGAAATATCAATTTCACACATACAGAATGGGAAAAGACTGTCTAGGAAGGAGTACGGCAGAAAGGGATCTAGGGGTTATAGTGGACCACAAGCTAAATATGAGTCAACAGTGTGATGCTGTTGCAAAAAAAGCAAACATGATTCTGGGATGCATTAACAGGTGTGTTGTGAGCAAGACACGAGAAGTCATTCTTCCGCTCTACTCTGCTCTGGTTAGGCCTCAGCTGGAGTATTGTGTCCAGTTCTGGGCGCCGCATTTTAAAAAAGATGTGGAGAAATTGGAAAGGGTCCAAAGAAGAGCAACAAGAATGATTAAAGGTCTTGAGAACATGACCTATGAAGGAAGGCTGAAAGAACTGGGTTTGTTTAGTTTGGAAAAGAGAAGACTGAGAGGGGACATGATAGCAGTTTTCAGGTATCTAAAAGGGTGTCATAAGGAGGAGGGAGAGAACTTATTCACCTTATCCTCTAAGGATAGAACCAGAAACAATGGGTTTAAACTGCAGCAAGGGAGGTCTAGGTTGGACATTAGGAAAAAGTTCCTAACTGTCAGGGTGGTTAAACACTGGAACAAATTGCCTAGGGAGGTTGTGGAATCTCCATCTCTGGAGATATTTAAGAGTAGGTTAGATAAATGTCTATCAGGGATGGTCTAGACAGTATTTGGTCCTGCCATGCGGGCAGGGGACTGGACTCGATGACCTCTCGAGGTCCCTTCCAGTCCTATAATCTATGAATCTATGAATCTCTTCAAGGTTTCTTCAAAACCAGCAGAGCAAGAAACGATTCTTATTTTATTTTAATGGTAAAATGAAAGTGTAAGATCTGGAGCCGGATTCTGTGGCCAGGAATGGCCGGGGCGGATTCTGTGGCTGTAGTATTGTGAAATACACAGGACCTGCCTCTAAAAACCCAGCCTCCAGTTACCCCAGGCTGATTTGATCGAGCTAGCTAGCGCTCTCTCTCCCCCCCCCCCCCACCTGCCCCCTTAACCTGATGTTCGTGGCATTTCAGGGTTCCCCAAAGACTGCAGCAACATTCCCAGGGACAGCCCCAGCGGGGTCCATGTCATCCAGCCGGCAGGCTCTCCCCCTCGAGTGGTGTGGTGTGACATGGACACCGAAGGCAAAGGCTGGACCGTTGTCCAGAGAAATTCTTACAACACGGAGATCACCTGGAAGGAGTCCTGGAGCACCTACAAGTACGGCTTTGGGAACGTGCAGCAGGATTACTGGCTGGGCAACGAGTACCTGTCCCTGCTCACGCGGCAGAACACCTACAAGGTCCACTTTGTGGTGGAGGACAAATCCAACAACACCCGCTACTCAGAGTACGACATCTTCAGTGTCGAGGATGAGCCCAGCGGGTACCCGCTGAGGCTGGGCAGGTACTCTGGGGACAGCGAGGACTATCTCACCACCTACCACTCCGGCCTGGGGGGCATACACGACAACATGAAGTTCAGCACAAGTGACAAGGATCAGGACCAGACCAGTGGGAATTGCGCATGTAGCTATGGAGGCTGGTGGTACGACAAGTGTCAGAACGTCCTGCTCAATGGGAAAGGCTACATCTACTGGGCAGGGTTCTGTAAGAGTGGAGAGTGCAAGTCTTCCCTCATCCTGGTTAAGCCAACAGACGTGTGCTCGGTTCGGAAGGAGGAGCCCATCCTCCTTGGGAGCTGGCGCCGCTGAGAAGGGGAGACAATATTAGATCAGACAAGGAGCGCCATCCCCCACCTAATCAGTGCAGTCCCTGCAATGCCTCCACTCTGCTCACCCCCTTCCCTGTTGGCTTCTGCACGGTAAATCCCCTGGAATAAACGCTGAGAGCTGACCACGCCGGTGCGTTCGAATGACACGAAGAGTGTGATTGGTGTGTATAACTGGACCCCCTCTTCCACTCTGCCTCGCTGGAAGCCATGTCACTCACTACGACTTTAGACCCACATTAACCTCTGCTTCTCCCAGCCCTGCCACTGCCCCTTGGCATTAGTGATCAATGAATCATGACACTGGATTTCTAGCAACTGTCATTGAGCATTTAAATGGGGGATGACTCAAAGCCAGGACTTTACATCTGAATCCTGCATGTATTAGCAGTGGTGAGTTTGGGTTCAAAAACCTGCCCTCTGTGTTTTTAATAAATATGGTTATTACATGAGAGAACATTGCAACAGTAATTAGTTGCTGATAAACCACTGAGATTAGATAGACATGCAACGAAACCACACAATAAAGATATTGGTGTCCCTCTTCAACCCAAGGGGCTAGTCAAAGTTTGGGGCCCTGGGGATGTTCCAGTGGGGAGCAGAAATTGGCAGTGGAGTCTGGTAATTTTTTGATGTCTTGTTTATTGACAAGGAACATACAGAGTCCTGCTTCTCCAAACACAGCAGGAACCAACAGCAGGGATTAGCCTCCCTGCTCTCAGCTCCAAGCCTCTTTAGCTAGCACCTGGCCCAAAAGCTCTCTATGCTCCTCCCAAGATCACACCATGCTCACAGGCTCTGCTCGACTTTCCTGCTCTGCCTCCGTGTCCTGGCTGCACTGCCCGGCTTGTCTCTTTCACACACGCACCAGCTCAGAACGACACTCGGTGGCATCCTCTGCCCACCTGGGGCTAGTTTCTGGGCACACGCCATCATGGCTTGTTCTACACGAGGCCCCCTTACCTGTTGCTTCCAGCTGTGTTAAATGAAGAGTGCATCCTCACAGCTGTGTCAATGAGATTTTAACTCCACCCATAACATGGTATAATCCAGCTCCTAGCAGTGTATTTATCTGTCAGGCTGACGTCCTCTGAGCATCTCTGAGCATTTCCTGCCTGTTTGGCTTCAGTCACTTCAATCAAAGTTCATTGTGACCAGATGCTGAACACCATTAATGCTAACAGCCAGGGGCAGGAGCACCCCCCCCCGCCCCCCGAACAGGGAAAGAACAGGCTAAAGAACAAGTCAGCTGGGCCTGATGAAGTTCACCCTCAGGCAGGGCTCCCAAATCGTGGGCTGTGGCCCAAAGATGGGCCATGACGTAGTCCTGGCTGGTCCACTGGCAGGGGTGAAGATGGGGGGGAATGTGAAGGGGTGTTGCCCCCCCCAAACTGCATCTTTCCAGTCCCCTCCTGACCATGGCCCTTGAGTGCATCCCCAGGACACAAGGCCCTGTCTAATTGGCCTTCCTGACAGAGCCTGCGTGGAGAGCATGCGTAGGGGGGAGTTTGGGGGGCAGGTTTGGAAAGTGGGATGTTTTCAGGGGGAGGGAAGCTGGGAGCCGCTGAGGTGCAGCTGGAAGGTTTCCTCCTTCCTCCTCAGCATCTGGGGTGCAGACAGCGGGGAGGGGGTTGCTATTTTGCAGTTGGGAGTATCAGGGACCCCGCCCCCCCGTGCACTAAGCTGTCCCCTCCATCTCGGTTGCTGGTGGTGAGGTGGGGGTGTGCTGCTTTGCAGTGGGGGAGCGGGGGATCCCCCTGCCCAGGGCACTGACCTCTCCCCTTCCCGCCTCCCATCTCCACTGTCCGTACTGGGAGCCACCCCCACCCCCCACTCTGCCCATTACAGGCTGCGCTTGGTGCCCTCCCCAGCCACCTATCCCTCGCCAGGCTGGAGCATGACGCTGCAAGTGGGGACATCCTCAGCCTGTCCCGGGCAGCCAGCTCGCTCAGCCGTTTTGCTGCCTGGGGGCTCCCTGCCAAACCCAGGGTTCCCCTGCACCATTCCCCCCAACTTGGGGTCCCACCCACACCCCAACTCCCCCCGGAACATGGCTACCCCTCCCCTTCCAAAACAACCTGAACTCTTCATACGCCACAGCCCACCCCCGCCCCTCCCCATGAGCCACCTGGCAGCAGTGCCCTTCATCGGACCAAACTGCTCTCCGTGTCGCCCTCCCACCCCCACCCCCCAGGGTCAGGCTGGCGCTCTCTGGGGCTGGACCCCGGCTGTGACTGGGGTTTCAGCACTCCTGCTTCACAGATGTATACAGAGCACTGTCTAACCAGAGTTGTCATAACTATAAAGGGAAGGGTAACAGCTCTCCTGTGTACAGTACTATAAAATCCCTCCTGGCCAGAGACTCCAAAATCCTTTTCCCTGTAAAGGGTTAAGAAGCTCGGATAACCTGGCTGACACCTGACCCAAAGGACCAATAAGGGGACAAGATACTTTCCAATCTTGGTGGGGGGAAGGCTTTTGTTTGTGCTCTTTGTTTGGGAAGTCATTCGCTCTTGGGACTGAGAGGGACCAGACATCAATCCAGGTTCTCCACATCTTTCTGAACAAGTCTCTCAGATTTCAAACCTGTAAGTAAACAGCCAGGCAAGGCGTGTTAGTTTTTACTTTGTTTTCTCAACATGTAAATGTACCTTTTACTAGAGTGTTTACCTCTGTTTGCTGTACTTTGAATCTGATTTCTAACGCAGCGTTTTGCTCTGGCCTATTGCTCTTTAAGTTTGATTACCCTGTAAAGTTATTTTCCATCCTGATTTTACAGAGATGTTTTTTACCTTTTTTCTTTAATTAAAAGCCTTCTTTTTAAGAACCTGATTGATTTCTCCTTGTTTTAAGATCCAAGAGGTTTGGAACTTGATCCACCAGGAGTTGGTGGGAGGAAGGAGGGGGATGGTTAATTTCTCCTTGTTTTTAGATCCAAGGGGGTTGGATCTGTATTCACCAGGGAATTGGTGAAAGGTTTCTCAAGGCTTCCCAGGGAAGGGAATCCACTTGGGAATGGTGGCAGTGGACCAGATCTAAGCTGGTAGTTAAGCTTAGCAGTTTTCATGCAGGCCCCCACATTTGTACCCTAAAGTTCAGAGTGGGGAAGCAGCCTTGACAAGAGTCTAGTGACTCTCTCACCCTGGGCTCTCCCCAGTATAGACTCTTGTTCACACTAGTCAAATGATGTTCAAATGCTGAGAAGGAGCAGGGAAGAGGCACAGAAATGACTTGTGGCCTGGCCAGCACACCTTCGAGCAGGCAACCCGAGGGGCTGCAGCTAGTCAGCTTGACTAAGCAGTTCCGAGCTCTGTCATTAAGGTCTATAGTCACCCAGCAGGAGGAGGTAGCTGCATTTCAGGTTTTTGCTCTAGCAGACAAAGGTGTAAGGAGAGCTGGCAAAGCTGATGTTAGAAACATTGACATTGGAAATCCATGTAAGTGTAGAAGAGTGACGGAACCAATCCTGCGGGGACGTGGGAATTCACTCTCACCTGGCCTCTGGGGCTGGAGGCAGCACGTGGCTGGCACTTCTCGCTCCTGCCGTACGAGGGGCAGGTGCTGCTACCGACTGCTCCCCCTAACCCCCGCCCTGCTGCGCTCTGGGGATGCTGCCCTGCTGTGGAGCTCTCAGGTGTCTTGAACTGGAATTTGTTTGGAGAGAAACTGCTAAGAAGCCTTATCAGCCCCGAGCAGAGAGTACCTGGGAGCCTGCCTGGGTCGGGCGGGTCTGGTACAGCCTCCCCCAGATAAGGCTCTTCCCTGGACCTGCCACCCATTGGAATCTGGAACGATTCCCTCCGAGGTAACACCCGGGGCAGCCAGGGCAGGGCAGGGCACGGCCTGCTCCCCTGGAGCGTTAGGGCTTTCAGGAGTCAGAGGTGCCAGCAGAGCAGGTTGTACGTTAAAGCAGCGAAGGCAGTTGGGGGGCAGAGGAATTGGGTGCTTTGCCATTGCACTTGATCAGCTCAATTTGAAAATTCTTTCAAAGGAAATCCAGATGTATACATCTGACTGGGGTACATGTACACACATACACACGCACACTCACATGTGCACACACTCATGTGCACATACACGTACACACATGTACACATACATATATATACAGACGTGCACATACGCTGTCCCTGGAGCGCCCCAGGATGCGACTGACGGGGTGGCTGGCTATTATGGAGGCAGAAGGGGGTTGGGAGAAAATAATCAAGAAGAACTTTTGCTGAAAATGCAAACCTAAGCTGGAAATCTGTGCAGGGCTGGGCTCAGCGAAAATGATCTTTTGAGCTGCTCTTATTAACCGTGGTCCTGTACTTCCTGGTTTACGTCGGACCCAGGCAGGAGACTGGGCTGCTCTCAGCTGCAGAAGCCATTGGAATGAGCCAGGTCGGAATGAGCCAGGCCCTCAGAGCCTTCTGCCACCAATCGCCCCAGCAGTCACTGATCCACACCAAACCACGTCCTTCCAGTCAGGCAGTTTCATATGCACACGTCAAACCCTTGGTTTGCCACTCAGACACCACGGTGATGGTGTGACGGAGCAGGGAGCAGGGCAGATTTGACCTGGGAATGTTGCAGGGGGATTGCAGTGAGGAGGGGGAACTTCCCTTGAAGGAAGCTACCTGAGCCAGGAACGGGGGTGGGGAGAATTAACACCTTCTGCCCGGGAGACTGAACAAAGGAGAGGAGCAGCAGGAGGAGTTTTGGTTTAGTTTCGGTTTGGGCTGGGTGGTGCAAGGCAGGGAACCCCAAGCTGGGGTCTAAGCTCCCTGAACCTCCCAGAGGGACCTAATTGAGGGGGTCTGGTTGTACCTACACGCTCTGCTTGAGACTGTGTTCCTGTCCTTAAATAAACCTTCTGCTTTACTGGCTGGTTGAGAGTCGCAGTGAATCTCGGGAAGAGGGGTGCAGGGCCCTGACTCCCCCACACTCCACAACAGATGGGCACAGTAAGGACCGAGAGACGCTAAACAGGCAGACAGACAAGGAAATAGTGGCCCTGCCTACAGGTGTGTGTGTGGTGCAAACGGATGAACACCAGTTGCTGGCTGAAGGCACAACCTTAATTCCCGCATCTCCTGTCTGTCAGCTATCGTTCGCTTGGCAGCCTGAGCTCCGATTTCTAACGCAGCGTTTTGCTCTGGCCTATTGTGGTTCTCATGTCCGGGGGCGCCTTGGCCCCTGGTATCAGGAGCGGTGCTAAGGAGGCTGCTTTTCAAAGGTCCTTAAGTAGAGTTCCCAACTTTCTACTTGCACAAAACCAAACGCCCTTGACCCAACCCCTTTCATGCCCTTCCCCAGGGCCCCACACCCACTCACTCCAGATCAGCCCACCTCCCTCAGTCGCTCGCTCTCACACCCTCACTCACTTTCACTGGGCTGGAGCTGTGGGTTGGAGTGCAGGGAGGGGTGAGGGCTCCGGTGGGGATGCGGGCTCTGGGATTGGGCTGGAGATTAGGGGTTTGGGGTGACAGAGGAGGATCCGGGCTGGGGCAGAGGGTTGGGGTGCGGACTCTGGGAGGGAGTTTGGGTGCGGGAGGGGGCTCAGGGCTAGGGTAGGGGATTGGGGTGCGGGTGGGGTGTGGGGTCTGGGAGGGATTAGGGTACAGGAGGGGGTTCCGACCTAGGGCAGGGGGTTGGGGTGCCGGGTGTGAGGTCTGGGAGGGAATTTGGGTGTGAGAGGGGGTTCCGACCTGGGGCAGGGTTTCTGGGTGCGAGCTCCGGCCAGGCGGCGCTTACCTCAGCCAGCTCCTGGTCAATGGCACACCGGTGCTAATGCAGGCTCCTGACCCCTGGTCTCCCTCCGCTGGCAGGCTCTGAGCAAGGCCTGCCCAGAGAACATAGATGAGGAGCTCTCGATCCTGCTGACAGCACCCCCCAGCACAGACAAACTCCAGCACATCTTGGAGGTGAGCAGAATGGGGAGGGGCCTCAGGGGTTTTACCTTAGCCCTGGGGACTCCTAGAAAGAAGAGACTGGAAAATCCATGTTTCTATTGGATCCTTCCGAGTATGCATTTGTGATATAAACTCACTGGGTGACCTTGGGGTAACTCACTCCCCCCTTACGGCATCAGTCTTCTCCACTATCAAATCTACACTGGGGAAGAAGGACAGAAGCCCCGACAATCACCTTCACCTCTGGGTGTCTGGTCCTGGGAGCCGAAACCAACTGGACTATCTGCCCCATCTCCTAAACTGCCCTGTCTTTCCCTCCTAGGGCCTGGTCCTTAGTGCTCAGCCTGGCCCCTTCCCAGCTTGTCCCTGACCTTTAAAGGACTCTCCAAGCCCCTCCCATGCCTGCTTCCCTTGGGGTCTCTCTCCTGGCTGAGCACAGGCTGCCCTTCTATCTCTCAGCAGGCCTGGGTCCTAGTCACAGGCTGCGTCTTGTCACGTGACCCCCACACTTATTCCCTTCACCCTTGGGAGCTGCATCACCTTGGCCAGGTGCAGTTGAGCTCCAACCCCTTTCCTGGCCATCTCACCCTGGGACAGGTTGAAACTGGAAACCTGTGGGTAACAGTAACTGGTTGCTCCCAAAGGTGCTGAAGACACAATGGAAGAGGAAATCCTTTGGCCTGGATTGAAATTATTCCGACTGAAAGTGAATGAGAGAAAATAGGTCCAGAGTTCTCTTCCTAGCATCAGAAAATGTAGCGATTGATAGAGGTTCAGGTCAGAAAGGACCATTATGTGCATCTAGTCGCCCCTCCTGTATAACTCAGGGCCTAGAATGTGACCAAGTGGTTCCTTCAGCCAACCATAGCATGGGACTGAGCCAGAGCACGTCTTTTGGAACGACATCCACATGCAGGAGAGCCAGCTGGCTACCAGAAAATCTCTCTTCTGCAGTGACGTGGGGTTAAGGGACACGGGGAAAAGACATGGAGGCTGTGACTAAACTTAGAGCAGCAAGGCCAGGAAAACCAGGGTTAGGCCTGGCTATCAGATCTGCTGTTTTCTATTCCTGGCTTTGGGACCATGAGCGAGTCTCTGCACCGCTGGGTGCCTCGGTTTCCCCAGCTATCAAATGGAGCTAATCAAGGTTTTGTTTGTTCTCCCCATTTTACAGGGTGGGAAACCGAGACACAATTGGGACCTGTCTACGCTACAGGTCTGTCGTGCATTTGTAATCTGCTGACCCCCACATGTTGTTCAGAGCCTATGGACAACACAGCTCCTAAAGTGTGTTTGTTCTGTGCTTATCCCCTATGTACCAGCAGTGCTGGACAGCATTTCTCACTGTGATGTGGGGAGCAGGTCCTGGGTACTAAGGGTCTGAAGAAGCTCTCAAGGACTAATTTTTTAAAATAATTGTTATCAATGAATTGGGAGAAAACATACAATCACTGCAGATAAGATTGGGGGGTGACAAAATACAGGCAGAGTGGTAATTCCTGATGGCGAGAGGGCAGTGAAACACAGCGATCTGGCTCATTCGGCCAGCTGGACCCATTCAAAGAAAACAAGTTTGAGCAGAGCCCAATGCAAGGTCCTATGCGTGGCAACAAGGCACGCCAGCCACACCTCCAGAATGGGGACGTGTATCCAGGAAAGCAGTGACTCTGAAAAGGATTTAGGGGCCAGAGTGGAGAAGCCACTCAACATGAGCTCCCAGTGTGATGCTGTGGTGAACAGGGCTAAAGCCATCATTAGACGTAGGAGCAGAGCCGTGAGTAGGATAGGGAGGTGACACAGCAGCAGTGAGACTGCTATTGGAATACTGCCTCCAGTCTTGGTGTCCTCCTTTGAAAAAGATGGTCCTAGAAATTGGAGCTGGGCCAGCAAAGAGCCACCAAATGTTCTGAGGGCTGGAGAAAAATGCCTTCTAGTGAACTATTGAAAGAGCTCAACCTGTTTAGCTTATCAAAAGAAGATTGAAGGGGACTTCATTGAAGTGTTGAAGTGCCTTAATGGAGAGAAAATACTGGGTATTAAAGGGCTCTCTAGTCTAGCAGAGAAAGGCAGAACAAGACCCAATGGCTGGAAGGTGAAAAGAGACAAATTCCTATGACAAATAAGGCACAAATATTCAACAGCGAGGATGATTGAACACAGGAAGAAGCTACCAAGGAAAGTGGTGGATTCTCCATCTCTTGATGTCATTAATAAAGACTAGATGCCTTTCCGGAATGTGTTTGCCCCAAAAGTAGCTATTGTGGTAGACAGGAGGCCTGTGATATGCAGGGGGTCAGATTAGATGCTCTAACTGTCTCTTCTGGCCATAAAGTCTACTCATTTCTGAGAAACCGAGTGTAGCATTGGGAGCAGCCTCTGCTGTTTTACTGTCTAGCCGGCTTGCTTCCTAGAATGAACACTCATTGAGTGTGGTGATCCACAGGGAGTAGCTCAAACCTCCAAAGTGTCTGCCCTGTGGCAGGACATTAGCACTGCAGGGGAGGGGTGGGTGTGTCAGTGACATCACAAAGGCCTTTTGCAGGACCTCAGCCTATTGGTCAAAGGTGCTGGGGAGGTGGTGACCTCACAGAGGGATGCTGACATCAGCCAGGCAGGACAGGGGCGCAGGGCCAGGGAAACCTCAGAGTCCCCTGTGGCTTCGCTTCAGCAAGTCTCCTTCTTGAGATCTCTCTTTGAGGTCTGAGAGAGTATTTGGGTTCATGTATGTGAGCACCAGGAGGAACCTCTTTTGAGTTTTCTCCTTTCTTTTTCCTGGTTTCACTAGAAAACCGACGTCCCTGTTTAGAAGGTAAGAGCCTCCGAGAGGTTTGGAACCTGTTCAGTCTGCTGCATCTGGCGCCAGCTGAATTTTAGGCATGGAAAACACTAGCTTAAGGTGGTCGAATTTTATTCCCCACCTGGGATTTTGTCCCTTAGAATCTCTGGGGACATTAAGGTTTGTCCTTTTTCTTTTACCTTTTCCTCCATCCCTCCCTCCTTTCACTTCATCTCTTACTTCTTTTGTCCTTTCCCTGTTCCCCTCCCACCACCAGGAGGGGTGTGTGTGTGTCGTGGGGGGTGCTCTACAACTCCCATTGTGGGAGGTCCACCGAAAAATGTGGGGCTGAAATAGTGCTCAGACCGTGATCCCCAGCGGTGACCTGGGCCATCCTTTGGGCTCTCTGGTGAGAACCCTCATCCTCCCGCCCCTCGGTCTCTACCCTGATTGGCTGAGCAGGGGGTTATTGACAGGGAGGAGACTCAGGTCTCTGTTGTTTTCTTTTAAGACCAAGTAAATAGTCATAGCCAGTCATATGTTCGACAAATTTTGCTGCATCTCTGCAGTTCATTATTTTCTCTAACATTCCAGTTCTCCTAAAATACTTGCTGAATAATTACTATGAACTCTTGCTGGTCTGGAACTCACTTGAGAGCACTTTATTCAGGTCATTCAATGTCAGAAATTCAAGATCCGATGGTTAGTTTGAAAATCAGGGCTCTTGGGTCCTATTCCCAACTCTGCCACGGACTGGCTGTGTGACCTAAGACAAGTCAATTCTCCTTTCTCAGCCTCAGCTTCTCCCTCTTTCAAGTAGAGATAACAATCCGCCCCTACCTACCTCCCGGCAGGTGGAGGATGGGGATCTATTGGAGAGTGTCACTAGGAGCAGTGCATAAGATGAGGTGTCCTATCATGTTTACTCAGATCAGATTATGACATAATAGAATGGCTGAAATAGTCTATTTTATTTGTATTTTATTATGTTGCAATTGTTAAGAGCAGCAACTACTTAGCTCAGACTGAAACATCTTATCTAATTTTTGAGATCTAAGTGTCTCCTCTTTGTGTAGCTCAAACCTCCAAAGTGTCTGCCCTGTGGCAGGACATTAACACTGCAGGGGAGGAGTGGGTGTGGCAGTGACATCACAAAGGCCTTTTCCAGGACCTCAGCCTATTGGTCAAAGGTGCTGGGGAGGTGGTGACCTCACAGAGAGATGCTGACATCAGCCAGGCAGGACAGGGGCGCAGGGCCAGGGAAACCTCAGAGTCCCCTGTAGCTTTGCTTCAGCAAGTCTCCTTCTCGAGGTCTCTCTTTGAGGACTGAGAGAGTATTTAGGTTCACGTACATGAGCGCCAGGAGGAACCTCTTCTGAGTTTTCTCTTTTCTTTTTTCTGATTTTACTAGAAAACAGACGTCCCTGTTTAGAAGGTAAGAGCCTCTGAGAGGTTTGGAACCTGTTCAGTCTGATGCATCTGGCGCCAGCTGAATTCTAGGCATGGAAAACACTAGCTTAAGGTGGTCGAATTTTATTCCCCACCTGGGATTTTGTCCCTTAGAATCACTGGGGACATTAGGGTTTGTCCTTTTTGTTTTACCTTTTCCTCCATCCTTCCCTCCTTTCTCTTCATCTCTTACGTCTTCTGTCCTTTCCTCTGTTCCCCTCCCACCACCAGGAGGACTCTGTGTGTGTGTCGTGGGGGGTGCTCTGCAATGGGAACAGGGACAATTCTCCAACTTTGGGCAGTCGAGAGCCTGGGTGAGATAAGGTGCGTTAAAGCCCTTTGTGAAGGAGAAAGGGGAGTTTCACAGTGTTGAGCACCAAGGAATTCTAAACTTTGCTAAAACATCTAGTCTGCAGAAACCAGAAATGGTTGGGGCCACATTGTAACCATTGTCTTTTTTAAGCCCATTGAGGGATGTGAGTCCCACCCTTTTAGGTATCTGGGTGCTGGGAGAAGAGAAGAGGTGCCTGTCTCCATTTTATGGCCTCAACAAACTAAGTGCTGTGCCCCAGTTCTCGTCAGAGATCCCTGAAAAAGAACGTCTTCCCATCCATTAACATAGAATCATAGAATCATAGAATATCAGAGTTGGAAGGGACCTCAAGAGGTCATCTAGTCCAACCCCCTGCTCAAAGCAGGACCAATTCCCAGCTAAATCATCCCAGCCAGGGCTTTGTCAAGCCGGGCCTTAAAAACCTCCAAGGAAGGAGACTCCACCACCTCCCTAGGTAACGCATTCCAGTGTTTCACCACCCTCCTAGTGAAATAGTTTTAACATATTGGAAAGATACTGGAACTCCTTATTAAACAATCAGTTTGTCAGCACCTACAGGACAATTTGGTTCTTAGGACTAGTGAGCATGGACTTGTCAAGAACAAATCATTCCAAACCAATCCTAGCTCCTTCTTTGGCATGGTTACGGGCCTAGTGGAGGTGGGTAAACAGTAGATGTGATCCATCTTGGTGTTAATAAGGACATTCTCACAAACAAACTAGGGAGATGTGGTCTAGATGCAATTAGTATAATATGTGTACACAGATGGTTGCAAGCCCGTACTCCAACAGCCCAGAACCAAACACTCCTCCTCCTGGGCAGTGCGCTCCGACCTCTAATGGTCAGATGCTGCTTAGCACTGTCAGAGCAGCTTTTGCTGGGGGATTCTCCCAGCACTTTCCAATAGTGGGAAAGTATGAAATCCCCATTTGACTGCTGGGGACAGAGCCTAGAGCGGAGAGCAACTTACCCAAAGTCCCACAGGTCAATAGGAAACCAGCAATGGAACCCAGGAGTCCTGACTTCCAGTTCCCTGCTCCAATCACTCCAGCGGAGCACACTCCTTCTCACAGCAGGGGGACCGGACATGAGGGCCTGGTTGTAATTGCCAGCTGTGGGAGGGAGTGTGCAGCAGTGGTTAGTGAAGGGGCCTGGAAATAAGGACTGCTGGGTCCCATCCCTGGCTCTGACACTTGGTGTGACCCTGAGCCAGTAGCTTCCCCACCCCAGGCCTGGTTCTCATCAGTGGGGTTGGGGTCCCAGCCCCTACAGACCAGGGGGGTTGGGAGGCTCCAGGAAGGTGTGTAAAGTGCCGGGATGTCAGGATCCCGGAGGCGCTGTCACCCCCGCAGTAGGCCAGTGTTCTGCACCCCCAGCTGCTAGCCGAGTTTCTCTGTCCCTTGGCAATAAGACAGACTCTTGTTTTCACAGCCAGTCGATCGCCCAGTGCTATCACATTGCCTGCTGGCTGGGCAGGGTAACTCCTCAGGTCACCACCACCCTCTCCAGCCTGCCTTGGCTTTGGGGAGTGAGGAGAAGGGCAAGGGATGACACTGAACATCCTCCATCCATCGCTCTGTAAGCAGAGCAAGTGAGTGGAATTAGGGTTCCCCGTTGGCGTCCCCTGTCTGTCTGGGGAGAGGCAGAAAGAGGGGGAAAGAATCTCTCCCAAAGGAGATTGGATTTGCAAACCACCCCCAGGAGCCCCTCGCTCTCAGACCAGGGAGAGGCTTCTCCAGAGCCGTCTCCAGTGTGTTTGGAAAGGTCCCAGCAATGGGGCTCCCAGCCCTTCCCTTGTGGGAGACCGTTCCCCAGGCTGAGCGTTACTGAGCTGGGCCAGACCCTGTGAGCTGCTGAGCATGGAAATCAATGGGAAAGGCAGGGGTCCTGGCCTTGCTCTGCCTCAGGACTTTGACGTGGGGAATGGTTTCCCAGGAGAAGTCCGGACTCCTGGGTTCTGTTCCTTCTCTAGCCTGTGGGGGAGTTTGGCCTGGGACGGCAGGAGAGAGCTGCTTGTCCAAAGTGACTGAACCCAGTGATGGAAAAGGAGGAGACTCCCCGGGCATCGCAGCCACAGGGGTGACGAGAGGGAACGCTGGGAGCCGATCATGCAATGAACTCCTGCCAGTGCGTGTAGATTGCATTACATGCACCGCTGTGGGGGGAGGAGGAGCTGCTCTGGCTGGGGCAGGGATGGGGAGGGACCAAACAGGCTGGTTAGTGAGAGGCTGCCTTGACCCCAGACTCACGCCCGCTCCCCGCTCGGTTCCAGGATGGCCAGGCTCCTGTGGATGTTCAGGAAGAAGGCTCTGCAGGTGGCCCCAGAGCCTGAGGGAAGCAGCTGCCATCTTCCCCGGGAGCAGAGCGGCTCCTCCGTCCCCACTGGCGGGGAAGGAGCTCCCGGCCAGGCCAGGAGGTGGAAGTGCCCAGCCTTCTGGCGGAGAAAACCCGCTCCCAGCGCAGGCGCCGAGGTGGGAGAGGCCAGGCGAAATGGAGCTGGGCCAGGCTGCGGCTGGGCAGGCAGGACCCAGCGCAGGAGGGGAGCCGGACTGGGTGACTCTGGGACATGTTGTGTGGGCAGCAGCGGCCCCAGGAGCCCAGCCCTGATTCCCAGCAGGAGGCATCACCCTGCCCGGTCAGTGAGGACCTTCCAGCCTCCCCAGGGCAGGAGGTGGAGGATCCCTGTCCCATCACCAGCAGCTCGGCCCGCTCCCCATGGGACAGCAGCAGTGCCTGGGACTCGGGCAGCAGCGAGGCCGATGGACGCCGCTGCTTTGTTCCAGGTGAGAAGTCAGGCTGGGCTCAGGGAGAGGTGAGGGCGGGGCCGTGAACACCCTGGGCCCAGGCCCTCGACCAGTGCTATGGGAGCGGGTCCCCAGCCCAGGGGTCTGGCCTGAGCCACATGAACCTCACTGACACTAGATGCTACCACTTTGGTCCTTGGTGCTCCAGTTGGGGGAAGGCACCTCTCAGGGAGTCCAGGACAGTCTGGGGGGGTCTCTTTGCTATGGGCTCCTGAAGGAGTTGGGGGCTGAAGGCATCACTGAGAGGGGGGGAGTGTGGGGCCCAATCAGCCCTGGGTCCCGGAGGTGGGAAGGGGACACATTGCCCCACCGTGCCCCTGTCCTTCCCCCGAGTGGCAGCAGGCGTCACCCTGTCCCCTTCTCTCCCTGGTGCAGGGACTGCCAGGGACTCAGGGGACGAGGAGGAGGAATGGGTGGACGTGGCCACAGAGGAGGCTGCTCTCAATAACAGCCGAGAGCAGCTCCAAGGCGGCGAAAAGGTACAAACGTACCCCAGCTGTGCTGGAACCGAGACTGTCCTGCCCCTTCCCAGCACCTGATCCCCTGCAGAGGGTCTTGTCCCTGATGATCCACCAGCCCTAATGGGGACCTTTCTCCTCCATGATCTGGGACCCCAGAGGTGGGGGGGGGTGTCTGTCACACACCAGCCGGGTCTCCTCCCCGCACAGGCACTGTCCCAGTTCCTGACCCTGCTTGTGGTGGAGTGGTGGGTGATTTGGACAATGGGCGGGTCCCCACTATCCCCCATTCAGGCCTGAGTCCTGCAGCTGCTGTGTGGGGGCAGGGAGGTCCCTGGCTAACTGGCTCTCTCTCCCCTAACCCCACTCCTGGTGGGTGCAGGAGGAGGCCCAGCAGCTCGTGTTCCTGCACGCCATCCACCCCGCGTCTTTCTGCACAGCAGAGAGGGCAGGACACATTGGAGCCGCACTGCTGCAAGGCAGCTGTGCCGGAGAGGATTGTGGTGAGCGAGACACGGTGCCCAGCAGCTGGAGGAAAGACAGAGACATGGGAGGGGCAGGGGTCTCCCCAGGCCAATGGATGCGGGATTGTTGGTGCTGGAGGGGCAGCTGAGGGCAGGGATTGCTGGGGCTGAAGACTGGGGAGAAGAGACGGGAGAAATTCGGAGAGTGGTCAATATTGGGCAGGAATCGGAGGAGCGGGGGGCAGGTGGGGGGATCCTGCTGGCTGTGTGGGGCCCTGGCTGTGTAATCTCCTCACTGAGAAGTGTCAGTGAGGCCCGAATCTCACACGCTCCGTTGTCTCCTTTGGGTCTCACAGGAGCTCATTGAGGAGCTGCCTGATAACTCTCCACCCGGCGCCGTCCTCGCTAACTCCCTGATTGCTGTGGGCAACTTCAGGTACCGAGACCCTCCGGCCCGGTTCCCCTAACCCCAGTGCTGCTCAGGCCCAGGGCTGGGAGTCACTGCCCTCCCACTCCCAGGTCAACGCCCAAGGGTGTCTCCTCTGGCAGAGGTGCGGGGAAGGGTCACTGTCTCCTGGCTGGCCTGTTCTTTTCACTCCAGTAACATTGCAACGGCTTTGGGGAGAGGCTCACTCCCAGGATCAGATACAGGAGGGGCAGCAGGGTCCAGGGAACAGGTGCTATTCCTGCCCTGCCACTGTCTGTCTGAGAAACCTTGGCCTTGTCATTCCCTGGCTCGGTGCCTCAGTTTCCCTTCTTGCCAGCCTGTGCCTATTTCCCTGCAGTTTCACCTGCGTGTTGGTGCCAGTCCCATCCCCGTACTGCACAGTCTAATACCGGACACCACCCAAGTGCAGGTAGATCAGCTAAAGTCATGGATAGAAGAGCCAGCTGTCATCCTGCCATGAATCCTGGCTAATTGCCTGCAGTGGGATGTGAATGAGAGAGGTCAGGATATGTGTTTGGGGGTCTCACCAGTGCTTCCCAGAGACCCCACTTCCCATCCTGTGGCAGGTGTAGCCCCAGTTTCCCTAACTCTGACCCATGGCTCTCCCTTGCTTTCAGGATCTGCCTAGGGTCTTGCCAGACCTCCTGGACGCCATGCTGGGGAACCTGCTGGCAGAGTCCCCAGACACCGACAGGCTCCACTACATCTTGGAGGTGAGCCCGATGAGAGGGGTGGGGGCAATTTTACCTTCACTCTTAGATCCATTTTCCAGTCTGTCCTCCTAGCCGGGCCCCCAGTGGGCATCCTTGGTCAGGGCAGTCAGTGCAATGCCTCCTTTCCCCACAGCACATTAACTACTGGATCGTGTCCAGGGTGCCGCGAGAGAGAGCCAGGGACGTTAAGAGCAGCACGGCCCTGCTCAGATTCACCGTCACCCTCCCTGAGTTTGACGTAAGTGCCCTCTGACCCCAGCTTCCTGACTCCAGGCATAGGTGATCTGGCTCCGACAGGCTGTAGGATCTGCTGCTGCAGGGGCTGTGGGTTAGGAGTGTTCCTCTTGGGGAGGCAGAGTCAGAGCAGAGAGTGAGCCTGGCTTGAGTCAAGTTCTTCTTGTCCTAGTTAAGTGGTGACTCTGGGCTTTTAAGGGGACTGTGCTCCAGGTTCATGCCTCCCTGTCATCCTGGAGCAGCTGGGGAAGCAAGTCCTCATGGAGGGCCCTGCCCACAGCCCTGTGCTCCAGGCTTCCTTGGGGGCAGAGGAAATTAAGGGTCTGGCTCTAGCTCCTATCCTCTAGCATCTCCTGCAGAGGGGCTGAGGGGAAGGAGAGTCCTGGCCCGGGGGGGGGGACTGGGAGCTGACAGGAAAATGCTGATGGAGTCCCCTCTCCCTCTCCCGTCCATTAGAACTCAGCGGAATTCCCCAGGATGGGTCACCACATGGCACAGCTAGCTCTGTCCGTCAGTGACCCAGCCAAGGACATCAGCCGGCAGGCCAGGGAGGGGGTTTACCGGCTCTACCAGCTGCTGCTGCACCAGAGGGGTAAGGAACCCAGCAGGGAAATTTCACCCGCTAGAAGAGTGAGACTTGGACCCCAGCAAATTTCTCTCAGACTGACCCCGGCTGGAGGATGAGTCTCTCTATCTCTTTCTGTGTTCCACACCACGCCCTGCAATTCTGTTGGGCCGGGCACGCAGCGAGGACTCTGCCCACTGTGCAGCCACCAATGGGATTGGAAGGACACAAGCCCTGCAACCAGAAGGACAAATGTGTGTGTGTGTCTCTCTCCCTGTCACCTACTCCCTCCTGGGGGAAACCCAGCAGCTGATGGGGGACAAGGTGAGCAGCTGCATTAGACTCAGGAGATTGGGGCAGGGCCCAGGCCTCATTCCCATCCTGTGGCCATTCGCTGGCCTGGCACAAGGAGCCTGGTGGGGAATGAAAGGGAGAGCAGGTGCTCCTGGGAAGGGAGATGAATTCACCTCCATGAGCAGGAGCGAGCCAGCTTGTCCCCGGAGCAGCTCCACCCAGCTCTTTAGCCAGGCTAATTAATGACAAGCTTTGCCTCATCCCAGACTTATGTTCTTAGGACAGGGTGCTATCGCTCTTGGGAAGGGCAGGAGAGTCCCCCAGTGCCCTCTGCGAGACTCTCCTGTCCCACAGGGCCGCACCCAATTCCTAGTGGTCTGGTGTCTGTGTCACCCGAGCCACCACCCAGAGTTGCTCCCATCACTGGCAGCCTGGGAGGCCAAGGACTGACGGGTGATGGCGTCTGACCAGGCAGGGCTGAGGCACATGGGCAGGGGACGCTTGTCCTGCTGCTGGCAAGGCTGGACCCGTTCTGGAGAGAAGAGGAGGATTCAGTCAGCAGTAGGGTTACCATGTCTAATAAATAAAAAAAGAGGAACCTCCACGGGCCCTGGCCCCGCCCATTTCCTCACCCCTGGCCCCGCCCCAACTCCGCCCCTTCCCCGCCCTAACTCTGCCCTCTCCTCCCTCCCACTCGCAGCCATGGGGAAAGGGCTGCCCCAGCGCTACCGGCTTCACGATTTGCCGGGCAGCCCCCAGACCCTGCGCCCCTGGCCAGCGCTTCCCCAGCGCAGCTGGAGCCCGGGAGGGGAAGCGCCCAGCCGGGGGTGCAGGGTCTGGAGGCTGCCCGGCAAACCGTGAAGCCAGTAGCACTCGGGCTTTGGGCAGCCCCTATGCCTCCGAACCCTGCGCCCCCAGCCGGGCACTTCCCCTCCCGGGCTCCGGCGGCGCAGGGTCCGGAGGCACGGGGGCTGCCCCAAACCGGTAGCGCTCGGGCAGCCCGGCTCTTAAAGTCTGAGAGGGGAGGAGCGGAGCAGCTCAGCTGGAGCCCGGGAAGGGAAGTGCCTGGCCCGTGGCTTGGGGTCCGGAGGCAGTGGGGGGCTGCCCGAAGCCAGTAGCGCTGGCTCGGGCAGCTCGGCTCTTAAAGTCTGAGAGGGGAGGAGCGGAGCAGCTCAGCTGGAGCCCGGGAAGGGAAGTGCCTGGCTGGCAGCTCGGGGTCCGGAGGCAGTGGGGGGCTGCCCGAAGCCGGTAGCGCTGGCTCGGGCAGCTCGGCTCTTAAAGTCTGAGAGGGGAGGAGTGGAGCAGAGCAGCCGCGGGAGGGGAAGTGCCCGGCCGGCATTTTCCCGGACATGTTTGGCTTTTCGGCAATTCCCCCCGGACGGGGGTTTGATTGCCGAAAAGCAGGACATGTCCGGGAAAAACCGGACGTATGGTAACCCTAGTCAGCAGGGGCTGCCAATCCGTCCCATTCACCAGGGCTGCCATCCTGCGGCTTCAGCATTAGTGGCTGGGGTGACTTGGGGAAAGGTCTCAACCTCCCCACATCCCACTTCACTGCTGCCAGAATCCCTCCTGCCCCCCCGCTACAGTCCCCTCCCTACCCAACCTGGGTGGGGCTGGAGGAGAGGGGTCTGAGAACTTGAGCTGTGGATTGGAGGTGGAACAGCTGTCAGGGGCACTGAGGGGGAAGTGGCAGGAGCTCCCCGTACAAGGAAGGGGGTTGCCACTGGAGGTCACTAGGAAGGACAACAAGACTCCATCCTGGGGGTCAGGAGGGGAAATCCATCCCTCAGAGGTGGGCAGGGGCTGGGTGGAAATGCTGCTGGTTCCAGGGGCCGTTAATCCCCCCTGATTCCTCGGAGGCGTCTGAGTCTCAGACAGGTTCTCGTTCCCTTGCAGCAGGAGGACGTCACGGCCAATGTGATGCGCCAGCTCCGTATCATGCGGCACTTGCGCCAGGTGCCCGAGGCGCTGCAGGGCCTGTGCCTCTGAGGCCACCAGCAACTCCCGCTCTCTGCTGCAGGTACTGCTCTGGCTCTCTGTAAATGGGGAGCTAGTGGAAGGGGAAATGGAGCCCCCTGGCACTCACAGAAACCCTCTCCCCTCTCTGTGGAGCAGGGTCCTTTCCTCTGCCCCCAAATTCCTTCATCTGGGACAGGAGCTCTTTCCCTCACACCCATTCCCCTCCCCTCTTTCCTTGATCTACCCCCATCCCATTCCCCCTGCGCCCAGGCAGAGCTCTGCCTGCCCCATATGGTGCAGAAAGGCCTGTGATATGCAGGGGGTCAGATTAGATGCTCTAACGGTCTCTTCTGCCCATAAAGTCTACTCATTTCTGAGAAACCGAGTGTAGCATTGGGAGCAGCCTCTGCTGTTTTACTGTCTAGCCGGCTTGCTTCCTAGAATGAACACTCATTGAGCGGGGTGATCCACAGAGAGTAGCTCAAACCGCCAAAGGGTCTGGCCTGCGGCAGGACATTAGCACTTCAGGGGAGGGGTGGGTGTGACAGTGACATCACAAAGGCCTTTTGCAGGACCTCAGCCTATTGGTCAAAGGTGCTGGGGAGGTGGTGACCTCACAGAGAGATGCTGACATCAGGCAGGACAGGGGCGCAGGGCCAGGGAAACCTCTGAGTCCCCTGTAGCTTTCCTTCAGCAAGTCTCCTTCTCGAGGTCTCTCTTTGAGGACTGAGAGAGTAGGGGGTCACGTACGTGAGCGCCAGGAGGAACCTCTTCTGAGTTTTCTCCTTTCTTTTTCCTGATTTTACTAGAAAACAGACGTCCCTGTTTAGAAGATAAGAGCCTCCGAGAGGTTTGGAACCTGTTCAGTCTGATCCATCTGTTCCACAAGTTCTTCAGTCCAATCCACTTCCCTAACTAATTTCCTTAATTTTTTAAAGTTAGCCCTTTTGAAAAAAAAAACCCTAGTCACAGATCTATTTTTGTTTACCCTTCCATTTAGTTTAAACTGAATTAGCACATGATCGCTCAAACCAAGGCTGTCCCCTACAATCATTTCTTCTAAGAGATCCTCACTACTCACCAAAACCAAATCTAAAATGGCATCCCCTCTTGTTGGTTCAGCAACTACTTGGTGAAGGAATCCATCAGCTATCACATCTAGGAAAATCTGAGCCCTATTATATTACTAGCACTTGTCCTCCAGTCTATATCTGGGAAGTTAAAGTCTCCAATGATCACACAATTCCCATTAGTATTTACTTCATTAAAAACATTAAAGAGGTCTCTATCCCTATCCAAATCAGTCTCCTGTTCTAACAGACAGCAACCCCCCCCAACCTGCCCCTGAAAGGCAGAGATAGAGCCCAGGAATCGAGATGGTGGGGAAATTTCATTGAAACCGTTTCTGACCGAAAATCCTATTCAAACTCTTGAAATCATAACAAGTGGCAATGAAAATTCTTTGTCACAATGTGTTAAATTGTCTCGTCGCACTCAAAGAGGAGACACTTAGATCTCAAAAATTAGATAAGATGCTTCAGTCTGAGCTAAGTAGTTGCTGCTCTTAACAATTGCAAAATAATACTATACAAATAAAATAAACTATTTCAGCCATTCTATTATGTCCTAATCTGATCTGAGTAAACATGATAGGACACCTCATCTTATGCACTGCTCCTAGTGACACTCTCCAATAGACCCAGCAGTCCTTATTTCCAGGCCCCTTCACTAACCACTGCTGCACACTCCCTCCCACAGCTGGCTATTACAACCAGGCCCTCATGTCCGGTCCCCCTGCTTTGAGAGGGAGTGTGCTCCGCTGGAGTGATTGGAGCAGGGAACTGGGAGTCAGGACTCCTGGGTTCCATTGCTGGTTTCCTATTGACCTGTGGGACTTGGGGTAAGTTGCTGCCCCCCCTAGACTCTGTCCCCAGCAGTCAAATGGGGATTTCATACTTTCCCACTATTGGAAAGTGCTGGGAGAATCCCCCAGCAAAAGCTGCTCTAACAGTGCTAAGCAGCATCTGTTTGCTTGTGAGAATGTCCTATGGGACTGTGTCAAAAGCCTTATTAACACCAAGATAGATCACATCTACTGTTTACCCACCTCCACTAGGCCCCTAACCCTGCCAACGAAGGAGCTAGGATTGGTCTGGAATGATTAGTTCTTGACAAGTCCATGCTCACTAGTCCTAAGAACCTTACTGTCCTGCAGGTGCTGACAAACTGATTGTTTAATAAGCAGAGGCTGCTCCCAATGCTACACTCGGTTTCTCAGAAATGAGTAGACTTTATGGGCAGCAGAGACCGTTAGAGCATCTAATCTGACCCCCTGCATATCACAGGCCTCCTGTCTACCACAATAGCTACTTTTGGGGCAAACACATTCCGGAAAGGCATCTAGTCTTTATTAAATGACATCAAGAAATGGAGAATCCACCACTTTCCATGCTAGCTTCTTCCTGCGGTCAATCATCCTCGCTGTTGAATATTTGTGCCTTATTTGTCATAGGAATTTGTCTCTTTTCACCTTCCAGCCATTGGGTCTTGTTCTTCCTTTCTCTGCTCGATTAAAGAGCCCTTTAAAACCCAATATTTTCTCTCCATTAAGGCATTTCAACACTTCAGGGAAGTCACCTTTCAATCTTCTTTTGATAAGCTAAACAGGTTGAGCTCTTTCAATAGTTCACTAGAAGGCATTTTTCTCCAGCCCTCAGAACATTTGGTGGCTCTTTGCTGCCCAACTCCAATTTCTAGGACCATCTTTTTCAAAGGAGGACACCAACACTGGAGGCAGTATTCCAATAGCAGTCTCACTGCTGCTGTGTCACCTCCCTATCCTACTCACGGCTCTGCTCCTTCGTCTAATGATGGCTTTAGCCCTGTTCACCACAGCATCACACTGGGAGCTCATGTTGAGTGGCTTCTCCACTCTGGCCCCTAAACCTTTTCAGAGTCACTGCTTTCCTGGATACACGTCCCCATTCTGCAGGTGTGGCCGGCGTGCCTTGTGGCTACGTATAGGACCTTGCATTGGTCTCTGCTCAAACTTGTTTTCTTTCAATGGGTCCAGCTGGCCGAATGAGACAGATCTCTGTATATCACTGCCCTCTCCCCATCAGGAATTACCACTCTGCCTGTATTTTGTCACCCCCCAATCTTATCCGCAGTGATTGTATGTTTTCTCCCAATTCATTGATAACAATTATTTTAAAAATTAGTCCTTGAGAGCTTCTTCAGAACCTTAGTACCCAGGACCTGCTCCCCACAGCACAGTGAGAAAGGCCGTCCAGCCCTGCTGGTACATATGGGATAAGCACGGAAACAAACACACTTTAGGAGCTGTGTTGTCCATAGGCTCTGAACAACATGTGGGGGTCAGCAGCTTACAAATGCACGACAGACCTGTAGTGTAGACAGGTCCCAACTGTGTCTCGGTTTCCCACCCTGCTCTAAGTTTAGTCACAGCCTCCATGTCTTTTCCCCCGTGTCCCTTAACCCCACGTCACTGCAGAAGAGAGATTTTCTGGTAGCCAGCTGGCTCTCCTGCATGTGGATGTCGTTCCAAAAGACGTGCTCTGGCTCAGTCCCATGCTATGGTTGGCTGAAGGAACCACTTGGTCACATTCTAGGCCCTGAGTTATACAGGAGGGGCGACTAGATGCACATAATGGTCCTTTCTGACCTGAACCTCTATCAATCGCTACATTTTCTGATGCTAGGAAGAGAACTCTGGACCTATTTTCTCTCATTCACTTTCAGTCGGAATAATTTCAATCCAGGCCAAAGGATTTCCTCTTCCATTGTGTCTTCAGCACCTTTGGGAGCAACCAATTACTGTTACCCACAGGTTTCCAGTTTCAACCTGTCCCAGGGTGAGATGGCCAGGAAAGGGGTTGGAGCTCAACTGCACCTGGCCAAGGTGATGCAGCTCCCAAGGGTGAAGGAATAAATGTGGGGGTCACGTGACAAGACGCAGCCTGTGACTAGGACCCAGGCCTGCTGAGAGATAGAAGGGCAGCCTGTGCTCAGCCAGGAGAGAGACCCCAAGGGAAGCAGGCATGGGAGGGGCTTGGAGAGTCCTTTAAAGGTCAGGGACAAGCTGGGAAGGGGCCAGGCTGAGCACTAAGGACCAGGCCCTAGGAGGGAAAGACAGGGCAGTTTAGGAGATGGGGCAGATAGTCCAGTTGGTTTCGGCTCCCAGGACCAGACACCCAGAGGTGAAGGTGATTGTCGGGGCTTCTGTCCTTCTTCCCCAGTGTAGATTTGATAGTGGAGAAGACTGATGCCGTTAGGGGGAAGTGAGTTACCCCAAGGTCACCCAGTGAGTTTATATCACAAATGCATACTCGGAAGGATCCAATAGAAACATGGATTTTCCAGTCTCTTCTTTCTAGGAGTCCCCAGGGCTAAGGTAAAACTCCTGCGACCCCTCCCCATTCTGCTCACCTCCAAGATGTGCTGGAGTTTGTCTGTGCTGGGGGGTGCTGTCAGCAGGATCGAAAGCTCGTCATCCATGTTCTCCGGGCAGGCCTTGCTCAGAGCCTGCCAGCGGAGGGAGACCAGGGGTCAGGATTATGGAACCTGGGGTGACACCTGCCAGGATGACAGCAGGCTCTGTAGTCCTTGCACAGAGCAGCTCTCTGCAGAGGGCCTGGTGCACAGCAGTGTAGGGAACAGCCAAGCTGCTAGGGATGGGAGCTGGGCTTCCTGGCAGAGTCCAGCACCCAAAGCCCAGCATCTGCAAGGAAGGGATTCCCCACAGAGGGGCAACATCATCTCCCACACACAGGGAGTCTCCCCCTGACACTTGATTCATCCTATGGCCTGTTCCCATCTCTGCCCACCACACTCCCAACTCAGCAGCTCCAGCTACTGAAGGGAGCACGAACCAGAGGCCTTCCTGCTCCTGGGACAGAGGAGTAGGTTGATGATCTACCTGGATGTGAGTGTTGGCCTTCCCCATGCCCAGGGTCTAGACTCCATTCAGGGCAGCGCACAGGAACTGCGATTCCTGTTCTGGATCTAGTGGAAGCTTCAGTTTGCTGGCAGGAGACTGTACATGAGACCTTGCAGTTGCGGGGGTGACACAGGCACTAACATGTGCATGGGAGTTTGAGCAACAGGGCAGAGGCCTGTGTGGGGCAAGGAGGGCAGGGATTTGGGAAGCAAGAGCCGAGGATCAAACCCTTTCTTAATGTGGGTCGGGATGATCCCCATTTCAAAGATAGAGAAAGTGAGGCACCAGGTGGGAGAGTGACCTGGCCAGGATCACGTTACCGCTCAGTGGCAGGACTGCAAACAACCCGTTCCCTGATCTCCTCACTGGACGCTGCTGCCCCTCCTGTATGACCCCTCCAGCCATCCTCGCCCACAGGCCATCCCCACCACTCTCCAATACCAGGCTGTTTCCACAATGGAAGCAGGCTTGTAACAGAGTTCACTCACCGATAGGTGCCCCTTCCTTCAAGGCCTGGGGTCACAGATTTCTTGGGCTAGCACGCCCGCCAGCAGGTTTTTGGCTGGGAACTCAGCCCTTCGGCCAGGCGACCATCTTTTAGTCCCACTCCTTCCTGGGTCGCGCTCATCCCAAACTAAAAGTCAAAAAATGTCTTTAACTGAAACAAGATCCTCTGTCCCTTGGGGGCTTTTCCTCAGCCTGACTTTGGCTCGGCCTGCCCTTGCTGGCCTTGGTAGCCCTTTCTATGGCCCTGTACATCCCCTTCCTTAGAGACCGTGGGAGAACCAGTCCTACCCTGGATTCTAGGCTCTGCCCCAAGGCCCTGTACCGAACAGCTAGGCCTGCTCCTGTACCTTTGTTGCGGTTATCCCTGGTTTCCCCTCAGCTGGAGCTCACTCTGTAATCCATTTGGCCTAGCTCCAGGCTTTATAGCCCACAGGCCAAGCCCCCCGTTATATACCCTCCTCCTTAGAACCTGGCCCACGCGGGGGCAAGTTCTATTCTTCTCCAAGCTTCATCCCTCCTCATCTCATCGCTGTCACCGGTTGCGCGCTTGTACAGCCTGTGCCCAGTGTCTGCAGCTCCACTGCCAGCTCGCTCGGGGCCAAACCTTCTCTTCTGCAGTATCCCCACGCTCTTCCTGCAGCCACTCAGTCTCATGAACAGCTGCTTGCAGAGCCTCTTCTGAAGCCTTTGGCGTCTTCTGTTGCCTTTTTGCTACTGCCGCTGCATCTGCCAAAACCTTTTCGGTCAGGGTCTGAGAACCCACCATGGACTGCTCCACCCTTGTGTTTGTCCCTCCTCCAGTCTGCTTCATCTCTGGGCCAATCATTTCGTCCTTCATCTCCCTGCAGCACCCGACAGGGTGTGTTGGTGGAGGGTGTGCAAGGTCCATGGCCACCCCAGCCACCTCCACCTTGCCTGCCTCATGGGGGTTTGTGTCAGAGGACACCTTCTCCTTTCTTTCTAACTTCTTAGGGCCCTGGCCCCTCGTTCAGCCACTCAGCAATTTCCTAAGCAGGCCGTGTCTTTTGATATGGCCTGCTTCTCTGCCCCCAAAACAAAGAACTCTTGCTCCCATCTTGGCATTAGGCCACGCTTGTACACTTTCTCATGCCCTTCTCCCTGGGCTAACCTTCTCAGCACAGCCCAGGCATGCTCTCCTTCTCTGCTCTTTTTGTCCATGGGCGTAGCAGACCCTGGGTTGATTTCCCTTTGCAGGATCTCTCACAGGTAGTGCTGCTGCTGCGTCTGTAGCTCCACCTGCACTTCCTTCTGCATCTGTTGGTTTTCTAGGAGCTGCTGGAGAAACCCCTAGATCTGCTTTGGCTGCTTAGCCAGTCCCTGGAACTGAAGTGGGAAATCCAGCGACCAGCTTGGTCCCTTGATACACCTGCTTGGGGGAGGGATAGCTCAGTGGTTTGAGCATTGGCCTGCTAAACCCGGGATTGTTAGCTCAATCCTTGAGGGGGCCATTTAGGGTTCAGGGCAAAAAACTGTCTGGGGATTGGTCTTGCTTTGAGCACGGGGTTGGACTAGATGACCTCCGGAGGTCCCTTCCAACCCTGATATTCTATGATTCCTTCAGCAACCAAGACTTCCCTCACGGATCACAGGGGGAACTCAATCCTGCCAACTATGCCAATCATAAATGAATCTACTCATCGTTAGGTGCCCCCCGGCGGCCAGGCATGGCATCACAGCCCTCTCGCTGGGCTAGCGTCCCCCATCCATGGTCGCTCCAGCACCACGGCAGTTTCTCTGCCTGGTAACTCTGGCCAGGTCACCACCTTTAGACCACCCTTCTGGGGCCCAGCTTACCTCACACTAAAAGTCCAAAGAGGTCTTTCCACAGACAGAAGTCCTTCTGCCATCGCTGGGGCACTTGCTCAGCCTGTAGCCCCCTTGCTGGGCTTGGGAACCCTCTCCAGGTGCCAAATATCAGAGGACGTGTACGCCGCCTCCTCTAGGGCCGGTAGGGGACCCCAGTCCCACCCTGACATTGATAGCAGCTCAGCTAGGTCTGCACCTTTCTCTTTGCTGCACTTTTCCAACCTCTCTTCTCAAGTTCCCCTCCAGGCTTTCCTTGCTGCTCTGAACCTCCTACCTCGTTCTCAATCCTGTTGCTACCCCAGCTGGGGTGTATCACCACTGAAGTCTGGCTCTTTAGGGAGGCGGATATGGTGCCTCTCAGTTCGGGCTCATTCTGTAATCAGCTTTCTGTGAGTGCCAGGGGGCTCCATTTCCCCTTCCACTAGCTCCCCATTTACAGAGAGCCAGAGCAGTACCTGCAGCAGGGAGCGGGAGTTGCTGGTGGCCTCAGAGGCACAGGCCCTGCAGCGCCTCGGGCACCTGGCGCAAGTGCCGCATGATACGGAGCTGGCGCATCACATTGGCCATGACGTCCTCATGCTGCAAGGGAACGAGAACCTGTCTGAGACTCAGACGCCTCCGAGGAATCAGGGCGGGGGTTAACGGCCCCTGGAACCAGCAGCATTTCCACCCAGCCCCTGCCCACCTCTGAGGGATGGATTCCCCCTCCTGACCCCCAGGATGGAGTCTTGTTGTCATTCCTAGTGACCTCCAGTGGCAACTCCCCTCCTTGTACGGGGAGCTCCTGCCACCTCCACCTCAGTGCCCCTGACAGCTGTTCCACCTCCAATCCACAGCTCAAGTTCTCAGACCCCTCTCCTCCAGCCCCACCCAGGTTGGGTAGGGAGGGGACTGTAGCGGGGCGGGGCAGGAGGGATTCTGGCAGCAGTGAAGTGGGATGTGGGGAGGTTGAGACCTTTCCCCAAGTCACCCCAGCCACTAATGCTGAAGCCGCAGGATGGCAGCCCTGGTGAATGGGACGGATCGGCAGCCCCTGCTGACTGAATCCTCCTGTTCTCTCCAGCAGGGCCGGCTTTAGGAAGGGCGGGGCCCAATTCGAACATTTTTGGCGGGGCCCCGGCAGGGATGACTAACAAAAAAAAATGTAAAAAAAAGCCTTTCATTTCTTCCATGTATTATTTACTTTCCATAACTATATAAATAATAAAATTATATATTATGTACATTGCATCATATATGCTGTTGATCGGTTATTAATGAACTCCGTTTCACGTGTGTGGGTCCCCGCCACTCCCTGGGGGTGTGCTAGGGTGACCAGATGTCCTGATTTTATAGGGACAGTCCCGATTTTTGGGTCTTTTTCTTATAGGATCCTATTATCCCCCACCCTCTGTCCCGATTTTTCACACTTGCTGTCTGGTCACCCTAGTGGTGTGCACATGTGTGGGTCCCAGCTGCTCCCTGTCCCCCTCATTGAAGCAGGTGTGCAGGGTTACTGCCCTGGGAACTGCAGGGCACCAGTGGACATGGGGCTGGCTGGAGGCAGAGCAGGGTCTCACTGGAGGTAGGGTCTGGCTGCAGGCAGGGCAAGGGGTGCGGGGCTGGCTGGAGACAGGGGTGTGTGGGGCTGGCTGGCTTTGGGCAGGGCCGCAGGGGGGTGCGGCAGGGGTTGCCTGGAGACAGGGCAGGGGGTGCGGCAGAGGCTGGCTGTGGACACGGGGTGCAGGGCTGGCTGCAGGCAGGGCAGGGGGGTGGGGCTGGTGCGGGCAGAACAGGGGGGGTGGGGCTGGAGGTAGGGCAGGGGTGCAGCAGGGGCTGGCTGCGGACATGGGGTGCAGGGCTGGCTGGAGACGGGGCTGGCTGCTGGTGCGGGGACGGGGTGCAGCAGAGGCAGCTTTAAATAGCCCCCGAGTCCCCTGCTATCCCAGGGCTCTGGGGGCTATTTAAATGGCCCAGGGCTCCCCTGCTTCTACCGCCCCGGCCGTTTAAATAGCTGCGGGAGCCCTGGGGAAGCAGCGGGGCTGCAGTGGCTATTTAAAGGGCCGGGGCGGTAGAGGCAGCAGGAGCCCCGAACTTTTTAAATAGCCCCCAGAGCCCTGCAGCCCTACCCCAGGGCTCCAGCAGTGGGGGTCTGGTAGCAATTTAAAGGGCCTGGGGCTCCGGCCCCTGCTGTGAGCCCTAGGTCCTTTAAATTGCCCCCTGTGGAAGCCGGGCCACCCTGGTACTGCACACCGGCTCTTGCCGGTACACCGTACCGGGGCTTGGGCCAGGGCCCGATTCAGGGGAATTGGTTGAATTGGCCTAAAGCCGGCCCTGGTGGGGATATGGCCACAGAGCCGCAGGGATGGGAACCCTGTGCTGTGGGGGCTGGGTGGGTACTGGGAGTTCCTCCTGAAGGGACGGGGGTTGGCCAAGGTCACTCAGCCCCAGGGTCTGGGAGGGGGACTGGCTGAGGGCACTCAGAGCCCCAGGAGGTGGGGGGGGGGGGCTGAGGGGAGGGACTGGCCAGGGGCACTCAGAGCTCGGGGGGGGGCTGTCCGGGGGGGCACTCAGAGCCCCAGGAGGTGGGGGGGGGAGGGGCACACAGGATTTCAGGAATTCCCTGGCAGTGAAGAGCTGCTGGCGGCAGGGAGGAGCCAGCCGTGACAATCCCCACTTGGGATCCCTGGCTGGGCTACTGGCTATGGGGGCCCGTGGCCAAGCTGCAGCGGAAGGTGACCTGAAGGAAATGCCTCGGCCTTGGCCTCCGGCTAGGAAGGGCCTGGGCCAGACAATGACCCACCGCGCAGTGTCCCAGCTCCCTGCCCCACACCTGCGGGGCACGGCCCCTCCTCTGTAGGGAGGTTGGCATGTACCTTAGTGCTGCTTCCTCCATCCCCAAAGGCCTCTCCCAGCCAGTCTCTGGCAACCCCTGCCGTTCAATACGCACATTACCCTGCTGTGACATACCGGGGGGGGACCTCCTCGGGGATGGGGGGGCTGTCACACAGCTGGGCAATTTAACCCGGCTGGGCAGGAGTGACTGTCTCCCTGGAGCTGGGGTCTCAGCCCAGGTGTCTCTCTGCCCTTCCCCCCAGTCGCCCCCGGGCGAGGTGGGAGTGCCCCACGTTGCGTTCCAGCCCCACATTCGCACCCACAAGTGCTGGTGGGTTCCAATCCCAGCTGAACACGCCCACCCGGCCCTAGTGCGGAGCAGAAGGGCCCAGCGCTGCCCCACAGACCCTCTGGCTCTCCAAGCACGCTCTTACCCATCATCGCAGCACGTCTGGCCCAGGCTGAACGCTGCTGCTCTGTGCAGAGAGGCTGGCACTTCTCGCTCCTGCCGTACGAGGGGCAGGTGCTGCTACCGACTGCTCCCCCTAACCCCCGCCCTGCTGCGCTCTGGGGATGCTGCCCTGCTGTGGAGCTCTCAGGTGTCTTGAACTGGAATATGTTTGGAGAGAAACTGCTAAGGAGCCTTATCAGCCCCGACCAGAGAGTACCTGGGAGCCTGCCTGGGTCGGGCGGGTCTGGTACAGCCTCCCCCAGATAAGGCTCTTCCCTGGACCTGCCACCCACTGGAATCTGGAACGATTCCCTCCGAGGTAACACCCGGGGCAGCCAGGGCAGGGCAGGGCACGGCCTGCTCCCCTGGAGCGTTAGGGCTTTCAGGAGTCAGAGGTGTCAGCGGAGCAGGTTGTGATTGTACGTTAAAGCAGCGAAGAAAGTTGGGGGGACAGAGGAATTGGGTGCTGTGGCCCCCCCATGCCTGGGGCCTATTTGAAAGGCAGCTGTCACACTGTCCCCTTTATCGGGAGTGCCCACTACACCCATCTCATGTAGTCCTCGGCACGAGAAGGGGGAGCATGTTCCCAGCTGAACGGTGTTCGTCCAGGACTCACCGACCCCTATTCCAGGATGGGGGAGTGACCTGAGAGAGAGGTCACCATGTAGCCTGCAATTATCAGTGGCTTCTGGATTCCTCTGGGAAAGGGTTAACCAGGGGCTTAGTTTAGTCCACACTTGGCTTTCTCGGCAGTGCTGGACTCTGGTGGCAGGGAGGGGTCCAGCTCGCACCCTTTCACCTGGCAGGGAGAGTGACCTAAAGGTTAGGATGTTCTCACAGGCTATCGTAGTTACTGGGACCTTGGCAGAGAGGATTGGTGGCTTGTGGGGCATCGGATACCTCCCCTCCTCCTAGAGCTGTGCAGTAACCAGAACATTACCCCCGCGAGGAGAGGGTTTCAGGGACCCTGGGATCTTGGGAGCCAGGGCTTCTCTCGGCAGCCTGGAAGCCCAGGCCCCCCATCAGCCTGTCAAGCAGGTGGGCAGGCGGGCGAGCTGGCAGGGAGCCAAGCAGCTTTCCGTGCGAAACCTGCCTGCTTTCTGTCTGAAGGTTTGTCCAAATCGACGTGTTCCCACGAAACGTTTGGATTTTGACAAGCTGGCAATTTCTGATGGAAAAACGGTTCCACTGGCAAATTCTGACTAGCGCCTCTCCTGACCGCACAGCTCCCTGCATGTTTGCTGAGCGTGGAAACAGAATGGACTTGACACAGGTGGTTGTGCCCTGGGATGCCATCTCAGCCCAGCTCCCCCAGTTCTCCGGCACTCACATTCTCCTAGTGGTGACGTCTGACCCTGGGGAGATGAAAGGCCTCTGCAGGTTGTTTCCTGCAGTGTGAGCTTTGGCTGCAGGCTTCTGTCCCCAGCCATGGCACGAAGGAATCTGTCTAGCCAGGCTGGGCGTCCTCCCTCATCTGTGGTCAGAGGTCACACGGGCCCTTCCAGTGACCAGGTGGCAGCATCTGGCCCTGGGAAAACAGACATCTGCTGTGTGCTCACCCCAGAGATTTCTTTCTTTCTGCAAACTGAAGAGGCCTCTCTCCTGTAGCCTCAGCAGAGGCTGCGAGGAGGCCAGCAGGCCCGGTGGCCCCCCGCAGACTCGGGGAGGCCCTGACCAGTAGCTCTAAGGGCCAGAAGACCCCACAGGACAGGTGGGGAACGGGACTGTGATGTTACGTTGCTGTTCCATGGTTCCTTTCTCCTCAGCTGAAGAAGAAACTGAGCCCTGAAGCAAGGCACCAGACTGGCTTGTCCGTGCGGCTGACCCAGTATTCACCAGAGGGGGGAGAATAGGGTTACCATTCGTCTGGATTTACCCGGACATGTCCTCCTTTTTGTGCTAAAAATAGCGTCCGGGGGGAATTTGTAAATAACTCAAAATGTCCGGGATTTCCCCCCTCCCCGGCATGAATTGCATGTGGGAGATTCATTCGTTGTTTGTGTGACAGCACAAACTCCCCCTCATCCCAAAACCTGGTCCCCAAATGAGCAGACTGGAGCACATCACACTAAGCAAACTGGTGCCACGTGCAACAAAATAAACAGGTCCCATCTCGTGTCCTTTGTTGCACATTTCGATGGCGTGTGCCAGGTGCTGGCAAGTTGCAGGGTCGAGAAGTGTGCATGCGGGTGATCCGCCTGGGTGCTCTTTTCCAGAACTATACGGACGTGGAGCTGTTCCCTCTAATGCACCAGTTCCTGCCCCCTGTATCCCAGCCAGAGAGCTGGGACACAGAGAGCAGCTGCCTTGACAGTCGCTGAATGAATCCAGTTTGATCCTCTTCCCTGTGGGACAGATGCAGCAGCAGCGCAGTCTCGCTCCAGCCCATCCCACTCAGGGATCTCCTCACCCGGCCGTGACCTGTCGGGACAATGGCGGGAGCAGGGGTTCAGTCTCTGTAACCCCACGTGCTAAGCAGGGGTTAGTGATACCAAATGGAACTGAAAGTCCGAGGGGGGTGGGGAGAGGGGTTCCCACCGGGTGTGTGGGTTTGGTGAAAGGCGCCTACAAAACGTTGGGTCTGCCCAGTGCTTAAAGACAGAGCTGACTGGACTCAGCTGGAAGTCCTGGTTTCTTCTCAGTGATCCCTAGAGCTGAAAACACTGTGAAGCCGGTTTGCCTGGGCACCATAGAGCCGGTGCTGTGGTGAAAGACAGTACAGGGGGGGAGCAGCAGCGAGGTTCCCCCTAGCCAGGGAAGTCACTAAGAGCTGGACTCACTCCGGGCTGGAGGCCCCTCACAGCATGGCATCGCAGCTCCAGGCAGAGACGGCAGCATGGAGCAGCAGCGGTGCAGAGCAGAGGCAGAGGCATCCCTGGCCCACCCCTTCTCTCCCTGGGGCAGGAGGCGAAACCCCCCCCCCCGAACCCCCCCTGAACTCTCAAACTCTGCTGAGCTGGGCCCGTAAACTGGGTAAGGGGACAGCAGAGGGAAAATGGGAGGGGTGTGCCAAAGGGACATTCGTCCATTGGACTCTCTCATCCCAAGCTGGGAAACTGAGGCAAGGGGCTGCTGCCCAATGGATTGTAGGGCGGGCGTTTCACTCACAGTTCACATACTGCTGAGTCACTCTTGTGGTGGTTTCCCCAGTTCATGCTGCGTTTCTTTCTCCTCTAAATAAAAGTTCTCGTGTGTTAGACTCAGACTCAGCGCTCGCGACGGGGGAACAGCTGCCTGTTAGGGGCGTGCTGGTCAGTTTCCCAGGTTTCTGGGAGGGGCGCTCCAGCTGGTTCTGCTTTGCAATGCTAAGAGGAACCCCGAGATCCTGATTCTCGTCCTTGTCGCTGCCAATACCACCTGGCACAAGCTTTACACCCCCATCGCGTTCTGCACAACCCCCATTCCTGCCATCTCCTCTGGCTTGATCCTCTCCATTTAGTGCATCCTTTGTCTGGAAGGCCGATGATACGGTAATGCCGCAGAGTCCCACTGAGAAATTAAATCCCTGGCTCACACCTGCCCGGCTTCAGAAACGTTGGCGTTCTCGGGGAGGAGGGAGGGAGCCCAAGAAATCTGGTATCTGCGGTAAATAAAGGCTGGGCAGACGTTCCGGAGGGGGCTCCCTCCCTGCCCACAGGCCAGGCTTGAGGCCAGCGGTTGAGAAAGCAAGATAAGCTGGGTGTGGAGTGGCGCTTTCCCCATAAAGGCATGGAATCCCGGCTCTGGTTTCTGATGTGGAAGTGGGGGACGCTTCAGGTTGCTAACTCGCCCACTCAGCTGCAGCGTCGGGATGGGTGAGTTTTATTGAAATGCCCAGTATTTCACACAGCCTGGAGATGTAGGGCCAGAGCCTGGTGGTGGGGACCAGAGCCCCAGGCGGTGTGGGCACGTGGGGGAGGTGCAGTGGCAGGGCATGCTATGTGGCCCCTGTGGGACACCATGTGCCCTGAGTGCCCGGGCACAGGAAGAAACGTGCCCAGACAGACGCAGTAACTACCGCATAGAGAGGGGCAGCCTGCACTCCTCTCAGTGCCGCCCCTCAGCCCGGGCAGGTGCACAAGGGGGAGGGGAGCCCTGGTGCATCCTCTGCTTTCCCGACCCTGCCTGGCCGAGGCACAAGGGATGGGGCGCAGTGAGGTACATGCTGCTTTTCCTTTGAAACGGAGCAGCATTTCCCCCAGCAAGTGCATGCTGCAGCATGAGCCTGGCTAGCTAGGAGTCTGGCAGTGCCTCCTGGTGGGTAAAGAGTGCCCCCGGGGCCATGGGGTACCAGGAGCCTGGTGGGGATCCCCTGCCCAGCGCTCTGCTGGACCCTAGGCAGGAATCCTCCCGCCCTGCCCCAGGTACCTTTGGGCATTGGGGCCAAAGTACTTTAGAACACAAAGGAACTAACATAAACCATGTTTTAAAAATGGGGAAACTGAGGTATGGTGCAGAGTAATGAGTTTTCCAAGGTCACAGGTCGAACTCAGGCCCTCTGTGTCTTAGACTATTAGAGTGTGTGAACGGCTGCTAGCTGGTAGCGTCCCCGCTCCTCTGGGGCGTCAGGAGAAGGGGAGGCATGTTTTCAAGGATGAGTGACTCCAGATTGTTATTTCACTTCAGTTCCAAACATTGTAGTTCTGGCTTGTCAGACTCACTGAAATCCTTCTCCTTTAAAGCGTTAACCCTTTGCCTGCCATGGGGTTACGCCTCTCTCCTCCCTCTCACAAGGATACCTGAGATTGCTGGCAGTGTGTCACAGTTACTTGGGCTGTGACATTGTCTGAAGAATTTGGGGTCCAGGCAGCTCCAAAAAGATGGTGTTTCCAATGAAATCTGTCTGGGGATCATGTCTGGGCAAAGTGTTTCCATTGCAACAGTGTGTTTCGGTGTGTCGTTTACACGGTGTTCTCTCTCCCTCTCTCTAATTCATTTGCACGTTTGTATCACGGTCACTTGTGGGAAGTATCAGAGGGGTAGCCGTGTTAGTCTGAATCTGTAAAAAGTAACAGAGGGTCCTGTGGCACCTTTAAGACTAACAGAAGTATAGGTCACTTGTGGGGTTAGTTGTGGACTTTCTAACTTTGCAACACCACATGAATACAATGATGGCTGACAGAAAGCACGGTGCCGGACTCCAGTGCGGCTTTTGCCTGTTCTGGTTTGACACACACACACACACCCGGCCTGCCCCACCCCACCCCACCCTGCCTCACCCCACAAAAAGCTGCCATTTTGCACCTGTCATGGGCCGGCAGCAGCTGTAATCAAACTTGGGACCTCTGGAGCTTCACACGTGAGCCTCTGCTGTAGGGTTCTCAACCTATTTACCATTGGGGGCTGCATATGCCGTGCTCTGCGTTATGTGGGCTGTAGCTACACAAGATGTAATACCAGGGCCGGGATAGATCTACCTGGGTGGGAGGGGGTGAATGAGCCGGTTTCTGTCCAAGAGTCTGGATTGCTCTGGGCTGCTGATCCCGGCAAGGTCATTGTGAATCCCTGCGCTGAGTGCTGAAGGTGGCCTGGGAAAAGCATGTGTGGGGAGGGGGGGTGTGTGTCTATGTTAATCCCGGCTGAAATAAATGGCCATGCCCTTGCTAGGGCAGCGCTTACAGTGCACCCCTCAGGGACCCGGCTCCATTTTGAACTCTTTTTGGCCAGGACTGTGGCCCCTGGCGACTCTGCCCACTTTAAGCCTGGCCTGAGCTGGGCCCACAGAACAGCTGCAGTGTCAGCAGCGTGTCCCCCTCTGGGCTGCTGGGCTGCAGTGCAGGGGGCAGCATGCCTGGTGTGGGGCACACAGCAGCTCTGTGCCCTGGGCCCCTCTCACCTGGAGCTCATCTGAGGGGGGCAGAGCCCTGCCGGAGGCTGCCCAGCTGCTGTCTCTGTGTGGGTGAGCGGGCACTGCCCTCCGGCTGGTGGTAGTGACTGTGGACGGGGGGAGCTGGGACAGAGGGGGTTGCTCCGAGCAGCACTCCCCTTGCAGCGGTGCAGCGCGGGGAGAGAGGCAGCAGCTCCTTCCCCACCACAGGGAGCGCTCCAGCCGGCCCTGACCCGCCCGGGACCCGGGAGCCAGGCCATCGGAGCCGCAATCTTTGAATGATTTTTACCATGCAGCTGGGTCCCAGCTGTGTGCTAATCGGGCCGGCTGCAGAGACGGAGACAGTGGCCGGGCTGGGGCAGAGGTGAATGGTGGGCTTCACCCCGTCTCCAGAGACTTGGGCCCACCCCCCCATGCTGAGCCCCTTTGAACATCCAGCCATGTCCTGCGGTGCCTACCTGGGAGCTGAGCTCTTCTGAAAATCTGGCCCAGTAGTTGAGCCCTCTGAAAACTCTGGCCTTAGCATCTAAGGGTAACAATTTCAAGAGTGGCTAAGTCACTTAAGTGCCTAAATCCCAGTGAGTTCTAGTGGGATTTAGGCACTTGTGAAACTCTCTCCTGGTCTCATGTCCAGCGGTTTCTGTCCCCTGCAGGGTTCCAGTCCAGCTCTCTCCTGCTTCTGTCTGTGCTGTCCATGATGGCGCTCCTTTGCGTAGCCCCCGTGCAGGGCAACGGGGCCCTGGCCCACAAGAAGGTCGAGAGGGGTGAGTAGAGAACCCGTCGGAGAGTTTCTATCATCTGCCATATCCGAGATCAGGGCATCGTGGGCCTGATTCTGCTCCTCTCCCCCATGTAGGGTGACCAGATCACCAAAGACAAATATCGGGACGCGGGGGGGGGGGGGCGGGGGGGGGGGGGGCGTGGCGGGGGGCGGGGCCAAAAAAAAAAAAAAAAACTTCCTCCGCAAGTGCTGGAGGGAGGCCCGGGAGACTCAGGGGAAGCGCGGGGCCGGGGTGAGTAAGAGTCCGGCCTGGTCCCGAGCAGGCAGGACTCAGTCGGGTGGTAAGGAGAGGAGGGGGGCGGCCCACGGGGCCAGGCGGCGGCTGTTGTTGTCCCCCCGGGCAGCGGGACTCGGGAGCAGCCGCTGCTGCAGCTCCCACTGCCGCGGGGGGCAGGAAGCGGCCATGGCGCTCGGCGGCTGCGGCTCTGGCGCCCCCAAACCCCCCGAGCCGGGGCCTGCTGCGGGGACCCAGCAGCGCGCACGCTGCGCCCAGCCCCTGGCCAGGCACGTCTGGGCTGCTGCCCAGCTGGTGCTATCCCGCGGCGGCCCCGGAGTGGGGGCAGCAGGCCCCAGCCCCCCCGTCCCGCAGGGGAACGAACGGGGCTGGGCTGCCGATGCCTCCGTCCCGGGGCCGCCGCGGGATAGCACTAGCTGGGCAGCCCAGACGTGCCTAGCCAGGGGCTGGGCCCAGCGTACGCGCTGCTGCAGGCCCCGGCTCGGGGGGTTCGGGGGCGCCAGAGCCGCCGAGCGCCATGGCCGCTTCCTCCCCCGTCGCCTGGCCCCGCGGGTCGCCCCCCTCCTCTCCCAACCACCCGAGTCCTGCCTGCACTGGGCCAGGCCGGACTGTTACTCACCCCGGCCCCGCGCTGCCTCTGAGTCTCCCGGGCCTCCCTCCAGAACTTGCGGAGGGAGGGGGAATGGTGAGCCCGGGGAAGAGGCGGGGATTCGGGGAGGGAGCCAATCGGGGGAGGAGGGGGCGGAGTCGGGGCGGGGGGGGGGGGGTGCGAGCACTTCCGGGCTCGAGGCTCGGGGCATTTCCTTGTTTGTCCGGTTGTCCCGACCGCACGTCGGTCGGGACGCGGGACAAACAAGGAAATATCGGGACGGTCCCGATAAAATCGGGACGTCTGGTCACCCTACCCCCATGCCGGGGTCACCCCTAGATCCACTTATCCACTGAATGCACCTTCCCACCCCCCGCCACCGCTGGGTCCAAAGAAACGTTGAGTTCTCCGAAGGGTACGCAAGGCCGGCCTGCGCTAGTGAGCCCACTACTCCCACTCGGAGGCCTCCAGTGCCTGGGAATGGGCCATCCGGGGTCGGGGAGGTGCTGCTCGACTGGCTGTTTGCTTTACACAGCTTCGTTATCCCTTTCTCCGGTAACGGCTGCCAAGCCCCCGGCAGTGACTGAAGAGCGCTGGTGCCAACCGCAGGGCAGTGTGTGGGAACCAGGCACCCCCCCCAAATTGGCTGGGAGTTCTACCCTTCCATCTCACCAACTCCTATACTAGGGCTAGCCCCGGCTAACAGCTGGGGATCTCTCGCTCATGCCTAGAAGCCTTGCCCCCAGAGTCCAGGCAGCAGGGAGAGCCAGTTCCTCCTTGTCAGGGGTTTTCATTCCCTCCTCCCCACACCTCCAGTGGCTCTGGGAGCTGCTCAGGGGCTTGCCCAGGCAGGCCAGGGGCCAAACCAGCTCCAGAGGTGGCCCTGAGCTCCTGCCCCCGCAGTGCTCAGTAGCTCCTCCCCCTCGGCTCACCTATGGGGGAGGGGCACACAGGGGGATTGTCTGGGGGGTAGGGGAGCTGGGGGGCTCAGGCTCGAGGGAGGGCCCTGGGGAGGGGAGGGGCAGTATAACCACAGAGCTCTCATTCTACCGGGATAGTTCGGGACAATTTCTGCCCCAAAGACAAGCCCCTCGATAGGATGTCTGGAATTTTCAAAGGCACCACAGGGAGTTGGGTGCCTAAATCCCACTGAATTCCAATCACAGTCGGGTGTCAAACTCCCTTAGGCTCTTTGAAAAATCCCATTTAAATTGTCACTGATGGGTTTCATAATTGACATTCGCTGAGATGGATCTGGCAGCGTCTCCCCCACCCTCGCCAAACGATTTCTTTAGCAGTACGGACTCAGGAAGGATACAGAGCCTTGGTTTACACTTGATTGATCTCTTCAAGGTTTCTTCAAAACCAGCAGAGCAAGAAACTATTCTTATTTTATTTTAATGGTAAAATGAAAGTGTAATATCTGGAGCGGGATTCTGTGGCCAGGAATGGCCGGGGCAGATTCTGTGGCTGTAGTATTGTGAAATACACAGGACCTGCCTCTAAAACCCAGCCTCCAGTTACCCCAGGCTGATTTGATCGAGCTAGCTAGCGCTCTCTCTCCCCCCACCCCACCTGCCCCCTTAACCTGATGTTCGTGGCATTTCAGGGTTCCCCAAAGACTGCAGCAACATTCCCAGGGACAGCCCCAGCGGGGTCCATGTCATCCAGCCGGCAGGCTCTCCCCCTCGAGTGGTGTGGTGTGACATGGACACCGAAGGCAAAGGCTGGACCGTTGTCCAGAGAAATTCTTACAACACAGAGATCACCTGGAAGGAGTCCTGGAGCACCTACAAGTACGGCTTTGGGAACGTGCAGCAGGATTACTGGCTGGGCAACGAGTACCTGTCCCTGCTCACGCGGCAGAACACCTACAAGGTCCGCTTTGTGGTGGAGGACAAATCCAACAACACCCGCTACGCAGAGTACGACATCTTCAGTGTCGAGGATGAGCTGAGCGGGTACCCGCTGAGTCTGGGCAGGTACTCTGGGGACGGCGAGGACTATCTCACCACCTACCACTCCGGCCTGGGGGGCATACACGACAACATGAAGTTCAGCACGACTGACAAGGATCAGGACCAGGCCAGTGGGAATTGCGCAAGTAACTATGGAGGCTGGTGGTACGACAAGTGTCAGAACGTCCTGCTCAATGGGAAAGGCTACATCTACTGGGCAGGGTTCTGTAAGAGTGGGGAGTGCAAGTCTTCCCTCATCCTGGTTAAGCCAACCAGGTGTGCTGGGTCCGGCAGGAGGAGCCCATCTTCCTTGGAAGCCGGCACCGCTGAGACAATATTAGATCAGACACGGCGCGCCATCCCCCACCTAATCAGTGCAGTCCCTGCAATGCCTCCACTCTGCTCAGCCCCTTCCCTGTTGGCTTCTGCACGGTAAATCCCCTGGAATAAATGCTGAGAGCCGACCCCGCCGGTGCGTTCGAATGACACGAAGAGTGTGATTGGTGTGTATAACTGGACCCCCTCTTCCACTCTGCCTCGCTGGAAGCCATGTCACTCACTACAACTTTAGACCCACATTAACCTCTGCTTCTCCCAGCCCTGCCACTGCCCCTTGGCATTAGTGATCAATGAATCATGACACTGGATTTCTAGCAACTGTCATTGAGCATTTAAATGGGGGATGACTCAAAGCCAGGACTTTACATCTGAATCCTGCATGTATTAGCAGTGGTGAGTTTGGGTTCAAAAACCTGCCCTCTGTGTTTTTAATAAATATGGTTATTACATGAGAGAACATTGCAACAGTAATTAGTTGCTGATAAACCACTGAGATTAGATAGACGTGCAACGAAACCACACAATAAAGATATTGGTGTCCCTCTTCAACCCAAGGGGCTAGTCAAAGTTTGGGGCCCTGGGGATGTTCCAGTGGGGAGCAGAAATTGGCAGTGGAGTCTGGTAATTTTTTGATGTCTTGTTTATTGACAAGGAACATACAGAGTCCTGCTTCTCCAAACACAGCAGGAACCAACAGCAGGGATTAGCCTCCCTGCTCTCAGCTCCAAGCCTCTTTAGCCAGCACCTGGCCCAAAAGCTCTCTATGCTCCTCCCACGATCACACCATGCTCACAGGCTCTGCTCGGCTTTCCTGCTCTGCCTCCGTGTCCTGGCTGCACTGCCCGGCTTGTCTCTGTCACACACGTACCAGCTCAGAACGATACTCGGTGGCATCCTCTGCCCACCTGGGGCTAGGTTCTGGGCACACGCCATCATGGCTTGTTCTACACGAGGCCCCCTTACCTGTTGCTTCCAGCTGTCTTAAATGAAGAGTGCATCCTCACAGCTGTGTCAATGAGATTTTAACTCCACCCATAACATGGTATAATCCAGCTCCTAGCAGTGTATTTATCTGTCAGGCTGACGTCCTCTGAGCATCTCTGAGCATTTCCTGCCTGTTTGGCTTCAGTCACTTCAATCAAAGTTCATTGTGACCAGATGCTGAACACCATTAATGCTAACAGCCAGGGGCAGGAGCACCCCCCCCCCCCGCCCCCCAAACAGGGAAAGAACAGGCTAAAGAACAAGTCAGCTGGGCCTGATGCAGTTCACCCTCGGGCAGGGCTCCCAAATCGTGGGCTGTAGCCCAAAGATGGGCCATGACGTAGTCCTGGCTGGTCCACTGGCAGGGGTGAAGATGGGGGGGAATGTGAAGGGGCATTGACCCCCCCCCCCAACTGCATCTTTCCAGTCCCCTCCTGACCATGGCCCTTCAGCGCATCCCCAGGACACAAGGCCCTGTCTAATTGGCCTTCCTGACAGAGCCTGCGTGGAGAGCGTGCGTAGGGGGGAGTTTGGTGGGCAGGTTTGGAAAGAGGGATGTTTTCAGGGGGAGGGAAGCTGGGAGCCGCTGAGGTGCAGCTGGAAGGTTTCCTCCTCCCTCCTCAGCATCTGGGGTGCAGACAGGGGGGAGGTGGTTGCTATTTTGCAGTTGGGAGTATCAGGGACCTCTCCCCCCCGTGCACTAAGCTGTCCCCTCCATCTCGGTTGCTGGTGGTGAGGTGGTGGTGTGCTGTTTTGCAGTGGGAGAGCGGGGGATCCCCCTGCCCAGGGCACTGACCTCTCCCCTTCCCGCCTCCCATCTCCATTGTCCGTGCTGGGAGCCACCCCCACCCCCCACCCCCCACTCTGCCCATTGCAGGCTGCGCTTGGTGCCCTCCCCAGCCACCTATCCCTCGCCAGGCTATAGCATGACGCTGCAAGCGGGGACATCCTCAGCCTGTCCCGGGCAGCCAGCTCGCTCAGCCGTTTTGCTGCCTGGGGGCTCCCTGCCAAACCCAGGGTTCCCCTGCACCATTCCCCCCAACTTGGGGTCCCACCCACACCCCAACTCCCCCCGGAACATGGCTACCCCTCCCCTTTCAAAACAACCTGAACTCTTCATACGCCACAGCCCACCCCCACCCCTCCCCATAAGCCACCTGGCAGCAGTGCCCTTCATCGGACCAAACTGCTCTCCGTGTCGCCCTCCCACCCCCACCCCCCAGGGCCAGGCTGGCGCTCTCTGGGGCTGGACCCCGGCTGTGACTGGGGTTTCAGCACTCCTCCTTCACAAATGTATACAGAGCACTGTATAACCAGAGTTGTCATAACTATAAAGGGAAGGGTAACAGCTCTCCTGTGTACAGTACTATAAAATCCCTCCTGGCCAGAGACTCCAAAATCCTTTTCCCTGTAAAGGGTTAAGAAGCTCGGATAACCTGGCTGACACCTGACCCAAAGGACCAATAAGGGGACAAGATACTTTCAAATCTTGGTGGGGGGAAGGCTTTTGTTTGTGCTCTTTGTTTGGGAAGTCATTCGCTCTTGGGACTGAGAGGGACCAGACATCAATCCAGGTTCTCCCTGTAAAGTTATTTTCCATCCTGATTTTACAGAGATGTTTTTTACCTTTTTTCTTTAATTAAAAGCCTTCTTTTTAAGAACCTGATTGATTTCTCCTTGTTTTAAGATCCAAGAGGTTTGGAACTTGATCCACCAGGAGTTGGTGGGAGGAAGGAGGGGGATGGTTAATTTCTCCTTGTTTTTAGATCCAAGGGGGTTGGATCTGTATTCACCAGGGAATTGGTGAAAGGTTTCTCAAGGCTTCCCAGGGAAGGGAATCCACTTGGGAATGGTGGCAGTGGACCAGATCTAAGCTGGTAGTTAAGCTTAGCAGTTTTCATGCAGGCCCCCACATTTGTACCCTAAAGTTCAGAGTGGGGAAGCAGCCTTGACAAGAGTCTAGTGACTCTCTCACCCTGGGCTCTCCCCAGTATAGACTCTTGTTCACACTAGTCAAATGATGTTCAAATGCTGAGAAGGAGCAGGGAAGAGGCACAGAAATGATTTGTGGCCTGGCCAGCACACCTTCGAGCAGGCAACCCGAGGGGCTGCAGCTAGTCAGCTTGACTAAGCAGTTCCGAGGTCTGTCATTAAGGTCTCTAGTCACCCAGCAGGAGGAGGTAGCTGCATTTCAGGTTTTTGCTCTAGCAGACAAAGGTGTAAGGAGAGCTGGCAAAGCTGATGTTAGAAACATTGACATTGGAAATCCATGTAAGTGTAGAAGAGTGACGGAACCAATCGTGCGGGGACGTGGGAATTCACTCTCACCTGGCCTCTGGGGCTGGAGGCCGCACGTGGCTGGCACTTCTCGCTCCTGCCGTAGGAGGGGCAGGTGCTGCTACCGACTGCTCCCCCTAACCCCCGCCCTGCTGCGCTCTGGGGATGCTGCCCTGCTGTGGAGCTCTCAGGTGTCTTGAACTGGAATTTGTTTGGAGAGAAACTGCTAAGGAGCCTTATCAGCCCCGAGCAGAGAGTACCTGGGAGCCTGCCTGGGTCGGGCGGGTCTGGTACAGCCTCCCCCAGATAAGGCTCTTCCCTGGACCTGCCACCCATTGGAATCTGGAACGATTCCCTCCGAGGTAACACCCGGGGCAGCCAGGGCAGGGCAGGGCACGGCCTGCTCCCCTGGAGCGTTAGGGCTTTCAGGAGTCAGAGGTGCCAGCGGAGCAGGTTGTACGTTAAACAGCGAAGGCAGTTGGGGGGCAGAGGAATTGGGTGCTTTGCCATTGCACTTGATCAGCTCAATTTGAAAATTCTTTCAAAGGAAATCCAGATGTATACATCTGACTGGGGTACATGTACACACATACACACGCACACTCACATGTGCACACTCACATGTGTACTCATGTGCACATACACGTACACACATGTACACATACATATATATACAGACGTACACATACATGCACACACGCTGTCCCTGGAGCGCCCCAAGATGCGACTGATGGGGTGGCTGGCTATTATGGAGGCAGAAGGGGGTTGGGAGAAAATAATCAAGAAGAACTTTTGCTGAAAATGCAAACCTAAGCTGGAAATCTGTGCAGGGCTGGGCTCAGCGAAAATGATCTTTTGAGCTGCTCTTATTAACCATGGTCCTGTACTTCCTGGTTTGCGTCGGACCCAGGCAGGAGACTGGGCTGCTCTCAGCTGTAGAAGCCATTGGAATGAGCCAGGTCGGAATGAGCCAGGCCCTCAGAGCCTTCTGCCACCAATTGCCCCAGCAGTCACTGAACCACACCAAACCATGTCCTTCCAGTCAGGCAGTTTCATATGCACACGTCAAACCCTTGGTTTGCCACTCAGACACCATGGTGATGGGCACAGTAAGGACCGAGAGACGCTAAACAGGCAGACAGACAAGGAAATAGTGGCCCTGCCTACAGTGTGTGTGTGGTGCAAACGAATGAACACCAGTTGCTGGCTGAAGGCACAACCTTAATTCCCGCATCTCCTGTCTGTCAGCTATCGTTCGCTTGGCAGCCTGAGCTCCGATTTCTAACGCAGCGTTTTGCTCTGGCCTATTGTGGTTCTCATGTCCAGGGGCGCCTTGGCCCCTGGTATCAGGAGCGGTGCTAAGGAGGCTGCTTTTCAAAGATCCTTAAGTAGAGTTGCCAACTTTCTACTTGCACAAAACCAAACGCCCTTGACCCAACCCCTTTCATGCCCTTCCCCAAGGCCCCATCCCCACTCACTCCAGCCCAGCCCACCTCCCTCAGTCGCTCGCTCTCACACCCTCACTCACTTTCACGGGGCTGGGGCTGGGGATTGGAGTGCAGGGAGGGGTGAGGGCTCCGGTGGGGATGCGGGCTCTGCGATTGGGCTGGAGATTAGGGGTTTGGGGTGCCAGAGGGGGATCCGGGCTGGGGCAGAGGGTTGGGGTGCGGACTCTGGGGGGAGTTTGGGTGCAGGAGGGGGTTCCGACCTGGGGCAGGGGGTTGGGGTGCCGGGTGTGAGCTCTGGGAGGGAATTTGGGTGTGGGATGGGGTTCCAACCTGGGGCAGGGTTTCTGGGTGCGAGCTCCGGCCAGGTGGCGCTTACCTCAGCCAGCTCCTGGTCAATGGCACACCGGTGCTAATGCAGGCTCCTGACCCCTGGTCTCCCTCCGTTGGCAGGCTCTGAGCAAGGCCTGCCCAGAGGACATGGATGACGAGCTCTTGATCCTGCTGACAGCACCCCCCAGCACAGACAAACTCCAGCACATCTTGGAGGTGAGCAGAATGGGGAGGGGTCGCAGGGGTTTTACCTTAGCCCTGGGGACTCCTAGAAAGAAGAGACTGGAAAATCCATGTTTCTATTGGATCCTTCCGAGTATGCATTTGTGAAATAAACTCACTGGGTGACCTTGGGGTAACTCACTTCCCCCTTACGGCATCAGTCTTCTCCACTATCAAATCTACACTGGGGAAGAAGGACAGAAGCCCCGACAATCACCTTCACCTCTGGGTGACTGGTCCTGGGAGCCGAAACCAACTGGACTATCTGCCCCATCAACTAAACTGCCCTGTCTTTCCCTCCTAGGGCCTGGTCCTTAGTGCTCAGCCTGGCCCCTTCCCAGCTTGTCCCTAACCTTTAAAGGACTCTCCAAGCCCCTCCCATGACTGCTTCCCTTGGGGTCTCTCTCCTGCCTGAGCACAGGCTGCCCTTCTATCTCTCAGCAGGCCTGGGTCCTAGTCACAGGCTGCGTCTTGTCACGTGATCCCACACTTATTCCCTTCACCCTAGGGAGCTGCATCACCTGGGCCAGGTGCAGTTGAGCTCCAACCCCTTTCCTGGCCATCTCACCCTGGGACAGGTTGAAACTGGTAACCTGTGGGTAACAGTAACTAGTTGCTCGCAAAGGTGCTGAAGACACAATGGAAGAGGAAATCCTTTGGCCTGGATTGAAATTATTCTGACTGAAAGTGAATGAGAGAAAATAGGTCCAGAGTTCTCTTCCTAGCAGCAGAAAATGTAGCGATTGATAGAGGTTCAGGTCAGAAAGGGCCATTATGTGCATCTAGTCGCCCCTCCTGTATAACTCAGGGCCTAGAATGTGACCAAGTGGTTCCTTCAGCCAACCATAGCATGGGACTGAGCCAGAGCACGTCTTTTGGAACGACATCCACATGCAGGAGAGCCAGCTGGCTACCAGAAAATCTCTCTTCTGCAGTGACGTGGGGTTAAGGGACACGGGGAAAAGACATGGAGGCTGTGACTAAACTTAGAGCAGCAAGGCCAGGAAAACCAGGGTTAGGCCTGGCTATCAGATCTGCTGTTTTCTATTCCTGGCTTTGGGACCATGAGCGAGTCTCTGCACCGCTGGGTGCCTCGGTTTCCCCAGCTATCAAATGGAGCTAATCAAGGTTTTGTTTGTTCTCCCCATTTTACAGGGTGGGAAACCGAGACACAGTTGGGACCTGTCTACACTACAGGCCTGTCGTGCGTTTGTAATCTGCTGACCCCCACATGTTGTTCAGAACCTATGGACAACACAGCTCCTAAGGTACGTTTGTTCTGTGCTTATCCCCTATGTACCAGCAGGGCTGGAGAGCATTTCTCACTGTGATGTGGGGAGCAGGTCCTGGGTACTAAGGGTCTGAAGAAGCTCTCAAGGACTAATTTTTTAAAATAATTGTTATCAATGAATTGGGAGAAAACATACAATCACTGCGGATAAGATTGGGGAGTGACAAAATACAGGCAGAGTGGTAATTCCCGATGGGGAGAGGGCAGTGATACACAGCGATCTGGCTCATTCGGCCAGCTGGACCCATGCAAAGAAAACCCAATGCAAGGTCCTATACGTAGCCACAAGGCACGCCGGCCACACCTGCAGAATGGGGACGTGTATCCAGGAAAGCAGTGACTCTGAAAAGGATTTAGGGGCCATAGTGGAGAAGCCACTCAACATGAGCTCCCAGTGTGATGCTGTGGTGAACAGGGCTAAAGCCATCATTAGACGAAGGAGCAGAGCCGTGAGTAGGATAGGGAGGTGACACAGCAGCAGTGAGACTGCTATTGGAATACTGCCTCCAGTGTTGGTGTCCTCCTTTGAAAAAGATGGTCCTAGAAATTGGAGTTGGGCAGCAAAGAGCCACCAAATGTTCTGAGGGCTGGAGAAAAATGCCTTCTAGTGAACTATTGAAAGAGCTTGTTGAAGTGCCTTAATGGAGAGAAAATACTGGGTATTAAAGGGCTCTCTAGTCTAGCAGAGAAAGGCAGAACAAGACCCAATGGCTGGAAGGTGAAAAGAGACAAATTCCTATGACAAAAAAGGCACAAATATTCAACAGCGAGGGTGATTGAACACAGGAAGAAGCTACCAAGGAAAGTGGTGGATTCTCCATCTCTTGATGTCATTAATAAAGACTAGATGCCTTTCCGGAATGTGTTTGCCCCAAAAGTAGCTATTGTGGTAGACAGGAGGCCTGTGATATGCAGGGGGTCAGATTAGATGCTCTAACTGTCTCTTCTGGCCATAAAGTCTACTCATTTCTGAGAAACCGAGTGTAGCATTGGGAGCAGCCTCTGCTGTTTTACTGTCTAGCCGGCTTGCTTCCTAGAATGAACACTCATTGAGTGTGGTGATCCACAGGGAGTAGCTCAAACCTCCAAAGTGTCTGCCCTGTGGCAGGACATTAGCACTGCAGGGGTGGGGTGGGTGTGTCAGTGACATCACAAAGGCCTTTTGCAGGACCTCAGCCTATTGGCCAAAGGTGCTGGGGAGGTGGTGACCTCACAGAGGGATGCTGACATCAGCCAGGCAGGACAGGGGCGCAGGGCCAAGGAAACCTCAGAGACCCCTGTGGCTTCGCTTCAGCAAGTCTCCTCTCGAGATCTCTCTTTGAGGTCTGAGAGAGTATTTGGGTTCATGTATGTGAGCACCAGGAGGAACCTCTTCTGAGTTTTCTCCTTTCTTTTTCCTGATTTTACTAGAAAACAGACGTCCCTGTTTAGAAGGTAAGAGCCTCCGAGAGGTTTGGAACCTGTTCAGTCTGCTGCATCTGGCGCCAGCTGAATTTTAGGCATGGAAAACACTAGCTTAAGGTGGCCAAATTTTATTCCCCACCTGGGATTTTGTCCCTTAGAATCTCTGGGGACATTAAGGTTTGTCCTTTTTCTTTTACCTTTTCCTCCATCCCTCCCTCCTTTCTTTTCATCTCTTACTTCTTTTGTCCTTTCCCTGTTCCCCTCCCACCACCAGGAGGGGGGGGGGTGTCGTGGGGGGTGCTCTACAACTCCCATTGTGGGAGGTCCACCGAAAAATGTGGGGCTGAAATAGTGCTCAGACAGTGATCCCCAGCGGTGACCTGGGTCATCCTTTGGGCTCTCTGGTGAGAACCCTCATCCTCCCGCCCCTCGGTCTCTACCCTGATTGGCTGAGCAGGGGATTATTGACAGGGAGGAGACTCAGGTCCCTGTTGTTTTCTTTTAAGACCGAGTAAATAGTCATAACCAGTCATATGTTCCACAAATTTTGCTGCGTCTCTGCCGTTCATTATTTTCTCTACCATTCCAGTTCTCCTAAAATACTTGCTGAATAATTACTATGAACTCTTGCTGATCTGGAACTCACTTGAGAACACTTTATTCAGGTCATTCAATGTCTGAAATTCAAGATCCGATGGTTAGTTTGAAAATCAGGGCTCTTGGGTCCTATTCCCAACTCTGCCACGGACTGGCTGTGTGACCTAAGACAAGTCAATTCTCCTTTCTCAGCCTCAGCTTCTCCCTCTTTCAAGTAGGGATAACAATCCGCCCCTACCTACCTCCCGGCAGGTGGAGGATGGGGATCTATTGGAGAGTGTCACTAGGAGCAGTGCATAAAATTAGGTGTCCTATCATGTTTACTCAGATCAGATTAAGACATAATAGAATGGCTGAAATAGTCTATTTGATTTGTATTTTATTATGTTGCAATTGTTAAAAGCAGCAACTACTTAGCTCAGACTGAAACATCTCATCTAATTTTTGAGATCTAAGTGTCTCCTCTTTGTGTAGCTCAAACCTCCAAAGTGTCTGCCCTGTGGCAGGACATTAAAACTGCAGGGGAGGAGAGGGTGTGGCAGTGACATCACAAAGGCCTTTTGCAGGACCTCAGCGTATTGGTCAAAGGTACTGGGGAGGTGGTGACCTCACAGAGAGATGCTGACATCAGCCAGGCAGGACAGGGGCGCAGGGCCAGGGAAACCTCAGAGTCCCCTGTAGCTTTGCTTCAGCAAGTCTCCTTCTCGAGGTCTCTCTTTGAGGACTTAGAGAGTATTTAGGTTCATGTACATGAGCGCCAGGAGGAACCTCTTTTGAGTTTTCTCTTTTCTTTTTCCTGATTTTACTAGAAAACAGATGTCCCTGTTTAGAAGGTAAGAGTCTCCGAGAGGTTTGGAACCTGTTCAGTCTGCTGCATCTGGCGCCAGCTGAATTCTAGGCATGGAAAACACTAGCTTAAGGTGGTCGAATTTTATTCCCCATCTGGGATTTTGTCCCTTAGAATCACTGGGGACATTAGGGTTTGTCCTTTTTGTTTTACCTTTTCCTCCATCCCTCCCTCCTTTCTCTTCATCTCTTACGTCTTCTGTCCTTTCCTCTGTTCCCCTCCCACCACCAGGAGGACTCTGTGTGTGTGTCGTGGGGGGTGCTCTGCAATGGGAACAGGGACAATTCTCCAACTTTGGGCAGTCGAGAGCCTGGGTGAGATAAGGGGCGTTAAAGCCCTTTGTGAAGGAGAAAGGGGAGTTTCACGGTGTTGAGCACCAAGGAATTCTAAACTTTGCTAAAACATCTAGTCTGCAGAAACCAGAAATGGTCGGGGCCACATTGTAACCATTGTCTTTTTTAAAGCCCATTGAGGGATGCGAGTCCCACCCTTTTAGGTATCTGGGGTGTTTGGAGAAGAGAAGAGGTGCCTGTCTCCATTTTATGGCCTCAACAAACTAAGTGCTGTGCCCCAGTTCTCGTCAGAGATCCCTGAAAAAGAACGTCTTCCCATCCATTAACATACCTGGAAAGATACTGGAACTCCTTATTAAACAATCAGTTTGTCAGCACCTACAGGACAATTTGGTTCTTAGGACTAGTGAGCATGGACTTGTCAAGAACAAATCATTCCAAACCAATCCTAGCTCCTTCTTTGGCAGGGTTACGGGCCTAGTGGAGGTGGGTAAACAGTAGATGTGATCCATCTTGGTGTTAATAAGGACATTCTCACAAACAAACTAGGGAGATGTGGTCTAGATGCAATTAGTATAATATGTGTGCACAGATGGTTGCAAGCCCGTACTCCAGCAGCCCAGAACCAAACACTCCTCCTCCTGGGCAGTGCGCTCCGACCTCTAATGGTCAGATGCTGCTTAGCACTGTCAGAGCAGCTTTTGCTGGGGGATTCTCCCAGCACTTTCCAATAGTGGGAAAGTATGAAATCCCCATTTGACTGCTGGGGACAGAGCCTAGAGCGGGGAGCAACTTACCCAAAGTCCCACAGGTCAATAGGAAACCAGCAATGGAACCCAGGAGTCCTGACTCCCAGTTCCCTGCTCCAATCACTCCAGCGGAGCACACTCCCTCTCAAAGCAGGGGGACCGGACATGAGGGCCTGGTTGTAATTGCCAGCTGTGGGAGGGAGTGTGCAGCAGTGGTTAGTGAAGGGGCCTGGAAATAAGGACTGCTGGGTCCCATCCCTGGCTCTGACACTTGGTGTGACCCTGAGCCAGTAGCTTCCCCGCCCCAGGCCTGGTTCTCATCAGTGGGGTTGGGGTCGCAGCCCCTACAGCCCAGGGGGGTTGGGAGGCTCCAGGAAGGTGTGTAAAGTGCCGGGATGTCAGGACACTGCAGAACACTGGCCTAGTGCCGGGATGCCGCACTAGGTCAGTGTTCTGCACCCCCTGCTGCTGGCCGAGTTTCTCTGTCCCAGTCGATCGCCCAGTGCTATCACATTGCCTGCTGGCTGGGCAGGGTAACTCCTCAGGTCACCACCACCCTCTCCAGCCTGCCTTGGCTTTGGGGAGTGAGGAGAAGGGCGAGGGATGACACTGAACATCCTCCATCCATCGCTCCGTCAGCAGAGCAAGTGAGTGGCATTAGGGTTCCCCGTTGGCGTCCCCTGTCTGTCTGCGGAGAGGCAGAAAGAGGGGGAAAGAATCTCTCCCAAAGGAGATTGGATTTGCAAACCGCCCCCAGGAGCCCCTCGCTCTCAGACCAGGGAGAGGCTTCTCCAGAGCCGTCTCCAGTGTGTTTGGAAAGGTCCCAGCAATGGGGCTCCCAGCCCTTCCCTTGTGGGAGACCGTTCCCCAGGCTGAGCGTCTCTGAGCTGGGCCAGACCCTGTGAGCTGCTGAGCATGGAAATCAATGGGAAAGGCAGGGGTCCTGGCCTTGCTCTGCCTCGGGACTTTGACGTGGGGAATGGTTTCCCAGGAGAAGTCCGGACTCCTGGGTTCTGTTCCTTCTCTAGCCTGGGGGGGAGTGTGGCCTGGGACGGCAGGAGGGAGCTGCTTGTCCAAAGTGACTGAGCCCAGTGATGGAAAAGGAGGAGACTCCCCGGGCGGTGACGAGGGGGAACGCTGGGAGCAGATCATGCAATGAACTCCTGCCAGTGCGTGTAGATTGCATTATGTGCACCCCTGTGGGGGGAGGAAGAGCTGCTCTGGCTGGGGCAGGGATGGGGAGGGACCAAACAGGCTGGTTACCCTGTTTCCCCGAAAATAAGACAGTGTCTTATATTAATTTTTGCTCCCAAAGATGCGCTAGGTCTTATTTTCAGGGGATGTCTTATTTTTCAGAAATGAAAAATGCCTTATTATCGGTGGATGCCTTATTATCGGGGAGGTCTTATTATCAGGGGGATGCCTTATATTACAACGAGAGGCAAAACTGTAAGTAGGCCTTATTTTCGGAGGATGTCTTATTTTCGGGGCAACAGGGTAGTGAGAGGCTGCCTTGACCCCAGACTCACGCCCGCTCCCCGCTCCGTTCCAGGATGGCCAGGCTCCTGAGGATGTTCAGGAAGAAGGCTCTGCAGGTGGCCCCAGAGCCTGAGGGAAGCAGCTGCCATCTTCCCCAGGAGCAGAGCGGCTCCTCCGTCCCCGCTGGCGGGGAAGGAGCTCCCGGCCAGGCCAGGAGGTGGAAGTGCCCAGCCTTCTGGCGGAGAAAACCCGCTCCCAGGGCAGGCGCCGAGGTGGGAGAGGCCAGGTCGAAATGGAGCTGGGCCAGGATGCGGCTGGGCAGGCAGGACCCAGCGCAGGAGGGGAGCCGGGCAGGGTGACTCTGGGACATGTTGTGTGGGAAGCACCGGCCCCAGGAGCTCAGCCCTGATTCCCAGCAGGAGGCATCGCCCTGCCCGGTCAGTGAGGACCTTCCAGTCTCCCCAGGGCAGGAGGTGGAGGATCCCTGTCCCACCACCAGCAGCTCGGCCCGCTCCCCATGGGACAGCAGCAGTGCCTGGGACTCGGGCAGCAGCGAGGCTGATGGGCGCCTCTGCTTTGTTCCAGGTGAGGAGTCAGGCTGGGCTCAGGGAGAGGTGAGGGCGGGGCTGTGAACACCCTGGGCCCAGGCCCTCGATCAGTGCTATGGGGGCGGGTCCCCAGCCCAGGGGTCTTGCCTGAGCCACATGAAGCCCACTGACACTAGATGCTGCCACTTTGGTCCTTGGTGCTCCAGTTGGGGGGAGGCACCTCTTAGGGAGTCCAGGACAGTCTGGAGGGGTCTCTTTGCTATGGGCTCCTGAAGGAGTTGGGGGCTGAAGGCATCACTGAGAGGGGGGAGTGTGGGGCCCGATCTGCCCTGGGTCCCGGTCGTGGGAAGGGGGCACAATGCCCCACCGTGCCCCCGTCCTTCCCCCGAGTGGCAGCAGGCGTCACCCTGTCGCCTTCTCTCCCTGGTGCAGGGACTGCCAGGGACTCAGGGGACGAGGAGGAGGAATGGGTGGACGTGGCCACAGAGGAGGCTGCTCTCAATAACAGCCGAGAGCAGCTCCAAGGCGGAGAAAAGGTACAAACGTACCCCGGCTGTGCTGGAACCGAGACTGTCCTGCCCCTTCCCAGCACCTGATCCCCTGCAGAGGGTCTTGTCCCTGATGATCCACCAGCCCTAATGGGGACCTTTCTCCTCCATGATCTGGAACCCCAGAGGTGGGGGTGTCTGTCACACACCAGCCGGGTCTCCTCCCCCCACAGGCACTGTCCCAGTTCCTGACCCTGCTTGTGGTGGAGTGGTGGGTGATTTGGACAATGGGCGGGTCCCCACTATCCCCCATTCAGGCCTGAGTCCTGCAGCTGCTGTGTGGGGGCAGGGAGGTCCCTGGCTAACTGGCTATCTCTCCCCTAACCCCACTCCTGGTGGGTGCAGGAGGAGGCCCAGCAGCTTGTGTTCCTGCACGCCATCCACCCCGCGTCTCGCTGCACAGCAGAGAGGGCAGGACACATTGGAGCCGCACTGTTGCAAGGCGGCTGTGCCGGAGAGGATTGTGGTGAGCGAGACACGGCGCCCGGCAGCTGGAGGGAAGACAGAGACATGGGAGGGGCAGGGGTCTCCCCAGGCCAATGGATGGGGGATTGTTGGTGCTGGAGGGGCAGCAGAGGGCAGGGATTGCTGGGGCTGAAGACTGGGGAGAAGAGACGGGAGAAATTTGGAGAGTGGTCACTATTGGGCAGGAATCGGAGGAGCGGGGGACAGGTGGGGGGGGGTCCTGCTGGCTGTGTGGGGCCCTGGCTGTGTAATCTCCTCACTGGGAAGTGTCAGTGTGGCCCGAATCTCACACGCTCCTTTGTCTCCTTTGGGTCTCACAGGAGCTCATTGAGGAGCTGCCTGATAACTCTCCACCCGGCGCCGTCCTCGCTAACTCCCTGATTGCTGTGGGCAACCTCAGGTACCGGTTCCCCTAACCCCAGTGCTGCTCAGGCCCAGGGCTGGGAGTCACTGCCCCTCCCACTCCCCGGTCACCGCCCAAGGGTGGCTCCTCTGGCAGAGGTGCGGGGAAGGGTCACTCTCTCCTGGCTGGGCTGTTTTTTTCACTCCAGTAACATTGCAACGGCTTTGGGGAGAGGCTCACTCCCAGGATCAGATACAGGAGGGGCAGCAGGGTCCAGGGAACAGGTGCTATTCCTGTCCTGCCACTGTCTGTCTGAGAAACCTTGGCCTTATCATTCCCTGGCTCGGTGCCTCAGTTTCCCTTCTTGCCAGCCTGTGCCTATTTCCCTGCAGTTTCACCTGCGTGTTGGTGCCAGTCCCATCCCCGTACTGCACAGTCTAATACCAGCTCCTCTCTCTTGACAGCACCATGACACCTGCCCTGGAGCCAGAGCTGGAGACCCACCTCCTCCGAGCTGCCCTGCACGCCGTCTTCACCCTGGGCATGGAGAAGGACACCACCCAAGTGCAGGTAGATCAGCTAAAGTCATGGATAGAAGAGCCAGCTGTCATCCTGCCATGAATCCTGGCTAATTGCCTGCAGTGGGATGTGAATGAGAGAGGTCAGGATATGTGTTTGGGGGTCTCACCAGTGCTTCCCAGAGACCCCACTTCCCATCCTGTGGCAGGTGTAGCCCCAGTTTCCCGAACTCTGACCCATGGCTCTCCCTTGCTTTCAGGATCTGCCTAGGGTCTTGCCAGACCTCCTGGACACCATGCTGGGGAACCTGCTGGCAGAGTCCCCAGACACCGACAGGCACCTTGGAGGTGAGCCCGATGAGAGGGGTGGGGGCAATTTTACCTTCACTCTTAGATCCATTTTCCAGTCTGTCCTCCTAGCCGGGCCCCCAGTGGGCATCCTTGGTCAGGGCAGTCAGTGCAATGCCTCCTTTCCCCACAGCACATTAACTACTGGATCGTGTCCATGGTGCCGCGAGAGAGAGCCAGGGCCGTTAAGAGCAGCACGGCCCTGCTCAGATTCACCGTCATCCTCCCTGAGTTTGACGTAAGTGCCCTCTGACCCCAGCTTCCTGACTCCAGGCGTAGGTGATCTGGCTCCGACGGGCTGTAGGATCTGCTGCTGCAGGGGCTGTGGGTTAGGAGTGTTCCTCTTGGGGAGGCAGAGTCAGAGCAGAGAGTGAGCCTGGCTTGAGTCAAGTTCTTCTTGTCCTAGTTAAGTGGTGACTCTGGGCTTTTAAGGGGACTGTGCTCCAGGTTCATGCCTCCCTGTCATCCTGGAGCAGCTGGGGAAGCAAGTCCTCATGGAGGGCCCTGCCCACAGCCCTGTGCTCCAGGCTTCCTTGGGGGCAGAGGAAATTAAGGGTCTGGCTCTAGCTCCTATCCTCTAGCATCTCCTGCAGAGGGGCTGAGGGGAAGGAGAGTCCTGGCCCAGGGGGGACTGGGAGCTGACAGGAAAATGCTGATGGAGTCCCCTCTCCCTCTCCCGTCCATTAGAACTCAGCGGAATTCCCCAGGATGGGTCACCACATGGCACAGTAGCTCTGTCCGTCAGTGACCCAGCCAAGGACATCAGCCGGCAGGCCAGGGAGGGGGTTTACCGGCTCTACCAGCTGCTGCTGCACCAGAGGGGTAAGGAACCCAGCTGGGAAATGGCACCCGCTAGAAGAGTGAGACTGGGACTCCAGCCAATTTCTCTCAGACTGACCCCGGCTGGAGGATGAGTCTCTCTATCTCTTTCTGTGTTCCACACCACGCCCTGCAATTCTGTTGGGCCGGGCACGCAGCGAGGACTCTGCCCACTGTGCAGCCACCAATGGGATTGGAAGGACACAAGCCCTGCAACCAGAAGGACAAATGTGTGTGTGTCTCTCTCCCTGTCACCTACTCCCTCCTGGGGGAAACCCAGCAGCTGATGGGGGACAAGGTGAGCAGCTGCATTAGACTCAGGAGATTGGGGCTGGGCCCAGGCCTCATTCCCATCCTGTGGCCATTCGCTGGCCTGGCACAAGGAGCCTGGTGGGGAATGAAAGGGAGAGCAGGTGCTCCTGGGAAGGGAGATGAATTCACCTCCATGAGCAGGAGCGAGCCAGCTTGTCCCCGGAGCAGCTCCACCCAGCTCTTTAGCCAGGCTAATTAATGACAAGCTTTGCCTCATCCCAGACTTATGTTCTTAGGACAGGGTGCTATCGCTCTTGGGAAGGGCAGGAGAGTCCCCCAAGTGCCCTCTGCGAGACTCTCCTGTCCCACAGGGCCGCACCCAATTCCTAGTGGTCTGGTGTCTGTGTCACCCGAGCCACCACCCAGAGTTGCTCCCATCAACGGCTGCCTGGGAGGCCAAGGACTAACGGGTGATGGCGTCTGACCAGGCAGGGCTGAGGCACATGGGCAGGGGACTCTTGCCCTGCTGCTGGCAAGGCTGGACCCGTTCTGGAGAGAACAGGAGGATTCAGTCAGCAGTAGGGTTACCATGTTTAATAAATAAAAAAAGGGGACCCTCCACGGGCCCTGGCCCCTCCCATTTCCCCACCCCTGGCCCCGCCCCAACTCCGCTCCTTCCCCGCCCTAACTCCACCCCCTCCTCCCTCCCACTCCCAGCCATGGGGAGAGGGCTGCCCCAGCGCTACCGGCTTCACGGTTTGCCGGGCAGCCCCCAGACCCTGCGCCCCTGGCCGGCACTTCCCCAGCGCAGCTGGAGCCCGGGAGGGGAAGCGCCCAGCCGGTAGCGCTGGCTCGTGCAGCTCGGCTTTTAAAGTCTGAGAGGGGAGGAGCGGAGCAGCTCAGCTGGAGCCCGGGAAGGGAAGTGCCTGCCGGCGGCTCGGGGTCCGGAGGCAGTGGGGGGCTGACCGAAGCCGGTAGCGCTGGCTCGGGCAGCTCAGATTTAAAGTCTGAGAGGGGAGGAGCGGAGCAGAGCAGCCGCGGGAGGGCAAGTGCCCGGCCGGCATTTTCCCGGACATGTTTGGCTTTTCGGCAATTCCCCCCGGATGGGGGTTTGATTGCCGAAAAGCAGGACATGTCCGGGAAAAACCGGACATATGGTAACCCTAGTCAGCAGGGGCTGCCGATCCGTCCCATTCACCAGGGCTGCCATCCTGCGGCTTCAGCATTAGTGGCTGGGGTGACTTGGGGAAAGGTCTCAACCTCCCTACATCCCACTTCACTGCTGCCAGAATCCCTCCTGCCCCCCCCCCCGCTACAGTCCCCTCCCTAACCAACCTGGGTGGGGCTGGAGGAGAGGGGTCTGAGAACTTGAGCTGTGGATTGGAGGTGGAACAGCTGTCAGGGGCACTGAGGGGGAAGTGGCAGGAGCTCCCCGTACAAGGAAGGGGGTTGCCACTGGAGGTCACTAGGAAGGACAACAAGACTCCATCCTGGGGGTCAGGAGGGGAAATCCATCCCTCAGAGGTGGGCAGGGGCTGGGTGGAAATGCTGCTGGTTCCAGGGGCCGTTAATCCCCCCCCTGATTCCTCGGAGGCGTCTGAGTCTCAGACAGGTTCTCGTTCCCTTGCAGCAGGAGGACGTCACGGCCAATGTGATGCGCCAGCTCCGTATCATGCGGCACTTGCGCCAGGTGCCCGAGGCGCTGCAGGACTGTGCCTCTGAGGCCACCAGCAACTCCCGCTCTCTGCTGCAGGTACTGCTCTGGCTCTCTGTAAATGGGGAGCTAGTGGAAGGGGAAATGGAGCCCCCTGGCACTCACAGAAACCCTCTCCCCTCTCTGTGGAGCAGGGTCCTTTCCTCTGCCCCCAAATTCCTTCATCTGGGACAGGAGCTCTTTCCCTCACACCCATTCCCCTCCCCGCTTTCCTTGATCTACCCCCATCCCATTCCCCCTGCACCCAGGCAGAGCTCTGCCTGCCCCATATGGTGCAGAAAGGCCTGTGATATGTAGGGGGTCAGATTAGATGCTCTAACTGTCTCTTCTGCCCATAAAGTCTACTCATTTCTGAGAAACCGAGTGTAGCATTGGGAGCAGCCTCTGCTGTTTTACTGTCTAGCCGGCTTGCTTCCTAGAATGAAGACGCATTGAGTGGGGTGATCCACAGGGAGTAGCTCAAACCTCCAAAGGGTCTGGCCTGCGGCAGGACATGAGCACTGCAGGGGAGGGGTGGGTGTGACAGTGACATCACAAAGGCCTTTTGCAGGACCTCAGCCTATTGGCCAAAGGTGCTGGGGAGGTGGTGACCTCACAGAGAGATGCTGACATCAGCCAGGCAGGACAGGGGCGCAGGGCCAGGGAAACATCTGAGTCCCCTGTAGCTTTCCTTCAGCAAGTCTCCTTCTCGAGGTCTCTCTTTGAGGACTGAGAGAGTATTAGGGGTCACGTACGTGAGCTCCAGGAGGAACCTCTTCTGAGTTTTCTCCTTTCTTTTTCCTGATTTTACTAGAAAACAGACGCCCCTGTTTAGAAGATAAGAGCCTCCGAGAGGTTTGGAACCTGTATAGTCTGATCCATCTGTTCCACAAGTTCTTCAGTCCAATCCACTTCCCTAATTAATTTCCTTAATTTTTTAAAGTTAGCCCTTTTGAAAAAAAAAAACCCTAGTCACAGATCTATTGCATCCGAATAAGTGGGCTGTAGTCCACGAAAGCTTATGCTCTAATAAATTTGTTAGTCTCTAAGGTGCCACAAGTACTCCTGTTCTTCTTTTTGCGGATACAGACTAACACGGCTGCTACTCTGAGATCTATTTTTGTTTACCCTTCCATTTAGTTTAAACTGAATTAGCCCATGATCGCTCAAACCAAGGCTGTCCCCTACAACCATTTCTTCTAAGAGATCCTCACTACCCACACCAAATCTAAAATGGCATCCCCTCTTGTTGGTTCAGCAGCTACTTGGTGAAGGAATCCATCAGCTATCACATCTAGGAAAATCTGAGCCCTATTATATTACTAGCACTTGTCCTCCAGTCTATATCTGGGAAGTTAAAGTCTCCCATGATCACACAATTCCCATTAGTATTTACTTCATTAAAAACATTAAAGAGGTCTCTATCCCTATCCAAATCAGACTCCTGTTCTAACAGATAGCACCCCCCCCCCCGAAAGGCAGAGATAGAGCCCAGGAATCGAGATGGTGGGGAAATGTCATTGAAACCGTTTCTGACCGAAAATCCTATTCAAACTAAACCAGTTTGTTTCTTGATTCTTGAAATCATAACAAGTGGCAATGAAAATTCTTTGTCACAATGTGTTAAATTGTCTCGTCGCACTCAAAGAGGAGACACTTAGATCTCAAAAATTAGATAAGATGCTTCAGTCTGAGCTAAGTAGTTGCTGCTCTTAACAATTGCAAAATAATAAAATACAAATAAAATAAACTATTTCAGCCATTCTATTATGTCCTAATCTGCTCTGAGTAAACATGATAGGACACCTCATCTTATGCACTGCTCCTAGTGACACTCTCCAATAGACCCAGCAGTCCTTATTTCCAGGCCCCGTCACTAACCACTGCTGCACACTCCCTCCCACAGCTGGCCATTACAACCAGACCCTCATGTCCGGTCCCCCTGCTTTGAGAGGGAGTGTGCTCCGCTGGAGTGATTGGAGCAGGGAACTGGGAGTCAGGACACCTGGGTTCCATTGCTGGTTTCCTATTGACCTGTGGGACTTGGGGTAAGTTGCTGCCCCCTCTAGGCTCTGTCCCCAGCAGTCAAATGGGGATTTCATACTTTCCCACTATTGGAAAGTGCTGGGAGAATCCCCCAGCAAAAGCTGCTCTGACAGTGCTAAGCAGCATCTGACCATTAGAGGTCGGAGCGCACTGCCCAGGAGGAGGAGTGTTTGGCTCTGGGCTTTCACTTCAGCCCAGTCTATAGAGAGGGGCCCAGCCATGGAGTTTTGAATTCCAATCCTGTGCTCCAAAGTGCTTGGTGTCATCTGCAAATTTTAGAAGCATACTCTCCACTCCATTTTCCAAATCCTTAATGAAAATGTTGAATAGTACCAGACCCCGGACTGATCCCTGCCAGACCCACTAGGTACACCCTCTCCGTTGGACAGCCAGACATGGAGAAGGACCTTTGGAGTATCAACCATCTGTGCACACATATTCATTCTAGGAAGCAAGCCAGCTAGACAGTAAAACAGCAGAGGCTACTCCCAATGCTACACTCGGTTTCTCAGAAATGAGAGGTCTTTATGGGCTGCAGAGACCGTTAGAGCATCTAATCTGACCCCCTGCATATCACAGGCCTCCTGTCTACCACAATAGCTACTTTTGGGGCAAACACATTCCGGAAAGGCATCTAGTCTTTATTAAATGACATCAAGAGATGGAGAATCCACCACTTTCCTTGGTAGCTTCTTCCTGTGGTCAATCATCCTCGCTGTTGAATATTTGTGCCTTATTTGTCATAGGAATTTGTCTCTTTTCACCTTCCAGCCATTGGGTCTTGTTCTGCCTTTCTCTGCTCGATTAAAGAGCCCTTTAATACCCAATATTTTCTCTCCATTAAGGCATTTCAACACTTCAGGGAAGTCACCTTTCAATCTTCTTTTGATAAGCTAAACAGGTTGAGCTCTTTCAATAGCTCACTAGAAGGCATTTTTCTCCAGCCCTCAGAACATTTGGTGGCTCTTTGCTGCCCCAGCTCCAATTTCTAGGACCATCTTTTTCAAAGGAGGACACCAACACTGGAGGCAGTATTCCAATAGCAGTCTCACTGCTGCTGTGTCACCTCCCTATCCTACTCACGGCTCTGCTCCTACGTCTAATGATGGCTTTAGCCCTGTTCACCACAGCATCACACTGGGAGCTCATGTTGAGTGGCTTCTCCACTCTGGCCCCTAAATCCTTTTCAGAGTCACTGCTTTCCTGGATACACGTCCCCATTCTGGAGGTGTGGCCGGCGTGCCTTGTGGCTACGTATAGGACCTTGCATTGGTCTCTGCTCAAACTTGTTTTCTTTCAATGGGTCCAGCTGGCCGAATGAGCCAGATCGCTGTGTTTCACTGCCCTCTCGCCATCAGGAATTACCACTCTGCCTGTATTTTGTCACCCCCCAATCTTATCCGCAGTGATTGTATGTTTTCTCCCAATTCATTGATAACAATTATTTTAAAAAATTAGTCCTTGAGAGCTTCTTCAGAACCTTAGTACCCAGGACCTGCTCCCCACAGCACAGTGAGAAAGGCCGTCCAGCCCTGCTTGTACATACGGGATAAGCACAGAACAAACACACTTTAGGAGCTGTGTTGTCCATAGGCTCTGAACAACATGTGGGGGTCAGCAGATTACAAATGCACGACAGACCTGTAGTGTAGACAGGTCCCAACTGTGTCTCGGTTTCCCACCCTGCTCTAAGTTTAGTCACAGCCGCCATGTCTTTTCCCCCGTGTCCCTTAACCCCGCGTCACTGCAGAAGAGAGATTTTCAGGTAGCCAGCTGGCTCTCCTGCATGTGGATGTCGTTCCAAAAGATGTGCTCTGGCTCAGTCCCATGCTATGTTTGGCTGAAGGAACCACTTGGTCACATTCTAGCCCTGAGTTATAAAGGAGGGGCGACTAGATGCACATAATGGTCCTTTCTGACCTGAACCTCTATCAATCGCTACATTTTCTGCTGCTAGGAAGAGAACTCTGGACCTATTTTCTCTCATTCACTTTCAGTCGGAATAATTTCAATCCAGGCCAAAGGATTTCCTCTTCCATTGTGTCTTCAGCACCTTTGGGAGCAACCAGTTACTGTTATCCACAGGTTTCCAGTTTCAACCTGTCCCAGGGTGAGATGGTCAGGAAAGGGGTTGGAGCTCAACTGCACCTGGCCCAGGTGATGCAGCTCCCTAGGGCGAAGGGAATAAGTGTGGGGGTCACGTGACAAGACGCAGCCTGTGACTAGGACCCAGGCCTGCTGAGAGATAGAAGGGCAGCCTGTGCTCAGCCAGGAGAGAGACCCCAAGGGAAGCAGGCATGGGAGGGGCTTGGAGAGTCCTTTAAAGGTCAGGGACAAGCTGGGAAGGGGCCAGGCTGAGCACTAAGGACCAGGCCCTAGGAGGGAAAGACAGGGCAGTTTAGGAGATGGGGCAGATAGTCCAGTTGGTTTTGGCTCCCAGGACCAGACACCCAGAGGTGAAGGTGATTGTCGGGGCTTCTGTCCTTCTTCCCCAGTGTAGATTTGATAGTGGAGAAGACTGATGCCGTAAGGGGGAAGTGAGTTACCCCAAGGTCACCCAGTGAGTTTATATCACAAATACATACTCGGAAGGATCCAATAGAAACATGGATTTTCCAGTCTCTTCTTTCTAGGAGTCCCCAGGGCTAAGGTAAAACCCCTGCGACCCCTCCCCATTCTGCTCACCTCCAAGATGTGCTGGAGTTTGTTTGTGCTGGGGGGTGCTGTCAGCAGGATCGAAAGCTCGTCATCCATGTTCTCCGGGCAGGCCTTGCTCAGAGCCTGCCAGCGGAGGGAGACCAGGGGTCAGGATTATGAAACCTGGGGTGACACCTGCCAGGATGACAGCAGGCTCTGTAGTCCTTGCGCAGAGCAGCTCTCTGCAGAGGGCCTGGTGCACAGCAGTGTAGGGAACAGCCAAGCTGCTAGGGATGGGAGCTGGGCTTCCTGGCAGAGTCCAGCACCCAAAGCCCAGCATCTGCAAGGAAGGGATTCCCCACAGAGGGGCAACATCATCTCCCACACACAGGGAATCTCCCCCTGACACTTGATTCATCCTATGGCCTGTTCCCATCTCTGCCCACCACACTCCCAACTCAGCAGCTCCAGCTACCGAAGGGAGCACGAACCAGAGACCTTCCTGCTCCTGGGACAGAGGAGTAGGTTGATGATCTACCTGGATGTGAGCGTTGGCCTTCCCCATGCCCAGGGTCTAGACTCCATTCAGGGCAGCGCACAGGAACTGCGATTCCTATTCTGGATATAGTGGCAGCTTCAGTTTGCTGGCAGGGGACTGTACATGAGACCTTGCAGTTGCGGGGGTGACACAGGCACTAACATGTGGATGGGAGTTTGAGCAACAGGGCAGAGGACTGTGTGGGGCAAGGAGGGCAGGGATTTGGGAAGCAAGAGCAGAGGATCAAACCCTTTCTTAATGTGGGTCGGGATGATCCCCATTTCAAAGATAGAGAAAGTGAGGCACCAGGTGGGAGAGTGACCTGGCCAGGATCACGTTACCGCTCAGTGGCAGGACTGCAAACAACCCCTTCCCTGATCTCCTCACTTGACGCTGCTGCCCATCCTGTATGACCCCTCCAGCCATCCTCGCCCACAGGCCATCCCCACCACTCTCCAATACCAGGCTGTTTCCACAGTGGAAGCAGGCTTGTAACAGAGTTCACTCACCGATAGGTGCCCCTTCCTTCAAGGCCTGGGGTCATAGATTTCTTGGGCTAGCACGCCCGCCAGCAGGTTTTTGGCTGGGAACTCAGCCCTTCGGCCAAGCGACCATCTTTTAGTCCCACTCCTTCCTGGGTCGCGCTCATCCCAAACTAAAAGTCAAAAAATGTCTTTAACTGAAACAAGATCCTCTGTCCCTTGGGGGCTTTTCCTCAGCCTGACTTTGGCTCGGCCTGCCCTTGCTGGCCTTGGTAGCCCTTTCTATGGCCCTGTACATCCCCTTCTTTAGAGACCGTGGGAGAACCAGTCCTACCCTGGATTCTAGGGTCTGCCCCAAGGCCCTGTACCGAAGAGCTAGGCCTGCTCCTGTACCTTTGTTGCGGTTTCCCCTGGTTTCCCCTCAGCTGGAGCTCACTCTGTAATCCATTTGGCCTAGCTCCAGGCTTTATAGCCCACAGGCCAAGGCCCCCGTTATATACCCTCCTCCTTAGAACCTGGCCCACGCGGGGGCAAGTTCTATTCTTCTCCAAGCTTCATCCCTCGTCATCTCATCGCTGTCACCGGCTGCGCGCTTGTACAGCCTGTGCCCAGTGTCTGCAGCTCCACTGCCAGCTCGCTCAGGGCAAACCTTCTCTTCTGCAGTATCCCCACGCTCTTCCTGCAGCCACTCAGTCTCATGAACAGCTGCTTGCAGAGCCTCTTCTGAAGCCTTTAGCGTCTTCTGTTGCCTTTTTGCTACTGCCGCTGCATCTGCCAAAACCTTTTCGGTCAGGGTCTGAGAACCCAATATGGACTGCTCCACCCTTGTGTTTGTCCCTCCTCCAGTCTGCTTCATCTCTGGGCCAATCATTTCGTCCTTCATCTCCCTGCAGCACCCGACAGGGTGTGTTGGTGGAGGGTCTGCAAGGTCCATGGCCACCCCAGCCACCTCCACCTTGCCTGCCTCATGGGGGTTTGTGTCAGAGGACACCTTCTCCTTTCTTTCTAACTTCTCATGCCCTTCTCCCTGGGCTAACCTTCTCAGCACAGCCCAGGCATGCTCTCCTTCTCTGCTCTTTTTGTCCATGGGCATAGCAGACCCTGGGCTGATTTCCCTTTGCAGGATCTCTCACAGGTATTGCTGCTGCTGCGTCTGTAGCTCCACCTGCACTTCCTTCTGCGTCTGTTGGTTTTCTAGGAGCTGCTGGAGAAACCCCTAGATCTGCTTTGGCTGCTTAGCCAGTCCCTGGAACTGAAGTGGGAAATCCAGCGACCAGCTTGGTCCCTTGATACACCTGCTGGGGGGAGGGATAGCTCAGTGGTTTGAGCATTGGCCTGCTAAACCCAGGGTTGTGAGCTCAATCCTTGAGGGGGCCACTTAGGGATCGGGGCAAAAAACTGTCTGGGGATTGGTCCTGCTTTGAGCAGGGGGTTGGACTAGATGACCTCCGGAGGTCCCTTCCAACCCTGATATTCTATGATTCCTTCAGCAACCAAGACTTCCCTCACGGATCACAGGGGGAACTCAATCCTGCCAACTATGCCAATCATAAATGAATCTACTCATCGTTAGGTGCCCCCCGGCGGCCAGGCATGGCATCACAGCCCTCTCGCTGGGCTAGCGTCCCCCATCCATGGTCGCTCCAGCACCACGGCAGTTTCTCTGCCTGGTAACTCCGGCCAGGTCACCACCTTTAGTCCACCCTTCTGGGGCCCAGCTTGCCTCACACTAAAAGTCCAAAGAGGTCTTTCCACAGACAGAAGTCCTTCTGCCATCTCTGGGGCACTTGCTCAGCCTGTAGCCCCCTTGCTGGGCTTGGGAACCCTCTCCAGGTGCGTGTACGCCGCCTCCTCTGGGGCCGGTAGGGGAACCCAGTCCCACCCTGACATTGATAGCAGCTCAGGGCCCTGGACCCAACAGCTAGGTCTGCACCTTTCTCTTTGCTGCACTTTTCCAACCTCTCTTCTCAAGTTCCTCTCCAGGCTTTCCTTGCTGCTCTGAACTTCCTACCTCGTTCTCAATCCTGTTGCTACCCCAGCTGGGCTGTATCACCACTGAAGTCTGGCTCTTTAGGGGGGCGGATATGGTGCCTCTCAGTTCGAGCTCATTCTGTAATCAGCTTTCTGTGAGTGCCAGGGGGCTCTATTTCCCCTTCCACTAGCTCCCCATTTACAGAGAGCCAGAGCAGTACCTGCAGCAGGGAGCGGGAGTTGCTGGTGGCCTCAGAGGCACAGGACCTGCAGCGCCTCGGGCACCTGGCGCAAGTGCCGCATGATACGAAGCTGGCGCATCACATTGGCCGTGACGTCCTCATGCTGTAAGGGAACGAGAACCTGTCTGAGACTCAGACGCCTCCGAGGAATCAGGGGGGATTAACGGCCCCTAGAACCAGCAGCATTTCCACCCAGCCCCTGCCCACCTCTGAGGGATGGATTCCCCCTCCTGACCCCCAGGATGGAGTCTTGTTGTCCTTCCTAGTGACCTGCAGTGGCAACCCCCCTCCTTGTATGGGGAGCTCCTGCCACCTCCCCCTCAGTGCCCCTGACAGCTGTTCCACCTCCAATCCACAGCTCAAGTTCTCAGACCCCTCTCCTCCAGCCCCACCCAGGTTGGGTAGGGAGGGGACTGTAGCGGGGGGGCAGGAGGGATTCTGGCAGCAGTGAAGTGGGATGTGGGGAGGTTGAGACCTTTCCCCAAGTCACCCCAGCCACTAATGCTGAAGTCGCAGGATGGCAGCCCTGGTGAATGGGACGGATCGGCAGCCCCTGCTGACTGAATCCTCCCGTTCTCTCCAGCAGGGCCGGCTTTAGGAAAGGCGGGGCCCAATTCGAACATTTTTGGCGGGGCCCCGGCAGGGATGACTAACAAAAAAAAAATGTAAAAAAATGCCTTTCATTTCTTCCATGTATTATTTACTTTCCATAACTATATAAATAATAAAATTTTATATTATGTACATTGCATCATATATGCTGTTGATCGGTTATTAATGAGCTCCGTTTCACGTGTGTGGGTCCCCGCCACTCCCTGGGGGTGTGCTAGGGTGACCAGATGTCCTGATTTTATAGGGGCAGTCCCGATTTTTGGGTCTTTTTCTTATAGGATCCTATTATCCCCCACCCCTTGTCCCGATTTTTCACACTTGCTGTCTGGTCACCCTAGTGGTGTGCACATGTGTGGGTCCCAGCTGCTCCCTGCCCCCCTCATTGAAGCAGGTGTGCAGGGTTACTGCCCTGGGAACTGCAGGGCACCAGTGGACATGGGGCTGGCTGGAGGCAGAGCAGGGTCTCACTGGAGGTAGGGTCTGGCTGCAGGCAGGGCAAGGGGTGCGGGGCTGGCTGGAGACAGGGGTGTGTGGGGCTGGCTGGCTTTGGGCAGGGCCGCAGGGGGGTGCGGCAGGGGTTGCCTGGAGACAGGGCAGGGGGTGCGGCAGAGGCTGGCTGTGGGCAGGGGGTGCAGGGCTGGCTGCAGGCAGGGCATGGTGGCGGGGCTGGTGCGGGCAGAACAGGGGGGGCGGGGCTGGAGGTAGGGCAGGGGTGCCGCAGGGGCTGGCTGCGGACACGGGGTGCAGGTCTGGCTGGAGACGGGGCTGGCTGCGGGCAGGGCAGGGGGTGCGGATCTGGTGCGGGGACGGGGTGCAGCAGAGGCAGCTGGAGCCCCGGCCCTTTAAATAGCCCCCGAGTCCCCCGCTATCCCAGGGCTCTGGGGGCTATTTAAAGGGCCCAGGGCTCCCCTGCTTCTACCGCTGTGACAATGCGGATCTGGCGGAACCCAACTGAGAGTGCCAACTCAGGACAAATTGCTCAAACAGGGCAGTTACAGCCCAAGGCTGGGGTTTCTTCCACCTCTAAGGCAAACCAAACCAACCAGACTAGGAGGACTTCGGTCTCACCCCCTGGCTAACCGCAAGTCTCACAAGCAATCTCCTTAGACACCCCAGTTTCCCAGTATTACCACCAGTGCCACTCGTTATGGGGACAAATGGTTATGAAAACCAATACCCCAGTAAAAGAAAAAGGTTCTCCTGATCCCAAAGGACCAAGCCCCAGACCCAGGTCAATATACAAGTTAGATCTTACCCACAAATCACGCTGTTGCCAATCCTTTAGAATCTAAAATCTAAAGGTTTATTCATAAAAGGTAAAAGATAGAGATGAGAGTTAGAATTGGTTAAATGGAATCAATTACATACAGTAATGGCAAAGTTCTTGGTTCAGGCTTGCAGCAGCGATGGAATAAACTGCAGGTTCAAATCAAGTCTCTGGAATACATCCCCCGCTGGGATGGGTCATTCAGTCCTTTGTTCAAAGCTCCAGCTTGTAGCGAAGTTCCTCCAGAGGTATGAAGCAGGATTGAAGACAAGATGGAGATGAGACATCAGCCTTATATAGTCTTTTCCAGGTGTAAGAATACCTCTTTGTTCTTACTGTGGAAAATTACAGCAAAATGGAGTCTGGAGTCACATGGGCCAGTCCCTGCATACTTTGCTGAGTTACAAGGCGTATCTGCCTTCTCTCAATGGGTCCATTGTATAGCTGATGGTCCTTAATGGGCCATCAAGCAGGTTAGGCAGAGCTAATCTCAGCTTGTCTGGGATGTCACTCAGAAGCATAGCATAAATTTGCCATACAGACAGTATAGAGCCAATATTCATAATTTCGACCACAAAACTGATACACACATATAGACAGCATAATCATAACCAGTAAACCATAACCTTGTCCTAGACACCCCATTTGACCCCCTTTATACAAGATTTGGGTGCCACTACAGGACCTTGGTTGCAACAATGATCTATACGGTCCCAGTTTATGTCAATAACGTCACAACCGCCCCGGCCCTTTAAATAGCCGCAGGAGCCCTGGGGAAGCAGCGGGGCTCCAGTGGCTATTTAAAGGGCCGGGGCGGTAGAGGCAGCAGGAGCCCCGGACTTTTTAAATAGCCCCCAGAGCCCCGCAGCCCTACCCCAGGGCTCCAGCAGTGGGGGGTCTGGTAGCAATTTAAAGGGCCTGGGGCTCCGGCCCCTGCTGGGAGCCCTAGGTCCTTTAAATTGCCCCCTGGGGAAGCCGGGCCACCCTGGTACAGCGCACCGGCTCTTGCCGGTACACCGTACTGGGGCTTGGGCCCGGGGCCCGATTCAGGGGAATTGGTTGAATTGGCCTAAAGCCGGCCCTGGTGGGGGTATGGCCACAGAGCCGCAGGGAGGGGAACCCTGAGGTGTGGGGGCTGGGTGGGTACTGGGAGTTCCTCCTGAAGGGACGGGGGTTGGCCAAGGTCACTCAGCCCCAGGGTCTGGGAGGGGGACTGGCTGAGGGCACTCAGAGCCACAGGAAGTCGGGGGGGCTGAGGGGAGGGACTGGCCAGGGGCACTCAGAGCTCGGGGGGGGCTGTCCGGGGGGGCACTCACAGCCCCAGGAGGTGGGTGGGGGAGGGGCACACAGGATTTCTGGAATTCCCTGGCAGTGAAGAGCTGCTGGCGGCAGGGAGGAGCCAGCCGTGACAATCCCCACTTGGGATCCCTGGCTGGGCTAGTGGCTATGGGGGCCCGTGGCCAAGCTGCAGCGGAAGGTGACCTGAAGGTAGGGTGACCAGATGACAGAAGTGAAAAATTGGAACGCGGGGGGGGGAGGGTGGCGGAGCAAAAAACAAGCCCCTCCCCTGTGCGCGCCTGGACCCCCCCCCCCCCCCCCCCCCCCAGCACCAGAGGGTGCGCTCAGGCCATGTCCCCCAGCCCCCTCCCTCCACCCGCTCTCGGCCAACTGCCTCCCCTCCCGCTCCGCTTGGAACGTACCAACGCTGCAGATGGGGCTGGAGAGCTGATGACCAAACACACGCCTCCCCTCACACCCCGCACTGGGGCTGGACCGGCACGTGTGGGAGAACCCGCCCGACGGGACGCTGGGCTACTGGCCCTTTAAAGGGACGGAGAAACGTCCGGTTCATGGCCGGATCGCGGTGCCCACAAGTGCGGCCCCATGGCCCTGCCCGAGGGCCGGCCCCGAGAGCACTGCCTCCACCGCGGCCTCCCCATGGGTCTCCCGTCCCTGCAGCATCATCACCCCACCCCGCACGGGCTACCTAGAGCGGCATCGGACCCCCCCCCGTCCTCCCTCCCAGAGCCTGCCTGGCACAGCCCCCCGCCGCAGTGCTAGCCTCAGGATTCAGCAGGCAGGTCCCGTCCGGGGACCCCAGCGCCCCGCACCCACTTACTGCTGCACTCTGGGTCGGTGCAGCGCTTGCACTTGGCGAAGCACCGGTCCAGGTGCTTGGCGGCCAAGCAGAGGGGCCACTGTGCGGGCAGGAGCAGGGCAACTAGGGCGAGGAGCAGGAGGGAGAAGCGGGGCCGTGCTGCAGCCATGTTCACAGGGCTGGCAGCGGGGGGAGGAGGGAGCGTCCCTCTGGCTCCTGTCTGCGTAGCTCCGGCATGGTCAGGTTGAGGGGCGGCGGGGGCTCGTTGCGGGTGCCTACAAGCCCCGCCCCTGCCTTTGTGCGTGCCTGGGGAGTGGGGCTGCAGCACTCTACAGGCGTCTGCCGGCCAGCCCAGCAGAAACTCAACTGCACTGCCCCAGGGCCTGGAAGAAGACGTGAGCAGTGCCGGCTTGCCGCGGTCCCCCCGATATCGGGACAAAGTGCGTCCCGACCGATGTAAGGTCAGGACGCGGGACAAGTCCCCTAAAATCGGGACTGTCCCGATAAAATCGGGACGTCTGGTCACCCTACCTGAAGGAAATGCCTCGGCCTCGGCCTCCGGCTAGGAAGGGCCTGGGCCAGACAATGACCCACCACGCAGTGTCCCAGCTCCCTGCCCCACACCTGTGGGGCACGGCCCCTCCTCTGTAGGGAGGTTGGCATGTACCTTAGTGCTGCTTCCTCCATCCCCAAAGGCCTCTCCCAGCCAGTCTCTGGCAACCCCTGCCGTTCAATACGCACATTACCCTGCTGTGACATACCGGGGGGGGGGACCCCTCGGGGATGGGGGGGCTGTCACACAGCTGGGCAATTTAACCCGGCTGGGCCGGGGTGACTGTCTCCCTGGAGCTGGGGTCTCAGCCCAGGTGTCTCTCTGCCCTCCCCCCTAGTCGCCCCCGGGCGAGGTGGCAGCGCCCCACGTTGAGTTCCAGCCTCACATTCGCACCCACAAATGCTGGTGGGTTCCAATCCCAGCTGAACACGCCCACCCGGCCCTAGTGTGGAGCAGAAGGGCCCAGCGCTGCCCCACAGACCCTCTGGCTCTCCGAGCCCGCTCTTACCCATCACCCCAGCACGTCTGGCCCAGGCTGAACGCTGCTGCTCTGTGCAGAGGGGCTGGCACTTCTCGCTCCTGCCGTACGAGGGGCAGGTGCTGCTACCGACTGCTCCCCCTAACCCCCGCCCTGCTGCGCTCTGGGGATGCTGCCCTGCTCTGGAGCTCTCAGGTGTCTTGAACTGGAATTTGTTTGGAGAGAAACTACTAAGGAGCCTTATCAGCCCCGAGCAGAGAGTACCTGGGAGCCTGCCTGGGTCGGGCGGGTCTGGTACAGCCTCCCCCAGATAAGGCTCTTCCCTGGACCTGCCACCCATTGGAATCTGGAACGATTCCCTCCGAGGTAACACCCGGGGCAGCCAGGGCAGGGCAGGGCACGGCCTGCTCCCCTGGAGCATTAGGGCTTTCAGGAGTCAGAGGTGTCAGCGGAGCAGGTTGTGATTGTACGTTAAAGCAGCGAAGAAAGTTGGGGGGACAGAGGAATTGGGTGCTGTGGCCCCCCCCATGCCTGGGGCCTATTTGAAAGGCAGCTGTCACACTGTCCCCTTTATCGGGAGTGCCCACTACACCCATCTCATGTAGTCCTCGGCACGAGAAGGGGGAGCATGTTCCCAGCTGAACGGCGTTCGTCCAGGACTCACCGACCCCTATTCCAGGATGGGGGAGTGACCTGAGAGAGAGGTCACCATGTAGCCTGCCATTATCAGTGGCTTCTGGATTCCTCTGGGAAAGGGTTAACCAGGGGCTTAGTTTAGTCCACACTTGGCTTTCTCGGCAGTGCTGGACTCTGGTGGCAGGGAGGGGTCCAGCTCGCACCCTTTCACCTGGCAGGGAAAGTGCCCTAAAGGTTAGGATGTTCTCACAGGCTATCGTAGTTACTGGGACCTTGGCAGGGAGGATTGGTGGCTTGTGGGGCATCGGATACCTCCCCTCCTCCTAGAGCTGTGCAGTAACCAGAACATTACCCCCGCGAGGAGAGGGTTTCGGGGACCCTGGGATCTTGGGAGCCAGGGCTTCTCTCAGCAGCCTGGAAGCCCAGGCCCCCCATCAGCCTGTCAAGCAGGTGGGCAGGCGGGCGAGCTGGCAGGGAGCCAAGCAACTTTCCGTGCGAAACCTGCCTGCTTTCTGTCTGAAGGTTTGTCCAAATCGACGTGTTCCCACGAAACGTTTGGATTTTGACAAGCTGGCAATTTCTGATGGAAAAACAGTTCCACTGGCAAATTCTGACCAGCGCCTCTCCTGACCGCAGAGCTCCCTGCATGTTTGTGTGTGTGCGCGTGTGCATGGGTGTGTGTGCGTGTGAATGGGTGTGGCTGCGACGTGCCAATAGCTACTGCAAGGTGGTTGGCAAACACGGTGTTTTAGTTATATGAACTCAAACTTGCGGACTTACGATCACAATTATTGATGTTACCACTAGGTGTCACTGCTGGCACGGGTGCCAAATGCATTCACTAATTCAGAGCATGGCGCTGGACTGGATGTCCCTCGTAGCGCTGACCAGTAATATGCAATACTGCAAGAGACAGACACTTCCTTCCTTGCGTGCCATGTGACATGAGTCGTACCAAAGCACCTCCAGACTGCGCACAGACTGCAGGCACGCCCCCCTCAGCAGGGTGTCCAGAAGGGAGCCAGGCGGTTCTGGAGCAGCCAGTGTGTCCAGCCGGATGCTATGGAAAGTGTTCTGTCGGGAGGTATTTCTGCTGTGGGATTTTACTGCGGCAAAGGCTGTCTGCATGTCCTCAAACGATCTCTCTCAGCCCAGTCCTTGAGCTGCCCTTGTTTGCCCCAGGAAGGGCCAAGCCCTTGTGTGGCAGGGAATTGGGCAGCGAGACTTGAGCGGGCCGTTCCTGCATTAGGATTATGGAGGCTGTGTTCTCAGCAGGGCTGTACCATGAAAGGTGCTAGGAAGGGGGGTGGGGGCATGGCAAATCCCTGTCTATATGTACCCACCTTAGCGAGCTGGCTGGCAGCAGTAGCCCAATTCCAAACCCCAGCCTCCTTCCACTGGGAAGAGCGAGACTTCGTTTCAGCCCTGGGGAGACCAAAGCCTCTCAGGCAACTGACTGTCAGGAAGTGGCACCCCAAACCACCGGTCACTTTTGAAAATCTTTGCCGGGGGGATGCACGTGTGTGTGCGTGTGCACGTGTGTGTGTGTGTGTGTGTTTGCGCGGGTGTGAGCGTGTGCGTGCATGTGTGTGTGTGTGTGTGCATGGGTGTGTGCGCGTGTGTGCATGCATGTGTGCGCGCGTGTGAGTGCGTGTGTGTGTGCGTGTGTGCGTGCGTGTGTGCGTGAGTGCGCGTGTGTGGGTGTGGGTGCATGTGTGTGTGTGCGTGTGTGCGAGTGCGTGTGTGTGAGCGTGTGTGTGCGTGTGCGCATGTGTGTGCGCATGTGCATGCATGTGCATGTGTGTGTGTTCATGTGTGCACATGTGCGTGTGTGTGCACGCACGTGAGTGTGCATGTGCGCGCATGTGTGTGTGCATGTGAGTGTGCGTGTGTGCACACCCACGTGCATTCCACCTCCCACTTCCAGCTGCTGCTGCTGAGCTTCACTGTGCCCCTGTCCCACCCTTCGGCTGTAACCAGGCTGGACACCCCTCGGGCAGGGCAGCAGAGTAAGAGTCCATCCCTGGGCTGTGTCCTTCTCTGCACCCCACGGGCTACAGTCTCAGGAGATGGGGCTTCTCTGCTGCTCTCCAGCTGGTTCCAGCCCGTGGGCTCTCCGAGGGGAGGCGCCGGGCTGGGCGGAGGAGCCTATGCTGGTAGCTGCTTGTGCTGGAGCTCCCTGACCCCTGCGAGCGCAGAGACACTGGGGGCAGGAGGAGGGGCCTGTGGGTTACGCAGTGGGGACAGGGGGTTGCATGCTCTGTGGGACGGGAGGCAGGGGATCAGGTTTTGGGGGACTGCCTGCAGTTTGGATTCTGGCCAGGGCTGTGATGTGGCACTTCTCCTGCTCACTGTCCTCTAGAGACAGCTACATGCAGGAGCCCGCACGTGCCACCATCGTCTCCTGCCCTGGGCTTATCCTGGGGCTTTGGGGATCTGGGGGCTGGGAGAGAGATGATGAGGCCCCCAGTGACCTGGTGCAAATCTGCCCCTCCCACTGGCTCTTCACTCCACCCATCGGTCTCTGGCAGCTCTGTGCATGCACACACTTAGCCCTGCTCCAGGAGCAGGCTGGTGAAGGCGTGTGCGCCAGTCTATCCCCTCTACCACCCACATCTATCAGAACCCCCAGGTACAATGCATCATGGCCCTGAGCACTCTGCCGCCTCTGTGCCCACCCCACACTCCCCTCCTGCCATCAGCATAACGCCAGGGCAGGGAATTGTTCCCAAGTCCAAGATTTCCTGCCATTTTTAGCAGATACTCTTGTGCAGGAATTTCAGGCAGAGCAGTATGTGGCTGCAGTTCCCCCAATGGCCACTAGAGGCAGCTGTTCCCAGCCCACTGACCTTCCCCATTCAGAGACTGGCACTCACCCCATGCAGAGGTGCCCATCTAGAACGATTATGTGCCATTTCATTCGCATTTAAACCGTGTTAGGGCCTGTGCACTGCCCGGCACCAAGCTGCAGCGTGTGGTGTGGAACCTGTGCTGTGGTGAACGTACCCCACAGCCCTGGTTGCTGAATGGCACTGTGCTAGCAGAAACCGTGCCAAACTCAAGTGCTGAAAATCAGGAGACTGGATGAAAATCATGAGATTAAAAATAAAGAAATCTGCGTTCTTGCTATTTGCCGTCTGGTTTTGGAAGCTGTAACGCACATTGGGATCATGGGTTCAAGCTTTTCTCTACAACCGTAGGGCTAGAAACTTACTTTAAAAAAACAAGAATGTGATTTTGAGAAAATAAAATGACTTAAGGAGCTGGTGCTTGACGAAGAACATCCAATCTCACTATTCTCGTACTGAAATCACAACTGGCAACACTGCAGTTGTTAGTTATTAACAAAAATACAATTTTTCTACAAAATAACATACACCTTTACAAACAACTTGTTGGGAAAGGCGTTTGAACTAGCTGCTACAGATATTTTTCTTGCAGTTCCTAAAACATAAAATTTTAAATTACGACGATGGAACATCTTGACTAATGACATGAATATGTTGTGGTATTTTATCAGCTTAAAAATCTGCAACCGGTATTGTGTGTTTATTCAGAGCTCTCAGATAGCTCCGATTCTGTGGGACATGCCTCGTATCAATAGAATCAGTCTGCACTACTGAGTCCATTAGCACTCTGCCAGCATCCCATCCAAATACCCTCAGGCCTGGAGACCATTTCAGGTCTCACCTCTGCTGACTGCTGTGTGCTTCAGAGCCCTTATTAGTGAGCAAGGCTTCACACCAGCACTCAACACACAGTTAAATATCTCCCCTCTCTCCCCTCACCCCTGGGATAACAAATGAGGTAGCTGAGATGTTAACCAAGGCTCCTTGGTAGCAGAACAAAGGTCTCCACTGGGATACATGCAAGACTCACCCGCTCAAACTTGCAGAAAGGTTGTGCCAAATCTATGTGCTGGGCTACCCCTTCTCTAACCCACCACTGTTCTAACGTCTAGGTCACACTCCTCAGGATTCCTGAGCTCCTCCATACTACCTCTGTCCAGCAATCGGGTATGTACTCCACTGGCAAAGTGTACGCACTCCCCCTCTAGGGAGTGACCCAGACTAGAAACAAGTGGCTCCTTCCGCTCAAGTCACAGGATGTGCTAGGATGTGAAGGTCTAAACCCTGCTGATGCCTGAAGAGGGGCTAATAGTTGCATGTGATGGCATTGTCCCCTGTTCGCTTTCTTTTAAAATGGCTTATTTAATTTACACAGTTAGTGAACATCCTGCAAGACAGGTTTTATCATTTATCATTCAAAATACTATTTGAGTAAAAGGAAGGTATTCCACTCTTGGTCACTTGTCACCAGTTTTGATGGCTTGTGTCACTCACTGACCCGCTGTGGAGCATACAGAGACTTGGTGGGATAACTCACATGACTGGAGTACTGTCATGGATGGATATAAACTGTTCAGGAAGGACAGGCAGGGCAGAAAAGGTGGGGGAGTTGCGTTGTATGTAAGAGAGGAGTATGACTGCTCAGAGCTCCGGTATGAAACTGCAGAAAAACCTGAGAGTCTCTGGATAAAGTTGAGAAGTGTGAGCAACAAGGGTGATGTCGTGGTTGGAGTCTGCTATAGACCACCAGACCAGGGGGATGAGGTGGACGAGGCTTTCTTCTGGCAACTAGCAGAAGTTGCTAGATCGCAGGCCCTGGTTCTCATGGGAGACTTTAATCACCCTTATATCTGCTGGGAGAGCCATACAGCGGTGCACAGACAATCCAGGAAGTTTTTGGAAAGTGTAAGGGACAATTTCCTGGTGCAAGTGCTGGAGGAACCAACTAGGGGCAGAGCTTTTCTTGACCTGCTGCTCACAAACAGGGAAGAATTAGTAGGGGAAGCAAAAGTGGATGGGAACCTGGGAGGCAGTGACCATGAGATGGTCGAGTTCAGGATCCTGACACAAGGAAGAAAGGAGAGCAGCAGAATATGGACCCTGGACTTCAGAAAAGCAGACTTTGACTCCCTCAGGGAACAGATGGGCAGGATCCCCTGGGAGAATAACATGAAGGACAAAGGGGTCCAGGAGAGCTGGCTGTATTTTAAAGAATCCTTATTGCGGTTGCAGGAACAAACCATCCCGATGTGTAGGAAGAATAGTAAATATGGCAGGCGACCAGCTTGGCTAAACAGTGAAATCCTTGCTGACCTTAAACGCAAAAAAGAAGCTTACAAGAAGTGGAAGATTGGACAAATGACCAGGGAGGAGTATACAAATATTGCTCAGGCATGCAGGAGTGAAATCAGGAAGGCCAAATCACACTTGGAGTTGCAGCTAGCAAGAGATGTTAAGAGTAACAAGAAGGGTTTCTTCAGGTATGTTAGCAACAAGAAGAAAGTCAAGGAAAGTGTGGGCCCCTTACTGAATGAGGGAGGCAACCTAGTGACCGAGGATGTGGAAAAAGCTAATGTACTCAATGCTTTTTTTGCCTCTGTCTTCACAAACAAGGTCAGCTCCCAGACTGCTGCACTGGGCAGCACAATATGGGGAGAAGGTGACCAGCCCTCTGTGGAGAAAGAAGTGGTTCGGGACTATTTAGAAAACTGGATGTGCACAAGTCCATGGGACCGGATGTGCTGCATCCTAGGGTGCTAAAGGAGTTGGCGAGTGAGATTGCAGAGCCATTAGCCATTATTTTTGAAAACTCATGGCGATCGGGGGAGGTCCCGGATGACTGGAAAAAGGCTAATGCAGTGCCCATCTTTAAAAAAGGGAAGAAGGAGGATCCGGGGAACTACAGGCCAGTCAGCCTCACCTCAGTCCCTGGAAAAATCATGGACCAGGTCCTCAAGGAATCAATTATGAAACACTTAGAGGAGAGGAAAGTGATCAGGAAAAGTCAGCATGGATTCACCAAGGGGAAGTCGTGCCTGACTAACCTAATTGCCTTCTATGATGAGATAACTGGCTCTGTGGATGAGGGGAAAGCAGTGGATGTGTTATTCTTTGACTTTAGCAAAGCTTTTGATACGGTCTCCCACAGTATTCTTGCTGCCAAGTTAAAGAAGTATGGGCTGGATGAATGGACTGTAAGGTGGATAGAAAGCTGGCTAGATCGTCGGGCTCAACGGGTAGTGATCAATGGCCCCATGTCTAGTTGGCAGCCGGTTTCAAGTGGAGTGCCCCAAGGGTCGGTCCTGGGGCCAGTTTTGTTTAATATCTTTATTAATGATCTGGAGGATGGTCTGGATTGCACTCTCAGCAAGTTTGCAGATGACACTAAACTAGGAGGCGTGGTAGATAAATTAGAGGGTAGGGATCGGATACAGAGGGACCTAGACAAATTAGAGGATTGGGCCAAAAAAAACCTGATGAGGTTCAACAAGGACAAGTGCAGAGTTCTGCACTTAGGACGGAAGAATCCCATGCACTGCTACAGACTAGGGACCGAATGGCTAGGTAGCAGTTCTGCAGAAAAGGACCTAGGGGTCACAGTGGATGAGAAGCTGGATATGAGTCAACAGTGTGCTCTTGTTGCCAAGAAGGCTAATGGCATTTTGGGCTGTATAAGTAGGAGCATTGCCGGCAGATCGAGGAACGTGATTGTTCCCCTTTATTCAACATTGGTGAGGCCTCATCTGGAATACTGTGTCCAGTTTTGGGCCCCACACTACAAGAAGGATGTGGAAAATTGGAAAGAGTCCAGCGGAGGGCAACAAAAATGATTAGGGGTCTGGAGCACATGACTTATAAGGAGAGGCTGAGGGAACTGGGATTGTTTAGTCTCCAGAAGAGAAGAATGAGGGGGGATTTGATAGCAGCCTTCAACTACCTGAAGGGGGGTTCCAAAGAGGATGGAGCTCGGCTGTTCTCAGTGGTGGCAGATGACAGAACAAGGAGCAATGGTCTCAAGTTGCAGTGGGGGAGGCCCAGGTTGGATGTTAGGAAACACTATTTCACTAGGAGGGTGGTGAAGCACTGGAATGCGTTACCTAGGGAGGTGGTGGAGTCTCCTTCCTTGGAGGTTTTTAAGGCCCGGCTTGACAAAGCCCTGGCTGGGATGATTTAGTTGGGAATTGGTCCTGCTTTGAGCAGGGGGTTAGACTAGATGACCTCTTGAGGTCCCTTCCAACCCTGATGTTCTATGATTCTATGATTCTAAAGTAATGGGGAAGATGAATTCCTGATGTCTGATCCAGGACATGCTGCTGGCTTTCACAAGGGACTTTTAAGGAGGGAGGAAATTTTGAACTGTATCAAATGACAAACTCCAGTCTCTTTGCCTTTGCCATTGTTTTCTTTGTGTTTGCTTATAGCCCAATCACTCTTTGTTTGACCCAGCGTTTACAGCTAGATTAATGAGGATTCTCTGAACAGAAAATCAACAAACATTTTGTAGTGACATGTCAGAACAAGCCTAAGCAAGATAATCCTGTTTACTGACTAGATGGAAGCAGTTGTCTACACAACCTACATAGGAGGTGAACATTTTAGAGCCAGATTGTAAATCATTGTTAATAATTAATATAACAGTTAAGAGAAAAGGCTTCCTCATGACAGATAATCAAAGGACAATATGTGTTCTGTCACTTCCTAAAACTGTCTGGTATGGAACTAGTACATAATTTAATTACAGCCATGAAGGCCTCTATCCTGCAATGATATCCATGTAGGCACAGGTCTCACTGCTGGAAGGGGACCTAAAACATATGGAGTGTAAAAAGATTTAAATTAATAGTTTTGACTCATTTCCCTCTTAAGTGAATGACTTTGAGTATGGCCAAGATCTGCAATGTTGGGCCCAGATCCTCAAATGTATTTAGCACCTAACACCTGGTAGTTTGTCTTCCAAGTCCGTATTCAGACCTAAGTAAGAGACTTGATTGTCGAAAGTGTCGCACGTCATCAGTATTCACCGCAGCTAAGGGGTGCGCAGCACTCGTACCTAACTATGGATTTAGGAGCCTCGCTCTGAAAATCCTGGTCTCCGTTATTAACAAGGCACGTGGTGGCTAAGGAACAGCTCTGTGAAAGTACTTATGATTTAGACAATGATTTCATGAGTTAAAAAATAATTGATAGTTTTATGTTGCTTGTACCTAGGCAAATTCTAGTGCAGTACACTAAAAATGGTAACTATGGCATAGTAGAAAAGTCCATTTGAAATTGCTCTGTACTCTATTAGAGAGCACACAGTGCTTTACACAAGCATTTGTTTCCCATAGTAACATTCATTTATTACCAGTGTGTAATCTGTAGGTAACTGTAGAACATGTGGGCCCAGCTGGTGTCTAATTTCCATTGAAATCACCTGAATTTGACTAGCTCTTTAGGCACCTGAATATCTTTGCGGATCTGGCCCTAAGCCACTGAAGCCAATGGAACAACTCCCACCCATTGTCTTCATAGAGCTTTGGGTCGGCCCTAAAGGAGAAGGTCTATGGACTAAAAGTTACTGAAGGCTCATGGGCTGGCACATGCATCCTTTCATCAAGACTAGTTACCTCTTAGGAATAGTTAAGATCACTGAGCTAAGAGACAACATTGAAGGAATGTTATCCACACAAAACTACATTAAAAGACCATCAGCACTTTGCCTAAAACTGCTGAGAGCAAGTCCCAGGATGAAGCCAATAATGTCTATCCTACACTGCCCTGTAAAACAAAGAGTGTCCTTTAGCTCTGTGCTGTCTCCATGTGCCAGTGCAGCTGCCATGGGGAGATACAGATGTATTTCTTCACTCAGAGCTCTTTCTTCACTCTCCTTTGCTGGGTTACGCCCTGAGAGCAGCTCTTCAGGGCTCAGGCTGGAGTCTCCCAGAGATGTTCAGCGTGGGCCATTGCTGCCAATAATTGAACCCATTTAGCTGCAAGTACTAAGCTGTGTTCTTTCCCTGGGCTTTGGGTGATATTCTCACACTCGCTTTCCCTTGCACTCCTCCTTGCACAGCTCTCCTCTGGCCCTGGAGGGGGATGAGTGGAATGGCTGCTACACTGCGCTGCCTCCTGGAGCTGCTCTTCGGCGCAGGGGGCTTCTTTAACACGTCCTTTCTGGCATCAAAGGACAGCCTCCAGGTCCTCCTCCTCAGCAGCAGGGCCTCCAGCTCAGCTGGGCTGCCTGTACCTTGGGGATGGCAAGTGTTCTGGGCCGGCATGGGGGTGGCTTTCCAGCGAAAAGCTGGCGTGAGCTGGGTTTGAAGGAGCTCTGTGAGCTTTTCCAAATCCTGTCTCCAGTCTTTCCGTGGGAGCCAAGGGATTGACCTGCTTTCACTGTCTCACCCCTGGGAGTGGCTTGGGGCTGCACAGCTTTCTGGGTCGGAGGATGTCTCACAGTGCCAGCAGTGGGATTTTGCTTTCCTGTTCGAATAGGATTCCCTTTGCCTCCAGTGTCTCTGGTTTCCCCACACGGCTTGATTGGCTCTGGACTCCTGCGCAGTTTCCTTCTGTTCTCCCACAGGCTTTTGGGCAAGGGTTTGCAGGGGAAGAGGTACTGAGCAGAGCAACCTGTCGATCTGCTTGTTGTGGCTTGGGCTTCCCAGCCCTTAGCCATCTTGGCACGGACTTGAACCCTCCCCTGCTCGGGGCTCGTCCCAGTATCCCGAAGCATGTTGGCACAGACCGTGTGGCCCTGGCGATGAGCCTGCATCAGCGGGGTGAGTCCATCCTTGTTGGCCTTGTTGATCTCCAGGCCGTATCGCTTCAGTGAGAGGATGATCATCGTGGTAATCCCCACGTGGCCTATGGCTGCTGCGTGCCATAGCGCCGTGCACCCGGCCTGGTCTGTGTGGTTCAGATCGCAGTCCAGGGCACCCAGGCACAGTCCCACCAAGCCCTTTTGCACAGTGTGGATCAGAGCATTGCATCGGTGCCGGTCCCAATCCCCAACCCTGGCCCCGAAGCTCAGCAGCAATTGGGCGGCTCCGAGGACCCAGCCTTCCCCATCATGGAGGCAGCAGTTCATCAGTGGGGTACGGCCCTCTCTATCCCACCTGTTCACATCAGCTCCAGACTCCACCAGCTCTTTCATAAGGTTAAAGTCGCCTTTCATCAGGGCTTCATTAACGTCTGCTGATAAAGGCCAGGCCATGCTGCCGTGGGGGTCCAGCATGTGGAAGGGACAGGACCAGCAGTTTGGTGTGCAGGGCTGTGGGAATAGCAGCTCTCCTCACACCCATACAGTAATGAGCCTGCCTTCAGCTTGCCAGTGGCTGATTCATGGGCAGGTCTAGCTTGGAGGGGCAGATGCCGCATGGGCGCCGGTGTTTCTTGGCTCTGGCTGACACACAGTGAAATGCTTACGAAACAGAGTTCTTATGGCTTCTATGTGCTCCTTCAGGAGGAGATTCTGACCGTGAATCAGCCCTTTGTGACAAGCAGCACTGATAAGAGGGTTTAATTCGTCACCTGTTTGCCAGGTGATAAGACAGAGTCTTGATTTGTAGGGCAGTCCTGCCTCCAGCTACCGGTGCGGTAGGAGGGGAAATGGATCCTTGGAGTTACCCCAGCGGGGAAGCTGGGCCGAGGGGCTGCTACATGTTATGGTTTATATTGGCCCCCCTTGGCACGTTTTCTCCAGAGGAAAGGAGCCTGATGTCTAGGGGTGGGAGTGTTCCCCTGGCCTCACCCCTGTCCTTCTTCAGGAGCACAGGACCGGGGCCTCTGTGCAGAAGGGGGGCTCAGCTGCCCCTGTGTCAGGAGGAGAAGGGCTGTGGGACAGGGCCTCTGTGTGAGAGCATCATGCTGTGGGCAGCCAGTGGGGATCTGCTAAGGCAGCCTTGAGCTGTCTGTGTCTCCTGTTCCTTTCCCTGCCATGCCATGAGCCTGCAGTGCTTGCTGGGCACTGGGCCTCTGAAGAGCCTCTTCCTGGCTTTGGCTCACTGGCAACTAATCTGGGGGGAGGGCAAGATGTGAGCGCTCAGCTGGAAGCCCCTGTTGTTCTGTGCTGATCCCAGAGCCCAGGAAAGCCTGTGGGAGGTTGAGACAGGCCAGGCTGCTGCACTGGGGAGCTCCTGGATGACCACACTGCTGTGCACACAACCACGCTGCTCATTGCAGAGGGCTCCGGCCCCATTCAGGTGCAGGTGCTGCTCTTATGGGGGCTGGTTTGCACTGCAGCCTCCTGTACCAAGCCAATGGCTGAGGATTTCAGTACTGAGGTGTGAGCCAGCCTGGCAGGGATGCTCTGTAGTACAGTCCCACCCAGCCAGACTCCAGCCCCATGGCACTGGGTACAGCCCTTGTCCCACCGAGCTACGGGCCAGACGTCCAAAGGGATGTAGGCACTGAAGATGCAGAGAGGTGCTTCTAAAGACCCCACTAGGTGGCTAAGCAGATGGGGCACCTAACTCCCATTGAGGTCAAATACCATCATCCCTCTGTCACAGCTCGGACGCTGAGGCACAGAGAGAGAATGCCAGCGGCAGAGCGAGAGCCTGACTGCCGCTCTCCAGGGTCCCAGCCCAGTGCCAGAACCACAGGCCAGCTCAGCAAGGAGCCTCAGGGTTTCCCAGAAGCCATGTCTGTGCAGGCTAAAATACAAAGGGCTCCACACAGCCAAATGCAGTGAAGAGTCGCACCTACACAGTCTTGCCTGCCTCTGTTCCTCCCCAGCCTCAGGCACGGGCTGAGGCAGAGGGGATCCTTTCTCCCGGCTGGTGCGGGGGGTGCCTCTCCGGGACACATACTGAGGAGTCCAGCGGGTCTGTAACAGCAGCCCGTGCTCTGCTGACAGCCACGGAGGAGCTCTCCCTCTGCGTCCAGAGCTGGCTGTTACTAGCAAGGCCAGAAAGGAGAGATTTGGGGCTGGAAGGAGACAACTGTGAAGGTCTGATCCTCTGCAGGAAGCTGGCGGCTCCTCTCTCTGCCCTGCTGCTGCCGCTGCTCCCTAGTGACATGGATTTTCCTCCCCTAGTAACCTTAGCTCGTGCCTGGGAACGCACTGCTCAAAGCAACCCAGGCTTGGCCTGGGTACTAAAGCACCTGTTCCAAGCAAGATTTTGCTGATAGCAGATTCAGTGTCACTACTGCTCCGGGTCTCTCCAGCTCTGCACAGGTACAGCATGGCCAGTGCATTGCCCCCCCCCCCGTGCTTGGCACCCAGTGTGAGATGAAGGGAGCCCCTCTCGCGGGGAGCTCAGCAGCCTTGTGATCCTACCTTGGGCCTCTGCTCCACGGAGCCATCTGTCTACAAGCAACATGGCACCACACCACTAACGCACGTCACACAAGCTGCCAAACAGCCATCCACTAGCAGCGTATCTCTGCCACCACAGACCTGGGCTGGGAGAGAACCAATGATTAAGGGTCACAGTTCCAGTGCCAGCCTGGTACAACCCCCTGAGCCATGCAGCCCAGGCCAGCTAAACTCTTACATGGCACTGTGGGACCTAAACGGCACAGTAGGACTGCGCCTGTTGTTTTTAGTGATGTCTCTCTCTCTGTAGCGCTCTCATTTTAATCACTCTAGAGGAGAAGTGCATTCCTCTGCAATCTGCAGGGATGTCAGAAAGTGCTCAGGGGATGTCTGACGTCAAGGCTGTGCTAGGTAATGGCTTCTTGGCATTTTCAACTGAAGTTTTACAAAAAATGATCCCCTGATATGGCGAATGCAAGAGACCGTGTCCTGCATTGCACGTCCTAGCTCCCATCAGAATTGGGCACACATTTCAAGGCGAAAATATTGTCCTAGGCTAGGTGGAAAGAAACCTGACGCATCTGACTCTTACAGATAAGCGAGGATTGTACCAGAGTTATCTCATCAGGCGACTGCATGAATAAGGCAGTGTGCCAAGGGGAAAGTGTGCTCCTTTCTAACCGCACTCTGTGGCTAGTCATCTACTGCACTCAGTGCTGTAATGGCAAAGTGGGAGCTTTCCGTTGGAAATTATCAGGAACAGCCACAGCTTCTGCTTTCAAACTTCTTGTCGACTCCACCCTAGCACCTGTGGCAATATTGTCACATTGGCGTTCAGTAGCCAGGGGATGTAAAGTAGTTGCTGGCAGTGCGATAGGACAGAGAGGGAAATAGAAGAAGAGAGGGAAACATTTACACGACTAGGTCTCTTCACACAGCAAATGTTTTGATTAATTTAGTAAAAGATCCAGGCCCAATGGAAGCAGGCCATAGTTCTGCTAAGCTGAATGCAAGGGCCTGGTCCCTGCTAATCACTAGGCTGCCGGGTGTATGATCGATCCTCTGGGCCCACTAAGATCTCTTTGTACTGCCAGGGTAGAGGGATCTTGGACCAACCCTACATGGCTCCACCTGCCATGGGGAGCCAGGGGCCGGCACACTGGAGTGGCAGGGGCTATGGGGTCCATATGGTCAAAAGCAAAGTCAGGAGTCCTAGGCATCCACAGAGCCCTAGAGTTGGCAGGGACCAGAAGGGAGGCTTGTGCTTGACCTCAGGAGAGGGGCAGGAGAGATTGGTGGGGCTAGCCCGGGGCACACAGCACACTGTAACCTGCCCTTGTAATGCACTGTTAACTGGCCACTCACTCCTGCTCGCTCACACCAGAGTCTGGTGCAAATGAGTTGGTAACAGTATCCAGAGTTGACTAGAAACCATGTATTTTAGCCAAAATCTCCTTGACCTTCTTCTGAACACATCATTTGGCTACTGAGCTGCAGTCTCACTAAGGCACTGACAGGCTGACATTTTTAACCAAGGATACTTACAGGTAGGTGCCCCTATAAGCCCAGCCCAGTTCCAGACACACTGAAACCCCACAGTTCCTGAGCAAAGCAATATGGTTGCAGAGGCTCCCATCTCTGAAAATTAGGCCAGTATCCACTGAGCTCAGGAGAAGACTTTCGTTGAGTTCAGTGGGAACTGGAGGAGGCCTCAACTGGCTATCTCTGGGCACCCAAGTATGAAGATTTTGGCCACAGTGCCTGATTTCAGAGGTGCTGAGAACCTACAACTCCTGTTTAAGTCAACGTGAGCCCTGGAGCTCAGCACCCATGAGAATGGGGCCCATTCTGCTAGGACATTCTGCAGCATCCACTTAGTTGAGGCCATTCTGGGCTCAGTCCTGCAAGGCACTGAGCACCCTGCCTGGACGACCCTTTATCCCCATTATAACATGTAGGCATGGAATAAGAAATTGCCAGCCTCTAGCCTTCTTCAGCATAGCAGTAAGCATGGAATCTATGGCTGTCTTTAGCCATGGGATGTGGAGATATGTGCCCAGCTCAATGTTCAGGGGGGTAAGCCACATCCTCCCTGTGATCCAGACACTGCTTAAAGGGCACTGTTATGGTTTTGGATGCTAGAAACACAGCACTGTCTCTCTGAAAGACTTTGGGACACCTTCAATGCATTCTTTATCCTTTTCCTGGCCTTACCTGTGTGCTCCTGGCGCTGTCGACACAGGAAGCCATGTCCAAGGTGCATGGTTTATGCAAAGCAGCTAAAGAGTGTCTGAGTGAGTTTGACAAGTGAAAGGTGAAAGCGCAACACAGCTTCCCTCCCTCATGGTCCGCGAAGGGGCTGCGGGGAGCAGATGAGGGGCCACGAAGGAAAAGTACAAAATATAGATCAAAGTGAAGAGACTTTGGAAAGGCCTAAGATTCATCACCGCTAGAGAGCTGTGTCCACAGCTGCCGGGACAGTCAATTAAACTCCGGCCCTCCCACCTCCCTGGGTCTGTCTGGGAGAGTCACGTGAAGCTACGCTGTAGTTACGTGTCCAGAGCGGCTGGAAAGCTGGATAAAGAGCTGGCTCTTCAGTGCTGCCTGAGATCCAAGTCCATGTTGCAAGGCCCAATCCAGACATGGGCTCTGCCATGGAACCCTCCGGACTTCAGCGGGAGTAGGGGCTGCTGGGAGGAGCAGCAGAGGGAATCGGGTGAGGGGAGGGGGTTGGAAGAGAATGCCCAAGGTCTGTGATATAGTCCTGAGCACACAGCTGCTGAGTTTTAGAGGGATAATATTTCCCCACTATTCCTAGGTAGGCAAAATACCAGTGATGGGAGAAGATGGTGCAAGTGTTTAGTTTTTATTGCTCACACAGGAATAGCAGATCTAAATCATTCTACGGTGGCTGGACTTTGACCAAAGCAATGGGAAGGAAAAAAAGATCAAAATAAAACTGAGGGGTAGTATCCATTATCTGTATGGTCATTTTCCAGAGGGATATTCAAAGCCTCTGATATTCCTGCTTCTTCTGACTTTGGTGCTTCCCCTAGCTCTGTAAAAGAGAACGAGAAAAGCCATTTCCATGTTGAGTGTCACAGTATTTTCCTTAACTCCCCAGCTGCTGGAATCGTGATCACTTGAGAATCTTAGCTTTTATTTAAAAAAAAAGGAAAGGTTCCTATCCCTTTGTGAGGGGGTGTCCTCCACACACAGAGCCAGAAGGGGTAAATTAGGCCAATTAACTTGCCCCTGGAGGAAAGCCAGGGATTGCTAAAGCCTAATTGCTGACAAAGTCCTGCTGGGGGAGGAGCTGGGCCAGTTAATAAAGCCAGGAAGTTGGCAGCAGAAAGGGGGCTGTGGGGAAATTAGTCTGCAGTCCTGTCCTGGGAGAAGTGTGTGTTTTTGGGGCTGCGGAGTGTTGTCTACAGTTACTGCCTGGGAGGAGGGGGTTTGGACTGGCAAACCCAGAGAGTGGGGGAACCAGAAGGTCGAGTTCAGAGGTAGGAAGGTGTTCAGGAAAAGAGCAACAGGGTCTGAGGGGATGGTTTCAAAGCCCCTAGGGGAGGTGGATGTTCCATTTCCATCAATATCAATGGGAAATGGGCACCCAAATCCCATAGCCAGTTCTAGGAATCTCAGCCCAATCTCCAGGTAGCCCCCTGTGGAATAAACATGAACGGCCTGATGTCAACAGCGCTAAGTCCCAGTGAGTTCCTTGTGAGCCAGGAAGAGGCCAAGGTAATACAGGGACCCTGTCACCTCTGTAGCTGTCCCATGGGGCACCTATGGGGAGAAGCCTTGGGCCCCAGACTCTCCACACCTGCCATTTCCAGGCTGCACTGGTGATGAATGGGTTCCTCTTGGGACTGGACTAGGGTTACCATATTTCAGCAAGCAAAAAAGAGGACGGGAGGAGCCCCGCCCTAGCCCCTCCCACTTCCCGCCCCCCCAGAACCCCCAACCCTCCCCCCGTTCCTTGTTCCCTGACTGCCCCCTCCTGGGACCCCTGCCCCTAACTGCCCCCCAGGACTCCACTCCCTATCTAAGCCTTCCTGCCTCTTGTCCCCTGACTGCCCCAACCCTTATCCACACCCTCACCCCCAGACAGACCCCGGGACTCCCACGCCCCATCCAACCACTCCCCACCCCCTGACAGCCCCCCCCCCCAGAACTCCCAACCCATCTAAACCCCTCTGCTCCCTGTCCCCTGACTGCTCCGATCCCTCTCCCCACTCCTGCCCCCTGACAGCTCCCCCCCAGAGCTCCCAGCCCCCCACCCCCCCGCTCCTTGTCCCCTGACTGCCCCCTCCTGGGACCCCTGCTCCTAACTGCCCTCCAGAACCCCACCCCCTACCTAAGACTCCCTGTTCCTTGTCCCCTAACTGCCCCCTCCTAAGACCCCCCCCAACTGCCCCCCAGGACCCTACCCCCTACCTGTACCCTGACTGCCCAAAACTTTCTCCACTCCCCCCAAAAAGCCCCCCCCGTTTCTTGACTGCCCCCTCCAGAACCTCCCTGCCCCTTCTCCTGCCCCCTGGCCCCCTTACCCTGCTGCTCAGAACAGGGTGTTGGGCTCTGTGCGAGCCGAGCTGGACACGTGGCTGCGCTCCCCAGCACAACAAAACCCGGTCCCTGGCCCTGCACAGTGCTGCCGGACCGGGCTACAGGGGAGAGCTGCCGGCTCAGAATGCAGGGCAGATCCGGCTCCTCTACAGCTGCTCCAGAGTCCAGCCCGGGACTTTCCTGCAGCCCTCCCAGCCGCTCGCTCTGCTCTGCCGGGGGAGGGGGAAATCCCGGACATTTTGAGTGATTTACAAATTCCCCCCGGACGCTATTTTTAGCACAAAAAGGAGGACATGTCCGGGTAAATCCGGACGAATGGTAACCCTAGACTGGACTTGGCGGGATCCCCTTCTTGTTGCCCAGGCCCAGTTCCCTGCTCGGCTCTGCCCCCTCTGCACTGACTGTCTGGGACATCCCTGCTGCGAGGACCTCCCCGAAGGCCTAGACAGAGCTATCCACTCCACTCCCGCCTTGTGGCACTTGTGGCAAGGGAAGCGGGGCCTTCCCAGGGGTTGCCGTTTGGAACAGACTGGCTCAGCAAGCGGGGTGCCAGGAGGTTGCTGCAGCTTTGTCGCCGCTGTGTACAAAGGCAGGCCTGAGCGAGGAAGAGGCTCTGCAGCTAGCCAGTCACTGCTCCATTGCCTGGCTGGGCAATTCCTCTCCTCCCCAAGGATGCACCTAGGGGAGAGTTCTCTGGGAATATGCTCTGATCCCCGAGGGTCTCTAACCGCTTACCTGCTGGATGCAGAATATCCTGAGCAGGGGGGCCCTCTACCGCCTCCTGCTGAGTCCCACCAGACAGCTCTTGAGCCACAGACAGGGCGGGCTCCTCCTCATGGTGCCCTGGAGATGCCTGTGCTTTCTCTGGGGGCTCCTTCTCCACCTCCTCTTGCACGTCAGGCTGAGGCTCTGGCTCTGTACCCTGCTGTCGGCCTCTTCTTCTCCCAGCTCCTCGGCCCCTCTTGGGCCCTGTGCTCTTACCCCGCTCTCTGTCGGAACATTACAGCATCTCACCCAGCGCCGTGAACCAGGGGACAACCCCCCAGGCACCAAGGAGAGGGAAGCCCCCAGCTGCCAGGCACTTTCAATGTGAGTTGGGTGTTGGATTCCCCTACGCAAAGAGCGCTTTGTCAGTGTAGCTGTGGTGCTGTGCTCTACTGGCCAAGAGCTCCTCCTGTGGACACAACTAGGCCAGTGAAGCTCAGCATTATTGCTGGTGTAGCTTAGTCCAGCCACTCCTCTTCTCCCACAGCCCAGCCCAGCCCAGCCCAGCCCAAGCAAACTAAACGCTCCTGGCAGAAGTATCGTTCTGCTGCTATAGCTGGCTGCACTAGGGGCTTTGGCTGGCACAGCTACATCCGTCACAGGTCACACATAGAGCGACGCTGGCAAAAGTCTGTAGTTAGACCTGGCCTGGGCATTAGTGCCTCTCCCCTTTGTAACATAGATGTGGGCAAACTTGCTATTCTGGGAGAGAAATCACTGCCTGGGAAGATAATGCACCATGGCCAACATAGGCTTTCCTATGGATTGATGCACACAGCTGGTGAATTCTGAGCTTGCCTGGGCAATAGGGGCTCATGCCTAAAGCCAAGTGTCTTGCCAGCAGGGTGAGTGGGCAAAGCCTCCAGAGAGGTACCACCACCTGGAGAGAGGCTCACATATACTGGTCCAAGCTGGCTTCTCCAGGGACCAGCAGCCAAAGAAAGAACTTCTGATTAAATATCCAGAGTTTAAACTGACTCAGGGCCTTCTTCCTGAGCCAGCAAACAGACCGGACCTCTGGTCCCAGTGGGCCCCCAATCCTTAGGGAAGAGTTGGAAGGAATTTAGCTTACTGAGACAGCATAAGACTGAGAGGGCTTGTTCTGAGTTGAAGCTGGGGTGAAGTTGTGACTGCAGGAAAACCACTCAGTGGGGTTTGAAGGACTTGCTGGAGTCAGGGTGATCTCTGGTGAGCTCACTGGATTCTGTTACTGTTTTCCTGTTTTCTCTGGAATGCTTTCATCTTAAGAATAAATGTGCTTGCTTAGGCAGAGCCGTGTGGTAACTTAGCTGTGGCAATTACCCTGTTTGCTGTCTCTGAGGAGAAAAGTCAAGCAGGCTGCGTAGGCAGCCAGACTGCTGAGGATCTCCCAGTGTAGGCAGGGAGGTGTGCAGTCTGGTCAGGAGGGAGAAAGATGGCTGGGAATCTGTGAGCCTACAGTGGGTGCAGGTGCCCTGAGCTGTGATGTGTGGGTAGGTAGGTAGGGCTAGATGGCCCAGTCCAGAGCAAGGGAGCAGGAGCAGCCCTGAGAGGCAGCGTGACTCACACCAACCCCGACTCACCATTCCTTCTCCCTGCCCAAGGTCTCCCACAGCTGCCAAGTTTTGTGTGGCTCCATGTCTGACGGTTTATGCAAATTATTTAATGAGCTACTTTGCACCCACACAATCTGTGTATCACAATAAATGCCAGCTTATGGTCAATACACGCTGCCTGGAGCAGCGGTGAGAGATAGGACATGGAGCTGCACACCACTTGGCAGCTCCTAGGCTGGGGCAGGCGGAGGGGTGGGGAGGCTGGAGGGTGTCTGGGGCACCAGAGGAGGTGGGGATGGTGCTGGGATGTCTGGGTCAGTGGGAACTAGAGGGTAGATGAGAAGGCTAATGTGTATCTAGTCCTAGCTGGGGGCTGGCAGGGGACTGGGGCTGTCTCTGGGGGCTGGCGGGAGGATGTGTCTGCATGAGGGAGCCTGGGGCTAGTATTGAGCCCCTTTACTTTCTGTCCACCAGCCCGGCCACCCACTGCAGAATAGCCCATTGCGTGCGGCATGCTGGGTAAAACCTCATGGCTGCCTTGGGCAGCGGATTGGTTTCCCCCACGTGCTCTGTCAGTGATCCCTGAGCTCACCAGGACGTGTGTGAATGTTTGACCAGCAGAAGATTTGGATCCGTGGGTCCTTTCTTTACTTGTGCTCCTCCCCTGGGCAGTAGCATAGCAGCGTTCATTGCACTTACCACTGCACGTGTTCAAAGGGACAGGGCTAGACTTGGCCATTGGGCCCCGCCCTGAGCCGGGGTGGTGTGTAGGCAGCATCATCCCACAAGTAGCCCTTGGAGGCAGAGTTACAGCCCCGCGGCTCCCAGCGGGGGCTCGTCTCTCTCCCACCCAGCACCAGCTCACCCAGACTCTGCCCACTTCCCGCTCTGCCAGAGGGGACGCACCATAACAGTGCAAAGGGGTTCTTCCACCCCCCATGTGAGCACATAGTCTGAGTCACAGTGCAGCACGTGGCCGTTCCCTGTGTACAAGGGGTGCTTCCCTGTCCCTAAGATCAAATTCCCCTGGGTGTAAGTATAATTTACCCCAGAACCCACTGGACAGTATCTTTCTCCTGTGCTTCTGCTTTCCTTTTCCTCAGCAGCTCTCGGTCTCGCAGGCGGTGCGTGATGGCCCCTACAAGAACAGACCAATTGTCAATGTGGTGTCATGACTGAAGACTAGCCTTGGCGATGACAGGGACACAGCAGGTGAGTTGAGCGGGAGCACCCTGGGGTGGGGCCTGCTAGTGGAAGGGAGTCACCTCAGCCAGACAGCCAGCTATCATGGGACAGCAGTGCCCTAGAGGCCGCAGATAAGGGGCAAGTGATCACATCCTTCATGCTGCAGATAACACTTTAATGAAAGCAGACGGGCTTTGGGCATGGACTGGACATGCCCAGCTTCTTGGACAATAGTTCCCACAGGGCAGTGGGTGCTGCATCCAGAACATTGTCTCCCATTAAATCTTTGCATAGCAGCTACTTGGAAAGCCTGCAGGCTGTTAACCCAAAGCCTTTTGGATTGGCAGGGTGTCATTCTGTCTTTCCCATCCCTTGTCTGTTAGTTAGTCCCATGCTTGGCTTCCTCGGCTCTGAGTGGGCCTGGACACGTGGCTTTACCTCCCTCTGAGCTGAATTTGCTGCTATTTGAAGGCTCATGTATTCATTGCTCATCTGTACTTGGAGAGCTGCCAGGTATTCATGAATCCCAAGGTTTATCCAGTTTTCCCTACACTGAGTATTCATTGTGGCCTAGTGGATACACACTGGCCTAGGACTCCTCAGACCTGCATCTAATCCCAACTCTGCAACTGGCTGCTGGGTGACCCTGGGGAAGTCTCTTGAACTGCATTAAAAAAAGAATGAGAAGTTCATGGAGGGCTATTAGCAAGGTGGTCAGGGATGTAAACCCATGCTCTGGGTGTCCCTAGCCTCTGGCTGCCAAAGCTAGGAGTGGGCGACAGGGGATGGATCACTCGCTGATTCCCTGTTCTGTTCATTCCCTCTGGGGCACCTGGCATTGGCCACTGTCGGCACACAGGATACTGGGCTAGATGGACCTTTGGTCTGACCCAGTGTGGCCATTCTTACTTCCCATCTGTAATACGGGGGTAATGACACTGACCTCCTCTACAAAGTGCTTTGAGATCTACTAGTGAGAAGAGCCAGGGATCACTATCTGCCAATCTGCAGTAGGTGCTCACGCGTGGCTCTTCTCATCAGCTCCTCTCCTGTTGTAGGGCCAGATCCTGCGAGAGGCGATGCACCCTGGCCCAGCTCTGACAGTACGGGAAGGCACTCGGATGCTCCGGGGGCAAGCAGTCCTGAGGAGGGCAGGGAGAGGCTCTGTCAGGAATGAGTTCCCGGGCTCTGTTGGAGTGGGGTCGGAGTACTTGGCACCTGGCAGGACTGAGGCCTAATGGGTTTCAGCCAGTCAGGGACCAGGAACATTCCTGTCTGACAGGCCAAGCACTCACTGCCGGGAATAATGACAGTCACAGGATCTGTCTGCACTGCAATTAGACACCTGTGGCCAGCTGGCTCAAGCAAAGGGGCCGTTTCATTGTGATGTTCAGGCTCGGTCTGGAGTCTGGGCTCTAGGACCCTGCAAGATGGGACCGTCCCAGAGCTTGGGCTGCAGCCTGAGCCTGAACATCTACAACGCAGCCCAAGCGAGCCTGAGTCAGCTAGCACAGGCCAGCTGCAGTCTAATTGCAGAGCAGATGCACCCAGCGTGACTCCCTGTGCTGACGGCTGTTTGCAGAAAGGAGACACAATTCTCTGCAGCGCAGGGCCCAGCACAAGACCCCCATTAACCCTGTGTGAAAAGCTCCAGTGGCACAGGGCTGGCACATCACCCATGCATGAATTAGCCCTCACTGCCTCTGTGGGCTGGTGGTTTTGGCTCAGTGACTTGCTGGCCAATGGTGGAGCTGGGGACAGAACTCAGGGCTGCTGTCAATGACAAAGCTCCTATTGACTTCACTAAGACCATGATTTCCACCCCGATCTTCTGAGGCCCGGCCCCAAAGTTATCCCTGTGCTACGGACACCTGCCCACTAGGAGCACCGAGTTGCGGTAACTTGGTCTGTATGTACATACCCTGTTTCTCCCTCCCTATGCCTCAGTGCAATGTGAACAAGGCTCAGGGCAGAGCTGCTAGCAGACTCCTTGGCTGAGACTCATGGCCGCAGAGGTGCCATGCAGGCAGAATATAACACATCTCTGCGCCAGCTCTAGTGAGGGACGGTGTGGAGTCGGGAGTGAGGAATGTGGCATGTAACTGATACATTAAAAGAATAAATGAGTTGTGACTTTCATAATTTCAAACAGACCTGCACAACACACACTAAACTAAACACAGACAACTGTTCGAAATAATTACACCTTCCAGCCAACAGCCGCAAAGCACGTTAATGCATTAAGCTTCCCAAACAAGCCCTGGGAGCACCAGGGAGGGTTATCACCAAATGGAGAAACTGAGGCACAGACAGGCAAAGTGACTTGGTCACAAGGAATCTGACTGTTCTGGGAATAGAACCAGTATCTCCTGACTGCCCATCTGGTGTGCTAAGCCAAGAATAGCCTTCTCTGGATCTGTAACCCTGAACAGGAGGCAATGATGGGAAATTAACTCTGAGAATGCTTCTTTCACGTGCTTTGGATCCCACCCTGAGCTGAGCACCAGGCTACAGAATTATTATTATTACAATAATGCCTGAAGGCCTCCCCATGCTGGGAGCTATAGAGACCCAGTAAGAGACAGTCCCCATCCATGAGGAGCTCACAATCTAAACAGACAAGACAGGGAAAGGTTGGGAGATTACAATGTGATTCAAAATGTGTAATAGAAAGTGGACAATATGTAGTAAGGGGTGTGTGCCATAGTCCGATACAACGGCAGAGGCTGCCCTTAATTCTCAGCACAGGAATGTTGTGAAATATCACGTTCTAAAGGTCTAAAAATGCCATATTGACAATCCCTAATAACCATGCCCCCTCCGAAGGAATTATTTTAGTGACCTGCCATGGCTTACAGTGATCAGGGGATAACCTGTTGTCTGTCAAATAGTAAAGCAGCAGGACATTTGCTGAGAAGACTGGCTATGTCAAATGGTAGAAGGACACTCACAGGACCGATGGGATGAATTCACTGGTGGTTATTAAACCAGGATGCATTTAGATACTGATGCATGTTCTACTTTGCATGTGTAACAGAGATCAACTCCTTATTTCTTTTTGTGAGCTAAGAGACTGTCAAAACTTGCTGAGAAACAAACTAATTAACTCTGAGAAAAATATTCTAGGCTAAGTGTAATAAAACCTGTGCCACCTTTACACACCAGCCTAAGCAAATTCTTTTTGACTGATCAATCCGAGACCTCCAGTCCATGTCTTTCATTATTGTGAGAGAGGACCGAAAGGCTGAGAAGCAGACTGACTAGGGTTTGCATAAAGAACAGGAGTACTTGTGGAAGCATTTCCAAATGCTTGTATCCTTTGCGACAATGAGAAAAATAACCTGACTGTTAGTTTGTACAGGGCAATCATCTGTTTCTTCCATACTCTGTATACCAAGCATCTACCGTAGCTTACGTACATAGTTTCAATCATTTAACTCTTTTTTTGCATGCTATTGGTGAGTTGCAATTTTATCTCTTTTCTGCTAAGACGTCTAGTGATGCATTAGACTATAACAACAAGGAGTCTGGTGGCACCTTAAAGACTAACAGATTTATTTGGGCATAAGCTTTCGTGAGTAAAAACCTCACTTCTTCGGATGCATCCGAAGAAGTGAGGTTTTTACTCACGAAAGCTTATGCCCAAATAAATCTGTTAGTCTTTAAGGTGCCACCAGACTCCTTGTTGTTTTTGTAGATACAGACTAACACGGCTACCCCCTGATACTAGACTATAACAAGCTCCCGTTCCACCCGTCATTACATTAACTTTGTAATGTTACCTGGCACAGTGTATTCCTCTCTGGCTGGTGGAGGCTGCTGGGAAGATCCCGAGTAAGGATGGTCCTTTTCTAAGCCCTCCATTTTTCTTTGCAGTTTGTTGCTGGGGTTCTGGGTTTTAACTAAAAAGCAGCGTAGCTGCGCAGTAAGGGCCTCAGGAGTTAGTTGGGCTACATACTACAAAAGGAGTAGTTTGAGAAAAACAGCCCGCCCACTCCACATGGCTTATCTGGCCTGGCCACGGTCTGGTACTGCTGTTCTCCTTATCATGTCACCAAGCTGGAGGAGCCTGGGCTCACGTCCTGCCGTCTTGCTGCAAAGGAATATTAGTGTGCTTCTTCACGACTGCTGCTCCTCAAATAGGCAGTTAAGAGCGGCTGATGCTGTCGAGAGTAGAGACCCTGGTGTTTAATAAGGGGTGGGGGAGGGAGCTAAGCAGCCCCTTCTACTTGCCCTCCTGCCTCTCGCATCAAAGGGCAGCAAGCCCAACACAAAGGAGGCAGTGCCCCAGGCAGTGGGCTCTCATTTGAGGTCTTATGTGGGACATAAGTAGCCAAAGGCCTTCAGCACAGAGGTGAATTTCACTTTTCAAGGACACTTGTGCATCTCAAATCCCTGGGGTAGAGCGCTTAAAGACAACCAGCTTGGCCCAAAGGGAAAGACTTTTGTGTCTGGGCACGGCCTCCCATGCAGCTCCTGCTTTCTGAGCTGTCAGTTCTCCACAAGCCTGTGCATGGCGTCTCTCCCAGTCCGCGGCCCATTTTGTGAGAATGTTGGTGACACCCGCTCAGCACCATTTTGTGCCCTCGGTGCTGCATTTTAAGCAGTCCTTCCCAGTCTCGCCCTTAATCAGACAGTGTCAGTCCTCGTACTCGCAATATCAAGGCCCCAACCCAGCAAAACACTTAGGTATGTGCAGAGGACGGGAGGAAGGGAATCCCAGTGCAGACCTGACCTGGGGCCATCTGCCATTGGCGGGAGGAGAGAACTTTCAGGGGGAACTGTCAGTAGGAAGTCCATGGTATGGTGCATGGGAGAATAGGCCCTCTGGAGCCACAGTTGCAGGCAGTGAAAGTGAAGATGAACGAAGGCGGTAACATGCGGGCAGGCCACCATGTGGCCAAGAAGGGAAAGGTAAGCCCTGGCTGAAACAGAAGAACTGGCGGTGGAGACCATCCGTTCTTGTGGGGTCTCTGGAACCTGATCTCCGGTAGACAGGCGCGTGTGAAGACCGCATTGATGTGGGCCCCAATGAATTCTAGGGATTGTTTGGGATCCAAAGTCGATTTTCTGATGTTTATGCTCATCCCCAAGGAGGAGAGGAGTGTGAGTAGCATGGAGATTGAGGCTTGAGCCTTCTTTTTGGATCACGCTGCTATCAGCCAGTTGTTGAGATAAGGGAATATAAGGACCTTTTGATGCTGAAGATGGGCCACCACTACCGAGGGAACTTTGGTGAAGACCCGTGGAGCAGTGGTGAATCCGCAAGGTAGAACCATGTATTGGACATGTTGAGTTTCTGCCATGAAGCTCAAATGCCTGTGGATAGTATGGATATCCATGTGAAAGTAAGCGTCCTGTATATCGAGAGCTGTAAACCACATGCCTTTTTCTAGCAAACTTATGACGGTTGCTAAGGTGACCATACTAAACTTTGGCCTGCATATGAAGTGGTTGAGACGACTGAGGTCTAAGATCAGTCTCCACCTATCCATCTTCTTGGGAACTAGATGGAGTAGAACCCTGGACCCTGATAGGTTGTAGGAACAGGTTCTATCACTCAGCTTTGCAGCAGGGAGTCCACTTCTAAGGTGAAAACTGTGACAGGTTGGGTCACAGAAACCCCCTTGGGACTGTCACCTGATGTGCTGAGACTACCTCTGAGCCCGTTTTCCCTGGCAGCTTGGGACTTCAGTGCCCTGCCTGGTTGTGCCAGACATGCTAGCCTGCTGCAAACACAGACTCAGGGTCTGAACCATGTCCTCCAAAGCTGAAGACTTAACTGGAAACAGCTTAAGAAGTACTCCTATATCTAGCACCCAGCTCCCCAGCTCCCAGTGGGATCCAAACCCCAAATAAATCCATTTTACTCTGTATAAAAAAGCTTATACAGGGTAAACTCATAAATTGTCTGCCCTCTATAACACTGATAGAGAGATATGCACAGTTGTTTTCTCCCCCAGGTATTAATTATTTACTCTGGGTTAATTAATAAGTAAAAAGTGATTTTATTAAATATAAAAGATAGGATTTAAGTGGTTCCAAGTAATAACAGACAGAACAAAGTAAGTTACCAAGCAAAATAAAACCAAAACACACAAGTCTAAGCCTAATACAGTAGAAAACTGAATCCAGATAAACTCTTACCCTCAGAGATGTTTCAATAATATGTTTCAACGGGGAGGGAGGGATAGCTCAGTGGTTTGAGCATTGGCCTGCTAAACCCAGTTGTGAGTTCAATCCTTGAGAGGGCCACTGAGGGATCTGGGGCAAAATTAATACTTGGTCCTGCTAGTGAAGGCAGGGGGCTGGACTTTCAAGGTCCCTTTCAATTCTAGGAAATAAGATATCTCCATTAATTTTTTTCACAGACTAGACTCCTTCCTAGTCTGGGCCCAATCCTTTCCCCTGGTACAGTTCTTGTTAGCTTAGGGGGTTTCTCATGACTGCAGCCCCCTTTGTTCTGTTCCACCCACTTTTATAGCTTTGGCACAAGGCAGGAATCTTTTTTCTCTCTAGATCCCCACTCCTCCTTCTAAATGGAAAAACACCAGGTTTCAGATGGGTTCCAGACAGTACCAGGTGACATGGTCACATGTCCTGTGAGACCCCAAGCTTTCATTCTTCCTGGCCTGACTCACAGGAAGGCTTGCAAGTAAACAGAGCCATCTACAGTCAATTGTCCTGGTTAATGGGAGCCATCAAGATTCCAAAACCACCATTAATGGCCCACACTTTGCATAGTTACAATAGGACCTCAGAGTTATATTTCATATTTCTAGTTTCAGATACAAGAATGTTACATTCGTACAAATAGGATGGCCACACTCAGTAGATTATAAGCTTTGTAATGATACTTTACAATAGACCTTTTGCATGAAGCATATTCCAGTTACATTATATTCACACGCATTAGCATATTTTCATAAAATCATATGGAGTGCAACATCACAAGGACACTGCCCTGAGAGTGGTCCCTGAGGTGTGGCCGGGGGACGTGAGGGAGGTAGCACTGTGAACTCGATCGTATGCCATGTTGAATGACATCCAGGACCCACTTGCCTGTTACTGCACTCCAAGCTGGTAAGAAGAGTGCTAGATGCCCCCTGAAGGGGATGGGGTGGGTGTGTGGCATGAGGCAAGGTGGTTGCCGGCTCTCTAGATGCATTCAGAAATATCACTTCTGCGAAGACTGCATATGAGATGCCAAAGGCTGTGGAGATGAACCTGGAACGGGGCCGTTGGGTCTTCTGTCATTTGTGAGGCGGCTCAGAGGGCCGCTGATGGAAGAATTGAGGAGTGCTGAATCATTGCATTAGTGGTGGGCGAGAAAACTCCAGTTGTTTGACTTCTTTTTCCACCGACGTGGAGCGTGCATGGTCTTGTCAGGCTCACTCCCTGGCCACCTGTAGGATGAGGAAATTGAGTGGGGGGTGCGAGAGAACAGAAACTCAGACCCCCTTGCAGGTACAGCGTACCTCTTCTCCCCCCCCTTGAGGGTGGGGGCGCAAGTGCAGTGGCACTGGAACATTTTTAGTAGTGGGTGTGCTGAAAGCTAGCCCCCTTACCCCTGTCCGCGCCCCCTGCCCCCGAGCTGAGGCTGGGAGTAGGGATGTGTTTCCGGGATGAGGGGACCCAGACAGGGGTCAAGGGGCTCAGGCTGTGGCCACTGCTGGGGGTGGGGCCAGGAGCGGAGCCCTGGGCAGGGGCTGGCAGCCGGGACCCCACGTGCAGGTCCAGGAGCAGAGCCCCAGCTGTGGGGCTGGGAGCAGGGCCCCGGGAGCGGAGCCCTGGGAGCGGGGGGGCTGGGCGTGGGGCCCCGGGAGCAGAGGCCTGGGAGCAGTGGGTGGCCCCAGGCACGGGGCCAGCGGCCGGGACCCAAGCCCCAGGTGTGGGGTTGGGGAGCGGAGGGCTGGGAGCAGGGCCCCAGGTGGAGTGGGGCATGGGGCCAGCCTCTGGCACCTGAGCCGGGGAGTGGAGCCCCAGGTGCGGGGCCAGCGGCTCTGCATAAAAGCTGGGGCTCCTGCAGCACCCCTAATTCCCGTGCCTATGCGCAAGTGGCTGAAGTGTGCCAGACAGTCCGAGCTGGTTGAAGAATGGTGGTGTTAATCGGTAGAGCCACTCTGGACGGTATTGAGGCTTGCAAGACATCAAGCAGCTGGTGCTGTTTGTCCTGTACCTCCTCCAGTGGGAGGTGGAGGTGCTCATCACCCTGTATAGTAGGTCCTGGAACTGATGGCAGTCATCCAGGGGCAAGGAGGGAGCCAAAGACACTGAGATGTCTGGTGACAAGGAAGGGAACTGCTCTGGTACCGGCAGTGTTGTTGGAGTCGGGCTTATGTGGTTCTTCCTCCAATACCGGTTTTGAATGCCTATTCTATGACAGTTGAAGAGGCAGGTTGGGGGACTCCTCCTAAGCTGAGCAGGAAGGTTCTGATGGTGGATACTGGGGCCAGGTCTCCCGTACAGCAAACAAGGTGGATCCAACGTTTGCTGCGAAGGGCCCCAGGGAGTGGGGTACCAACAACTCCTTTGCTAGGGAAAAGGAGGGCACTGCCACTGAGTCGGCAGAACCTTTGGAGAGTCATATCGATGGTATGGGAGGGACAGACCCTGTGCCCCTTCCAGTCCTCCGATGCTGAGAAGTCAGAGCCTGGTTCAAACAGTGGTGCCGCTGGAACGTGGGAGGTGAGTCCAAACTAGGAGCGCATACCCCTTAGGTAGTGACTGCCCCTGAAGCCATGGAGACCTCACACCTCCATGGCAGAGTTCATGAGGCTCAGGGGCCGACCCCAGCCTCCCCACACTCAATGGTACGTGCTCTACAGTCTGAACTGGAGCTGGAACAGAGGACTCCCTTAGAACTGAGAGTGCCCTTGATGTTGGTGATGCCGCTCTGGAAGGGGTACGGTATCGGCAAGTCCAGCCTTCTGTGCAATTTCTTGTCATGCTTGTGAGCCTTGGATCTGGGCCCAGCAGCCTTCCAGGCAACCCATAGGTGCTGGAACTAGGGGAGTGGGGGATGCTGCTGCACCCCCTGGCTTGAAGTGGTTTCCATCATATGCAGGGTTTACAGTTTGGTTCAATGGCTCTCAGCACCCCCACTATACAAGTTGTTCCAGTGCCCCTGAGGCAACCCCCTAGTAAGCCATTCTTGTTAGACAGACCTGCACATAAAATCATGTGAGTGTTTGCAGGATAAGGGCCACAGACTGCAACCCAGGACACCATCCTAAATCACAGGCAGCTACTGCCTGAGATGAGACGAAGCTTCAGCTGAAATGAGAAAACCATCCCCTAATTGTGTGAAGTGTCTGCTTCCTCTAGGCCATGTCCTGCAGCAGTGATGGGCCAAGCTGGGCTGGGGCAGCCTGCCTGGGGGCTGGAGGGTTGGCATAGTCCTACATCCAGTGCCTGGTTCCAGTTATGAAGGTAGTGGCTGGAGGGACGTGGGGGTGAGAGGTGGGGCTTGGTTCATAGGGTATGTATCTGGTTTTATGGTGATGTGAACTCTGGAAAAGGGGGCAGGAATCATCCCCAGGTGTTTCAAGAGGATGACTGTGCACCAGGGATTCCCCAGTGCCTCACATCTGGTCCCGTTGCGTTGCTCCGGGGGGTGCATGGAAGGAAAGGGGCACCCTGGGCACTGCGAGTGCCTGATGAGGCCTGTCACGGAGCTGCCTAGGAACCGGCTGGCACAGTCGGAACAGAAGGGCAGGTGTGTGCGTCATGCACCCAAGGAGACCCATCCCAAATGGCACGTGGGCCTGATGGGGGTCCCAAGTGACAGACAGGGAGAGCACACGAGGGATTTCTCTGTCCCCTAACACTGAGACCAGCAGGATGCTTCCTGGCCCTTGCCCTAGTCACGAGGGCCTGGTCCAAAGCCCCCGACATTAGTAAACATTGGCTGCAATGGTTGCAGGCTCATGCCCCTTCCTTGCCGTGGGGTCCTGGGCCAGCGTTAGCTCTGTAGCGCTATGCATGCCCCCGACCCCAATCCTGACGGGTGCTGAGGTGCCCAACTCCTATTTATTTCAATGGGCGTTAGGTGGCTCGATACCGGCAGTGGTGGTATTCTAGTCTAAAGCAGGCCCTGCTGAAAACGTAGCTGTGCCTCAGGGCCCCACGTACAGGACTGTACACTCCACTTAGAAAGGAGAAATAGTATCTGTGGATTCTTGTCAGAATAATCGCGTGAAACATTTTGCGGGGCTGGCTGTGTTGGCCGGCAGCTGAGGTTTGACTGAAGGCTCTGGAATAGTCTGTGTGTTGCAAAACTGCTGAGTAACCTGAGACGCTCATATTAGGGCCTGGCGGGGCTTCCTTTTCATGCACTGGGGGAGATGTGCTCGTTCTCCTGCAGCCTGTTGAAGCATGATAAACGAGCCTTGGCGCTGCAACATGTTACCGGATGACATTGCAAACCCAGGCGATAAAACCTTCCCACCCCTGAGCCTTTGACTAGCTGCAAGAGTCCAATGGCACACCCCTCCTGGAATGTCAATGCCAGCCCCACCGACTTGGGGGCTCAGCCACCCAACACGAGTCGCTGTGAGGCAGGAGAGGATGAGCACTTAAGCAGCTGCATCCTCATTGGTAGGGTAACTACTGGGGCAGCCCTGCTGCCACTCTGGAGTGAGAAGGAGGCCCCGTGCCACTGCCTCTGTCTCTCTGGGTGGGAATGACACCCTCACATGAAGGAGGATGTGGAGATAGGACATAAGAACGGCCACACTGGGTCAGACCAAAGATCCATCTAGCCCAGTATCCTGTCTACTGACAGTGGCCAGTGCCAGGTGCCCCAGAGGGAGTGTACAGAACAGGGAATCATCAAGTGCTCCATTCCCTGTCGCCCATTCCAGCTTCTGGCAAACAGAGACTAGGGACACCATTCCTGCCCATCCTGGCTAATAGCCATTGATGGACCTATCCTCCATGAACTTATCTAGTTCTTTTGTGAACCCTGTTATGGTCTTGGCCTTCACAACATCCTCTGGCAAGAAGTTCCACAGGTTGACTGTGTGTTGTGTGAAGAAATACTTCCTTTTGTTTGTTTTAAACCTGATGCCTATTAATTTAATTGGGTGACCCCTAGTTCTTGTGTTTATGAGAATGAGTAAATAACACTTCCTTATCTACTTTCTCTGCACTAGGACTAGGTGTGGAGTAGGGCCTGTGGTTACAAGTTCATAACCACCTTGGCTCAGAACACATACCCCATGAATCTGAATCACTTCTTTATACCACCAGGGCCACTGCTCTGTCCTCATGGAACAGGTGATCAGCAGACAAAAGGGCCCATCCTCGGGGCGAAGCGGCAGAAGGCTGTGTTCTTGGATACCTGGAGGAGTTACATTTGCACACACTTCCCCCTAGCCACATCCTGGGACACTCACTGAACTTTAACCCTTCACAGTTGTTCAGCTGGTCCTTGCGGCTCATAGCACTTCCCAAGGGTTACGTTGGCCCCGCCTCCCCCCCAAACGTTCCATACGATCCCACACCAGCACACAACCATTCACATTTTGACTATGCTGAATGCCTAAGCTACTTAAACGTAATTCTATCAGTTTGACCTGAATTCAGTAAGGTTTGTCCTGGCTAGTGCAGCAAAGTGCCATGTCTGGCACACAGAAATCGGTGTAACTAGGTGCTGGGCAGGCACCCTTAGGCACCCTATGGCCCTATTGCCTGGCTAGGGTTAGTCCCTGAATGGCATTTCTGCCATTAGCTCATATTTCACCTGTGTGTAAAACAAACACTCTGCTAGCGAGCCAGCATGCAGTCTCCAGCCATACAGCATCACTTGACAACCATCCCTGTCATTTCTCTCTTTAGAGCTGAGGGGCTGGTGCTCTTGTAACTCACACAACACAGCTCCAGGATGTGGGGTTCTGTCCCAGCCAGTGGCACCGAGCCCAGTGAGAGAGCAATTAATGAGTCTGCTACAGCCTTAGCTAGCAGCCAGTTGGCTTTTAGCTCATGCTGCAGAGATCCCAGGTTCAATCCCACCTGCCAATGACCGGGGTCTGTCGGCGTTATGCTCTCACCTGCCCCTTGGTACCCCAGAACTTTTGGGTGTAAACTTGAGACCTGATCCTCCCACTTCCATCTAGTTCTACGGTGTGTGTGGTGTCCCTCTCCTCACCCCAGGGTTGGCTGCCCCACGCCCTGGGACTGTGTATTACCAGCAGCCAGCCTTTAGCCCAAAGGGAGAACTAAGGCAGGGCTCCCTCCCTGTGAAGCAGTGCTCAGCCGTGCACGACTTTCAACAGCAAAGGGGTCAGGCCAGGGCGCTTCTTCAAACCTCCCCCATAGCCAAATTCTTTTCTCCGCCCCGCCACTCCAGAGGTCAGGGCCTGGGGACTCTGGTGGCCTAACCTCAGCTTCTCTAGAGCCAGGGGCCAGTGTCTTGATCCCCCACCCCACTGGGGCAGCGGTTGTTCCCCACACACAGAGTCAAGGTGAGAGGAATTCCCGTTCCGCCCTCGCCCAGCAGAGCCTATGGGAAGAAGTTCCCCCTTCTCCCTGACTGTAGGCCCCACTCCCCTAGTCTTAGGGATTTGTCAGCAGATGCAACATGGGGTCTTTTTGGCAGTCTCCAAGAGGACTCATCACCTCTCCTCCTCCCCCCTCTCTGCTGCCCCATTTGCTTTTGGCTGGCACAGTCCCTTGCAGGTCAGGAGCTAACTGAGGGGTTGGCATCACCCCTTGTGCTCTCAAAGCTGTAATAGCATCCCCTGAAAGAAAATCCTCCAGCCTGTCCAACCGCATCCCTACAGCCAGCAAGCCAGCCTATCTGGGTCTGCCTCGGGAGCTGTGCCGTAGGCAGGGCGAAGGCTTTGATCCCAGTTCACACCAGGGAGCCTTTGATGGGGCAGCACACGTTAGGGCCTAGCTATAGCCTTAGCAGTCCAAGGCTGCTTGCAGCTGTGCTGAGACCACAGCCCATCATACCGGCCACTACTGTCTCCTTCATTCCTTGTGCTCCCCTTGGGCTGGCTGTAGGCATCCATTGGCTTGTCTCATTCATACACTGTCAGCTCTTTGTACAGCACCTGGCACATTGCTCTGCGCTGCTCCGGGAGTGGTAGTTACTAGGCACTCAGGTAATATAGACAATAAATAACATACCACTGCCCTACGGCTGCCTTCTGACCTTTCCCCTGGTGCAAACCCCATGGAGGGCAATGTGAGCCTTTCCATTGGTTTCAGGGAGCTCTGGGCCAGCCTCTGGCGCAGTGACAGCCACATAGCAGTTTAGAATAACATCGCAGCCTTGTGATATGGGTTTATTTTGCTCTGTGTAGCACTGAGGGCCCAGTGCCAGCAGTTGGGAGAGAGAGGGGAAAGTGATGCAGAAAGCGGAGTGACGCCAGTAGGTACAGGAGGGAGAGTGTGTGTGTTTTCATTCTGAGTGGTGTTCAGTTAAAGACAAGCCAGAGCCAACGCCCCAAATTCAACCCCCCTACACCCAGGAGCATTCAAATCTCAATGCTGACTCAAGGTGAAATTTGATGCTTGGGCCCATCTCTATTATAAATGTATCATTTTATTCTGCAACCTCTCAGCAGCAAGCGAGAAGCGATTACAGGAACAATTCCGTGCACAAGCTGCTGGGGGGGGGGGGGGGGGGGGGAGTGGTTTCACTTTGGGAATGCTGTGTTCCCTCGTGCTTTGAGCAGAGGACAGGGAATCAGGGGGTTATGGCCTTTGTTCCTGGCTCTCCCTCTGACTTGATGTGCTACTTGGCGCTTGTCAATCGCCCTCTCCTTGTCACCAGCTGTCAAATGGTGATACCTACCTCTTGGGGTGTCATATGGGTCGACTGATGTTTGTAAAGCAGTTTGATAGCCTTGGCTGAAAGGTGCCTAATTACCTACAAAGTATTGTTACTATGTATAATTTGAACCAATGGGGGGTGGCCCCTGGCAAAAGGAAAAAAGACCACTTAAGGCCAAATTCTCCTTTCACACCCTTACTAGCATTCCTCTATCTTCGGCCTGGTCTACACTAGGAGGTTATGTCAAATTTAGCAGCGTTAACTCGAATTAACCCTGCACCCGTCCACACAACGAAGCTATTTATTTCGACATAGAGGTCTCTTTAAATCGATTTCTGTACTCCTCCCCGACGAGGGGAGTAGCACTAAATTCAACTGCTGTCCAGAGCGTCAACAGAGTGGTGCACTGTGGGATAGCTCCCGGAGCTATTAGCGTCGAATTAGGGTAGGTGTGGATGGAATTCGACGCTAATAGCTCCGGGAGCTATCCCACAGTGCACCACTCTGTTGACGCTCTGGACAGCAGTCTGAGCTCGGATGCTCTGACCAGCCACCAGCCACACAGGAAAAGCCCCGGGAAAATTTGAATTCCTTTTCCTGTCTGGCCAGTTTGAATCTCATTTCCTGTTTGGACATCGTGGCGAGCAGCTGCACTGGCAACGATGCAGAGCTCTCCAGCAGAGGTGACCATGCAATCGCAGAATAGAAAGAGGGCCCCAGCATGGACTGATCGGGAAGTCTTGGATCTGATCGCTGTGTGGGGCGATGAGTCCGTGCTTTCGGAGCTGCGATCGAAAAAACGGAATGCGAAGATCTACGAGAAGATCTCAAAAGCCATGATGGAGAGAGGATACAGCCGGGATGCAACGCAGTGGCGCGTGAAAATCAAGGAGCTGAGACAAGGGTACCAGAAGACCAAAGGGTCAAACGGACGCTCCGGATCCCAGCCCCAGACATGCCGTTTCTACGAGGCACTGCATTCCATTCTAGATGCGGCCGCCACCACTACCCCACCACTGTCTGTGGACTCTGACGATGGGGTATTGTCGACGGCCGCTTCCTCGGAGCTCTTCGCGGATGGGGAAGATGAGGAAGGAGATGAGGAGGACGAGGCAGTCGACAGCGCTTTCAATGCTGATTTCCCCGACAGCCAGGATCTCTTCATCACCCTCACGGAGATCCCCTACCAACCCTCCCAAGGCCGTAACCCGGACCGTGAATCAGGGGAAGGATCAGTAGGTAAGTGTTTTAAACATTTATTTTGAACAGAATAGGAATGGTATCTTAACAATGGGTTTTTCATGATTAGTTTGCCCTAGGCACTTTAGTTTTTAGTCCTTGACAGTGCAGCTACTGGAAAATTCTGTCAATATGTCCGGGGATAGAGCAGAAATCCTCCTGGGACATCTCCACGAAGCTCTCCTGGAGGTATTGTGAAAGCCTTTGCATGAGGTTCCTGGGGAGAGCGGCCTTATTGCGTCCCATGGTAGGAAACTTTTCCGCGCCAGGCTAGCAGCAAGTACTCCAGGATCATTGCCTCGCAAAGCATGGCGGCATACAGCCCTGGTGTTTGCTGGCATTCACGCAGCATGTGCTCTTTCTCTGTCTCCAAAATCCTCATCAGAGTGATATCACTCATGGTGACCTGCTTTGAATTAGGGGAATGTTAGTATTGGGACTGATTGCCTGTTCCTTTACATAACTGTAACCGGCGGTTTACCGCCACGTGGTGGAGCCGGGACAGGGGTAGCATGCAGGGATCTTTCCCGGGGACAGTAGCGAGGGGGGTGGGACAGGGGCAGAGTTCATGCTGGCCGGATTGCCGGCAGCAGGAACTGGCCAACGCTAGGAGCATTGCTTGGAACGTGAAAGGAGGGCACTGCTATAAATTAAGCTTTAAGCAGCCATAAGTCTACGGCTTACCATGTCCGCCCGCTAGCTGAATTCCGTTGTCTGGCCCCGCTTGTGTGATCTGTACAGCAAGACCCCAGGCACTCAATGGGAAGACCGAAAATTCAACCTTGTACTGAGTGCGCATGTGATAGGTACTGTGCATGGTCTTGTTCACAGAGAAAGACTATATTCATTGTTCGCAAAACTGTATCTTTGTGAAGAATTCACTCCCTTTTTCCCATCCCACAGCTGCGAGTGTCTCCCGAGCTACCCCGGCATCCCCCTCCCAGAGGCTGGCGCAGATCAGGCGACGAAAGAGAAGGACACGGGACGAGATGTTCTCAGAACTTGTGGGCTGCTCCCGAGCCGAGGCGGCACAGCAGACCCAGTGGAGGGAGAACATGTCACAATACCAGCGATCACACAGGGAACGGGAGGACAGGTGGCGGCAGGAAGACCAGCAGGCAACTCAAACGCTGCTTGGACTAATGAGGGAGCAAATGGACACGCTCCGGCACCTTGTAGATATTCTGCAGGACCGGAGGCAGGAGGACAGAGCCCCGCTGCAGTCTATCTCTAACTGCCCTCCCCCGCCACAAACTCCCATCCCCCCCTCACCCAAAGTCCCAAGAAGGAGGGGCGGCAGGAGCCGTGAAAACAGTCACTCCACCCCTGCAGACTGCTCAAGTAGCAGAAGGCTCTCATTCCCAAAGATTTGATAAGTCCTTTCCTTCACTCCAAAAGCACCTCACCCAAGCCCCCGTCCCAGTGTCATCCCCTAACTGTGTAGTTGTTAATAAAAAAAAATACGTTTCTGTTAATTACTGTTTCCGTCATGTTCTTTTAGAGGAGATGTTTCAGAGTAGCAGCCGTGTTAGTCTGTATCCGCAAAAAGAAGAACAGGAGGACTTGTGGCACCTTAGAGACTAATAAATTTGTTAGTCTCTAAGGTGCCACAAGTCCTCCTGTTCTTCTTTTTTAGAGGAGAGTGTGTTTGAAGAGGGGGAAGGGGGTTGGTAATTGGAGAGGACAGTCACCTTTACCAGGGTACAGACACGGGGGCAGGTTCAGCAGAAGGTCACACACACATTGCAGTCACTAGGCACCCTGGTCAGTCTGGGAGGTGGTTTTCATGTTCGGGGGGGGGGAGTGGGCTATGTGAGTTTGTGGCGGGGGAGGGCGGTTACGGATCTTACGCAGCGGTCCTTTGCCTGGATGACAGAGCCACGCAGCAGGGGATCTGTAACCGTCCTCCCCCGCCACAAAGTCACATAGCCCCCACACACAGAGTCCCGAAAAGGAGGGGTGGCAGGCTCCGTTGAAACAACCAGTCCACCACTGCGGACCACTCTAGGAGCAGGAGCCTGTCATTCCTCGAGTTTAGAAGCGTCCTTTCCATCACTACACCCGCTCCCCACCACAGTCTGCATCCCAGTTTCAACACTTTACCACGAAATCCTTAATAAAGAAAACAGTGTTAATGAACAAAGTTTCATTTATTTTATTTTTAAAGGTGTGTTGGAAGTGGGGGAAGGGGGTTGGTAACTGGAGAGGATAGTCAACATTAACTGGGTAAAGAAACGGGGGCAGGTTCAGCTTCTGTTTAAACAAACTTAATAGTCACAGGTTACCCTGCTTACTGAGGAACCTAGCTTTCAAAGCCTCCCGGATGCACAGCGCGTCCCGCTGGGCTCTTCTAATCGCCTGGCTGTCTGGCTGGGCGTAATCAGCAGCCAGTCGATTTGTCTCAACCTCCCACCCTGCCATATACGTCTCCCCCTTGCTCTCACAGAGATTGTGGAGCACACAGCAAGCTGCAATAACAATGGGGATACTGGTTTCGCTGAGATCAGAGCGAGTCAGTAAGCTTCTCCATCTCCCCTTCAGACATCCAAAAGCACACTCCACCACCATTCTGCACTTGCTCAGCCGGTAGTTGAAGAGTTCCTTTTCACTGTCCAGGGCACCTGTATAGGGCTTCATGAGCCAGGGCATTAGCGGGTAGGCTGGGTCCCCGAGGATCACTGTAGGCATCTCCACATCCCCAACAGTTATTTTGTGATCCGGGAAGTAAATACCTTCCTGCAGCCGTTTAAACAGACCAGAGTTCCTGAAAACGTGAGCGTCATGAACCTTGCCCGGCCATCCGACGTTGATGTTGGTAAAACGTCCCCTATGGTCCACCAGTGCTTGCAGCACCGTTGAAAAGTAGCCCTTTCGGTTAATGTACTGGCTGGCCTGGTGGTCCGGTCCCAGGATAGGGATGTGAGTTCCATCTATAGCCCCACCGCAGTTTGGGAAT